>NC_090364.1:8598540-9198540 GCF_035084215.1 Heptranchias perlo
TGGGAGTGGGAGGGGGGGGGAGAGGGAGGGGGGGGAGAGGGAGGGGGGGGAGAGGGAGGGGGGGAGAGGGAGGGGGGGGGAGAGGGGGGGGGGGGAGAGGGGGGGGGGAGAAGGAGGGGGGAGAGAGGGAGGGGGGGAGAGAGGGAGGGGGGGAGAGGGGGGGGGGGGAAAGATGGGGAGAGGGAGAGGAAAGAGAGGGAGAGGGAAAGGGAAAGATGGGGAAAGGGAGAGGGAAAGATGAGGAGAGGGAGAGAGAGGAGACAGAAGCATTCAAACAGACATGGTCAGACATGCAGTCCACAAATTGCACTCAGATAAAGGAATACAGGCAGATGCAGCGAATTACAGAAACAGACAGGGACATGTGCAATTACACAGAGGTGATAGGGATCTCACTTTGTAGATGGGAGATGGAAACTGGCCAGCTGTCAATGCCGCTGTACAATGCATATGGACTGGGGTTATCAGGCTACATGGATCATTGACATAAAAAGTTACAAGACTCAGAGGCGACAATTTATGGTGTAACTGTTGGGAGGAGCCCTGCGGATAGTTACCAGGAACTTCCTTTCAAACCCAATCATTTGAGAATGACATTCAAACTAAAAAAAAACCATATAATTAAAAATTGCGTGTGGAGCCCCGCACTTCCTGTCCACAAACCTTGCTTGCTATGTTGTGATTTTTGGTCACACTTTGCTGCTATCATTTCCCATTCAATTTTGCTGTTAACTGTGACAATGTAGTTGCTGGCTTTGCCACTAGCTGACTCTATTGAGTGAGCTTCTGAAGTCTCCGTTCTGACTCCATTGCCATCTTGTACATACATCTATAAAAAAAAATCTTATCTTCATCAATTGACAGTGGGCTATGCCACAGGCAATGGTAAACACTGGGACCAGCGCGGGCACGCCATGACATTTCAAGACCCAGTGCGGGCGCCAAACTTTCAGCCCTCCTTCACTGGGGCTTGCAACATTCACCAGAATGATGCAGAGGCTAAAAGGGTTAAATTATGAGGACAGGTTGCATCGGCTAGGCTTGGATTCCCTTGAGTTTAGAAGATTAAAGGGTGATCTAATTCAGGTGTTAAGATGACTAAAGGATTTGATAGGGTAGATAAGAGAGAAACTATTTCCTCTGGTGGGAGAGTCCAGAACAAGGGGGCATAACCTTAAATTAGAGCTAGGCTGTTCAGGGGCGATGTCAGGAAGCACTTCTTCACACAAAGGGTAGTGGATGGGAACCTTAAATTTGCAATCACTGTCCCTGGACTGCGCCCCCCACAGACCTCACTCTTTTAGTTGCCGACATTTCCAGCCCACCCACAGATACACTCACCCCAACACAGAAACCCCAAACACCCCCGCACATTGATATACACACACCCCCGCACATTGATATACACACACCCACACATTGATATACACACACAACCATTGATGTACATACAGCCACACGTTGATATACAAAACACCCATGCACGCCCACAGACACACACACACACACCCCCACAGATCCACAGACACACACACACACCCCCAGATACAGGACACACACACACCCCCCCACAGATACACAGACACCCCACAGACACACAGACACACCCCCACAGACACAGACACAGACACACCCCCACAGATACACACACACACCCCCCACAGATACACAGACACACACCCCCCCCCCCCACAGATACACAGACACACACCCCCCCCCCACAGATACACAACCCCACAGATACACAGACACACACCCCCACCGATACACAGACACACACCCCCCACCGATACACAGACACACACCCCCACCGATACACAGACACACACCCCCACCGATACACAGACACACACCCCCACCGATACACAGACACACACACCCCCACCGATACACAGACACACCACCCCACAGATACACAGACACCCCCCACAGATACACAGACACACACCCCCACCGATACACAGACACACCACCCCACAGATACACAGACACACCCCCCACAGATACACGACACAACCACCCCACAGATACACAGACACACCCCCCACAGATACACAGACACCCCCCCACAGATACACAGACACACACACACCCCCACAGATACACACACAGATACAGACAGACACACAGATACACAGACAGACACACACCCCCACAGATACACACACACACCCCCACAGATACACAGACACACACCCCACACAGATACACACCCCCCCCACAGATACACACCCCCCCCCACAGATACACAGACACACACCCCCACAGATACACAGACACACACCCCCACAGATACACAGACACACCCCCCCAGATACACAGACACCCCCCCCCCACAGATACACAGACACACACCCCCACAGATACACAGACACACACAACCACAGATACACAGACACACACCCCCCACCGATACACAGACACACCCCCCCACAGATACACAGACACACACCCCCACAGATACACAGACACACACCCCCACAGATACACAGACACACACCCCCACAGATACACAGACACACCCCCCCAGATACACAGACACACCCCCCCACAGATACACAGACACACACAACCACAGATACACAGACATTTCAAAATTCTGTAATAAATAAAGGCCAATTTACACACTCCCATAAACAGACTCCTCACTACACTCAAGTGAGACGAGCATCGTGCAAACGTTTTTCCGAACTCTCGCTGTGTCCTCGCTTCAGAGAACGACCCTGGGCAGAACCGAGCTCCTCAAGCCATCAGCGAATGGGACCGACGAAATATTGAACAGCCTCTCAACAAATAGTTGTTTTTAAATAAAGAGGTGTTAAAATTTCACTGGTGAAGCTGCCCGTGACCCGCTCGTGACCTCATCCCTTGTGTATTATCCAGAATCATATTGTGGGGAGGGAGGTGGAAGCTGTGAGCAGCCAGTCCTTATTCCAGTGACCATCAACTTCCCCCCACCCACCCTCTCAGTGCCAATACATCAGACGCTCCCCATCCCCTGGATAACACACAGAACGTGAAATTTCTAATTTTTAACACTTTGCGAACACCACATGTAAACAGAATGGCTGCAGGGAGTGATTTCAAAACTCTCATCAAATCTCAGTGTTCAGAGGACGTTGAGAGTGCCAAGCAAAGCTTTCAGTTCAAACACAGGCTTGTATTTCACTCCTGGGTATCTATGACTCCATATTTATTCTGTGGCTCTCCTCCCCCCCTCCCTTCCTCTGTAGCAAAAGGCCAATTCTGATGGCTTAAACCATACCAATACTGAGCTCTCAAGGTGAAGACCTGACCATCAAATCCACTCACCCTAACTGGACAACTCTTCTGTTCCAATTCACAGCAGTAGGAAGAAAATTCAGCCAGAACTTAATGTCCTGCTCCCCCACGTAACTTCAAGAGGGAGCTGGACTGGTTCTTGACTGGGGCAGAGATCACTTCATATAGAAGGCAAGCGGATTAACAAATAATGAGAGACATGGTCCCTGTGATCTCCTGGGCTGGTTTCGATCGCCTGAGGGGGGTCGGAGAGGAATTTTCCAGAGTTTCTTCCTCCCCTCTGTTTTGGCCCTGAGTTTTTCTCTCCCAAGGAGATTACATGGCTGAGGGGAGATGTGAAGTGTCTGATGCTCTGGCCATAAGTGTGGGGCCGGCTTGATGGACCAGTTGGTCCTTTCCTGCCCATCAATTTAAGTATGTTCCAACCTAGAGTAACATTGGCATTGGCCAGCTAGGCTGGGGTCAGCACAGCAGAAGATAGCTGGTTGGAGTTGAACTGTGGTTACATTTCAGTACATGCTCACTGTACAGAATACTCAAAGGAAGAGACTCGCACAAGGTCTGGACACCGGAAATACATTGTTCCCTTCTATTAGGCTGATGAGTCATCTCAATTATTCTTATTTTATTTTATCCCCTCCTCTCTCTATCGCTCCCCCGAGGACTCACATATTCCAGCAACGTGGCCAAATGGCCATTCATCACACAAGTCCAGACATTGAGTGGGCTATTCCACCGTGGGAGGGTGGGGCATCACACCCGCCCCTCCAACAGTGGAATTAAGCCCTAACCCCACCCTCTCTCGACATCAACACATCTGGGGAGTCGCTGAGAGCAATCCCTGGCTGGTCTCCTCCCCCCCCCCCCCACCACCACTCACTTCCTAGCCCTGACACACCAAGGCCAACTATAGCACCCTTAACACCAACCTGGCTGTGGTGAGCTTACTCAGCACGGACCAGGAGTCAAACCAGGACCCTTCCCATTCTGTCAGTTGGTGCACTCACCCACTGAGGGACTCCAGTTTCATTTTTCTCCATGCAATCGAAAATTGATCTGAAAGTGGCTTCACTGTATTATGTGTAAAGGCAACAATAAAAAAAAATGTGTCTATATCCCTTTAAGAAGAGGTCCCGTTAATAATTAGGGGATAACTGCAAGTCCCGGTTACCGGGCCGGAGATCACACTCGGATTTCCTCGTCTTCGTCTGCAAAGGCGAAGGCCTCGGTCTTCAGCGGGCTGAAGCCTGTTCCCTCCGCCACAGCCGGCTGCCTCTCCCGGTCGTAGCCCTCGCCCCTCCGCGGGACGCCTGCCTCCTCGCCGTCGTCGCCGTCGGCCGGGGCGCGTTGCCCCGACGGCAGCGGCTGCGTTCTCCGGCCCCCGCCGTCCGCCCCGTCGACGGCCGGGGCTCCCGCGCGCAGGCGCGACTCGCGCGAGGGGGCGGTTGGCGGGACGGCGACAAAATGGCGGCTGAGGATGCGTTGGACCAGAGAAGCGTTTGCCGCTTGAGGGGCGCCATCTTGACCGCTGATTCCGATTGTCTCCCTGGGAGGGGACGGCTGCTGAGAGACGCTCTGATATTCGCCAATGACTCCTCTCTTGTGGCTTGAGTCCGGGTAGTTTATAGACCCACCGAAGTGCCGTAGAACTTGTCTCTCTGTTGTCAAGGTCTGCATCCCTCTGAGGCCATCCATCTCTTTGCTCAGGTCCGTCCTCTTTAACTCGACGAAGGAAGAGCCCCCACTAAAATCCCTCGATTCTCCCGGCCGGCCGGCCTCCCCCGGCCATTCCTGATGGCCGTTTCGCTGAACTCCTTGTAAATCCGCCTGGCCGAAAGAACCTTCCAGATTAAACTTCACCGGGCGGCCGGCGTTTCCCGGGCTGTGAGCGGTCTCTTTGGGCAGGGCGCCGCCCGAGCTCATCACCGCCAGCACCTCGCTCATCAGAGAGGGCCCCAAATCCAGGCTGAAGGACAGCAGGGAGTCCGTGCGCGGAAGCTCGAAATCCGCAGAGTCGGTGTCGTCCATTGGCTTTTCCAAATCTGCCAGGGCCGAATTATCCTTTGGCTTATCCAACCGGGACCATCTCGGAAGAGTGCAGAATCCCGACTCCAATCCTGAACAACAGACACAGAGTTTAGTGAAGGGCAACTTTTCAGAGCTTAATTGTAAACAATTTTACAACACCAAGTTATAGTCCAGCAATTTTATTTTAAATTCACAAGCTTTCGGAGATTTCCTCCTTCCTCAGGCAAATGCTTAGACATGTTGAGTTCGTAAACTCAAAAGGGGTGGTTATTCTGGGCAGGCTCCCTTAAAAGTGTTCCTTCCCACCGATTTTACAAGGATGATACCAGAACTGAGAGGTTATAACTATCAGGAAAGATTGAACAGGCTGGGGTTCATTTCTCTTGGTAAGAGAAGGCTGAGGGGGTGACCTGATGGAGGTCTTTAAGATTGTGAAAGGGTTTGATAGGGTAGACGCAAAGAAGATGTTTCCACTTGTGGGGGAGAGCAAAACCAGGGGCCATAAATATAAGACGGTCACTAATAAATTCAATAGGGAATTCAGGAGAAACTTCTTTACCCAAAGAGTGGTTAGAATGTGGAACTTGCTTCCACAAGGAGTAGTTGAGGTGAATACCAGAGATGCATTTAAGGAAAAGCTAGATAAACACATGACGGACAAAGGAATAGAAGGATATGCTGATAGGGTTAGATGAAGAGGGTGGGAGGAGGCTCGTGTGGAGCATAAACACCAGCGTGGACCAGTTGGGCAGAATGGACTGTTTCTGTGCTGTAAACTCTATGTAATTTTGCTGCACCCAGATGATTTAATAAGCCCAGGAGCAGAATAAGGAAAATCTGCTCTGTTGTTTTCAAGCTCGCTCGATAGCGCTGGTGCACTGCAGGGTATGGTGCAGGCCGACTAGGCCCAAGGTTCAATTTCCAGGCTATACTGATTAAGGTTGTCCCTGCTGGAATGGTGACAGTAAAGAGTACTACAGTTGCTAAGCTACAGAGGGGGGTGGGGACATGGAAATCAGACTGGCATCCCACTCCTGGTATCTGTTCATGTCTGAGAACTGGGTAAGAACATCCATGATGGTCAAATAACCTGTCAACTCTTGCTCTCTAAGCTCACTTATGAAGACTGACAGTAGCAGGGGGAGGCCAGCACCCATGGAACTGTACCCCAGCAAGGGATCAGCGCCCATGGAACTGTACCCCAGCAAGGGATCAGCGCCCATGGAACTGTACCCCAGCAAGGGATCAGCGCCCATGGAACTGTACCCCAGCAAGGGATCAGCGCCCATGGAACTGTACCCCAGCAAGGGGTCAGCGCCCATGGAACTGTACCCCAGCAAGGGATCAGCGCCCATGGAACTGTACCCCAGCAAGGGATCAGCGCCCATGGAACTGTACCCCAGCAAGGGGTCAGCGCCCATGGAACCGTACCCCAGCAAAGGGGTCAGCGCCCATGGAACTATACCCCAGCAAGGGGTCAGCGCCCATGGAACTGTACCCCAGCAAGGGGTCACTACCTTCAGATTATGAGTGGAAAATTCATAGGAAAAATTTCATTGGTTTTGTTAATCCCTTTGGTTGTTTTTTTTATGAGCTTCGATTGAGCTTTGCTCTTCACTGATTAGGACTGAAGAATGAAGGATGAGATAAGAGCAGATGGAAGAACATGGTGGAAGAATATGGATCGAACTGATGTTGGAAGAGAATGAACAAGACATGGATTTATATTGCACCTTTTCACATTTATCAAACACCCCAAAGTGCTTCACGTACAATGAATTACCTTCACGGGCAGAAACACTTGTTACGTAGGCAAACGCAGCAGCTATTTTGCACATAGCAAGATCCCAAAAAGTAGGGAAATGACCAGTTCATCTGCTTTTAAGTGAGATGGTCCAGGACATTAATAGGACTGCCCACTCTTCGTTGAATAGTGCCACAGGATCTATAACATCCACCTGAACAGGCAGATCAGACTTCAGTTTAAGGTTCCATCGGGAGGACAACACTTTTGACAGTGCAGCACTGGAGTGTTAGCCTAGATGGGGAGTTCAAAATCCTGGTAAAGGGCTTTAAACCCATAACCTCCTGACCCAGAGCCAAGAAAGGGGGAGAACGGAGAGTGTAGGGGAGAGGAGAGGGGAGCGGGCGGGGGGAGAGGAGAGAGGATGGGAGAGAAAGGAGAGTGGAGGGTAATAGAGGGAGAGGAGAAGGATGAGGGGAGAGCAGAGGGGAGGGGAGAGAGGACAGTGGAGGGTAGAGGGTAAGAGAACATAAGAAATAGGAGCAGAAGTAGGCCATATGTCCCCTTGAGCCTGCTCCCCCATTCAATAAGATCATGGCTGATCTTCGACCTCAACACCACTTTCCCACCTGATCCCCATACCCCTTGATTCCCTTAGAGTCTAAAAATCTATCGATCTCAGCCTTGAATATACTCGAGAGAGGGAGAGGAGATAGGAGTGGGCGGGGAGAGACGAGGGGAGAGAGAGAGGGGGGGAGGAGTCTGAGAGTTAATATGTTTTTAAATTGAATTTACCGTATGATCCATCCATCACGCCTGGACTTGATACCACACTTTTAAAATTGAGCCTTTCCACAGATCCATTCTTTGTCTCCAACAGGTGTGGCAAAGAGACCGCATTCTTAATGATGGGAGACACTGCCGGCGGAGGGGACATCTCCCGGCTACTGTTCTGACTCCTCATCGGCGACTTCCTGACGTTCCTCAGAGCTCGGACGAGCAGGTTGGACTTGGCGCTCTCGCGCGCCTTCTCCCCTCCGTGGTCACTGAGAAAGGAGGTGTCACCAAACACGTCGCCGCCACGGCCCACGTGCATAGTGTGGCGGAAGTCACCCAGCGGCGGGCTAATCATGTCAGGGGTCAGCTCCGACTTGAACCTTCGCTTGCCATGGGAGTTGGAGACCAAGTTCTTGAAGACGGGCAACTTTCCCAAACTCATTTTCTTTCCAACGTATCTCCTAAACTTTATCTATTGAAATGCCGCGCAAAAATAAATTACTGAATTGATTGTCGCACAACACGCAGACTGTATAAAACTAAATACATCAGCACAACTTAAACCTGAACATCATGATCTTACTACAGGAGCAGCAAGTCAATCTGAACGTAAACCAATTTTCCCCCAGTTTTTCGGTTACAAAAATAGTCTCATGAAAATAAAAAATCTCAAATAATTTGTAGTGATGGACTTACAATTTTTTAAAAATAAGAATTAATTTAACTATTCAGGATTCGAAGGTTGTTATTTTGCAAGCAGAGACAAAACTGCTTAGCAATTTGAAAGAACACCACATTTTCGATAGTTTTTTTTAAAAAAGTGTCTGGTGAATTCTTTCACAGGTAGTAATTTTCTTTCCTTAAGAATAATGTAAAATACTTGAGATTGTCAGAAACAAGAAAGATCTTTTACTCTTTCCTGTCTGCATCTACTTTCTGGTGTTAAACGTGAGTGTGGGCCTTGTGTTTCCGTGGCAACGCCTCCTAATTTGGCTCCATCTGCAGAACTGTGCGCCCTTATGCTGTGTGCGGTTCTTGCAGAAGGTCTGAAGTACTGGTCCTTTACTCGGCCCTCCCGCTGTTTGGTTTTGAGAGAAGTCCCGTCACTGTCTCCAGCTGTTGGTCAGAGCCCAATTTCCTGGGTGGGGGGACGGGGAGGAACTGCAAAGAGAGTCACGTTTCATTCCTTGGGCCTCAGGAGCTCCCTGAGTAGAAGGCGCCGCCAACTTAAGTTCTCAATGCAACAAAGGGCTGCTCGTTGGATGCAAAAATCGCGCCTCAATTAAAGGGGCAAGTCTCTGTACAACTCTGGGTTCAGACTTCAAAGGACCTTATCTGGAAATAGAAAAGAAAACATGGACTCACTATAAATAGAAGCAAAAACAGAAAAATCGAACACCAGGATCTCTGGTGCATTTAATCACCGATTTTCTCAAGGCAGACTCATTTCTCATCTTAAATAAAAGTTATGATGCCCATTTGTGAGCTGAAGTTTACAAATAACTCCAGGCGCTCTCATCTCTGAATACATTCCAGGATGGGTTTTACCCATCCTCCCACTACGTGTCAGAACTTGCATTTATATAGCACCTTTTACAACCTCGGGACGACCCGAAACTCTACGGCCAATTAAGTATTTTTGAAGTGTAGTCACTGTTGTAATGTAGGAAACGCAGCAGCCAATTTGCACACAGCAAGGTCCCACAAACGGCAATGTGATAACGATCAGATAATTTTTTTGGTGATGTTGGTTGAGGGATAAATATTGGCCCAGGACACCGGGGAGAACTAACTCTGCTCTTCTTTGAAATAATGGCCAGGGATTTCTTTTAGGTCCAACTGAGAGGGCAGACGGGGTGGTTGTCTGGTGATGTTTGGATTGGGGTGGACTGAGATGCCTCTCCATGACACTCACCGGCCAGGTCCGCACGTGACGAACGGCTGCTTGGCAGAGGGCAGCAGCTGGTGCTGTAGGCGTGATCCCGGCACCAGTTCAGAATGTTGAAGAGGACAAGGATGAAAACTGGAGAAGCGAAAGCCACGGGAAAAAACTCCGACAAAGCAGCTCGTACTGAAAAACAGCCAGGAGTTTGAAACGCTCGACAGGAAATCTCAGCCCCATCAAAATGTTTCGGAATGGGCCTCTCAGGGAATGTTCCACATTGGAGGCCTTAAACCATTAGGGGGTTTCTGGGACCCCCCCCTTACCTCTTACTAAAATATCATGTATCAGAGTCCAAGACCCAAGGCCCAGGTTAATGGACGTCCTGCTTTACATCAAGTTCCCACCTTTGAACTTCTCAGGAAAAAAAAGCCTTGCTTTAAAATCTGACCCAACTCGCATTTCTCTCACTGTCGTTGATGGAGTAGATCTCTTTTTCGAATTAACTCTTGTCGGTCACGGCAACCTTTAGACGAATCGGGGAAGTTTCTGCTCGTTTGACGTCACTGGGATTTTAATCTTTTTACCGTCACGTTATCAGGGTTTTAGCGTCCTTTTGGCTCTCAGCACACAGGAATATCTGGTTTGCAAAGCAGAAATTCCCGGTACCTTCGTCACTTTAAAAGGGGACTGCTCCATTAGTTAAAAAATAAAATAATTCTTTAATTGCATTATTTACTTCTCTGTGCATTTGTTGTGAAGATTTTCTACGTCACTGGTCAAAGCAGTCAGTAATCACTTATTCAGACCCCTCGGTTGCTATGACAACATTTTACTGCAAAGACTTATGGGTGAGTAATGATCAACGATTAGGTTCCTGTGTAAAAATAGAATATTAGCCTCGCTTGCATAAGGAAAGTGATGGAAATACTGAGGGAGTACTAAATTGTCAAAAGGGTTGTATTTAGAATGCGACATTAAACGGAGGCCAGTCTAACTGTTCAGGTGAATGCAAAAAGATTGCCTGGAGCTATTTGAAGGAGTTCTCTTGGTGTCCTGGCTAACATTCCTCCCTCAACCAACACTGTCAAAATTAGATTAGCTGGTCATTCAACTCATTTGATGTTCGTTGAACCTTGCTGTGTACAAATTGGCTGCTCTTTCTGCCCGCATAACAGTGACTGCACTTCAGAAATAATTAATTGGCTGTGATCCACTTTGGGACGTCCCAAGGATGTGATAAGATGCTACAAAAATCAAAGTTCTTTCTTTATTTCCCTTTAGAGAATAGATTGAAAGAAAATCAGTCATCACCGGCATTTGTTTACAAACAATGAATTATCATAATCTTCTAAACACAGTGAATGTTTATTTTAGGAACATAGGAACAAGAGGAGACCATTCAGCCCCTCAGCCCTGTTCCACCATTCGATTAGATCATGGCTGATCTGTATCTTAACTCGCCTTGGTTCCGTAACCCTCAATACCCTTGCCTAACAAAAATTTATCAATCTCAATTTTGAAATTTCAATTGACCCCCCCAGCCCCTTTTTGGGGTTCCAGATTTCCACTCCCCTTTGTGTGAAGAAGTGCTTCCTGACATCACCCCTGAACAGCCTAGCTCTAATTTTAAGGTTATGCCCCCTTGTCTGGACTCCCCCCACCAGAGGTAACAGTTTCACTCTATCAACCCTCCCTATACTCAAGGGAATACAAGCCTAGTTTGTGCAACTTGTCCTCATAATTTAACCCTTTTAGCCCCAGTACCATTCTGGTGAATCTACACTACACCGCCTCCAAGGCCAAGACAGTAAATCCTTCCTTAGGTGCGGTACCCAGAACTGAAGGCGGTAGTCTAAACGGGGCTTTATGTAATATAACCTCCAGCCCCCTTGTATTGCAGCCTCATTGAGATTTTGGTCAGCGTTTTTAAAAAATATTTTCAGAGCCAATGGCGTACGCAGGAAGCCTGTGACTCCGGAGGCTTGAAACAACATTGGGTCAGTCAGCATCTGAAAGAGGAATGAGAGGCTAAAGTGTCAGGCGGGATTCAGTTCTGATGAGGCCCCACCTCCACCAACTTAAAACTGTTGGCCAAGCTTTCTCCTTCAGTTGGCTGACAGAAGTGATGACATTAAGCAAGGAGCTGGACGAGTTCCCGAGCCTGGTAGTGTGTGGGAACTGATAAATATTCCAGTGTTGAAACAGAGGTTAATGATTTAGACTTTGGCTGATGTCAGTCCTATTGAGCCAGCAGTCGAGTCGATCTCACTGTTTAAACAAATCAACCAAAGAAATGCAGAGCGAGTGTAATCAAGGATGACTCTTTTCAACGGAGTTAACGACAAAAGGAGATGGGGAGGGGCAGAAGTTCTTGCTGTCCTATCTGTTTCACCGAGGTTTGCCAACTCTGGTTGGACATATTCCTGGAGGTTTCATCACATGACCTTTCCCCTCTAGTGGCCCTGCAGAGTCAAATAACATTTTTTGCCCATTTCCAATATTGCTATAACTAATAAACAAAAGTGTTCCAAGATTATGAAAAAAAATTTTTTTTTATTGTCCCTATGATTTTTCTCCCGAGTGTTGCCCGCAGCAGTGTCCAGGAAATTAATTTTCAATTCCTGGAGACTCCAGGGCAATCCTGGAGAGTTGGCAACCCCAGTTTTACCCCACTCTACCCTAATCTCTTGCTCCAAAAGGACAGGTTCAAACTAGTGAAAGGCAAATTTTGGCCCGAACGGAGGAAATTTTTCACACAAAGAGTGATCAACATCTGGAATGAACTTCAGGGTCGATTAGTGGGGGCAAAACCCGTGGAATCAATCGTTTAAGAGACATCTGGGTGCTATGAGGCAGGGACTGTAGATTTTCTCTGGGATGAGCTAGGATGAGACAAAGAGCCTTTTGGACCCATATCGATCGAACGATCATTTTGCGAGGGCGCCAATCGTCAACAGATGGCAGACCTGCTCCACCCGAGAGAATCTTCTCACTGAAGCTTGCTTGGGTACTGAACGTTATTGTATGTAAACTGCCTGGTACAAATCGGCAAAATAATTGTTCTCCCTTTTTCTGATGATGCGGAGTCACGCTGAGGCACCAACCACCCTCTAATACCTTTTCCAAATGGCCAGTCTTCATCCCAGAGTCCAAATAAAGAAAGAACTTGCATTTATATAGCACCTTTCACGACCTCAAGACATCCCAAAGCGCTTTACAGCCAATGAAGTACTTTCGAAGTGTAGTCACTGTTGTAATGTAGGAAAGGCGGCAGCCAATTTGTGCACAGCAAGGTCCCACAAACAGTAATGAGATAATGACCAGATCATCTGTTTTTAGCGATGTTGGCTGAGTGATAAATATTGGCCAGGACACCAGGGAGAACTCCCCTGCTCTTCTTCAAATAGTACTGCGGGATCTTTTGCGTCCATCTGAGAAGGTAGATGGGGCCTCAGTTTAATGTCTCATCTGAAAAATGGCACCTGCCAAGAGCGCAGCTCCCCCTCCGCACCGCACTGGGAGTGTCAGCCTGGATTATGTGGTCAAGTCCCTGGAGTGGGATTATGAACCCACAACCACCTGTCTCAGCAGCGAGAGTGCTACTAACTGAACCACGGCTGACAGTGAGCAGGAGCAGGCTATTCAACACCAGGGAGCGTCACACTCAAGCCCGATCCTTCCTCTGCTCAAAGTCTGCGCACACAGATCTCTGGATTTTTGGCTTAGCCCACGTGGCCATGGAGAGGCCACATGCAGTGTCCCAGCTAAGATCAGTTAACTCAACAGAGACTGGGATCAAACCCGACCCTTCTTGGGATTTTATGGCTCAGTTACACAGCAAGTGAAGTCACCCACTATGCCAGTGAGGCTGTAGAGTGATTGGCACTGTGTTATATATAATGCAGTGCAATTTATCATCCTATTTCAGTCATCTTTATTCACCCGTATCATACTGCCTCCGCTGCACTCAACATCCTTGCTGTATCATAGGAAAAGCAGAACACAATTGTTATCTTGTTTTAAATAAACTGGATTCAAATATATCTTAAAATGTCAGACAGTTGACAGTGAGTTGAAGACTTTAATTCAATCCGGGAGTTCTGTTCAGAGACATAAAACACTCTACTCAAGACTTAGTAGGTCTGCTTGATTGAACTACAACCTGTAACTACCTGCTATCACACACGTAAATCGTATAAAATAGCTGAGTTGCTGTAATATACTCTCGCGTTACTATAACACACTCTGGAGTTGTCACTAGCCTTAATTTGCATATTGACGCCAATACACTGAGAGGAGGACATTAGACAACAATTAATGCTGCGTGACACACTGTGTGTGGTCCTCTTATTTCAAGTTATTCCCACCAATGATAGACCTGTAGCCACAAGTCCTTCACCCTCCATCTACAACTTCCCCCAGACTTTAGTCTCTCTCCTGTACCCTTCAGTCTACCGTGCATCTAGAGTTCCCAACTCTGGTTGGACGTATTCCTGGAGATTTCATCACATGACCTCCCGCCTCCAACTGCCCCACCCGGTCAAACAGCCTTTTTTCCCCATCTCTAATATTTTTTATAACTAAATAAATGAAAGTGTTCAAAGAAATTGAAAAACACACAATTCTTTTTAATGCTTCAATGATTGTTCTCCGAGCGTTGCTCACAGCAGCGTTCAGGAGATTGATCTTCAATTCCTGCGAGACTCCAGGACAATCCTGGAGGGTTGGTAACCTTATGTGATTCCCACCCTCTCCCATCTCACCACAGGTGCCAGAGTTTTTACCGTCTAGGCTCTGCTGTCTGGAACTCCCTCCCCAGACCCCTACCTTTCTCTCCTCCTTTAAAAACCTTCTCAAAACCCATCTTCTCTCCCACGCTTTTAATTACCCCCTCCTAAACCCTTCCTCCTGGCTTAGTGATCCCTTCCTCTAGCTACAACTCCGTACCTTGAGATGTCTTGCATCTTGTTAACGATGATATGGAAATATAAGTGGTTATCTCATTTACAAACCAGGTCAGGAAAGGCAATAGTTATCATTGTACTGCTGGGTGTTTTTTTTTAGAAACAGTTCAAGTGGACATAGTCTGAAAATTTCACACCCCCACCACCATTACACTTAATTGAAATCCTAGTGACAACACTGTGACTCCAATTTAATTGCCATTCGATGTGTAACAGTTATGCAATTGCAGCAAAATCTGGTGCCTGTAACACTGGTATCCTAACAGATGTCTTGTAACACGCAGACTAACTGACAAACAGTAATCTGCCCAGTGACAGCCGCCAGAAAAGGAAGTGTTGAAACGACAAGGCCAGGGAGAACAAGATTCGCAGGGGCAGGGAATCCAACCTTCCCTGTGAAGACATCAAATTGGAGTGCAGATTATACAGGAGCTGATTAGGTGACATGAAATCAGCCTTAGCTCAGGATGAGTTCGATAAAACCACAAAAAGGGATTATCTTACAAGCCAAGTTCTGGTGGTTTATGAGATCATGAGAATGTTCTCTGTTGTGCCATGCAGCCTTGTCACGAACTCCCGCTCAGTCTTACTGTCTCACCCAATACATCAGACGAGATAAAGATTCCCAGGCGAGAACATGTTCTCAGGTTGGAGTTTTAGGGAGGGGAGAGAAAAAGTAAGTCGGTTAGAAAGTTCATGCCTGGAGGGCTTTAGGCATGAGGTCATTCAATCTGGCCGGTGACCTTTGACCCACACAGGATATGAACCTTTATGCAGTACCAGATCCAGACCTCTCATTTCTCACTCAAATGGAGTGAGTCTCACGCTAATGTTTAGTTTAAAACAGTCACCAGTTTTAATGTATTTCACCCTCCTGGCTCCCAATTCCAGAATGGACAGTGGGACCAGGAGGACTAAGAAACAGGATGAGCAAAAGATTCAAAGTAAGGCTTTTTTTTATATGGAGAAGATCCACTGAGTTAGATTAATAGGAACAATGTGAAAAATGAAGGTTAGGAATAGAAATGGGATAGAGAGATAAAGGGGGGAGGGGTAAATGGAAAGCACGCTGAGCAGAAGTGAAGTGTTTCACAATTATTTTTTTGAAGCAATGCCTCCCTTTTCTCCTGAAGGCACGGACTCCCTGATGAGTGTGGGTTCTTGGACACTGTTTGACCATTGTTCTGACCTGGGGTCAGGGGGTAATTTTAACCCAAGTCTCCTGGTGGCAAACTGACACTATCAGATTGGCCGCCTGATTTTTATCATGTGACTATCAGGATGATAAAAGGCGATGGACTTCGGTCTTTTCTCCTCTATGTACGACATCGTACAAGAATCGGAGTAAAAACAAACAAGGATACGTTAAATATCGAGCAATTTCGTTAGTTAGAAAGAAAGACTTGCATTTATATAGCGCCTTTTACCACCTCAGCACCTCCTAAAGCGCTTTACAGCCAATGAAGTACTTTTGAAGTGTAGGTATTGTAATGTAGGGAAACGCGGCAGCCAATTTGTACACAGCAAAGTCCCACAAACAGCAATGTGATAATGATCAGATCATCTGTTTTTTTTTAAATGTTAGTTGGGGAACAAATGCTGGCCAGGACACCAGAACTCCCCTGTTCCTTTTCAAATAGTGGCCATGGGATCTTTAATTTCCACCTGAGAGGGCAGGCGGGGCCTCGGTTTAACACCTCGTCCAAAAGACGGCACCTCCGACAGTGCAGCGCTCCCTCGGTACTGCACTGGGGGTGTCAGCCTGGATTTCGCGCTCAAGTCTCTGGAGTGGGGCTTGAACCCATGACTCTTTGACTCAGTGGCAAGAGTGCGAGCAACTGAGCTGCAGGTGACACCCTGTTAGCTGTCAAAGTTAAAAGCTGTGGAGTTTTTAAATAACATTTTGTGCTGATCGTAGCATGCTTTCTCTTTCAGGCATTTGGCAGCCGTACCAAGGGCACGGGACAGCACAGGCTGGATACGACGTAAAGGTCCCAACCTCAGAAGAGCGACCCCTTGTGCACAAATGTGGCACTTCCTCGTGTCCTCTGAGTGAAATTGAAAGATTAATGCCAATTTTTTGTATATCTGTGCTGTGGCCCATGTACACTATTGACTGGGTTGAACTGTCCAAACTCATTACACGTTAGATCTCTGCAATGAGCAGAGAGAGGAAACTTTCAATTTACCAGTGTGGACTGGGTTTGAATGCAGGTGCTAGGGGTAATGTGCTAGCCAACTGATCTATCCAGTCCCCCATGTTTTTCCATAAGTTTGGTTAATATTCCACCATAGACTCATGTATCTGTTTTACTCCTAAGCATGTTTGGTCAGAGGATCCCATTCGCCCATCACCCCCTGTGCTCACTGACCTACATTGGCTCCCAGTCTGGCAACACCTTGATTTTAAAATTCTCATCCTTGTTTTCAAATCTCTCCATGGCCTCGTCCCTCCCTATCTCTGTCACCTCCTTCAGCCCTACAACCCTCCGAGATCTCTGCGCTCCTCCAATTCAGGCCCCTTGCACATCCCCGATTTTAATCGCTCCACCATTGGCGGCCGTGCCTTCAGCTGCCTAGGCCCTAAGCTCTGGAATTCCCTCCCTAAACCTCTCCTCCTTTCTCTCCTCCTTTAAGACACTCCTTAAAACCTACCTCTTTGACCAAGCTTTTGGTCACCTGTCCTGATATCTCCTTATGTGGTTCGATGTCAAATTTTGTTTGATAATCGCTTCTGTGAAGTGCCTTGGGACGTTTTACTACGTTAAAGGCGCTATATAAATGCAAGTTGAGTTAATGGGATGGGGAATGGGGAAGCTGGGCAGCACAAGTGATGGAGGCTGTTCACGCTCAGGGGACCAACTGTAGGCTATATAATGTTATACAGTAATATACCCAATACGAATATTCCATATTGTGGGGCAGACTATGGACTGGGGGCCATATCCAACCCTCCAACCCAGGCAGTCTGGTCCACACAGCTCAATTCTTTTTAAGTTTATATTTTCTTCTTCACTGATTTGTCATGTTTGAATTTTATGGGCCTGGAAGTCTGGAAGGGGTTGTTTCTGGTGGCTGTTCTTTGGCGGATAGATCATAAATAAATCAAGAGCTGTCTCTTTGTTAACCTGCCTGTGTTCGTACCATGTCTTTATTTTGATGGATGGTTTAACCTGCAGGTGCCACCAGTGCTGTTCCACTGTTGATCCACCAGGAGGTACAATTGAGCAGTATCGGAGAAGCCCACCCACCCAAACTGTGCACAGTTTCCTTTCTGTCCCTCCCTCAGACAACCTGGCCAAAGAAAGCTGCTGTTACACACACTCCAGGGGAAGGCACTGTGTAAATTACGAGTCGAGACTGGGATTTAGACTAGACTTTCCTGTCAGCAGTCCAGCATTGTAAAGCAGCAAACTAATCCTCCACTACCTAAATAACAGTGAGCCACACTTGCATGTAACTATGAAGAATAGAAATCCCTTTTAGATTCATGTTTGTCTACTGACCTGATTCCTCACAGTCAGACTCTTAAATGCCATTTTTCTGTCTGGGCCAAGCTAGTAATCTAACAAGGCTGCACTGTACATGACATTTATGTATAATTAACTACTGGGCAGAGCCTTTCACTTCAAATTAACTGCAGACTGTCACTTTATAAATCGACAGTAACAGTTTCACAATCATTAACTCATCATTGTACATCCATGGTCATGCGAGCTCACTGAACAGTCGTTCATCATCTGCACCAACAGCCTGTGCCAGATAAATGAATGCAATTCTCCCACCATCAAACTGTTAACAGTATATATTATGTCCTAGGACGGGTAATTGAGACTGTCTTTGAGGCTTGCATCCCACCATAGGGGTTTGGCAATGACGACACACCAGAGCTTGCAAAGTCACCCAAACCCCGCTGATTAGATTAACGTTTTATAATCACCAGCAGGTACCCATTAGTCTGCCTTTTAACAGACTTCATTTTGAACAAAGGAGATTTATTCTTGCCCTAAATGGCAAAGCAGTCAAACTCAAAACCCTGCTGTGGGGAGAATTTACTATTCTACTTCTACAAGCATCACCTCACAAAGCAGTTAGAACAAATTTCTCTTTAAAAAATAAAATTAAAAAGTGGTTCTGACATAATTGCAAATGAAAGTGGCAGTGCGGTCGGAACATGTAAAACCATTTTATAAAGTCAATCTGAAATCTATAATGGGTCGTTCAGGAGTTCCATTTATTATTGTCAGGAGGGTGGGAGGATTTTTTTCCCCCCTTTAAAAATAGTGACAAGTGAGGTATTTTGATCTTGTTCAAAGTATTCATCATTATTCATTTCTATACTTCAGAACTGATCAAAACTCTCCAAGGTCACTGCAAATCATTTAAAGTTTTTGTTTGGAAATTGATTTTTTTTAATATTGAAAAAAACAGGATGGGTTGAAATGCTGCAAAAAAATAAAAATCTGAGATGTTTGAACAGGTCGACTTTATCTGCAGGTATCAGATCTGATGAGGGACTGGGACTGGACTTTTCTAACATCAGGAATGTGTTCTCATCGCGGTTTGAATGGAATATGGAGTGGATCTGAAATTCCGGTGAGATTTTTTTTAAAAAAGCATTGCAGCATCACAGGAATTTTAAAGCAGCATATTTAGAATGGGGAAAATTATTACATTTAAAAAAAATTACTATATCTCAAACATATTTTTAAAAAACAGCTGCTTTGATCGATTTTTCCCCTCCTCAAGAGATTGTCAG
Organism: Heptranchias perlo; assembly: GCF_035084215.1. NCBI lineage: Eukaryota > Metazoa > Chordata > Chondrichthyes > Hexanchiformes > Hexanchidae > Heptranchias > Heptranchias perlo. Next base: position 8,617,980 of record NC_090364.1, read on the forward strand.
AATCCAGACTCTACACTTTTCTTGGCTCTAAACTAAGAACCCACTAAAAACTTTCACAAAGAATGTTACATTAAAATAAGTTATTTCTCACCTAAAAGTCTGCACAGCCTGCTTTAAACTGCAACAACCTTTCCAAGAGGTGAAAGTACCTGTGTCTGATGTGCAGGCAGCTGTCCTCTGCCTCCTACGAGTCGCGATCCCTATTTTCCCCTTGGAAACTCTCTCGTTTCTCTGCCTAAACTTTTCCCCACTTTACATTTCCAGCCTCTTTCAACAGCGCAGTCCAGTGGAGCGGCCGCGCCTGCGCACTGCGCCACCAGTGGAGAACGTTGGAGGGTGGGAGGGAGGACCAACGCTTGATGGACACCAATGCTGCCCAATCAGAAGGGAGTGGGGCGGAGCCTGCTTGCCAGTCCCTTGTAATTGATGAAAGTTTGTCAATTGCAATCTGAATTAAAAATGTCAGAAATTGTCTTGATTTCATCATTAATCAAGAAGGACTTGAATCCCTGATTGACCTTCTCAAGGGCTATTAGAGATGGGCAATAAATGTTGGCCTTGCCACCGACGCCAACATCCCATGAACGAATAAAAAAACATTGAGTCTCACAATATCATTATTAAAAATTAAATTTATTTCATATTTTGGTGAGTTACTGTTGATGTCAGCTGTGGCTCAGTGGGTAGCACACTAGCCTCTTGATGTCAGAAGGTTCTGGGTTCAAGTCCCACTCCAGAGACTTCATAGAATCATAGAACGGTTATAGCATAGAAGGAGGCCATTTGGCCCATTGAGTCCGCACCAGCTCAATGCAAGAGCAATCCAGCTAGTCCCACTCCCTGTAACCCTGCAATTTTTTTCCTTTCAAGTACTTATCCAGTTCCCTTTTGAAGGCCATGATTGAATCTGCCCCCATCTTGGGCAGTGCGTTCCAGATCCTAACCACTCACTGTGGTAAAAAAGTTTTTCCTCATGTCCCCTTTGGTTCTTTTGCCAATCGCCTTAAATCTATGAGCACAAAACTTGACTACAAAATCTAGGCTGACACCCCAGTGCAATACTGAGGGAGCGCTGCACTGTTGGAGTTGCTGTCTTTCAGATGAGATGTTAAACTGAGGACGTCTCTGCCCTCATCCAGTGGATGTAAAAGATCCCATGGCACTCTTTTGAAGCAGGTGTTTTCTACATTACAACAGTAACTACACTTCAAAAAGGACTTCATTGACTGTAAAGTGTTTTGGGATGTCCTAATGCAGCAGCCAATTTGCACACAGCAAGATCCCACAAAGAGCAATGTGATAATGACCAGGTAATCTGTGTTTTAGAGATGTTGGTTGATGGGATAAATATTGGCCAGGACATCAGGAAGAACTCCCAAGCTCTTCTTTGAAATAATGCCATGGGATCTTTTATATCCACCTGAGATGATTGAACATCTCATGTGAAAGACAGCATCTATTGGCAGTGCAGCACTTCCCTCAAAGGGCTGTGGATGCTCAGCCATTGAGTATATTCAAAGCTAAGATTGATAGACTTTTGGACACTAAGAGAATCAAAGGACATAGGGATAGAGCAGTTGAGGTAGAAGATCAGCCTTGATCTTATTGAATGGCCACTATAGCCTGCTCCTATTTCTTATATACTGCTGTGACATGCCAGCCTAGATTTTCTGCTGCAAGTCTCTGGAGTGGGACTTGAACCCACAACTTCCTGACTCAGAGGCAAGAGTGCGACCCACTGAGCCACGGCCAACGCCTACTCTTAATGCCCCTATTCAAATCACTCTTGTCCCATCCAATTTCACTTCCATTGCCCTGTCCAGTATTACTCTCACTCTCCCTTTCAGTATTACTCTCATTGCCCTATCCTATATTACTTGCATTGCTCCATCCAATATCACTCTCATCGCCCTGTACAGTGTCACTTGGATGTCTAAATCTTCAAGTTAGCTGATTTGGGGTTCCATTCCTGGTCTAAGTTGAGGTGTCAATGTGTGGGAGGAGGGGGCAGAGCACCAAGATTAATCTCAATACCCCTGGGTAGGGAGGGGAGGTTGAAATCAATCATCATTCTCCCTATTGAGCGCTATCCAATAACCCTTTCTAGAAATGTGCGGACGTGAGATGAGAATGTCAGGATTCCCTATCACGCCACTAAGCGTCAAATAGCCTGTTGTTGCACACTGGTTAGGCTAATGCAAGAAGAATGGCTCCCGAGGAAATGAAGAACTTTGTGTCCAAAAAAAAACCACACCCCGACACGGGACACTGCTTCCAGGAGAGGCCGGGACATTAGGGGAAAAAAAATACAAAATTGATCCTGTTTTACCTCACTCCCCCCACAGGGATTTCCCCGCTCCATGTCTGGAAGCAGATATTGTGCAAGTAATTGGATTGCACATGAGGTGGCAGGTCAGGCGAAAGATTCTCTCACTCCCACTCACTGAACCCGCCCACGCACTAAAAATAACAGGCCAGCTCAGACACATCGTCAGCATGCTGGTACAATAAAAGAAACATAAGTCAGGGTTGTAGTTATTAGTTTCTTGTTTTTCACTTCAGAATCGTTTCACTGTGAGATGAGACGATGGTTAGTGATTGACAGTCCTGCCGTAATGAGATATGATTATCTTATGCTGAATCCTTTCGGTGCGATTGAGCGAAGGTTAATCCCAGCCATGCCGCAGTTTTATGCTGGACAAAAAAAGAAAGACTATTTCCCCTGGTTTGCGAATCATTGAAGAGGGATCATCAATTTAAAATTGTGACGAAGGAAGTAAGGAGAGAGTTCAGGAGAATTTTTTTTACACACAAACACACTCAGGGTTGTTGGAGCATGAATTGTTTTGCCACAGGGAATGGTTGAGGCAGGGACCATTGCATCATTTAAGGGAAAATTGGATCAATACTTAAAGCAGAGAAAGTTACAGGGTGATGGGGTCGCGCAGGGCAGTGGGGTTAGTTTTGGATCGCACAAGCCAGCACTGGTACAATGGGCCGAATGGTCTCCTTCTGTGCTATTAACTTCTGTGGTCCTAATGAGAGGGTCCTTGAACTAGCACAAGGAAAGAGAGAAGTGATGAGGCTGATTATAATGAGGAAAGTGACAAGTTGAGGGAAAGAGTCACAGGGAATTCTTAACATCTGGAATGGTTTACACTAATGGATCAAAGGCAGAGAAGGAAGAACGTGGTTAGCTGATGTGAAGAAATGGCTAGGTGGAACTTCGAGAACCGGTACAAATCACCCTGTAGAGATTGGATAAGTGGAGTTCAGTGGGCACTGCTTTGCAGAGTGGAGAAGACACCTGGAGAGAATCTGACAGGGGGAGGGGGAGTCAATCATAACTGATATTACAGTACATAGAATGTACAGCACAGAAACAGGCCATTCGGCCCAACAGATCTATACCTGTGTTTATGCTCCACACGAGCCTCCTCCCACTCTTCTTCATCTAACCCCATCAACATATCCTTCTATTCCTTTCTCCCCCATGTACTTATCTAGCTTCCCCTTAAATGCATCTACACTATTCACCTCAACTATTCCGTGTGATAGCAAGTTCCACATTCTAACCACTCTCTGGGTAAGGAAGTTTCTCCTGAATTCCTTATTGGATTTATTAGTGTCTATCTTCTTTTTATGGCCCTGGTTTTGGTCTCTCCCACAAATGGAAACATCATCACCACGTCTACCCTAACAAACCCTTTCATAATCTTAAAGACCTCTATCAGATCATCCCTCGGTCTTCTCTTTTCTCGAGAAAAGAGCCCCACCTTGTTCAATTTTACCTGATTAGTAAAACCTCTCAGTTCTGGCATCATCCTTGGAAATCTTTTCTGCACCTTCTCCAGTGCCTCTACATCCTTTTTATAATATGGAGACCAGAAGTGTGCACAGCGCTCCAAGTGTGGTCTATCCAAGGTTCTATACGAATTTAACATAACCTCTCTGCTTTTCAATTCTATCCCTCTAGAAATGAAAGCTAACAAGGAAAGCAGTTCCCCTAAAAGCTGAGTACTTAATTTGGTCATCATGGTACTGAGTGCTTTAGATGAGTAAATGTTCCCAGAGCTGATCCCTAGTCCATACTGAGTTAACTGGTCGTGGGCAGGGTGATGGGAGGAGGAACGACAACCAGCCATGGAGAGGGGACTGCTATTGAGGGATACCAATTGGGAAATAAACAGAGTTAAATTGCCTCCTATGTTCTGATGAAAGATCATTGACCTGAAACATTAACCCTATGTTTCTCTCTCTCCACAGATGTTACCTGACCCGTAGAGTGTTTCCAGCATTTTCTGTTTTAAGTTTAAATTGTCCCCTCCCTGGGGTTTCTGAAAGGTTCAGTACCACAAAACAGAGCCTTCAATGATTTTACGCTCATGTTTGCAGTTTAAAGAGAGGGACACAATGCAGCATAGGAGTGGAATGCCTGTCTAAAACAGTGTAACAGAAACAGTGGAGTATTATTTAAAGCTATGTAACGGTTACATAAGAGTTTTATAAAACATTGTAACAGATACTTAAGTGTTTCATAGCTGTATAAAACTGTGCAACAGATACACAGGAGTGTTATAAAACTGTATTACAGATACACAGGAGTGTTATAAAACTGTATTACAGAAACACAGGAGTGTTACAAAACTGTATTACAGAAACACAGGAGTGTTATAAAACTATTACAGATACACAGGAGTGTTATAAAACTGTATTACAGAAACACAGGAGTGTTACAAAACTGTATTACAGAAACACAGGAGTGTTATAAAACTGTATTACAGATACACAGGAGTGTTATAAAACTATTACAGATACACAGGAGTGTTATAAAACTATTACAAATACACAGGAGTGTTATAAAATTGTATTACAGATACACAGGAGTGTTATAAAACTATTACAAATACACAGGAGTGTTATAAAACTATTACAAATACACAGGAGTGTTATAAAACTGTATTACAAATACACAGGAGTGTTATAAAATTGTATTACAGATACACAGGAGTGTTATAAAACTGTATTACAAATACACAGGAGTGTTATAAAACTGTATTACAAATACACAGGAGTGTTATAAAACTGTATTACAAATACACAGGAGTGTTATAAAACTGTGTTTCAGATATACAGGAGCGTTATAAAACTATTACAAATACACAGGAGTGTTATAAAATTGTATTACAGGTACACAGGAGTGTTATAAAACTGTGTTTCAGATATACAGGAATGTTACCCTTGTATAAATCTGTGTAACAGATACAAAAGAGTCTTATAAAACACTGTAACAGATATTTAGAAGCATTATACCTGTATAAATCTGTATAACAGATACATACGACTGTTATGTCTGTATTAAAACCGAGATTCAGTAGGGGGAGGAGATAGTGGAAGGTGACAATTCACTGTAATGGGTTGTGACCATCTGGTACAGATCTTTGGTGGGATTCTGCTTGGCGTAATCGCACTGGCACTCCTGATATGCTGAAATCTAGTTGAACAAGAAGAAGAGTGTTTAATCAAGGCTGCCACTCCTGATCTCTATCCAGCAACGCCTAGAGCAAGTTCACATTGGGTGAGGATGGGTTTGACTCGGATATTCCCCATGGTGCAATAGCCTGCCGACACTACCTAGTCTTCCGCGAATGACGCCCTCTTGGGTGAGATGCCAGAGGGTGCCCAGCGCCGGTGGAACTGTAGTTCAGTAAGGAGGCAAAGCCTTTAGTAGGACAGGTCAGAAAAGTGGAGAAGTAATCTGGCAAAGCGGGTGAAAAAAAACACGGTAAGTTTAGCATGGCTGCACATTCTTGGAAAGATGCGTGACCCGACTTGTTTGTCTCTGTCGAAATCAACAGTCTTCATCAGAATAAGGACTACAACCAAACATGTGAATTTAAAGGAATATTAACGTCAAATGAACAGGGCCCACAGATTCAAACCAATCCATCTTCCATATCAGTCCAAGAGATCTACATGGAATGCCAACGCTTGATGTTTGTGTTTTCTCTCAGATAGTGCTGTCACCTGAAACTCTGTCCCTTTTTCACTCAGAAGGTCAAACGCAGAGTTAACCACCACCGACTGACCAGGCCTGTTGGTGCATGCACCAGACCGTAGTGAAGTACCTGGGCCTCGGCCACTGCCCGCTACTGATTCTCTGGATTTTTACTTGCCCTCGGCAACCAAGCTGGACTAATGCTGAGAGCCATTTGTCCTCGTTGATTGGAAAGAGTAGAAGACAGCCAGTTAAGTGAAGAAGTACACTAGGTGAAATGAGGCTATCTTCTTTTGTAAAAAGCACGTAGATCGCACGAGGAGCGGGAGACTGTGCAAAGTGATCTTGGGGTTCTGAAGGAGAATGAGTTAGAGTGACAAGTGTTTTTTTTAAACACAGCGAGGATGGCAGGTCGGCAGAAGAGCGTGCAGGAGGGTGTGTTTGATGACAAGAACGATCAAGAGAGGAAGGTTCAAAAGGATTAGTGACCATAGTAGTGGCAATGGAATGGAGAGAGATACGAAAGGCTGTGACAGAATGAGAGAAAGAGAAAGGGTGAGAGAGAGAGAGAGATGCTGGAGGCTAGGTGCAAGATAGGGATCGCCTATTAATTGACAAGCTTTTTCTTGTATCCTGTCTGGGAGTGCCAGATTTTCAGCAGACTTGGATAGGCTTTTGACAGGCTTCATTTTACATTTCTGTTTCATCACAGTTTCTGTTTACAGAATTGCAAGCTCTTGGAAATGTCACAAATTGCTCCCAGAAATATATTCTCACTCCTGGACTGAGCCTTATTTAAACAACTCGGTAATTGATCTAAGCAGACGGTTCAGTCAGCCAGGGCCGATGTGGACCCGGACAGTTTGTCTCAGAACTTACGGACCCCAATTAACCATGCTCCGTTAGTTGCCCATCCAAACTTTACCCAGTAAAATAATTCAGGCCAGGTCCTACATCTACAATCTGCCCTGAGTCACAGACCCCTCCCCCCGCTTCAGGGAATGGGCTGGCAGGAGTTAGCTTTGGGATCCCCCCCCGACATCACTGTTCCAGCTGGCCAAAGACAGACATATGGTATGTGTTGATTTGACTGAAAAAGGTCACAGAGGAACAGCCTTTCCTTCTGCAGAAAGGGGGATTCAATTAACAAGGCCTGTTCACTATCAAATATCCGCACTAAACAAGGTACAAGCATCTGTCTTAACCACCCCGCCGCCCTCCCCCAACTCCCGTCACCCCCAGGAGCTGTCTCTTGCACTGTTTGTCTTTCTAAAGATTGTCCAGTAGCTGAGGCACAGATGTGGGCATCTCTAAGACATCTGCATCTAGATATTTTGTTTTATATGAGAGAACAACTTTGATCTGTGATTTCCTTTTTCTTCCTTTGTGTGTTTAAGTGAGGCCTGAAAAGACTTCTGACTGAACAGTCGCATCTGCGAGAGTGTCAAATAACATGTATGCACGAATGTTAAAAGCATAAAGTGCTGTGACGGGGAAGCACCATCCATCTCTAACAGCTGTAGACTAAATATTTACTGCCCCAGTGGCTCAATGGGTACATACACCATCCTGTGTGGTACTTAAAAAAAAAGTCATTCTTGGGACATGGGCGTCGCTGGCAAGGCCGGCATTTATTGCCCATCCCTAATTGCCCTTGAGAAGGTGGTGGTGAGCCTCCTTCTTGAACCGCTGCAGTCAGAATGATGAAGGTTCTCCCACAGTGCTGTTAGGAAGGGAGTTCCAGGATTTTGACCCAGCGACGATGAAGGAATGGCGATATATTTCCAAGTCAGGATGGTGTGTGACTTGGAGGGGAACGTGCAGGTGATGTTGTTCCCATGTACCTGCTGCCCTTGTCCTTCTAGGTGGTAGAGGTCGCGGGTTTGGGAGGTGCAGTCGAAGAAGCCTTGGCGAGTTGCTGCAGTGCATCCTATGGATGGTACACACGACAGCCACTGTGCGCCGGTGGTGGAGGGAGTGAATGCTTAGGGTGGTGGATGGGGTGCCAATCAAGTGGGCTGCTTTGTCCTCGATGGTGTCGAGCATCTAAAGTGTTGTTGCAGCTGCACCCATCTAGACAAGTGGAGAGTATTCCATCACACTCCTGACTTGTGCCTTGTAGATGGTGGAAAGGCTTTGGGGAGTCAGGAGGTGAGTCACTCGCCGCAGAATACCCAGCCTCTGACCTGCTCTAGTAGCTACTGCATTTATGTGGCTGGTCCAGTTGAGACTAGGGATGTCCCAAAGAACTTTACAGTCAATTAATTATTTTTGAAGTGTAGTCACTGTTGTGATGTAGGAAACAAGGCAGCCAATTTGAGCACAGCAAGGTCCCACAAACAGCGGTGTGATAAATGACCAAATAATCTGATTTGGTGCTGCTGGTTGAGGGATAAATGTTGACCAGAACAACTCCCTGCTCTTCTTCGAACAGTGTCATGGGATCTTTCATGTCCACCTGAACAGGCAGATGGGGGCCACGGTTTAATGTCTCATCCAAAAGGTGGCAACTCCGACAATGCTGTACTCCCTCGGTACTGCACTGAAGTGTCAGCCCAGCTTATGTGCTTAAATTCTGGACTGGGGCCTAAACCCATGACCTTCTGACTCAGAGGTGAGAGTGCTACCAACTGAGCCAAGGTGACACTTAAAGTGCAGCGGAATCTGTCCAGCAGTGTAATCGCGGTGAATTCCAGAGACCTGGGAGCCTGTGTACATTGCAGAAATATGGTTCCACAATTAAAAAAAACCTGGTATCAGTGACCCCCCCCTTTTAACATTTACACTTTAAAACTGCTGGTTAAAGTCTGAGATCTGTCATTTTATATGCAACTCTCCCAGTCTAGCATCATGGTCACCTGCTTCAGTGACAGAGTGAGGAGGAAGTGACTAAGAGTAAATAGAGAGAAACTGTGCAAGTCTAAGTTCACCACTTATGCGTCAAAACAAACACCACTCTCCGTAGCATAGCTCCATTAACCAATTGCCTAATAAGGGCTGTTAATGGGAACTCTATTACATGAAGCAAAACGTTCTTTTTATCCCATCATTCCAATTAGTTCGCCTCATAAAAAGTAATGCTAAAGGGATATGGGGAAAAAGCGGGAACAGGGTACTGAGTTAGACGGTCAGCCGTGATCATTTTGAATGGCGGAGCGGGCCCGAAGGGCCGAATGGCCTACTCTTGCTCCTATTTTCTATGTTTCTACGTATCGAAGTGTGCCAGTGGACTGGGAGGTGCAGGGATGAAAACAGAAAACGCTGGAAAACACTCAACATCTGGCAGCATCTGTGGAGAGAGAGAAACAGAGATAACGTAACCTTTCATCAGGGTGGGTGCTGTGGGGACTCGGAGCCTCACCTTTCTGCCCCTAATGCATGTATGAACAACCCAGCCAAGACTGATGGAGTGAAAGTCTCTTTTTTCTATAAGGACCTCAAGGGAAATTAAGTCAAGGTGTGGGTCCTCAGCATAAAAGCAGCTCACAATTTAACACCAATTGGGTCATTTTTTTTTTGGGATGTGGGCGACGCTGGCAAGGCCGGCATTTATTGCCCATCTCCAGTTGCCCTAATAAGGTGGCGGTGGGCCTTCTCCTTGAACCGTTGCAGTCCGTGTGGTGATGGTGCTCCCCCCCATGGTGTTGGGCAGGAAATTCCAGGGCACTCTCCCAGCGATGGTGAAGGAAGGGCACGGAAAGCACAAGAATGGCCGGTGCCAGGCGGGAAACAGCAACATTTAACTACGTATTGTTGTACTGGAGGGAAGTGTTCTCCCGAGGATTGGATTACGATGCATTGCCATGGGAGAGCAGAACAAATGTCATCCTGCCCACCTAACCCATGCTATACCTCATCTGGGAGACCTGCTTGAGGTGGACATTGGAAAGGACAAATTTCTAATCCTCAAGCAGGGAAATTGCTTGCCTTGATGGGCACCAAATTAACTTGCTCTGTAAAGCAAGTGCCTGAAGGCTAAAGCCATTAAACAGCAGATATGCGTTAGATTGATAGAGGCATGTAATTTTGGCAGTCCTAGAACCAGACTTAGCAGGAAGGAAAATCATCTCAGCACTGCCTAAGAATAGCAGTTGTAATGAAGGATTTCCAGTCTAAACTATTGCCATAAAATAGTAGCTTTTCCATTAGATTTTATAGAGACACAGTCTTTGCCAAAGCAAATATTACCTTTACAGGAGCATTCCTACGCTGGGACTGTTTATAAACCATCTGCGCCGTACCAGTTAGAGGATTAATGGTTGCCGAGCAGCCCACTGCCAAAGGTCGGACTGAAGTAAAAGTCCATTGTTCTAGCTGCAAAATCGCTAACAAATTGGTCTTCCTCTGGCCCGACCTCCTTTGTTCTCCCTTCCTGACTCACCAGCCAAATATTCCTTAAATGTGTGGGCCCCACCTCTGGAAACAGGAAACATTAGAAGGAAAGGAATTGTTGTTTTCAAACACTAGACATCAAACAAACACCCTCTACCCTCACCGTGACATGATCTTCAGGAGCCAAGTATTTGGGATTTATAATGAGTTGTGTCTGATCTAGTAAATCTCAAGTTAATTATGGATAAAGAAGGCCATTGAATAGCCCATCTTAATTCATCCATCCAGTGAGAATCTAACGTTCCCCTTATTGTTTCTTAAATGATGGAAGGGTTTTTGCCTCCACTGCTCTATCTGCATATTATTCCACACATTAATAACTCTCTGTGTGAAGGATTAAAATTTTACTAATTTGAACCTGTGTCCCCTTGTTCCACTTCCAAACTTTTCTACATTACAACTGTGGCTACACTTCAAAATAAGTACTTCATTTGGCTGTAAAGCATGTTGAGACATCCTGAGGTTATTAAAGGTGCTACATAAATGCAAGCCTTTCTTTCTTTTCCAAACTTTAACTTAAAGTATTATCCTGGGTTCATTTTATCTATACCCTGAACAATCTTCTGTATCTCTATAAGAACTATCTGGTGCCTCCTTTGCAGGTTAAAAAGCCCAAGTCTCTCCTTATGACACTGGGAATGAACCTCGTAGCTCTTCCCCGCACTGCCTCCTACGCTTAAATGTCTCTCTTGTTCCGTGGCAACCAGAGTTGGATGTGATATTCAAGGTGCGGCCTGACTGGAACCCTATAAAGTTTAATCGATATCTCCTCCTACTTGTATTCTACTGTTTGGGCCTATGTAATTCAACATTATTGGCTTTGTTGATTCCTGTCCTGCATTGTTTGGACATGTTTAGCCTCGAGTTTACTCAGACTCCTAGGTCCCTTTCCGCTTCATCCTTAGCTATTTCTACTTAAGTGATACCAGAACTGAGAGGTTATAACTATCAGGAAAGATTGAACAGGCTGGGGCTCTTTTCTCTAGGAAAGAGAAGGCTGAGGGCTGACCTGATAGAGGTCTTTAAGATTATGAAAGGGTTTAATAGGGTAGACGTAGAGAAGATGTTTCCAATAGCTGGGGAGTCCAAAACTAGGGGCCATAAATATAAGATAGTCACTAATAAATCCAATAAAGATTTCAGGAGAAACCTCTTTACCCAGAGAGTGGTTCGAATGTGGAACTTGCTACAACATGGGGTCATTGAGGTGAATAGCATAGATGCATTTAAGGGGAAGCTAGATAAGTACATGAGGGAGAAAGGAATGGAAGGATATGCTGATAGGGTTAGATGAAGTAGGGTGGAAGGAGGTTCGTGTGGAGCATAAACACCAGCAGAGACCAGTAGGTCTCTCAAAACTGAGATTGATAAGATCTTCATTAGGCAAGAGTATTAAGGGTTACAGAACCAAGGCGGGTAGATGGAGTTAAGATCAGCCATGATCTAATTGAATAGCGGAACAGGCTTGAGGGGCTGAATGGCCTACTCCTGTTCCTATGTTCCAATGTTCTGAATGGCCTGTTTCTGTGCTGTAAATTCTATGTAATTCGATGTAACGTAGAAGACATATTTTATCTAGTTTCCCTCCTCATGTGTCGCACTTTACACTTGCCTCCTTTCTAGGCTCAAAACCTAAGTTTCTCCAGTCTTTCCTCATAATTCAGACCTTTGATGTTGGGGATTAGCTTTGTGTCTTTTCGCTGCAAGATCCTTCATAGCATACAAAACGCTCTGAGTATAGATTAGAAACTCCCACGGATAAAGGACGGTATGAATTAATGACAGCACATGAATCAGCTTAGACTACCCTCGTTGTGCATGTGTTGCAACAGAGGAGGGGGTATTGGGGGTGAGGGCATGCTCTGGAGGCAGGGGCGTAGCCTGGAACTTCTGAATTGGGGTTGAGGAGGGACCGTGCATGAGCAGTTTGGAATCAATGCTACCTAAGAATCGCAGTGGCGGGGGGATGTCCCAACGTGTAGCGAGGGGATTGCCCACGTCCCCTTGGTCCTGGGATAACTGGAATTCAGTAGTCTAGCATCTTAAACTGGGACTGCAGCATTATAAATGAGGTGGCCCATACCAGTGATATACGTGATATTATTGCTTCTCATGCAGTGTTCAGTGTAGGATGAAGCGATCCATCATAAGGGAGGGGCAGTGTTCCTTTAAAAGATAATTACATCTCTGAGTAATGGATGTCCTTTTAAAATTCCATAATAAGCGCATATTGGGGATTATGTAAGGTGAGTTCTCTGAGTAATTTCCTTGTCAGCTTTTTTTTTTGTTCATTATGTTCTCACTTTCTCACTTGCTCTCCTGAAGCAGGTGACTCACGCTGGAATGCAGGTCCACGACCACTGGCAGCTACCTCGCCCGAGCGGTCCTTCTCTACAGGCAGGTCTGCACAGCGAGTGTCAGCAGGCTACTCAACTGTGGAGGGCATCACGGCCAAACTCAATCCCGTTCCCGTCTGCCATTCACACACACGCACTTTCCAGTGAGAGTCACTGTACATCAGTCAGGAGCGGCCATCATGGTTGACATTCCATTTCTAGCCATGGGACGCTGAAGTAAATTGTGGTTGCTTAACATGGCGGAAATCAGTTAACTCATCATGAACCAGGGACTGAATCTGGGTCATCGCTGGTCTGTATGACACACTAGACACTTGCTACTAAGCATTGGGGAACCCCTAACAACAGCTTGGATTTACAGAGAGCTTTTAACGTAGTAAAACATCCCAAGGCACTTTGCAGGAGTGTTATCAGACAAAATTTGACACCGAGCATAAGGAGATATTAGGACAGGTGACCAAAAGCTTGGTCAAAGAGGTAGGTTTTAAGGAGCGTCTTACAGGAGGAGGGAGAGGTAGAGTGGGAGAGGTTTGGGGAGGGAATTCCAGAGCTTAGCGACTAGGCAGCTGAAGGCACGGCCGCCAATGGTGGGGCGAAACAAATTGGGGACGCACGAGAGGCTAGAATTTGGAGGAAGGCAGAGTTCTCGGAGGGTTGTAGGGCTGGAGGAGGTTACAGAGATGGGGAGGGGCGAGGCCATGGAGGGATTTGAACACAGGGATGAGAACTTTAAACATCCCTGCATTCGGACGGAAATGATTTCCTGGCAAAACGACAGTAACGATGGCAGAATGGAATCCAAAACCATTCTGTAAACATCGCCATAGCAAGTTCTCAAATCCCGTTCTCATTCTCCGCAGGGTCGGGACCTCATGTTCGCTTTGGGGTCAGAAATCCACAAAATAAACATAACAAAAATGGAACTACAATACCTGGAAAACCTGCGTCTATTTGCTCAGAGAACTGACCGGGCATGGATCCAAACCAACTTCCCCTCGTCCCCCAGCTCAGGCCTAAAGGACTCCAATTCTCCTCAATATAAAGCCACACCAGTTTTACTTTCTCGCTCTTGAGATGCGGAGAAGTATTTATTACTTTAAAATAGCCACCAGGGAGAGGGTTGAAAGCTGTAATCTAATCTCAGGATTATTGTAAACTGTAAGAGGAAAGCTTTGGTGATTTATGATGGGCTCAGAAACTCTGGAGTTGGAAAGAAAACAATCCTCACAATTATGTAGACCCTCATTACATTGGTAGTGCAGTTCATTTTGCGGATGTTATATATTTTGTCTGGAACAATAGATATGTGGGACTGATTGTCAAAGAAGATGACATTTTGGAGTACAGTGGCTGTTATCTGGGCTGACACTAAGCAGGGAGTTCTCCAGCTATCCCTTAACCAACACCGCCAATAATAAAGACTGACTGCTCCTTCATTGCTGTTTGCTGAATGTTTGTGGTGTGGAATGGCCAGCCTATTTGCCTGCATAAAAAGAAAAAAGAACTTGCCTTTATATAGCGCCTTTCACAACCTCAGGACGTCCCAAACCCATTGGGCTTTACAGCCAATGGAGTACTTTTTGAAGTGTAGTCACTGTTGTAATGTAAGAAACGCGACAGCCAATTAGCGCACAGCAAGGTCCCACAAACAGCAATGAGATAAATGACCAGATGATTTGTTTTAGGTGTTGGTCCAGGGAGAAGTGTTGGCCAGGACACCGGGGAGAACTTCCCTGCTCTTCTTTGATTAGTAGCATGGGATCTTTTATATCCACTTGAGAGTGCAGACAGGGTCTGGTTTTCAAATCCCTCCATGGCCTCGCCCCTCCCTATCTCTGTAACCTCCTCCAGCCCGACAACCCTCTGAGATCTCTGCACTCCTCCAATTCTGGCCTCTTGCCCATCCCCGATTTTCATCGCTCCACCATTGGCGGCCTCCGCCCTAAGCTCTGGAATTCCCTCCCTAAGCCTTTCCATCTCCCTGCCTCCCTCTCCTCCTTTAAGACGCTCCTTAAAACCTACCTCTTTGACCAAGCTTTTGGTCACCTGTCCTAATATCTCCTTATGTGGCTCGGTGTCAAGTTTCGTTTGGTAACGCTCCTGTGAAGCGACTTGGAATGTTTTCCTACGTTAAAGGCGCTATATAAATTCAAGTTGTTTTTTGTTGTTGGTGTAGAGGACAGCAGTGGTCATATTCCACTCCCCTCTTGTTGCCAGTAGTTTCCCTGTGAATTAGTCACATTGTCTGCCTATTTAATCTGTGCGTCTTCATGCAGAACTGGACTAAATCTGAATTACCAGACTGCGGCATTATCGTTTGCACCTTCCTACTCTGACCTTAACTCTTTCTTATTGCAAGATGTTGAAAAAGGAGAGAAGGAGAAAGAAAGGGAGAGGTAGACAATGAGAAAAACAGATACAGAGAGAGAGATGGATAGAAATAGAAAGAAAAACAGTGAGAAAAGGAAGGAGAGAAAAACAGACAGAAAGGAGACCGAGAATGAAAGACAGATACAGAAAAAGAAAGAAAGGGAGGAGTAGACAATGAGAGGCACAGATAGAGAGAAAGAAAGACAAATAGAGAGGAAGACAATGAGAAACAATGAAAAAAGGAAGGAGACAAAGAAAAACAGATAGAAAAGAAAGAAAGGGAAAAAGACAGAGAACTAGGGTCAGACTAAAGGAGACCAACACACACACACATTCACACACCGACTCACACACAGTCACACATATAGACACACACACATACCGACACATGCACACACATGCACACACAGACAGACACACACACACACACACTCACACATGCAGACACACACACACTCACACATGCAGACACACAGTCACACACATGCAGACACACACTCACAAACACACAGACACAAACATACAGACACACACTCACACACACAAAGGCAGAAAGAGAGACGAAGGCAGACTGACAGACAGAAGATCAACAGACTGACAGAGACAGGCACAGGGAAACACACAGCTCTTCTCACCATAAACCACGTCCCAGCTGAAAGGTCAGTAGCCAAGCTGCCCCGAGGCCTCCGCCAAAACTGCCGTGTAATTGGTGCTAAGAAGTGGTTAGGCTTGACTTGTGGTAATGAGATTAGCAGGAGCTGTGACTTTGCTTCCACTTTTCCATCCCTTAACGTTGAGAGATTCCAATAGGAAGGAAGACAAAATTCGAGGGAAAGTCACCTCTGGGCCACTCTTGTGCGGCCTGTCGATGGAGGGGCGGGAGAAAGTTGCCCATCATCACTAGTGAAACAGATCCCTGTCCTCAGGACCTCTGACAGGAGCTGTTATGTTGAAAGGCAGCACTCATACAATGTGCTCATTTTATGTGTTTTGTTTTGAGTAACTGAGGTGGTGAGACAAGGCTCCATGGTACACTACATCACCTTGGTTCAAGTAGAGTAGGTGGGAAAATGAGATGAATCGAGAAGTAGTGGTTAGGTGACGCAAGCTTGGGATTTCAAAGCCTCTAGTTGTGAAAAGGAGTAAAATTGAATGAGGTGGCTTTAATGAAGAGGATTGAGAGAGGAAGTCTGAGGGAGGAAGTCTGCCTCCTCCAGCCCTACAATCCTCCGAGAACCCTGCGTTCCTCCAATTGTGCAACCCCGAATTCCTTCGTCCCACCATTGGTGGCTGTGTCTTCAGCTATCTCGGCCCCAAGTTCTGGAACGCCCCCTCTGACTCTCTCCGCCTCTCCACCTCTGTCTCCTCCTTAAACCTACCTCATTTGAGCAAGCTTTTGGTCACCTGTCCTAATGTGTCCTTCCTTGGCTCAATTTTTGTCCGATTACGCTCCTGTGAAGCGCCTTGGAATGTTTTCCTACGTTAAAGGCGCTATATAAATGCAAGTTGTTGTTGTTGTTGGCAGTCTGATGGAGGAGGTCTGAGGGAGGAGGTCTGAGGGAGGAGGTTTGATGGAGGAAGTCTGAGGGAGGAGGTTTGATGGAGGGGGTCTGAGGGAGGAGGTCTGAGGGAGGAGGTTTGAAGGAGGGGGTCTGAGGGAGGAGGTCTGAAGGAGGAAGTCTGAGGGAGGAGGTTTGATGGAGGTGGTCTGAGGGAGGGGGTTTGATGGGGGGTCTGAGGGAGGAGGTCTGAGGGAGGAGGTTTGAAGGAGGAGGTCTGAGGGAGGGGGTTTGATGGAGGGGGTCTGAGGGAGGGGGTCTGAGGGAGGAGGTCTGATGGAGGTGGTCTGAGGTAGAAGGTCTAATGGAGGAGGTTTGAGGGAGGATGTTTGATGGAGGAGGTCTGAGGGAGGGGGTCTAATGAAGGAGGTCTGAGGGAGGAGGTCAGATGGAGGGGGTCTGAGGGAGGAGCCTGCATCTCCCCATTCATTTACAAGTTAAGGTTTCAATGGGAATCTTTAATAGAACTGCAGCTGAAGCATTAAATACCTTTCCTCTTTCAGATGCTGACTTTCAGTTGGCCTTCTGGCAGGCTTTGTTGTTACTTCAGTTTTCCAATGCTCATGGGGATTCTCCTTGTCTTTGTAAATGATAAACATTTTGGGCAGCACGTCACGGGTAACGCAATGACATCATCACGTGTGTCTCACCATCCAGGCAGTTTTTGTGAGGTACATGACTGCACAGCATCCCTTCAATAATAGAACATGGTACGTAGAAACAAATGGGGGAACTGAGGCTTTTAAATATCTCTCCTCTTTGATATGTAACGTGAGAGGCATCCAGAGAATTGTGGTGCCATCCCAGTTCTTACTCATGCCCCATGATTACTCATTGCAAGCTACGCGAGGTAGCACTTCCTCCCACGGCCCTCTCGTGCTTTTATGGGAACGCTGGTGGAATTTTATGGAGATATTTGGGTGTCTTGCGGAACGTATTAAATTATTTGTAACAGTCACCCTGTGACAGGCCCTGACCCAGTCGCGGCCTGTTTCGGATTATTTTATCCCCTGCGCTGGTACTCTGTGTCACGGGGCTATCACTCTTTTGGTTATGCTTTTAACCCTTTGGATACCGAATGGCCCCCACGCAGCTTTCTAAATGCACAGGTTTTCTGTCAGGTACTTTGTTTCCTTGTGCTGCTGAGTTTTACGCTCGTCAAGATGAGGGATCTTAACGCCGGGACATGGGTTCTGTTTCAGTTTCAGATAGTCAGGGTCAGCGTCTTCCAGGTCAGGTCTAGCACGGTTGAATTTAGAGCAAAGCTACCTCTACTCTGCCTCGTTAAAGTGTCTTAGTCCCAGACTTATAAAAGCCACTGCTACGACACCAGTGTGACAATTTTCCATTCCTCCACTCTATCCATCCTGTGGGCTATCTCAGTGACCGTGCCAATTTTGTACAAACATTTAGGCCATCAAAAAGAAAAAGACTTGCATTTATATCGAGCTTTTCCTGACCTCACGACGTCCCAAAGCGCTTTGCAGCCAATGAAGTACTTTCGAAGTGTAGACACTGTTGTAATATAGGAAATGCGGCAGCCAATTTGCGCACAGCAAGATCCCACAAACAGCAATGTGATAATGACCAGATAATCTGTTTTTAGTGATGTGGGTTGGATAGAGGGTAGAGTAGCCCAGTGGTTATGGCCCTGGCCTAATGGCCCAGAGGTTGTTAAGATCATGTGGTCAATTTTCGGATGGCCGAGTGGGTGCGTTCGTGGCTGGGGGGGGGCTCCTAAAATTGGGAATTCCCAGTGCGGGTCTGGAGCCCGGCTCCAACCCGCCCACTTCCGGGTTCCCCAATGACGCATGCGGGACTCCCAGCGGCAATCAAAGCCGGCCGGATCCCACTTAAGATCATTATCTGGGTATTGAGGTCGTTGCCAGACCTCATTAGTTGGAGATTTCAGGAGGATTTGGATTTTGGACCACCCAGAGCGTGTTTCCCATGCTGGGGGAAACACTCCCTCCTTAAACAGACGTGTTGCAGCCAGCAGCCAGCGGCAGCTGCAAAGGTCCATTTAACAGGTGAAGGGTAAACCCTCATTCATTGCAGCAGGGCACTCTGTCACCTCAGACAAAGTTTTGCCTGCCACACCGTTGTCTCCACACTCCAAATTATTAAATCATACCCTAAACTCTGCTGTCCAAACACATTTACCTACTTTGCGGACCCCCTCACACTCACACCATCAGGATGGAGAGGGTCCATTGCTACATTCATCACTCCATTGGAGGACGAGCAACATCACCAGCCTCGCCAGGCATGCCGTCCACCTCCGCCACGTGGAGCTACACAACACGGTGCTGCGCAACAGGCACCTGCACAAAGTAGTCGTGCAACTACACATACACCCACTGTAGGGTGACCCAATGATTGGCATCAAGGGTATTCATGGAGAACCTCATGAAAGGGCATTATTGCACAAACCGGTCAAGATTGGCCAGGACGTGGCAGTAGTGGTGACAATATAATATGTAATGTGAGTTGATCAGAAATCAAATATAAGTAAAAACCATGACAAACCATCAAACACCCTTGTGCATCCCCTTCATGCTCACGACATGTTTGCCTTATGCTTCCTATTACACATACGTGATGCATGCCCTGTGGCTGCAGCACAGGTAGTGGCAGGTGGGGTGAGGCTGACCGTGAAAAAGATGCGTGAGAGGGTGAGTATGAGACAGAGCCATGAGATTGTATGAGGATTGGGTTGAGTGGTAGTGGTGGGATGAGTACTGGTGAGGTGAGTAAGTCCAGGTAAGGTGAGGATGAGCTTTGAGTGGGTGTGAGGAGTGATGTAAGAGAGTAGTGTTGGCAGTGTAGAAGGAGATGTGGGGTGGGGGCGGTGATGTGGCAGATGGAGTGTAGGGGAATGAGTAAGTGTACTCACTTCGGCTGACCTACTTAGGTCATTGAAGCGCCTCCTGCACCGTATGCAGGTGCGTGATATGTTGGTGGTGCTGGTGACCTCCTCTGCCATCTCGAGCCAGGCCTTCCTGGTGGCAGAGGCAGGCCACTTCCTCCCGCCCACCGGGGAGAAGATCTCTGTCCTCCCCCTCCTCCTCACCCCATCTAGTAGGACTTGGACTGAGGCATCATTAAACCTGGGAGCAGCCTTCCCCCTGGGCTGCTCCATGCTGTAATTTTGGCTCCTTTCTGCAGCATCAGTCAGTGGGGGACTGCCCCCTTTAAATAGGGCTCCTCCAGCTGACAGCCGATGATGCGGGTGCGCAGTCCGCCCGCTGCGCAGCTTTCCAGCGCGAAACCCGGAAGCCAAGGTAAGAGGCTTCAATTTACTTACGATCGCGTGGGGAACCCACCAATTTTACTGGGCGGGTCACCCACGCGCCCAGTCGACCCCCCGCTGGCAACCCGCCTCCCTCCTAATATCAGGCCCCACATCACACTACGGCAAGTTATGAAATTCAATAAATTTGGTAAATTGTGTGCTAGCACCAGAAAGTTGCTGGATTGTTGTAAAAACCCACCTATTCACCAATATCCTTCAAAGAAGGGATCCTACCTGTGACTCCAGTCCTACACTATGTGGTTGTCCCTTGAAGCCCTCAGCGCAACATGAAATGGGCAAAACGGCTGAGAGAAGCATTTGCTTTGTGAGAGATAGAGAAGATCAGTGGCCAAGCCAGCTGCTGGTCACTCTCCTGCCTTCTATAGGCCAACTATAGAGTCGACTACTGCAGAACACCTGGTCAAGTGGGGTTTGGAGGCCGCCAATCAGTGTGGACGTGGCAGACTTTGAGATAGTGTATGAAGGCTCGTGAGCAAATATCTTCCTGCAGTGAGGAAGATGTGACAAGGTCGGCATGGCTACACGTTAGTGTTTGGACAGGGGTTAGTGACATGTGACTGGAGTTAGCTCAGGCCTGGCAGTCAGCCGCCTGCCCATCCTGAGTCCAGCACTGGAGCATGCTGGGATCCAAAGCCAAGAGAGAAGAACTGACCAAACAGGGACAAAATATGAATGAACTAGTTTCAGATTGGTTGGAGTTGGAAGGTAGCAGCAGTGTGAATTAAAGATGAAAAATGACTGTCTACCACGAAAAGATCTTCCCGTCGAGCAGGCCGATTACTTCAATGGCCGTAGGGATGCTACAAATGGCACGGAAGTCCATAGGATAGGGAGGGGAATTCTACCAGGGCTCCCACTCTGGATTGCTATCCAGCAACCCTGCTGTAAAGTAAGTGCGTGTGTGGACATTGGGCAATGACAGGATTCCACTCCGCTGTGATGTCCTCCATGGTCGAATAGTCTGCCAATGCTTACCGCCTGGGGTATTGAAGGATGGCCACTCAGGACAGGGCTGCCTGCATCTCCTGTCTCTTACCCAATGTGAACCTGTGCCTGTGGGAGAGACAGTTCGGGGTGGGAGGGGGAAACTACATCGTAAGTTTTCAGGTGCAACTTATACAACGACTATGAAATAGGGTTGAGACTAATATAGCAGAGCCACCTTTACACTGGATTTACAATGAGTGCCTTCCTTTGACTGACTCTATCTGTTTTCATTTTATTTCTAAAGCTGCCAGCAAAGAGTGCTCTCAGTCCGGAAGAGAAAATAAGGGATCCAACACAAGGCAGACAGAGAGAGATGGAACGAGATAAGTACTATCTGGAGGAGGAATCTCTCTCACTGCGGTTCCATCTAGACACAAGATTTCGCAGGTTACATGTTTTAGTCCCGTGATAGCTCTTGTAGCTTCATTAAGGAAAGCAATGTTGCTCTGTTTTGGTGTTTACTGTAGCAATATCACACCATTCAAAGTACTTTTATTTTGTTATGTTTTCTCTCCTTGGGAGACAAGAAGCTCAACATCATCCAGGATAAAGCAGTCTGCTTGATCACCGCCCCATCCACCAGCTTAAACATTCAGTCCCTCCACCACCGGTGCACCATGGCTGCAATGCCACAATTCGCCAAGGCTTCTTTGACAGCACCTCCCAAACCCGTGACCTCCACCTCCTAGAAGGACAAGGGCAGCAGGCGCATGGGAACAACACCACCTGCACGTTCCCCTCCAAGTCACACACAATCCCGACTTGGACGCATATCACCCGTTCCTTCATCGTCGCTGGGTCAAAATCCTGGGACTCCCTTCCTAACAGCACTGTGGGAGAACCTTCACCACACGGACTGCAGTGCTTCAAGAAGAAGGCCCACCAGCATCTTCTCAAGGGCAACTAGGGATGGGCAATAAATGGTGGCCTTGCCAGCAATATCCATATCCCCAGAATGAATATAAAAACAACAAGAAAGTATCTGAGACGCATGGGTAGTTGGATCCAAATCCTACCATTTGGCGTTAAATTGCTTCGAAGATCAAAGACATTTCTGTCTACCAATATTAATTTTAATATAATACCAGTCGGCCACCCATGCAAATTTATCATAAAGAGGAGGGCTCCTGCGTAAAAGCTTTCAGTCCCGTTTCGGTTTTGTCATTTGTCTCTCAATTTTGAATCAGTTTCTTTATCCATAATTTGCATATCATGGAATCACACAACACAGAAGGAGGCCTTTCGGCCCATCGTGCTCTTTGAAAGAGCTATCCAATTAGTCCCACTCCCCCCTCGCTCTTTCCCCACAGCCCTGTGAAATTTTCCTTTTCAAGTATTTAACCAATTCCCTTCTGAAAGTTACTATTGAATCTGCTTCCACCGCCCTTTCAGGCAGTGCATTCCAGATCATAATTCCTCGCTGCGTAAAAAAAAGTCTCCTCATCTTCCCCCCTGCTTCTTTTATGAATCATCTTAAATCTGTGTCCTTTGGTTACCGACCCTCCTGCTGGTGGAAACACACATCCCAAGTTTATAGTTGCATCAAAAAAATTACAGCTGGAGAGGACAAATTAGAAATGAACGTGTTTTTGGAGAAACATTTTCTAACATTAAAAAACACAGAATCCCGTCCCTTCAGATGAAGAAAGCAAACTCCATTAGTCTGGGAACAGTCAGGGTTCTCAGCCACAACAATATGTACTCAGCCCAGGGCCATCACTCTTTAGAGACATTTCCAGCTTGGCATCATTAGAAACAGATCTACGTGCGATCCCATGGGGCCAGTCCTTGTCTGGAGAAAAATAGTTTAAATACTTTCTGCCAATTAAAGTTCAGTTGTTTGAGTGAACTGTTTCACTCGTAGGAATTCTCAGCTAAAATTCTGTTGGTTTAAGGATGTTCGCTCGTAATGTGAAGTCATCGAGGGATCGTGGTCCCCTTAAATTTTTCTTTGGATTAATTCTTTATTGTACTCGCACCAAGTCCCGTTCATCCATCACTCCTTGTGCTTGCTGACCTACATTGGCTCCTAGTCCAGCAACACCGCAATTTTAAAGTCCTCATCCTTGTGTTCAAATCCCTCCATCGCCTCGCTCCTCCCTATCCCCTCCAGCTCTACAACCCTCCAAGAACTCTCCGATCCTCCAATTCTGGCCTCTTGTGCATCCCCCACTCCCTTCGCCCCAACATTGGCGGCCGTGCCTTCAGCTGTCTAGGCCCCAAGCTCTGGAATTCCCTCCCTAAACCTCTCCACTTCTCTCTCCTGCTTTAAGAGGCTCCTTAAAACCTATCTCTTGGCCGAGCTTTTGTTCACCTGTCCTAATGTGTCCTTCTTTGGCTCGGTGTCAATTTTTGTTTGGTAACGCTCCTGTGAGGCACCTTGGGATGTTTTCCTACGTTAAAGGCGCTATATAAATGTGTGTTGTTGTTGCTGGAGGTCTGATGGAGGAGACCTGAGCAAGGAGGCCTGATGGAGGGGGTCTGAGGGAGGAGGTCTGAGAGAGGAGGTCTGAGAGAGGGGGTCTGAGGGAGGGGGTCTGAGTGAGGATGTCTGATGGAGGGGGTCTGAGAGAGGGGGTCTGATGGAGGGGGTCTGAGGGAGGGGGTCTGAGGTAGGAGGTCTAATGGAGGGGGTCTGAGGGAAGAGGTCTGAGAGAGGGGGTCTGATGGAGGGGGTCTGATGGAGGGGGTCTGAGGGAGGGGGTCTGAGGTAGGAGGTCTAATGGAGGGGGTCTGAGGGAAGAGGTCTGAGAGAGGGGGTCTGATGGAGGGGGTCTGAGGTAGGAGGTCTGAGTGAGGATGTCTGATGGAGGGAGTCTGAGGGATGGGGTCTGATGGAGGGGGTCTGAGAGAGTGGGGTCTGAGGTAGGAGGTCTAATGGAGGGAGTCTGATGGATGGGGTCTGATGGAGGGGGTCTGAGAGAGTGGGGTCTGAGGTAGGAGGTCTAATGGAGGGAGTCTGAGGGAGGAGGTCTGAGAGAGGGGGTCTGATGGAGGGAGTCTGAGGGAGGGAGTCTGAGGGAGAAGGTATGAGGAAGGAGCCTGCATCTCTCCATTCATTTACAAGTTAACGTTTCAATGGGAATCCTTAATAGAACTGCAGCTGAAGCATTAAATACCTTTCCCCTTTCAGATGCCGACTGACGAGCTGTGGGCTTCTGGCATGTTTTATTATTATTTCAGTTTTCCAATGTTCCAATTATGTGGTTCGGTGTCAAATTTTGCCTGATTACGCTCCTGTGAAGCGCCTTGTGACATTTTACTACGTTAAAGGTGCTATATAAATGCAAGTTGTTGTTGTTGTCTTGGTGAACTCAAAGTTCATTGATCAGCAGATATGGGCAAGGTCGGAGTTAAGACAGCCCCATTCAATCAGCAAAATCTTGGCGGTGGCATGGAGTAAGGCAAATCATAAGCTTCCTCCGATGGCTTAATGGGTAAACGCAATTTCAGTGGACTACTGAGGCAGACAGAGGCCATGAAGATCCCAGATTTGACCCTCTGGTCTGTGCTGTGGATCTCAGTTGGGGTGCTATGGTTGGCATCAGTGCTCCTGGATTAAGTTGGGATCGGGCATGACTGTAATGACCCCTATGGTTGAACAGCATGCCAACGTTCACAGTCTAGCCTCACATGTGGAGACTAGGCACCTGGGCAAGGTGCTGGAGAACTTGCCTCAGAATTAGGGTTGCCAACCCTCCAGGATTGCCCTGGAGTCTCCAGGAATTAAACACTAATCTCCAGGACACTGCTGTGGGCAACACCCAGGAGAAAAATCATAGCGGACATTGTGCTTTTTATAAAAAAATGATTTGAACACTTTTGTTTACGAGTTATAAAACTACTGGTCATGGGGGAAAAAAGGCTGTTTGACTGACAGTCAAGAATCATCCAATCGGGTAATAAAGAGTCTGTCCGCTTTCCGATTGGCTGGGAAGGCGGGATACTGTGAGGATGGACATGTTGGACGACCAATGGCGGGCGTGTGGGGGGCGGGGCAGTTGGAGGTAGGTGGTCATGTGATGAAACCTCCAGGAACATGTCCAATCAGCGTTGGCAACCCGAGTCAGCATAAGGCAGTGCCAGCAGGAGAGGGGGCGGGAATGGTTGGGAAAAATTGCGATAAAAAAGGCAAAGACCTTTTTTTTAAAATAAAAAGCTAAATATTATTATTATAAATTCACAGTAGACTTGGAACGAACGTTGGCCTACTGAGTAGGTGTGATGTGGAGATGCCGGTGATGGACTGGGGTTGACAATTGTAAACAATTTTACAACACCAAGTTATAGTCCAGCGATTTTATTTTAAATTCACAAGCTTTCGGAGATTTTCTCCTTCCTCAGGCAAATGTTTCAAGATCTCCTTGAAGCCTACGCATTTATACATATTGAACAATAATACATGGTGTTTACAGACTGCCCCTGCAACTGCCCGTTGCCAAGGCAATCACCGTGTTCAGACAGACAGGTGTTACCTGCAGAACCTCCGAATACACATTCAACAAAAAAACAAACAGGAAAAAAAACAGAGAAAAAAAAAACACAGAGAGAGGCAGAAACATCCGGAAGGCAGAGAGAGCCAGCAAATGACCCATTATATTAAAAACAGATAACATTTGTTCGCTGGTGGGGTAACGTGTAGCGTGACATGAACCCAAGATCCCGGTTGAGGCCGTCCTCATGGGTGCGGAACTTGGCTATCAATTTCTGCTCGACGATTTTGCGTTGTCGTGTGTCTCGAAGGCCGCCTTGGAGTACGCTTACCCGAAGGTCGGTGGATGAATGTCCATGACTGCTGAAGTGTTCCCCGACTGGGAGGGAACCCTCCTGTTTGGCGATTGTTGCGCGGTGTCCGTTCATCCGTTGTCGCAGCGTCTGCATGGTCTCGCCAATGTACCATGCTCTGGGGCATCCTTTCCTGCAACGTATGAGGTAGACAACGTTGGCTGAGTCACAGGAGTATGAACCATGCACCTGGTGGGTGGTGTCATCTCGTGTGATGGTGGTATCTGTGTCGATGATCTGGCATGTCTTGCAGAGGTTACCGTGGCAGGGTTGTGTGGCGTCGTGGACGCTGTTCTCTTGAAAGCTAGGTAGTTTGCTGCGAACGATGGTCTGTTTGAGGTTGGTTATCGAAGGTGAAGACATTGTGATCCAGGATGAAGCGGATGAGTTGTAGGATGGCTTCCGGAGATTGGCTGTTGTTGGTGTTGAGTATTGATGCTGTCGCAGCGATGCCGTCATCGTGGGGGATACTGGTGTATAGTGCCGAGACGTCCATCGTGGTGAGAAGTGTTCCTGGTTCAACTGGTCCGTGGGTACTGAGTTTTTGTAGGAAGTCTGTAGTGTCACGACAGAAGCTGGGGGTTCCCTGTACGATGGGTTTCAGGATGCCCTCGATGTATCCAGAGAGGTTCTCACACAGGGTTCCGTTGCCTGATACGATGGGACGTCCGGGTGTGTTGGCTTTGTGTATCTTTGGGAGGCAGTAGAAGTCTCCCACGCGGGGATTACGTGGGATGAGAATGCGTAGGATGCTTTGAAGGTCTGGATCGAAGGTCTTGATCAGTTTGTTGAGCTGGTGGGTGTGTTCTTTGGTCGGATCTGCGGGTAACCGTCTGTAGTGTTCCTGGTTGTCCAGTTGTCGGTATGCTTCTTTGCAATAGTCTGTTCTGTTCTGTATGACTATGGCTCCTCCTTTGTCCGCTGGTTTGATGACGATGTTGCGGTTGGTCTTGAGAGCGTTGATGGCGTTGCGTTGTGCTCGGGTGACATTCTGGACTGTCTTCTGAGTGCGGCTGATGAATCTGGCATTGACGCATTTCCTGACAGCTTGAGCATACATGTCCAGCTGAGGGCAGCGACCCTCCGGAGGAGTCCAGTTTGACTCTTTCCTCTTCGGTTGCTGTACCGCGGATCCCTCTGTCTGCTGTTCCGGATCGTCGATTGTCTCATTGGGTTCGCTGCTGAAATCTTGGGGTTTGTGGTAGAATTCCCGGAGCCTCATTCTCCTGATGAATTCCTCTGTGTCCGCCGCGAGACTAGTGGGGTCCATTTTGGTAGTGGGGCAGAAATTGAGCCCTCGGCTGAGAACTTCGATTTCGTCTGGTTGAAGGGTGTGGTCGGATAAATTGACAATAGACTTCCCTGTGGTTGCAACCGTGGTACCAGGGGAAGCTTGGTCGTTGCTGGTGGTGATGCCGAGTTTCTCAAGCTTCCTGCTCTTGGTTTTCATGTAGGCAGCGTAGTTCCGTTGCCTCGTCTGTTTGGCGGTATAACGTAGCTGGTCTGCTGTGTCCTGAGTACAGGTTGAGAGTATGGACTCTATCTTGGTTTCGAGGTTGTGGCGTCTGCTGTAGAGTTGGTGTATGAGATGGTTGCGGAGTGTGCGAGAGGTACGGCGGCAGAGTCTCTCAGCGTAATCCGAGTTGTATGTGGACTTGAGTGGGTTCGTGATCTGGAGTCCTTTCGGGATCTTGTCTGCTTTCTTGCAGCTCTGTAAAAACTTGATGTCTGTGTCTAAATGCGCGATCTTCTTGGATATCCTTTCCACTGTGAGCCGGCAGTTTGTGGTGTCGATGGTAGTCATGATGTGGAGATGCCGGTGATGGACTGGGGTTGACAATTGTAAACAATTTTACAACACCAAGTTATAGTCCAGCGATTTTATTTTAAATTCACAAGCTTTCGGAGATTTTCTCCTTCCTCAGGCAAATGTTTCAAGATCTCCTTGAAGCCTACGCATTTATACATATTGAACAATAATACATGGTGTTTACAGACTGCCCCTGCAACTGCCCGTTGCCAAGGCAATCACCGTGTTCAGACAGACAGGTGTTACCTGCAGAACCTCCGAATACACATTCAACAAAAAAACAAACAGGAAAAAAAACAGAGAAAAAAAAACACAGAGAGAGGCAGAAACATCCGGAAGGCAGAGAGAGCCAGCAAATGACCCATTATATTAAAAACAGATAACATTTGTTCGCTGGTGGGGTAACGTGTAGCGTGACATGAACCCAAGATCCCGGTTGAGGCCGTCCTCATGGGTGCGGAACTTGGCTATCAATTTCTGCTCGACGATTTTGCGTTGTCGTGTGTCTCGAAGGCCGCCTTGGAGTACGCTTACCCGAAGGTCGGTGGATGAATGTCCATGACTGCTGAAGTGTTCCCCGACTGGGAGGGAACCCTCCTGTTTGGCGATTGTTGCGCGGTGTCCGTTCATCCGTTGTCGCAGCGTCTGCATGGTCTCGCCAATGTACCATGCTCTGGGGCATCCTTTCCTGCAACGTATGAGGTAGACAACGTTGGCTGAGTCACAGGAGTATGAACCATGCACCTGGTGGGTGGTGTCATCTCGTGTGATGGTGGTATCTGTGTCGATGATCTGGCATGTCTTGCAGAGGTTACCGTGGCAGGGTTGTGTGGCGTCGTGGACGCTGTTCTCTTGAAAGCTAGGTAGTTTGCTGCGAACGATGGTCTGTTTGAGGTTGGGTGGCTGTTTAAAGGCGAGTAGTGGAGGTGTGGGGATGGCCATAGCGAGGTGTTTGTCCTCATTGATGACATGTTGAAGGCTGCGGAGAACATGGCGTAGTTTCTCCGCTCCGGGGAAGTACTGGACGACAAAGGGTACTCTGTTGGTTGCGTCCCGTGTTAGTCTCCTGAGGAGGTCTATGCGATTTTTTGCTGTGGCCCGTCGGAACTGTCGATCGATGAGTCGAGCGTCATATCCCGTTCTTACTAGGGCGTCTTTCAGCGTCTGTAGGTGTCCATCGCGTTCCTCCTCGTCTGAGCAGACCCTGTGTATTCGCAGGGCCTGTCCATAGGGGATGGCCTCTTTGACGTGGTTAGGGTGGAAGCTGGAAAAGTGGAGCATCGTGAGGTTGTCCGTGGGCTTGCGGTAGAGTGAGGTGCTGAGGTGCCCGTCTTTGATGGAGATTCGTGTGTCCAAGAAAGAAACTGATTCTGAGGAGTAGTCCATGGTGAGCTTGATGGTGGGATGGAACTTGTTGATGTTATCGTGTAGTCTCTTTAGTGATTCCTTGCCGTGGGTCCATAGAAAGAAAATGTCGTCGATGTATCTGGTGTATAGTGTTGGTTGGAGGTCTTGTGCAGTGAAGAAGTCCTGCTCGAACTTGTGCATGAAAATGTTGGCGTATTGGGGTGCGAATTTGGTCCCCATGGCTGTTCCGTGTGTTTGGGTAAAGAACTGGTTATCGAAGGTGAAGACATTGTGATCCAGGATGAAGCGGATGAGTTGTAGGATGGCTTCCGGAGATTGGCTGTTGTTGGTGTTGAGTATTGATGCTGTCAATTGGTTACTGAGTAGGTCTCATTAAACACCCGGGGGGGTTTGAAAAAAACCCCGTCAAAAGCAAATCTGTTTTAAATATTTATCTCCTACACCTACACAGAGGCTCTTTGTTTGTGCAGTGAGTTCTAGTGTCAAAGAGCAACCACGGCCAAAGGCAGACAGGTCTTTCTTTATCCGCAGAGGACGCCCTCCGCCTCACGCCTGCGACACTCTGTGGTTTTTTGAGATTGCATGCCCCGACTGCAACGTCATTAACTCAACAATGGCTCAACGACGCCCTCGCCTTTAATTTAGCTTCACTGCTCATGTACCGCGTAATCCAATTAAAGTCATGCTCTCTCCGCTTGAAGTAAGCCTTAAAAAGAAAGATTACTTTGCCCCAATTTTCAACCCCTTGTCTCGTGAATCGTGCAGGGCAGTCAGGACGGATTTATTGGCCTCGGAGGGGGTGCAGTGCGGTTTCACCAGAATGATACCGGGGCGAAAAGGGTTAAATTATGAGGACAGGTTGCATAGACTAGGCTTGTATTCCCTTGAGTATAGAAGATTAAGGGATGCTCTAACTGAGGTATTTAAAATGATGGAAGGAGTTGATAGGGTGGATCAAGAGAAACTATTTCCTCTGGTGGGAGAGTCCAGAACAAGGGGGCATAACCTTAAAATTAGAGCTAGGCCGTTCAGGAGTGATGTCAGGAAGCACTTCTTCACACAAAGGGTGGTGGAAATCTGGAACTCCCTCCCCCAGAAAGCTGGTGAGGCTGGGGGTCAATTGAAAATTTCAAAACTGAGATTGATCGATTTTTGTTAGGTAAGGATATTAAGGGTTACGGAACCAAGGCGGGTAAATGGAGTTAAGATACAGATCAGCCATGAACAGGCTCAAGGGGCTGAATGGCCTCCTCCTGTTCCTATGTTCCTTCCTATGTTCCAGGTGCCCAGGCCTCTGATACCTCGCCATCTTATTGAAACATATAAGCTCCTGAGGGGACTAGAAGGGGTAGATGCTGAGAGAATGTTTCCCCTTGTGGGAGAGACTAGAACTAGGGGCCACAGTTTAAAAATAAGGGGTCTCCCATTTAAGACGGAGATGAGGAGAAATGTTTTCTCTCGGAGGGTCGTGAGTCTGTGGAACTCCCTTCCCCAGTGAGCGGTGGATGCAGGGCCATTGACTATTTTTAAGGCTGAGTTAGATAGATTCCTGATTAACAAGGGAGTCAAAGGTTATAGTAGGTAGACGGGAAAGTAGGATTGAGGTCGCAATCAGATCAACCATGATCTTATCAAATGGCAAAGCAGGCTCGAGGGGCCGAATGCCTGCTCTTAATTCATATGTTCATATGTTCGTATGTTTGTATCTTTCAAGCGTGAGTCTTGACAGTGAGCATCTGTAGCCTAATTGACTATGGGAGGCATCGCAAACAAATCCATTCCTATTAGTAACCTGTTGTGCATTTTCTAGCAAGGGTGGGGGGGGTCACTGGATAGCAACAGGGAACCCTGGAAGATTTTTACTCCCTTGTAAGAAAGGGTATTGAAAATAATTATAGTGAACCTATTACCACTCTAACTGGTATCAGTTAATACAACACAGACTGGGAGTCAAATCGGACACCTTCCTGAAAGAAAAAAGAAACAAATTGCATTTATATAGCACCTTTCACGACCTAAGGATGTCCCAAAGCACTTCACAGCCAATTAAATACTTTTGAAATGTAGTCACTGTTGTAACGTACGAAACGCGGCAGCCAATTTGCGCACAGCAAGATCCCACAAACAGCAATGAGATAATGACATCTGTTTTAGTGATGTTGGTTGAGGGATAAATATTGACCAGGACACCAGGGAGAATTCCCCAGTTTTTCTTCATGGGATCTTTTACGTCCACATAGAGGGCAGTCGGGGCCTTGGTTTAACGTCTCATCCAATAGACGGCACCTCCGACAGTGCGGCACCCCCTGGTGTGTCAGTCTAGATTTTGTGCACAAGTCTCTGGAGTGGGACTTGAACCTACAACCTAAACCTCTAAGTCATCGGGGATTACAATTGTTATTTTTCTCTTAGTTGTTTTTGTCAGCATTTTCACGGCTTCTCTTGATTTCTGTTCAGTTGTTGATGGTCTTTTTTTGCATCCATTTCACTTTGGTCTTAAGACCACATTGCACCCACAATAGTCATACAGATGGCTCCCTCTAATTCCCCAATGGATTGGATTCATGACTTGGACATGCTGCTCACACCCTTCCTTATATATCTCCATTCATAATGTCACCAAACAGCTGATTTGACATTAAATAAAAATATCAGAAAGTGTGGCACAAGGAAAAGCCTATTTGGCTCATCAGTCCTGCTCCATCCAGAAACCATGTCTGATTATTCTATCATGGACTTCTCTCTTGTGCCACCTATTGACTCCTATTTTGAGAAACCCAATGTCTGCTCCTAGTCTCTGGCCAAATATTGTAGAGTTATGGACAGTTGCAGAGTTGTAGAACAAGGGAGGATTGAGAGGTCAGTAAATGCACAGATTTCTCCTTCTATGACTCTCAACATTATATGGCAATTCCAATCAATGCAATTAATTATCTAACACTGTTGAGGGAAATTAATCAGTGGTCCACACTGAATAAGCCATGGAGCTGTCAGACAAACCTTTATTATGGCATGGGGTCTATCTGTTCAGCCAAGAAGCAGAACTGAGATGATACTGCCTCCAGGTACTCAGGCAGGATGAAGACAAGATTGGGCACTTACCCCCTGCATTGGAGCTGCTAAAAGGTGCCTTTAACTCCATTTGGCAGACTATGCTCTCCAAAGGCTATCAGTTTGATCTTTGTTCAGGCATACCCTGGCCCTTGTTCTACCTTCTTCACGTATCTGCCTTAGGGATTCTTCCCTATTAAGAAACACTGAACCTTGGCAGCAATGCTGAAAGAAGTCAGCCTTATCAGTTCCCGGGTAGCCCGATAACAGTGACATTTGCTCAGCAAAGAGCCAGAGAAACTCCGTCCAGAAAAGGCAACGACTCAGAGACTTACAGAAGCTTCTTCTGTGCTGTCCTCCCAAAATACAAGACGTAAACATTGTTCGCATTTTACGTGACTAATATTGAATGTTTTATGAGATGTATTCCTTGCAGTACCAATAATATTTACCGAGGAAATCTCTAAACAGTTTACGTTCTTAACTGGAGACAAGTCCTCGATTTTAGACAGATGCTAGAGTTGAATGAAGTCCAAATAAGATGCTGCAAGGACTGTGGGAAGGTTTCTGTGTCAAACGAAAGTATGTAGAGACGAGCAGAAGGAAGGCAGCAGGAGGGAATTACAATGAGAATAGTGGCGTGTGTTTTTAAAATAAAAAACCTCTTCAAAAGGAACAAGGGCTATGGTGCAGGACGCCACCAAGGTTGTTCAGAGAGACCACAAAGGGCGTGAATTTGCAGGAAACTTACACCATAGTATTGATGTATTAATGGCGCGAGTTGAGTTATGCCTTGAGTTGCCTTGTGCTATAATTTGCTGGGACAATTGCGCCGTTCCACTGATTTTCTCGACTAAACTGATAAAAGTCCGTCCTCGCCGCTCAGCGCTCCGTTGCTGTCACTGGCAGTCAGCGGTTTGCTGGATTTAAACCACAATTTGTGCCGCAGCCACTTAGACTGAAAAATAATGGCGGGAGCAACCTGATTAATGGCCCTCAGAGGTCTCTCAGCCCGGGGAGGCCAACAAAGGGACCATGAAAGCTGTGGAGCTCATCCCAGCAGTTTTTGGAAATTGTTCTCAGAGTCTTCTTTTTCTAATTCTCTCAGTTTTGACGGTCATTTCTTGCCAGTTTTGCTATCCAGAGTATTGTTAGTGTCTGAAGTGACCTCCCACTCATTCCTACGTGTTAGGAAGGTTGAAAGCATTGTAAATTCCCATCCACCGGGCATTCCCTTGTTCCTGATTATTATGGATGACCCGGAGGAGGAGCAGAGGGAGCGGCTTGCTTGAGATGCCAAGGGTGGAGACAGAACCGATCTCTCTACTGCCCTCCCCACAGAGAGGGTACAGGGAATGGATGTCATTTGAGGCCCTGTCGGAGGAGCTCCACGAGCGCAGACCGGGCTTCACCAAGGAAACAACTGGCCACCTCTGTGAGATGCCCCATGAAGACCTAAAGTCCACCTCCCAAAGGGCCTTGTCAGTGGGAATGAAGGCAATGACAGCCCTCAATTTCAATGGCACTGATTCCTTCCAGGCGGGCACCGGAGGCGTCTGTAACATCAGCCAAGGAGCGGTGAGGAGCTGCAATCAACAGGCGACAGATGCCCACTTCTGCAGGGCGTCCGACTTCATTAAATACGACACGTCCCCTGCGCGGCAGAGAGACAGGTCCACCAACTTTCATGCGATTGCTGGCCTCCCCAGGGTGCAGGGGGCTATTGAGGACTCACGGGATGCAACTTGGCACTTTCACCAACAGGAAGGGTTATCACTCGCTGAATGTGTGATGCAAAACTGAGGATTCTGCATGTAAACAAAACTGAGGATTCTGCATGTTCAACACTCCACCATCCATGACTTATTCAGTAGGAAGGGACAAGGAAGTGGATGAATTCTGGGGGACAAAATTTTGCGCCCTTTTCTTTAAATCTTCCAGCAACATTTCTGTGGAAAAGGGGGGTTTGCAGACACTACAGATGACTGTTTACAGCCTTTTAAAAAGTTTATTTTAAATGTCATTAACTTTTTAAAGTTGATTTAAGGTTGATTTCAGAAGTTGCAGTGCACTGACCTCCCAGAGCCTCAATGGTGTCTGTTCCCGGCTATTTATAGGGCCATGTGGTTGGTCTGCATGGTCAGTCATTGACTACGTCGTCCACAAAGTCCCTGATTCATCACCGACCTTGCCATGCCTTGGACGGATCGGCGGTCCAGCAAACTGAGGCGTAAATGTGGTGCGATATGAACGGAGAGCGTGAACGTCTGATTAACAGCTGTACACCGCCAAACAAACCACTCCAGCAAATTCGGGCCCAAAGTAAATCAAGAAGTAATGGTTAGATGACGTCAAGTTTGGGTTTTTAAACTCCTGTATGAACAAATCTTTACGTAGCTTCTTTCATGAAATCCAAAGTGCCTCACAGCCAATGAAGTACTTTTTTTGAAGTGCGGACACTGTTGTAATGTAGAGAAAAATGGTAGCCAAATCGCACACAGCAGCTCCAACAACACTCAAGAAGCTCGACACCATCCAAGATAAAGCAGCCCGCTTGATTGGCACTCCATCCACCACCCTAAACATTCACTCCCTTCACCACCGGCGCACTGTGGCTGCAGTGTGTACCATCCACAGGATGCACTGCAGCAACTCGCCAAGGCTTCTTCGACAGCACCTCCCAAACCCGCGACCTCTACCACCTAGAAGGACAAGGGCAGCAGGCACATGGGAACAACACCACCTGCACGTTCCCCTCCAAGTCACACACCATCCCGACTTGGAAATATATCGCCGTTCCTTCATCGTCGCTGGGTCAAAATCCTGGAACTCCCTTCCTAACAGCACTGTGGGAGAACCGTCACCACACGGACTGCAGCGGTTCAAGAAGGCGGCTCACCAACATCTTCTCAAGGGCAATTAGGAATGGGCAATAAATGCCGGCCTCGCCAGCGACGCCCACATCCCATGAACGAATAATAAAAAAAAATAAACAGCAATGAGATAAATATTGGCCAGGACAGCGGGGAGAACTCTGCTGCTCTTCTTCGAACTGTGCCACATGTCTTAGACCCCAACTAACTTTCCTTCCCATTCACGTTTCAAACAGGATCTTTTACGACCGCCTGAGACAGCAGACAGGACCTCGGTTTAACGTCTCATCCGAAAGACGGCACCTCTGACAGTGCTGCACTCCCTCAGTACTGCACTGCGAGTGTCAGCCTAGATTTTGTGCTGAAGGCTCTAGAGTGGGATTGTGAACCCACCACCTTCATAACTCAGAAGGTAAAAGTGCTACCCGCTGAGCCACAGCGATGTGCAGTTTGGTAATAAGCTAATTAATGAAAAGTAAGAGAAAAGCCAACTGTGAGTTTTAAGAAGCCTTTGAGAACCTAATTCAAGTTCCTGCTCCTTGTCTTTTTTTTAGCACTCCAAGTATTTGCAAGAATTTAAACAAATGTTATCAGTGCTGGCACTCTGCCTTTCTGCTAGCTGTCGGTAACAGATACACTCTCACTACTTCTGAATTGCTAATTTAAAAAAATATAATTGCGCCACTTGTGTGGGATGCAAATCGCTGAATAAATTTGTATAATTTGAGTAATTTATTCAGGTATGTAACTCTCTCAGTCTCAACCTTTCTTGTTTTATTGATATGGTTATCATTCCAGGCCCTCTGAATTTTCCTCTTTTGTTCCTTTTAATCTCCAAGTATCCCGTCCTACGCGCTCTCCCTCCTCCCTTTATCCTCACCGCGCTGAAGTTTGAGGCTCTCAATTTAGCAGCTCCAACTCTAACTTTTTCTTTCCCAGGACCTTAAAGCTACGGAACTCCTCATCTCCGTCAGTCTTCCCTTCCTCTTACAACCCGAGCAAGGTGTCACCTAAACACAGTTTTCCGTGTCTTCCCTCCGACTTGGTAGTGTCCGACATCATGGGCTTTGGCTCACCACCTTCCTTTCTCAATAATAATCAAAAAGTCTAATTGAATGTTGGCCTTTATAACTAGAACAACAACTACAGCAACTTGCATTTATATAGTGCCTTTAACGTAACAAAACAAGACGCTTCGCATGAGCGTTATCAGACAAAATTTGACACCGAGCCACATAAGGAGATATTAGGACAGGTGACCAAAAGCTTGGTCAAAGAGACAGGTTTTAAGGAGAGTCTTAAAGGAGGAGAGAGAGGTGGAGAGGTTTAGGGAGGGAATTCCAGGGCTAGAATATAAAGGGGAGGAAGTTTTGCTACAGCTATATGAAGCTCTGGTTAGACCACATCTGGAGTACTGTGTATAGTTCTGGGCACCGCACCTTAGAAAGGATATATTGGCTTTGGAAGGAGTGCAGTGCAGATTCACCAGAATGTTACCAGGGCTCCAAGGGTTAAATTATGAGGCGAGATTACATAAACTAGGCTTGTATTCCCTGGAATATAGAAGGTTAGGGGGTGATTTGATTGCAGTTTAAAGAATTTTGAAAGGAATTGATAGGGTAGATAGAGAGAAACTTTTTCAGCTGGTGGGGGAGTCTAGGACAAGGGGACATAACCTTAAAATCAGAGCGAGGCCATTCAGGAGAGAAGTTAGAAAACACTTCTTCACGCAAAGGGTGGTAGAAGTGAGGAACTCTCTCCCACAAAAAGCAGTAGATGCTAGCTCAATTAATAATTTTAAATCTGAGATCGATAGATTTTTGCTAGGCCAAGGGTATTAAGGGATATGGAGCCATATTAAGGGATCAGCCATGATCTCATTGAAAGGCGGAATGGGCTTAAGGGGCTGAATGGCCTCCTCCTGTTCCTGTGTTCCTACATTCCTCTGTTCAATAATAAACAGATCATGACACCAATGAATCTCGAAGATATGCAATCGCTGAGACAAACGTACAGTTTTTGGAGCATTTGCTGATAGCAGCTCTGGAGGCCGAATGAAAATTAATCCTAGCCCACACACCTGAATAAATTATACAAATGACAACCAGCGGAATAACATAAATTTATTCAACAGCCTGCACCCCACGTAATGTGCAAGAAACCAATGCATTTGTTTCAAGAAAGAAAGACTTGCATTTATATAGCGCCTCTCATGACTTCAGGGCATTCCAAAGCGCTTTACAGCCAATGAAGCACTTTTGAAATGTAGTCACTGTTGTAATGTAGGAAACGTGGCAGCCAATTTGCGCACAGCAAGATCCCACAAATAACAATGAGATAATGACATCTGTTTTAGTGATGTTGGTTGAGGGATAAATATTGGCCAGGACACCGGGGAGAATTCCCCTGCTTTTCTTTGAGATAGTGCCGTGGGATCTTTTACGTCCACTTGAGAGGGCAAGCCACTTGGTTTAACGTCTCATCCAAAAGACGGCGCCTCTGACAGTGCAGCACTCCCTCAGTCCTGCACTGCAGTGTGAGCCTGGATTTTGCGCTCATGTCTCTGGAGTGGGACTTAAACCTTCTGACTCAGAGGTAAGAGTGCTGCCCATTGAGCTGCCTAACTCCAATTCCAAACTGAATGAGTTGTGTGGAACAATTTGGGAGGGTGGGGGTAATAGACCTCAGATGCGTTTGTACAAACTGTTCTTGGCATCGTACTTCAGTCTCACCTTAGCAGATGATCAGAGATCAAAGGTTTGGGAGGAGCACTGGCTGATTGTGATTCAGACCTGGCTCGTTCTCTGACTTCACCCATTCGAAAGCTGGTCAACTTTTAGTGTCAACAGAGAGACAACATGACAGTCTGATAACATGAAACATTCCCTTGGAGACAGTCTGGGAGGGGAAGGTCAGGAGAGACAGGAAGGAGGGCTAGGAGAAAAACAAGTGACAAGGAAGAAGAGGACAAGAAAGAGGGTGAAAGGCTGGGAGAGAGTGAGTGTGAAGCAAGATAGACAGACCAAGACTCAGGGCGGAGATGGGGCTTCGAATCAAAGGTGCAAGCCCTTTCAGTGACTAAGAACCCTGTCCTGAAACCACACCACTGCCAGCTTGGCCCAATTGGTAGCACTCTCCCCTCCAAATCTGAAGGTTGAGAGTTCACGCCCCACTCCAGAGACTTGAGCACACAATCTAGCCTGGTGCTGAGGGAGTCCTGCGCTGTCAGAGGCATTGTCTTTCAGACGAGATGCTAAACTTAGACCCTGTCTGTTTGTTCAGATGGACATAAGAGATCCCATGGCATTGTGTGAAGAAAAGCAGCGGTGTTCACCTGGGGAATGTGGGCCAACATTCATCCCTCAACCAACATCGCCAAAAACAGGTCATTTACCTCATTGCCGTTTGTGGGATCTTGCTGTGTGCAATGTGGCTGCTGTGTGTGCCTCCATTACAACGGTCACTGCACTGCAAATGTAATTCATTGGCTGTGAAGCACCTTGGGATGTCCTGAGGATGTGAAAGGTGCTATATAAATGCATTTCTTTCTTCTCTACCAATCTCTTTCCCTTCAGAAGTCTCCTGAAAACCTATCTCTTTGATTGTGCTTTCAGTTCCCCACGGCCCCCTGCCCTTAACTTTCCCCGTCTCCTGCTCAGCACCTCGGAGCAGAGTATCTGCTTTCTTACGTTAATTTTGTGGCCAGTTTCCAGCGCAATCGGCCAAACCAACGCGAAAGGGCAGGGAATTTTACACGTAACTGGGTTACGCCCGAAAACACTTAACGTTGGTGTTTTCCGCGATCTTTTCCGCTGGTTCGAGATTCAATTCGCCCGAATTGGGCCCCGCCCACAAAACGGCTCCCGTCCCCCCCCCCAGGTCGAAATTGCGAGATTCAGCCAATAGCGCTGGTTCTGGAAGAATCTTCAAATTAGGCTCATTTCCTTAAGCGCTCGGGCACCAGTAGGTACGTTTTAAAAGTTTTATCATATCTAAAACTATTGAATTTACTGAGAAACCAACTAGTATACCCTAATGAAACGAATAAATGGTTCGGTATCTGTTTTATTTAAATGATTTTAAATCAGTTTACTCACAGGCGGAGGACTGGGCCCCCTTATTAAAAATGCCATTTTCAGCTGCATTGATAAACCTGCATCAGGAGACCACTCTTAGATACGTCAAGGAATACTTTTTAATGGAAAGAGGAAAAAAAAAACAATTACGTTCTGTTCCGCTGCCCGATTGCGCTGGTTCACGGAAGATTTTACGTTTGCAATTCCGCAAGTTAATTTTTAGCGGAAACTGTAACCTAACCAGCACAATTTCAAGCGCAGTTTGGGCCCAATTTAACGATATACACCCCCCCCTGCCCCCTTCCTGTAAATACCCTGAGGTGTTCTTGCATATGACGGATGCTACATGCGCGGATGTTGTCGCTGCTGCCAGTACCGGTGTCACGTGAAAGCCGGTGTGATGACCTGCGAAGCCATTACTGCGCGCCTGTGCTGCGAGAGCGAAAGGGGGAGCGGTTGCCGGGGGCAACGGAAGCCTCACGGGTGACGATTTAAAGCATCGCTTCTCATACCCACAGGGCGCGATTATAATCTGAAATATGATCGCGGTGCCCCAGCACCACATCGATTGCAGTCAGGAGGTTTATCGCAAATCGGACGCCAATTTGCAGCTGCATCGTAAACAGGGTTGTGAGGCCGTGGTCTGGTGAGCCAAGGGCCTGGTTCCCACGGAGGGAACAACACACTCCAGAAACAGTCCCTTGCGCAGAAAACAGACTCTGGATTTTGTCACACTATTTACAATTAAAGTGATTTAAGGCCTTCTCCAGCCCCAAGGGTTGCAATTTCTCACCAGTAATAGAACAGTCTACGCAGCCTCACTGATAAATCTTGTTAAAGTGTATTATTAAAAACTCCAGGCTTCTCTTATGGGGTCATTATGGGCGCTGCACACACAGACATAAACTATACTTAAGTTAATTTAACCATCTGAAGGTTAATGGCAAAGTCTCTGTAACAGAATAAAAACGTTTATGAATTGTAAGAACACATGCCTGTGGGCCAAATATACCTTTCATTGAGTGTTCAGCCTTTGCTCCTAAATCCATAAGCCCAGAAATTACTGTCAGTGATGAATGCTTAATATGTTCATCTAACAGTCCTCCCTGTGCTAATGTAGCACAGGCGTTCATTTTAAATGAGTTAATGTCGCCACTGAAACAATGGATAGAGAATGGTATTACATTGAGAATACAGCACTGAAACAGGCCATTCGGCCCAACTGGTCCATGTCGGCATTTATGCTCCTCACAAGCCTCCTCCCACCCCTCTTCATCTCACCCTATCAGCATATCCTTCCATTCCTTTCTCCCTCATGTACTTATCTAGCTTCCCCTTAAATGCATCTATGCTATTCGCCTCAACTACTCCATGTGGTAGCAAGTTCCACATTCTCACCATTCTCTGGGTAAAGAAGTTTCTCCTGAATTACCTATTGGATTTACTGGTGACTATCTTATATTTATGGCCCCTAGTTTTGGATTCCCCACAAGTGGAATCATCTTCTCTACATCTACCCTATCAAACTCTTTCATAATCTTAAAGATCTCTATCAGGTCTAGTCTATGCTAAAGCTCTCGTAGGTGTTGTGATCACTTGGTTCTCAAAATGGAAACATTTTCCCCTCCTCCACCGCTGACCTCTCTCACCTCGATGACCGTTATTTTATAATCTGAGGTGTACAGTCCATAGTGTGCTGACCCAGTATGGGACTGAGCCAAAAAGACCAGGAATGTTCCAGTCATGATCTTCAGTCTAAGCTGAGTGAGTTGACGGTGGCAGCAGCCGTGTAATAATTAGTGTCGGAGTCCCTGGGACAGGAAGGGGAGAAAGTCAACCAGAGTTCCCATTCTTGATCGCTATCCAGTGGGCCCCATTGGAAAATGCTTGGAGTGGAGGTCAAACGGTCTCTTATTGGTCCAATATAGGGTTGCCAACCCTCCAGGATTGCCCTGGAGTCTCCAGGAATTAAAGGCTAATCTCCAGGACACTGCCGCGAGCAACACCCAGGAGAAAAATCATAGCGGCAATAAAAAAATGGTGTTTTATTTCTAGGTTTCTGTGAGCAGTTTTGTTTACTGGTTATAACAATACTGGACATGGGGAGAAAAGGCTGTTTGACTGACAGTCAAGAATCATCCAATCGGGTAACGAAGAGTCTATCCGCTTTCCGATTGGTGTGGGAGGGCGGAGCACTGGGAGGATGGGCATGTCGGGCGACCAATGACGGGAGTGTGGGGGTGGGGCGGTTGGAGGCAGGAGGTCACGTGACGACACCTCCAGGAATATGTCCAACCAGAGTTGTCACTAGCACTGTTCACTGTCACTGTCTGGGTTTGCCCGTGAGGAAGGGCCTTTTTGGATGGGGTAGCAGAGGGTGTCCAGAACTTTAACCCTGGATGGGTGAGGAACGAAATCGGAGGGGAAAGAAATTATTTTAAAACAGGATTTCCATTGAAATGTCCATTTTTGCCCACGGTTCCTGAAGATAGAGAGGGTTAACTCTAGTTAGGTTGTATTCACAGAACTAAGGTCATACTGACCTCAAGAATGTTTAACTATTAACCTTCCTTCTACTCTGACGAATACTGATAAGTCCCAGGAGATTAGCTGAAGATTCAGGGTAGGTGGCCCTCGTAATTACTAAGCCAACTAAATTCTGCCCTGTGTTTATTAATATAATGCTGATGTAATCCAGTCATGACTTGCATACCAGTGGTTTAAATCTCTTGGTCTGCTATCAACTGCCAGGCTTTTTTTTTAAATATAAGGACATACAAAAGTTCACTCTTTTCCCAGGAAAAGTTGCTCTTAAAATCTGGTGCTGCTGACAGGGAATTTAATTGTTTTTCAAATGGTTAAACTTTATTCAAAGAGGAATACCTTTTATTTTGGCCCCCTCCTCTCTCGATGGGGTGACTCAGGCTGGGCCCACAATTCGACAGGCGCCAGGCACCCTCTGGTTTCCCTGCCCAAGTGGCCATTCTTCATGAGTTTTGGCAGGATGGGTGCATCACAGCCAAATCCACTGTTGTTCTTTCACACTAGTCACACGCACGCAGTGGGACAGCGATTGAGGAGAATAAAAACCTGACCGATTTTTCCCTCTATCGTCGTTGGATCAAACTCCTGCAACTCACGTCCCAAAAGCATCGTTTTTCAAAAAAAATTCATTCTTGGAATATGGGCGTCGTTACAAGGCCGGCATTTATTGCCCATCCCTAATTGTCCCTTGAGAAGGTGGTGGTGAGCCGCCTTCTTGAACCGCTGCAGTCCGTGTGGTGAAGGTTCTCCCACAGTGCTGTTAGGTAGGGAGTTCCAGGATTTTGACCCAGCGACGATGACGGAACGGCCGATGTATGTCCAAGTCGGGATGGTGTGTGACTTGGAGGGGGAACGTGCAGGCGGCGATGCTGGAGTTCTGTGTTCGGGTGGAGGGCAGGCGTGGTTAAATGACAAAAGGGATGATGGTGCGAGGCAAAAGGGGGTGATAATGGGACAAGTAAAGAAACAAAAGATGGGTTACAGCAGAACCACTCCCAGCATCTGCTGTCTGAGAAAATGGGAGTGTGGTTATGGTGTGAAGTTGTTGAACTCAGTGTTGAGGCTGGAAGGCTGTGAAGTGCCAAAACGAAAGATAAAAATCCTAGTGCTGTCTCATTTCTCCTTGAGGGTCGGATATTACTGAATTCCGAAACGAGTTTGAAATAAAAATGTTCACTGTAAGTTAATGGTGAGTTTGCTGAATGTTGGTCATTAATACACTGTGTTGGATAACTGACGGGGAAAACACTTTGTACTTTTATACAGCACCTTTCAGGCTGCTCATCTGATGAAACCCATCAGAAGGAACACTGAGAGGATCATTTTCGTTCCTTACATGTCTTATGGGGGGAGGGCAATTTCTGCTATCAATTTGGCTGCTTAGGTGTCAGCCTTGGCTTACTCTCACACCTCTAAGCCAGAAGGTCATGGGTCAAAACACCACTCCAGCAACTTGACACATAATCCAGGGCTGACACTTCAATGCAGTACCGAGGGGAGTGCTGCACTGTTGCAGGTGTCATCTTTTGGCCCGAGGCTCCGCCTGCCCTCTCAGGTGGACATTAAAGATCCCATGGCACTATTTCGAAGTTCTCCCAGTATCCTGGTCAACATTTATCCCTCAACCAAAATCACTAAAAAAACAGATTATCTGGTCATTTATCTCATCGCTGTTTGTGGGAGCTTGCTGTGCGCAAATTGGCTGCTGCATTTCCCTAAATTACAACAGTCACTGCACTTCAAAAAGGCTCCGTTGGCTATGAAGTGTTTTGAGTCATGAAAGGTGCTACATAAACACAATTTTTTTTGGTTGCAAAGGGTACTACGCATGATGTTTTTCGGATTTGTTTCATCACATTTCTTTTAGATGTGTTTCGAATTAATTTTATTCGCCATGGAAGTGACTGCATCTAGTTCAGGCCACATTGTAATTATAGACTATTGAGACCATTCCATCGAGCTAGAGGGTTATTTTTAATAGTGAGGGCCAAAAACCTAAAAATTAAGAATATACGAGCTTAACTTGCATCTTTCCTTCTTCACCAACCATCAATTCGACAGTGCTTACTGTTACCAAAGACCATGTACGTTATATACCACATCAAAATGCAGGACATTTAATACAGAGCTCCCCCATCCTTACTCAAATGGTGCAGTCCTCCTAGGATCGCCCGCTTTTTAAATTAACCCTTTGTCTTCTCGTTTTTCTGGTCTCTCTAAAATATAAGGCCCGATTTGAACCTAACCCGCCCGGCAGTGGAGAGTAAAATCAGGCGGGATGTAAAATGGGCGTCCGACCCGATCCTGTCCCATTCCCGCCGGGGGTGGGGGGGTTAGGCTAAAATTGGGGCTACACATTAATAAATGGGATTCAATTCTCCACCCCCACTCACAATATATTAATAAACAAGGATGATAAAATTTCAAATGCAAAGTTTCACTTGTCCCATATCTGAATATTGAAACCGAAGACTGCCTCATCATCACACTTAGTTCCTTGAGCATCTATAGATGAGAGAGACCCACAAACCTAACTGACTGTTCAATGGGGATCTCACTAGCTCAAAACCTGAATTTCAGCCGACTATCCCAAGATCCAATTGCAATGTGCGACCCCTCCATTTTGAAACCCATTCTAAGTAGCATAATAAAAAAAAAACGTATTTGTTCAGGACACTCCAATGCAGTGCTGAGGGAGTGCTACACTGTCAGAGGCGCCGTCTTTCGGATGAGACATTAAACCGAGGCCCCGTCTGCCTGCTCAGATGGATGTAAAAGATCCCACGGCACTATTTCGAAAAAGAGCAGGGATGTTATCCCCGGTGTCCTGGCCAATATTTATCCTTAAAAAAAAAAGCAGATTATCTGGTCATTACCACATTACCGTTTGTGGGATCTTGCTGTGTGCAAATTGGCTGCCGCATTTCCTACATTACAACAGTGATTGCACTTCCATAAGTACTTCATTGGCTGTAAAGCACTTTGGGACGTCCTGAGGTCATGAAAGGCGCTATATGAAAGTAAGTCTTTCTTTCTTTATATTTGGTCAGTAGGATACAGGTTGATGTTAGAGTGCACAGGTAGTGACAGCCCATAAACCTCTCTCCATCAAAAAAAACACAATCCCTTGCAAGAAACATACTCTTCTGGGACTGCACTTAGAGGTTTTACCAATGTCAACATGGAAACACTGAAAAGAGCCATGTTTTGACGTTG
Source organism: Heptranchias perlo (assembly GCF_035084215.1). Classification (NCBI taxonomy): domain Eukaryota; kingdom Metazoa; phylum Chordata; class Chondrichthyes; order Hexanchiformes; family Hexanchidae; genus Heptranchias; species Heptranchias perlo. The sequence continues at coordinate 8,662,682 of NC_090364.1, forward strand.
CTGTTGAGCTGGAGGAGTCAACCATTTACCAGGACAATCGTGATGGGTCCAGCTAACTTCAAATGAAGCTAAATGGAAGATGCTAATCCCAGGTTTTTACTTTCTTCTCTATGGTATTCTACGATAAGGTATCTGTGGTCCACTCTAAAACTCATTACTTAGGTCACAAAGCTCATTTGTTGAGCACTGGATTTGGGCCAGAAAGTCTCGGGTTTAAATCTCAGCACAATTCACTCAGTCTTCCATCCCTCCGAGGTGGATGAAATGAGAGTTTGTGAAGAGGAAAACAGGAGAATGTACAGATTGAGGTTGTCCCGCTGCAGTCGCAGTGTCTCCTGACTGTCAATGGATATAGCGATAAGCACAGCAATCAATAGGCATCTCATGCTTAACAGAAACCAAACTCCATGAGTAATGTCTTTCTTTTTCTGTTTTATTAGATTAGCATCACTTACACAAACACAAACAAACATAACATTCATCTGTTATTGCTTAATTTGTTATAATAGACTGAGGACAGATAAAATGGGTCAAAAATCAGTACCTATTTACTGAAAAGTACTTTGAAATTATTCATTAAAGAATGGATTAGCAAACTGTCCTTTCATCTTTGGGGCTTGGGTCCCATTCCAACCCAGACTGACGGAACGAAAGCCTGCTCTCTCTAATCCTAGTAAGGCTTTTAAATGAAACGAGTCTGAAGCAGTCTAAATCTCCTTCGTAATGGGTGGAAGCCTGGAGTGCAGGCACAAAACTGGGTAGAGGGGTACAGTGGCGTAGTGGTTACGTTACTGGACTAGTATTCCAGCGACCGCAATTAATAATCCAGATGAGTTGGATGGATCCAGATGCGATCCCTCATCTCAAATTTATGGCCTTTGTTAAGGGAGGAAAGCAAGAAAGATAAACAATGATTATTTAATCCTGCCTCATTTTCTTTGGTCGATGCAAACAGAAAATTATACTTCAAACCAAAGTCAGTTCAATTTTACACATTTAAGCAATGCATTTTTTTTGGCACAAACTCCGACTTGTCCATGACTCCACCGTCTGCATCCTGCCCCACACTAATCCCTCTCACCCCACCCTATACAGGCTCTCCACCCTCTGTGGCCTCAGCCCACCTTACCCCTGCAATCCCCTCCAGCCTTATGTCCTCTCCTGTGGCCTCGGGTCATCTGACTCCTGCGCATGTCCCCTCCCCCTCCACCCTCTCTGTCAATAGAGTGAGAGGGGGAACTAATGAGGTTGCACACTTTCCTATGTGATGTTCGACAATGTTATTGCAGGAACCGACTGACTTTGAACATGTTTGCACATTGCATTATCGCCCCCTGCTCCACACACAATTACACACTGGGCAAGAGTAGAACAGCAGGCAAACTGCCCCCAGCCCCATACCTAAGCTTCTCCCTCTGATCCCAGTGGGAACTGTTCAAGATTCACCTTGGGCTCAGTTACCCTCTGATTCCGATGCCCACCCCCTCCACCCCACCGCTCCCCTTCACCCAAAAACGAGTCTGGCAGAAGCTGAAACTATCCAGCAATGTGGGAAAGAAGCCACGTGCTACCACCCCCCACCCCCGGCTCTAACCCTGTGCCTTGGGAACATTAGAAACAGGAGTAGGCCATTCGGCCTCCTCGAGCCTCAGTCAGAGCACGGCCGACCTGTTCACCTCAACTCTCTGTGGCACGGGACAAGTGGGCGACTTCTGGCAAGCAGAAGGACACCTTTCAATGACAATGGACTTCTGCTGCCCATCTCCTTGCTGAAGAGGAGAACAATCTAGTTTTAGCCACAAGGGGCAGTAGTGGGTATGGCTGGACACAAAATGGTGGGCAAAACAAAAGGTGAAACAAAGCATTGAAAGGAGATATTATCACAGACAGATTGCTGGAATCATTCTTTTCTTGTAGGCCCAGGGTAGCTTCCTTCTTCTTTGCTGCCCATTTTTGCAGGAGGCGCCTATGTATTTTTTTTTATTTGGAAGGAGTCTGCTAGATTTTTTTTTTGTTGTGCTCTTGTTGACTTTGTGATCTGAAGTCTTACAAAGAGTCTTTCAGCCTGTGGTCAGTGCAGTGACATTCCTGGGAACCCACTTCCTGACAAATACTGAACCATGTGGAACATATTTTCAACCTGACGTTGGAAATTACCTTATTCCTCCTACTAGCCAGAGGTCTTTTTGTTGTGCAGGCACCTACCAAATTTCCTGAAGTATAAGTCAAGTGAAATCTGGGCTGAGATTGAACTGAAGACCCAGAGGTGAAAGGAATTACTTTCGACCTTTCAAAGTGCTAGAGGCCTGTTTATTTGCCAGGCTACAAGGGCCATTGGTGAATGAAAAGAAACCCAGTTTTTGCTGAAAAGAAAGAATTTGCATTTATATAGCACCTTTCACAACCTCAGGACTTCCCAAAGCGTTTTACAGCCAATGGAGTACTTTTGAAGTGTAGTCACTGTTGTAATGTAGGAAACACAGCAGCCAATTTGTGCACAGCAAGATCCCACAAACAGCAATGTTGTAATGACCAGATAGTCTGTTTTTTTAAGTTGCTGCTTGAGGGATAAATATTGGCCAGGACACCAGGGGACAATTCTTCAAAATAGTGCCATGGGATCTTTTACATCCACCTGAGAGGGCAGACGGGACCTCGGTTTCACATCTCATCCAAAAGATGGCACCTCTGACAGTATAGCACTCCCTTGGTACTGCACTAGAGTGTCAGCCTAGATCTTGTACTTAGGACTACGGGACCTGAACCCACAACCTTCTGAATTAGAGGTAACAGTGCTAGCCACAGCTAACACCTGAAGCATGAGCTTCTGTATTGCATCAATACAGAATTCCCTTCCTCCTCTAATTTGGCAAATAAAAAATGATTTACTGGTAATATTTGCCATAGAGGAGTAAACTCAACAAACACCTGGCATATTGAAGGAATACTCATGCAAAGAAAGACTTGAAAAATCAGGTTTGTTCTAGTTAGAACAACACTGATTATGGGACGATATGATAATGAAAGGATGGGACAGGATCAATAGAATGAGGGGCCATAGATACAAGATTAAATGTGAGAGATTTAGAATATAGGCCAAGAGAGCTGTGAGGATGTGGAGTTCACTTTCAGGGTTAGTAGTTGAGGCAGAAACTAAGTCAACATTCTAGATTAGATCGGATAGGTGGATGAAAGAAAAGGGGTAGAAGAGATATGGGGAACAGGGTGGGTAAATGTGATTCAGACTATTTGCCCATGTGGAGGGTTAATGTTGACATGGTTGGGCTGAATGGTCTGTTTCCATATTGTAACTTCTATGGCCCTCAATTTCCTCGCACTTCCTGCTGCTGCTACGCCGTAACATTCTGGCAATGGGATACGTAAACGGGGTTTCTGGCAAAGTTATGGTGGTGCAGTGGCAGAAAGATGCGAGGCAATTCAGGACGTCCGTATCTCTACGTATATTGATTGGTGACCAGTGATTGACTTGTTTGTTAATAAAGTGTCAAGACTCATCAGAAACACTCACTTAACCCAATGACTAAGCCCTGCAGTTGTTACATCTGCGGGAGACCCTCATTTTGGCTTATAAAGTAGCCCAAATGAAGGGCCAAGGACCATAGTGCAAGACACCATCAAGGCTGAAGAGTGTACAAGCTAACCCAAGTAGTAGTGACTTGGTTTTAAAGGCCTGTTGCTTGTAAGAGAAAAAGAAAACATTAGAATGAGGGAGGCAAAGATTTCCACAGTTTTAGATCCTGGGAAGGAAGGAGTTGAGGCACTGTGGGATACAAGAATTATGAGAGCTATTTGTTCACATGGAGGGTGAATGCCGGCACGGACAGGTTGGGCTGAATGGCCTGTTTCTGAGTTGAGGTATTGCAGGAGAGGGTGCAAAGAAGAGGAAGGACATGTAGGATGGTGTAACTGGAACTCAGGAAGAACGTAAGTGGAAAGTTCAGTGGAGCAATGACCATAGTAGCATTTATAAAAAGGAGAAAGATAAGAAAGGTTGTGATGGAGAGAGAAAGATTGGAGGTTGGAGGTGAGAGAGGAATTACCTGTCAAGCTTCTTCATGCAAGAGAGGTATTGGAAGAGCCCTCATCGATGTAGGAGTGATATTCAATATTTGGATCAATCAGAGGATTATGAGAGTTAAGAGCTGTTGAGGGGAAGTGTTTTGCATGATAGAGGTAACCAAGTTTCTTTGAGGCCGTTTTAGCAATAGAGAAGATGTAGGAGTTCCATTTGAGATCAAAATGATAGGTAGAGATGGACTAGCTCATCCTTTCATAGAAGCCTGCAGTTGTCCATCATGGCATCTGAATGCCACTAGTGGACCATCACGATGTCTAGCAAATATTGAATACCACAATTCAAATGATCATAATCCTGGAACTCCCTACCTTAACAGCGTTGTGGCAGTACCTTCACCACACGGACTGCAGCGGTTCGCGAAGAAGGCCCACAACCACCCTTTCAGGGCAACTAGGGATGGGCAATAAATGCCAGCCTTGCCAGCGATGCCCGCATCTTGAGAATGAACGAAAAGAAAATATTTTCCCATATCTGTCAGCCCAAAGCTAGGAGAGTATGTGAGATGTTGTGAGTATAACTAGGCAGGGACATGGTCCGTAGTGAATGGGGGAAGGAAGGAAGAGGGGAAATGATATGGCCAGTTGGGTTCGTTTGGCGACCAAGTGTACCTGGGTCATTGAGCAGAGAGAAGTTTTGCGAAAGTGCAGAGAAGAGGAATCTTCTTTTTTAATTAAAAACTAGTAGATCTCCTGTGGTGCTGCTCACAGCCAATCAGAAAAGTGTACAGAGAAAAGTGTGACAGGGAGTAAATACATTTACAGGAAGCGTATCCCATACCCAAGACTTTTAATATACTATAGATATTGAGGACGACTCGTCATAGAGTTATACAGCACGGATAGAGGCCCTTCGGCCCATCGTCTAATGAATCATATGATAAATGCATTTCCCTATATGGAACTGAGCTGCACAAACTAAGGTTAGAATTTGCCCAACCTTAAATATTCAAGGCTTGAAAACAATTGCAAATGTACGAGTGAATTAATGGAAGTTCATACTCAGATATCTAAAAAAAACAATAATTTCTTGATGAAGAGACAGTCCTGCCCAATAAACAAGTAAATGATTCTTTATAGGAGAATGATACAGGGGTTGCGTTATCAGAAAAGAAAGCCTGCTGACCACTCTCGATCAGAAATAGTTAACATAATTTTCCAGATTCCGAAACTAAATTCCAGGGAACTTTGCCAAAGGTTGGAGCCCTGATAAAACTGTTCAAACAACTCTCCAACCTTAAGGTTACTGACCTTGCAGTCCAGTGGATAACTAATTAGGTTAAAAAGTATTCCAAGGTACAGCGTTCTTATTAATTATTCACAGTCTTTGAAGTATTGTGTGCAGTTCCATCCTGTTGAGCCTGCGACCGTGCCTCTGTCCAGACACAATCTACTTTTAACTTAGTACTTAGGGTGAAAACTGGTCAATGCAATTAAAAAAATTGATCAGAGCTGCCTGTGTCAGAACATAAGGTAAGAACATAAGAAATAGGAGCAGGAGTAGGCCATACGGCCCCTTCGAGCCTGCTCTGCCATTCAATCAGATCATGGCTGATCTTCGACCTCAACTCCACTTTCCCGCCTTGTCCCCCATATCCCTTGATTCCCTTCGAGTCCAAAAATCTATCGATCTCAGTCTTGAATATACCTGATGACTGAGTATCCACAGCCCTCTGTGATAGAGAATTCCAAAGATTCATAACCCTCTGAGTGAAGAAATTTTTCCTCATCTCGGTCGGAAATGGCCGACCCCTTATCTTGAGACTATGACCCCTAGTTCTAGACTCTCTAGCCAGGGGAAACAACCCCTCAACCCTGTCGAGCCCGATAAGAATTTTAAATGTTTCAATGAGATCACCTCTCATTCTTCTAAACTCCAGAGTATAGGCCCATTTTACTCAATCTCTCCCCATAGGACTGTCTAGATAGTTTTGCGCTGTGGAGTTGATTGTACCGAACGTTTGCACAAACAACTACTTGATTCACCAGAATGATACCGGGGCTAAAAGGGTTAAATTATGAGGACTGGTTGCATGGACTAGGCTTGTATTCCCTTGAGTATAGAAGATTAAGGTGTAATCTCATTGAGGTGTTTAAGATGTTTATAGGGTTTGATAGGGTAGATAGAGAGAAACTATTCCCTCTGGTGGGGAGGAGTCCAGAACAAGGGGGCATAACCTTAAAATTAGAGCTTGGCCGTTCAGGGGTGATGTCAGGAAGCACTTTTTCACACAAAGGGTAGTGGAAATCTGGAACTCTCTCCCTCAAAAAGCTGTTGAGGCTGGGGATCAATTGAAAATTTCAAAACTGAGATTGATAATTTTTTGTTAGGCAACAGCATTAAGGGTTACGGAACCAAGGCGGGAAGATGGAGTTAAGATACAGATCAGCCATGATCTAATTGAATGTCGAAATTGGCCCGAGGGGCTGAATGGCCTACTCCTGTTCCTATGTTGCTATGACAGATGGCACAGTGGGCAGACCTTGGGCACTGTTGATGTTACCTGGTTAGCTTCTGCTGCCAGATGGCATAGAGTTGGTGACTTGAGATTAGGAAACCAAAATTGCTCTCTGAAGATACTGTGATGCTAGGCCTATGTTCTCTTGACCGGCCTCCCATCTTCCACCCTCCACAAACTTGAGCTCATCAAAAACTCTGCTGCCCGTATCCTAACTCGCAGCAAGTCCCGTTCACCCATCACCCCCTGTGCTCACCGACCAATACTGGCTTCAGGTCCAGCAATGCCTTGATTTTAAAATTCTCCTCCTCATGTTCAAATTCCTTCATGGCCTCGCCCCCTCCAAATCTCTGTAACCTCCTCCAGTTCTACAACCCTCCGAGAACTCTGCGCTCCTCCAATTCTGGTCTCTTGTCCCTCCCCGACTCCCTTCGCCCCACCATTGGCGGCCGTGCCTTCAGCTGTCTAGGCCGTAATTTCTGGAATTCCCTCGCTAAACCTCTCCGCCTCTCTCTCCTCCTTTAAGATGCTCCTTAAAACTTACCTCTTTGACTAAGCTTTTAATCGCCTGTCCTAATATCTCCTTATGTGGCTTGGTGTCAATTCCTGTCTGATAAAGCTCCTGTGAAGCGCCTTGGGACATTTTACTACGTTAAAGGTGCTACATAAATGCAAGTTGTTGCTGTTGATGATGAAGGAAGTAGTCAGTCCCATGTGCCATTGCAGCCCAAACTACACACAATCACTTTCTGTAACTTCAAGAATGACTAAACTACAGCTGGCTAAAATCAGTAAATTATGATTTCCTGAATGGAAGCAAATCTTTCAATCTAATTAAAGGGGCACTGTCCTCATGGGGTGGGGGAATGTTTGGCAAATTAAAAAAAAATTGAGGACGACAACAAATGATACGATTTTGGCACGATTTGTACAGTCACATTTGTAAATAGACGAGAACGTGTTTACCAAAAACACATTATGTTTTGTGGCGAAGTTGCCTTTTTAAGATTTGTAAGCAATAGCACAACAGAAAGTTCCATTAATATTTCGCTTATAAATGTATAACAGTGGAAAGCAGATTAGTCGCTGCACTGATTGAAACTAAACGTCAGTGGAGGAACGGAAATACAAACTGTGGATTCAGAAACAGAATTTCAAATGTAGAAGCAAAGCTCCCGTTTGAACTGCCTCTTCTTTGCCCCCGCCCATTCCTCTCCCCAACAAACTTAGGACATTCCCAAGTCATGGCATCTTTTAACGGCCAAGCTGTAAGAAAACAATATGTGCCTACAATCTCACAATCGTAATTTCTGGGCCAACTTTCACACTCTCTCTCTATGAGAGCCTGTCGCCCTTTAAAAAAAGGGTCATTGCCTTTCTGCACATCAGTCGGAGCAGTGTTTGGTTAGCGTGCTGTGGGAATCGTACAGTACAAGTCTCAAGGCCTCTCATGATGACATTTCGCGGTCAAGAACATGGCGTGCTTTTACAGAAAAAAAAACCCTCCCACGATCCAGCCTGCTTTTAATTTATTTTCATACTCTCTCTCTCCTCCAGTCCTCCTCCCCCAACTCTTTTTCCTTCATGTGGTGGCTGTAAGTCTTTAAAGCTAAACAATGTGATTGACAGACATGAAAACCCAGTGAAATACCTTTCTCGCAACGTCATTTTGCCATAAAATTTGTGCCTTTTTTCCCCACCTTTAAGCTACTCCGCTCTACAATGCAGCGCAATTGAAGTGACTTAGCGGGAACATTCAGTTACCGAGGAAACCGTGTACCCAGTCCCCTTTATCCAGTCGTTGGTCTCGAGTCCCCTTTACCAAGTCATTTAAAAAAATATATTTTCTCAGCATGTTGGCGACACAGGCAAAGCAATAGTTGCCCTGAGGATATTAAGGGGTTAAAATTCAATTTTGACTGGGGCTCGAGTTGGGTGTTGGGAGATCAGAAGCCAGTTACAAAACCCCACGTGATTTTTCTTTCCTTGGAAGTCAATATTTTATTGAGCCGATCCACTTCTGCCCGTTTTTGCACTATCCCGCCCAAGTAGAATTTTAACCCCTGCCAAAGAGTCACCCACATACTTGGCCAGACCAGGTAAGAGCAGCAGGTTCTTCCTTTCCCTGAAGGGCCTTACTGAACCAGTTGGGTTTTTATAACAATCTGGCAGCTTTCATGGTCATTTTATCTGGTGCAAGCCCACCAGTGATCATACTTCTTTAATTGAACTTGCCGTGGTGGGATTTGAACTCACAACTTGGCTGCGATCAACTAACTCGGAGCTGGACTTGGGACCTTCAAGGCCTGCAAGCCTCAGGACCACATCCAGGAATGCCTTTACCAGCTGAGTCATTGAGGGAGCTCGGTCATTTCTTTGGAACATTCTGGGTTTTAGGTGATCCGTTGGTGCAGGACACTGGCCTAATAACATGCAGCACCATGGAGTGGGCTCATCCCAAGGTTCCCTCAGCGATGTTCTGTCCTGGGCCACATTGAGCGAGGGTTTGCCAGCTCCACAGAGAGGTACTAACATCACAAGCCAATCACTCTGCTTTGTGAATTGCCATTAGTCATCTCGGGAGCAGTAAGTTTGAGGCAATGATTCGATCTCAAGATTCACTCTCGAGGTTAATAACGACCTCAGATCCATTCAGAATTCCAGACGTGTGGGCCCCGATTTTGACCAGGTAGGTGGCAAGTTGAGTTTGAAACTCATCCGCTACTGCAGAAATCAGGCTATTTAACTCCCAGGCCTCATTAACATGCCGCCGGTTCAATTCCCGCCCGGGAAACGACAGAAAATCACGCGATCCAGAGGCCACCCAGGTAGGTGGCGGGATTGGGTTCCTGGGGCATCTCGCAGGGGTCTCGCGTGCGGGAAGGGGGGAGTCCAGGGTATCTGTGATGTACTTATACACATTCTGTCTAGGTTTTGGAATAGAAGTACTCCATGCTTTGTGGTAAATCTACTCCATGTTTACAATAGATCCACTCCGTGCTTTGCGAGAGATCCACTCCATGGTTACAATAGATCCACTCCACGTTTGCAATAGAGCCACTCCATCTTTGAAATGGATCCACTCCGAGCTTTGCAACAGATGCAGTCTGCTGGGTGACTGACACAGGAAATGTTCAGAGAGCGTGTGAGCTAGGGGCACATAGCTGAGGAAGATAATATAATAAACAGCAGATACAACACATTTATGTTGCTTCTAAAGAAAAGTTTGTCCTGTGCATTTTATTCACAACAAACAGTAAGTGGCATTACGACCCTCTGAGAACTTTGCGTTCCTCCAACCCTGGCCTTTTGTCCATCTCCCAATTCCTTCACCTCACCATTGGCGGTTGTGCCTTCAGCTGCCTAGGCCCTAAGCTCTGGAATTCCCTCCCTAAACCTCTCCACCCCTCTACCTCTCTCTCCAACTTTAAGACGCTCCTTAAAACCTGCCACTTCGACCAAGCTTTTGGTCACCTGTCCTAATGTCTCCTTCTTTGGCTTGGTGTCAATATTTGTCTGATTACGCTCCTGTGAAGCGCCTTGGGACATTTTTACTATGTTAAAGGCGCTATATAAATGCAAGCTGTTATTGTAGTAGCAAAATTGAAGACATCACAAGCACTTGGGCCTCCCTATATTTTAAGATCTTCAGAATTGTTTGACCATTTTTCCTCAGGAAGCAATTTGAAAGGAGTTACTATTTATACGTTGGGATTTTAATGCAAAGTGTATTCACACACGTTTGTTTTTAACTAAAGCACTAAAATAAAAGGAGATTAAGATGATAATAGGCTAGAGGTTGAAGTAGTTTCCCCAAAGACTGAAAACAATAACACTCATTAGCCTCTCTTGGTAATCGATAAACACCTCCCGCTCATTGTGGTGGGAGGTCCCTGGTTGCAGGCCCTTGACGGGGGGTTTAACCGCACAGGCTGTCCCTTCAAATTGTGACCACAGAGTAATGAAAACAGAGACAGAAACACTCACCAGCAGTCTGGTTTTTAAACAGAAAGCTGTGAAGGCAGGCTTTCGGCAGGCTCAGAAGGTTAGACTTCAGGAGGGTAGTTAGAAGCTATTTTGTTTTGAAGTCAAACAAAATGACCCAATGATGTGGGGAATTGTAGCGTGCTCGTTATCTTGTATTATTCGGCGAAGACAAGTTGCATTGATTGAATTAAGTGAGTCCAATCATAACTCCAACAACACTCAAGAAGCTCGACACCATCCAGGACAAAGCAGCCCGCTTGATTGGCACCCCATCCACCACCCTAAACATTCACTCCCTTCACCACCGGCGCACAGTGGCTGCAGTGTGTACCATCCACAGGATGCACTGCAGCAACGCGCCAAAGCTTCTTCGACAGCACCTCCCAAACCCGCGACCTCTACCACCTAGAAGGACAAGGGCAGCAGGCACATGGGAACAACACCACCTGCACGTTCCCCTCCAAGTCACACACCATCCCGACTTGGAAATATATCGGCCGTTCCTTCATCGTCGCTGGGTCAAAATCCTGGAACTCCCTTCCTAACATCACTGTGGGAGAACCTTCACCACACGGACTGCAGCGGTTCACGAAGGCGGCTCACCACCACCTTCTCAAGGGCAATTAGGGATGGGCAATAAATGCCGGCCTCGCCAGCGGCGCCCACATCCCATGCTCTGTCTGTTCACTCGCTATGAAATAAAGCTGCTTAACCATTCATATCGGAATGGGCTCGAGGGGCTGAATGGCCTACCCTCGCTTCTGTCTTCGTCTTATCAGGTGCTTTCTTGGTCTGCTTTTGGAAGGATTGGAGAGGCGCATGCGGTGGCATGTCTGAAAGACACAAATATCGAGATTAGATGACAAGGGGATACTATTGTTACACCCCTGGGTTATATCATTCGATACTGGGCAGCATGGTTACATCTCGAAAGGTAAGAAGTCCAGATTGTTGATGGAGTGACCAGCCCTGCTTTACTCAAATTGGCAAATTGTAACAACCCTAAAATTAACCACACTGTCTGCAGCCCAAGGTTATAATTAATAATCTTTATCTGAAGTTATTAATATGCCCCAGCTGAAGTAAACAATGCAATATCTCTGTATGTATCTTTTACTGAGACAAATTAATACAGGAACTAAACAAGACAGAGCTTGGATCATTTACTTTCCCTGGACTCGCTGTACAATTAGTGGCTTGACCTTGTTCAGTCTGGTTATGTACTTAAGCAAAGCGTGTAGATTACCAGAGTAATACATCGATAGTATGCAACGATACGAGATAGGGTTAGCAACCCTCCAGGATTGTCCTGGACTCTCCAGGAACTGAAGATTAATCTCCTGGGCACTGCTGCGAGCAAAATCCGGGAGAAAAATCATTAGGGCATTAAAAAGAATTGTGTGTTTTTTCTGTATTTTCTTTTGTTTTTCAGTTATAAAAATATTGCAGATGGGGGGAAAAGGCTGTTTGACCGGGTGGGGCGGTTGGAGGCAGGAGGCCATGAGATGAAACCTCCAGGGACATGTCCAACCAGAGTTGGCAACCCTAATCCCAGAGCATTCTTAGAGTAACGTTGCTAATATGTTTTTTTTATTCGTTCATGGGATGTGGGCGTCGCTGGCAAGGCCAGCATTTATTGCCCATCCCTAATTGCCCTTGAGAAGGTGGTGGTGAGCCGCCTTCTTGAACCGCTGCAGTCCGTGTGGTGAAGGTTCTCCCACAGTGCTGTTAGGAAGGGAGTTCCAGGATTTTGTCAGACATCACCAAGAATATCTTGTAAGATTCAGGATATTACACTACGATAAGAGGAGCCCATTATATATTTTATTACTCAGTTCTTAATTTTAATAACAGTCTGTGGCGAATGAAAATCAGCTTTGCTCTCCTGACGGCTCAGATCCTTTTAACAGGCCAGGCCCAGATGTAAGCTCCTGATATTATTCGGTCAAATGTTTGCAGGGGCTTCGATTGCCTGTGTAATTGACTCTTTTCTGTTTGCAGGAAATGCATTCTCCATTCACAACCGGCCCCCTGCCAAGTAAAACAAGACGGCCTGTCCTCTGAGGCCCAGTCTGTGTTGGACGGCCAGCAGACAGGAAAGCAGGCCCCAGGCTTTTTTGCCTCACACAAGGACTTTGGTATTCTGCAAAATGTTGCTATTTCTGGTGCCGACCCTACAATGGAGCACATTCCAGATTTGAGCAGGAAATTTCAATGTTCCATTCCCAATAGCTCCCAGCTGTAAAGAATTCCTAATCCCAGCACAATCCTGGTCCAGCTTCAAATTCCAATGTAACAATCATCATCAGTCACAATGTAGGTTTGCTAAACCCTCCAGGATTGTCCCAGAGTCTTCAGGAATGAAAGATTAATTTCCTGGACACTGTTGTGAGCAAACACCCAGGAGAAAAATTATCAGGGTGTTAAATAAAAAATGATGTGTGCTTTTTTTCCCATTTTCTTCAAACACTTTTTGTTCTTTCGTTTATTCGTTACGTAAATATTGGAGGTGGGAAGAAAGGTTGTTTGATTGGGCAGGGGGTGGTTGGAGGTGGGAGGTCATGTGATGAAACCTCCAAGAGTTGGCAACCCCAGTTCCAATTCAGGAGACTGGAGTCTCGAAGGATTTGGCAAGAAGTCCGCCCCCGCAGAGGCCCTAACACCGTGGCTCAGTCGGTGAACTGTACTGCGTGATGTGGTACTGAGCCAAACAAACCGGGAGGGGCCCAGCTTTGATCCTTGAGCTGTGTAGATGTTAGCTGATCTCAGCCAAGGCAGCGATTAGGGCAGAACAGTTGGCTTCATTGCCCCTGGGCTAGGGAGGGGAGAAAATTCAAGGGTACCTGCTCTTCTTTGCTGTCCAGTGACCCGGCCTGGAATGTTCAGGTTCAGGTGTGTGGGCGGGATTAGGCTTGGCTGTGTTGCCCCACCCACCATGGTTGAACCATTTCCTGAAACTCACCGTGTAGACTCACACCTAGAAAGAAAAGGACGACTAGTGCAAGGTAATACCACCACCTCCAAGTTCCCCTCCGTCCATCACACCATCCCGACTTGGACATATATTGGCGGTTCCTTCATCGTCGTTGGGTTGAAATCCTGGAATTCCCTACCTCAGTTTTGCCTCAGTACCTACCCCTTGGGGGAGCTCCAAGTACTTTCCCAATTCAGGCACAATCCTGATCCAAACATCCCAATCTTTTGCCCCTTTTCAACCACTTACTAAAATATCTGGATTGCCACAGGATCTCCTCGTTAGATAGAAAGCTATAACTACACCCGGGGTGTTCAATGAAAACCATTTTGCGTTGGAAAAGTCCAGAACGCAAAATAAGAAAGCTGGTTCTTTGTGTCGTTTCTCCTCCCCCTCCCTGCCCCCTCCCCCCTCCCCACGCACCACCACAAAGAAGGAAAAACATTACAAGGAATTTTTGGCTCAAAGAGTTTGGTAACACAGATTGCATTTATGCGAGTCTCACAGGATCCTGCATTGAAAAATGAGAGAATGCGAGAGAAACATGCATTCATACATAGTTATAAAAAGAGCTTTATTTCTGTCAGACGTGTACGTACTTTATTCTAATTTTAAAACTTCATTTTTTTTATCTTCGCCCAAGTTTGACCTTCACTCATCCATTCTCACCAGGATAGTCCAGCTCAGACTGCCTCCAAAGTCACCATCCGCCCAACACTTTGGCTGATTTACTGAGGGTTGTGCGTTAAACACTATCCACCCTGTCATCCCTCCCGTGGGATTTCCCTCCTCTTCCCAGGTAGCCGGGCCCAGGATTAGAAGAACTTCCATCGTCCTCAGGAAGTGCCAATTGGTCACACGGTTGGTTACCCTGAATATAACCTTGTAATGAGACAGCATGATTCAGTAATAAGTGCTCAGTCCGTAATTCAAAATCTTCTTATATGATTAACCGCTGCTGATGTGCATTATTTTAACTCTTACTTTATTTAGAGATCCAAGTAAAGGGCCATGACCCAGATTACAGGACACCACCAAGGTTAAAAGCAGTTAGGATTTAATCTCTCGGAAAACGCACTCTGCTTAATGTGCTCACCTCAAATTACTTTCTGGACTACTCTAATGTTAACCCTACGTAGGGTTGCCAACCCTCCAGGATTGTCCTGGAGTCTCCAGGATTTAAAGATTGATCTCCAGGAGACTGCTTCCAGCAACCCTGGAGAAAAATTATTGGGGGCAGTAAAAAATATTTTTTTTTCCCGTTTTCTTTGAATATTTTCATTTATTAGTTATAAAAATATTGGAGATGGACAAAAAAAGGCTGTTTGACTGACAGTCAAGAAGCATCCAATCAGGTAAAGGAGAGTCGGTTCGCTTTTCGATTGGCCGTGGGACAGCAAGGCACCGCGAGGATAGATGTGTCGGGCGACCAATGGTGGGAGTGTGGGGCGGAGTGGTTGGAAGTGACAAAACCTCCAGGAATACGTCCAACCAGAGTTGGCAACCATAACCTTACGTGACTGCATCAAGCGATGCCTGAAAAAAATCAAATCCTCAAGAAAGACGAGGGAAATCAGGACTAATTACTCTCCCCTCTCCTCCCTTCCTTTCCCTTACCTCCTTCCCTCTCTGCCTCCTCTCCCCGTGTCTACCTCACCTCCTCCCCTTCCACCTCCCCCTCCCTTTTCCCCGCCTTGTCCCCTTCCACCTCTTCACCCTCCTCCTCTCCATCTCCCCTCCTGCCCTCTTCTCCCTTCCTCCCTTTTGAAGGATTCCCATGGTTTTGGGAATTATACTCTCGTGAGAAACAATGCTACAAATCTTGAGTTGAACACAGTGTGGATAGATGATGGAGGGAGAGCGCATAGGATGATGGAGGTTATGAAGAACAAAATAGCAAAGCTCGAAAAGAACACTGACCACTGGATGGAATAGATTCCAAATATTGCTACCATCTGCTCAACTGTTTACAGTCTATTTTTTGCCATAAAGGAATATATAGCCCTTAATCATCCTGCCGACTTTGGGTGCGGCCCTGAGCAGTGTGCTTTTCACCACATTGGGAGGCACAGTAAGTTGTGTGGATGGGAGGAAGAAGTTACATGGGGACACAGACAGACTAAGTGAGGGGGTAAAACTGTGGCAGATGGAATTCAATGTAGGGAACATAAGAACATAAGAAATAGGAGCAGGATTAGGCCATATGGCCCCTCAAGCCTGCTCCGCCATTCAATAAGATCATGGCTGATCTTCTACCTCAACTCCACTTTCCCTTGATTTCCTTAGTGTCCAAACATCCATCGATCTCAGTCTTGAATATACTCAACGAATGAGCATCCACAGCCCTCTGGGGTAGAGAAATCCAAAGATTCACAACCCTCTGAGCGAAGAAATTTTTCCTTATCTCGGCCCTTATCTTGAGAATGTGACCCCTAGTGCTAAACTCTCCAGCTAGGGGTAACAGCCTCTCAGCATCTACCCTGTCAAGCCCTGGAAGTCTGAGGTCATCCACTTTGGATCTGAGAAAGACAAATCGGAATATTTTCTTAATGGCGAGAGACTATGGAGGAGGAAAGAGATTTGGATGTCTATGTACACAAAACACTAAAAGGTAGTGCACAGGTACAAAAAGTCATCATAAAGGCTAATGGAATGTTGGAATTTTATCTCAAAGGGATTGGAATTCAAAAGTGAGGAAACGATGCTTCAGATGTACAGAGGCTGGGTTAGACCCCATCTGGAGTACTGCATTCAGTTATCCAAACCTCAGGAAATTTATATTGGCCTTTGAAGGGGTACAGCGCAGATTCCCCTGAGTGATACTAGAGCTTAAAGGGTTAAATTATGGTGACAGGTTGCATAAACTTTGAGCTTAGAAGGTTGAGGGGTGATCTAATCAAGGTGTCTAAAATGATAAAGGAATTTGATAGGGTTGATACAGATAAACTATTTCCTCCGGTGGGGAAGCCTAGAGCAAGGGGCCTTAATTTTAAAATTAGGAGTGAAATCAGGAAGTACTTTTTCACCCAAATTGTAATCTGGAACTCACCCCTCAAAAGCTTGTAGATGCTGGGAGCCAATTGAAACTTTCAAGACTGAGATCGATAGATTTTTGTTAGGTGAGGGTGTCAAGGGATATGGAGCAAAGGCGGGTAAATGGAGTTGAGGTACAGATCAGCCATGATCCAACTGAATGGTAGAACTGGCTCGAGGGGCTGAACGGCCTACTCATGTTCCCATGTATCCCTGTCTTTGTTCAGTTGACTTTGTGGATTGTGTCGCCATCTGCTGGACTGCAGTTGGAATTGGTGCTGGAAAAATATTTCGAAACTTGAACTTATTCGACTTCTACTGTCGTAGCATTGTGACCCTCACAGCTGGAGCATTTCTGGGACTATTAGAGAGCCAGAGAAACCCCACGGCCCCCATCAACCCTCCCAGAGATTACACACTGCTCAAAAGTCACCCATGTCCAATGCTCTATGAGGCCACCATACCTACTCAGTTACTAAGGCAGCACCCTGGGCCTGTTTATAATTAAAGGTTAGTTGTACAAAATGTACAGAATGTAAGATTTTTACTTTATGTACCCGCAAGTACCATGGAAACAGCCAAGTGCCATGGGAACAGTCAAGTACCATTGGAACAGTCAAGTACCATGGTAACAGACAAGTGCCATTGGAATAGACAAGTACCATTGGAATAGACAAGTACCATTGTAACAGTCAAGTACCATGGAAACAGTCAAGTACCATGGTAACAGTCAAGTACCATTGGAATAGTCAAGTACCATGGAAACAGTCAAGTACCATTATAACAGTCAAGTACCATTGGAATAGTCAAGTACCATTGTAACAGTCAAGTACCATGGAAACAGTCAAGTACCATTGTAACAGTCAAGTACCATGGAAACAGTCAAGTACCATTGTAACAGTCAAGTACCATTGTAACAGTCAAGTACCATGGTAACAGTCAAGTACCATTGGAATAGTCAAGTACCATGGAAACAGTCAAGTACCATGGAAACAGTCAAGTACCATGGAAACTGTCAAGTACCATTGTAACAGTCACGTACCATGGTAACAGATATAATAGAGGTCTTTTCTGTTTTGGACCTTATGTTGCTAGCTTATGTTATCAACTTGCTAAGTGTCAGCTTGGTGCAGTTGGTAGTACTCACCTCTTGAGTTAGAAGGTCATGGGTTCCACTTCACTTCTGTGCTGTAAAATTCCATGATTCTGAATGTTAATACACTCTTAAAGCCTCTGCAGACTGTGTCTGGGTACAGTGTGATATGGCAGCAATACACAGGAGAGAGACCAGAGTTCCAGTTAATCACTAGTAGCAGTAACATTTTTGAAAGCAGCGATGTTAAGCATTGCACCAACCATTACCCACTGTCCTACCTGCCCACAAACTCAGGCAGAGCAAACATAGAATTACATAGAATTTACAGCACAGAAACAGGCCATTCGGCCCCACTGGTCTATGCCGGCATTTATGCTCCATATGAGCCTACGTCATCTAAACCTATCAGCCTATCCTTCTATTCCTTTCTCCCTCATGTGTTTATCTAGCTTCCCCTTAACTGCATCCATGCCTATTCGCCTCAATTACTCCATGTGGTAGCGAGTTCTAACAAATCGACATGACCCGATATGATCTTGGTTGCTTGTTCCTCAATCTGACTCATTGGACCAGAATTTGCTGTAGCTGGGCAACGAATGGTGCCCGCCATTATTTAGACTTGCCCTTGCCAATTTCATCTCAATGATATTTTACGCCGCAAGTTGGTGAAAGTACAAGCTGATAACATCGCAACGAGGAGAGAACCGGGCATCTGGGACCTGAGTGAACAGGGCCAGCAACAGGGGGTCTCCTTAAATAACCAGATTGAAGGATTGGGAAATAAACTGTGCAAGGACTGAGATGGAAGTGTAAATTAGAATGGGTGAGTCCAATGTCAAATGAGGTACAGAAAGAGAAATAAGGAGAGGGAAAGAAAGATTCGATTAAGAGAGAGAAAACAAAGAGACAGGAAGGAAAAGTTTAAAAAGATATTTTAATTTAAATTTTTTAAAAAATCGCCAACAACGTTAAAACCTGAAAGAATGAGACTCTACACTTGTAATAGTTAATTTTCAGTGCCAGAGAGGTTGACTGGCAGTAATTAACACTTATCACGTCGTTAAAAGGGTTGTTAGACTGAAATGGACAAGACTTAACTTTCTGCGGTGAGTTTAGTTCGTGTCTACCGCGCAAATCCAGCAACGTCACGCCGCTCTGTGCATTTCAACCGTGAGGCAGACGACGAGATGCCGTTTTCGCGAAGCTAATGGCAGAGGGGCGTGTCTCGGACAGCAACTTTTGGATTTCCGTGTTTAACCGGGCTCCTGCCCTCGCCTGAAGTGGCTGTAGCGTTTGTGCATAAATAACGGCGAGCACCATTAGTCTCACCGTTACTTTGACAGCAAATTCTGGGCCATTGTGTAGTGCGCGTCTTCCTGTTGTGAACTTACTGTACAATGGATTAAATAGAGCCAACTTTGCCATTGTTCAATCTCATTGAAACATACAAAATTCTCACAGGGCTCGACAGGGTAGATGCAGGGAGGGTGTTTCCCCTGCCTGGGGAGTCTAGAATCAGGGGTCACAGTCTCAGAATAAGGGGTAGGCCATTTAGGACTGAGATGAGGAGAAATTTCTTCACTCAGAGGGTGGTGAATCTTTGGAATTCTCTACCCCAGAGGGCTGTGGAGGCTCAGTCACTGAGTACATTCAAAACAGAGATCGATAGATTTCTAGATATTAAAGGGATCAAGGGATGGTGCAGAAAAATGGCGTTGAGGTAGAAGATCAGCCATGATCTTATTGAATGGCGGAGCAGGCTCGAGGGGCCGGATGGCCTACTCCTGCTCCTATTTCTTATGTTTGAGGATTGGGCTTAACATTTGCTTGTTATACTGGGAGTGAACCTGACAATATCACACAATACTTCATTTAGGTTCGAGTCAGGTGAGTTTCTCTCACATTAGACAGAAACACAGGTGTTGTGTTGCTGAAACACCGTTTAATTAGGTTAAATATCGAGGAACGCTCAAAGGCACTTCAGAGGAACAAACACTTTGTGGATCAGTGTCGAGTTTGTCTGAATTAATACTTCCTCTGAAAAGCCAAAATGAGGTCGCATTGTATATTTTAAAGCTGTCATTTTCAATCTTTGTGGAAAAAAGAGTCACATTCAGAGTTTTCATTATTGAGAGAAGTCACAGAACCAACCAGCAATGACGTCATCATGGAGTTGTCATCCCAGCCTGCTTCTTCTTTAGAGCTCTGATCGGCTCCAGACGCCATCCCCAAATCTCAACCATAGAACCGTACAACACAGAAGGAGGTCATTCGGCCCATCAAGCCTATGCCGGCTCTATCCAATTAGTCCCACTCCCCTGCTATTCACCTAAAGCCCTGCAAATTTTTCCTTTTCAAGTATATATCGCATTCCCGTTTGAAAGTTATTATTGAATCTGCTTCCACCGCCCTTTCAGGCAGCGCATTCCAGATCATAACAACTCGCTGTGTAAAAAATTTTCTCATCTCCCCCTCTGGTTCTTTTGCCAATAATCTTCAATCTGTGTCCTCTGGTTACCGACCCTCCTGCCAGTGGAAACAGTTTCTCCCTTTCTACTCAGTTAAAATTTTGAACACCTATATTAAATCTCCCCTTAACCTTCTCTGCTCTAAGGAGAACAATCCCAGCTTCTCCAGTCTCTCCGCATAACTGAAGTCCCTCATCCCTGGTATCATTCTGGTAAATCTCCTCTGCACTCTCTCCAAAGCCTTGACATCTCAATCAGTGCTGAGCGAATTCTTAAACTTGCCAGCTTCTTGATTGATCAATAAAAGATGTCCGTCATTGTAGAGGACGTCATTTTCTGGATTTCAAGACTGTTTTGTGCAGCAGGAGTACAAATTCATGGGCGCTAAATTGGGTGGTGAGGCGCCTGTTGTTTCAGGGCTACACGGCCTCTCCAACATCCAAGATGGCGTCTTAGCTGCGCATGCACGTTTCCAGCGTGACCTGCGCCGGACGCCATCTTGGTATAGGAGTTAGCACTTGCGCAAATACCGAATGCCAGGAGCATGTAAAGTAGGGAGAAAATGGATGCAATCAGTGTGCAACGCTGATTTAAAGTGATCGACACCATTTTGGGATTTAACGCTCAATTCAACGCACAGTCTTAACCCCGACCATCTGAACGTATCTTAGAGTGCCTGGAGGACAACCACCAGCGCTATTTAAAGGGACCATGCAGGATTTACAGGTTAGTGGCTGGATTTTTGCTTCTGGCTGCCAAGGCATTTGTAACTGTTTTTGGAGGTCTCCTAGACTTGAATACTAGGATGCAGGGACATAGCCTAACATTTAGAGCCAGGACGCGCAGGAGTGAAGTTTGGAAATGCTTCTACACGCAAAGGGTGGGAGATGTTTGGAACACCCTTCTGCAAACGGCAGTTGATGCTAGCTCAATTGTGAATGTTAAATCTGAGATTGATAGATTTCTGTGAACCAAGGGTATTAAGGGCTATGGGGCTAAGGCGGGTATATGGAGTTAGGTCACAGGTCCACCATGATCTCATTGAATGGCGGAACAGGCTCAAGGGGCTAAATGCCACTGCCACTTGCTGCCTCCTGATATGCGCCACCTTCTCCTGCAAGAAAGCGGGATGTGTGTCTGGGTGATGTGCCTGTCATTGTTGAATAGCTGTCAGTGTGTGCGGCCTGTGAGTTGTGAGTGGGCAGCTTGAAAACAGTGGTAACGTGCAAGGGTGAGAGGAAGCATCTGATTGGAAGAGTTGAGTACTGATGGAAAGAGTTTGTTGGTATGTGGGTGATGGGGTGTAGTGTGTGGAGCAGTGGATGTGGCTAGTGGTGCAGTTGGTAGGAGACAACACTTGACAGTTGACCTCACTCACCTTGACCACTCATGTCAAAGCATTGAACTTCTTCCTGCACTGCATCCATGCTCATGATGCTGTGCGCCTGGCATTGACTTCGTCCCCCGCTGCCTCCCACGGCCTTTTGGATATATGTCTGGAGGGCCTCTTGCCCTCCCCCCGGATATAGGATGTCCCTCCTTCTGTCCACTTCTTGCACCAAGGCCTCTAGTGCATCAGTAGAGAACCTTGGTGCACGGACTCTCGCAGGCCTGGTACAAACGCAGATCGGCAGATTGGTGAGGTCTGACATGCAGATCGGAGGATGTGGGATTTAGTAGTGCGCAACCTTTATTCGATGTTTTAACATAACGCATCAGTTTGTAAACATAGAGACGGGAGCTGCATCTGTGTTTTGCGTGTGCAATGTCTGATCTCTGTTCAGACTCGGTGCAGACAGCAGATTGTTATTTTCAGCAAATAATAGGTACCAGCTACCTTTAAGAGATTTTTAAGAGACAGCCTGCCTTTAAGAGATTGGGGCTCCCTGTGCTTGTGAAAAGTGCAAATTGCATTGAATCCTCGTGTCAATGCTGATTCGGAACGCTGCTTGAAGGTAAGTCCTCAGGCCTCACGTAAGTCTCGTTCTGCCTGCGCAGGGGCCATTAGGCGCGTGGTAATAGCGGATCGCACTGCCCCCGCCCAATAATAGGCCCTATCCAATTTCCCCCTCCCCCCCCAAGTCTTTTAACAACAACGTTTCAAGATATTGGCTTTGCTGAAACTAAATTAGACCAAAAAACAAATGAATTCCTAGGTATGCCAGAACTACCACCAGGATTGTGAGACTGCTATCAACAAGCAGATTAAGATGGAGCTCTCTGCCTCCTATCTTTCTGTGGTGATTTTAAAAAAAAATCTGGTATTAAGTGTTTAAATTCTTGTCTCTTAGTTAGGGCTAATTTTAACTGTGGCCTCTTCCATCTCTTGATCTAGTTGCAGCACTAACAATAGACAGCATTCACTTTAATCCGTTAGAACTGACGTTGGCAGCGACTTCCTTGCATTTAGGGGAAGCAGAGGTAAGGCTTAAATGTCAAATTGGTCATTTCGTTGCTGCTGGGAATTTGTAATGCGCAAGCTTTTTGACCTCGCTCCAACAGAATACAGTTCAGACTCTCTACTGAGTGGAGTTAAACTCGAAGGCCCTGAGCTATCGTCAGTCTCAAATTGAACGGCACAATTGATCTCCTTGGTGAGCTGTAGCTAATCCGGATTGTAATAAAAGGTCAGAATCTTCTGTGAAGACTGAATGTCTATTGCTGTTTATTCCCCTATCGCATTGGCACAAACTTACCCGGTTGCTGTCCCACAAGAGATGAATGGGCAACATTACACAAATGTCTTCATTTCTTAACTCTTTCCATCGTCTTCTCTCCATTGTACTTACGTGTCAATCTGACAGTTGATATTATCAACTGCTACACGGCATTTTTTATTGGGCAAAGGGATCGCACTTTCACCCACACCTTCTCAGTTATAGTTAACTGCTGGTCTAGTCTCTATTCCATACGTCCACTTTTTTATTTCCCGTGCAATCTGTTACTGGACAGTAAATGCACCTCATTTTACTGAGAAACCAATCGAATATGCGAATAAGTCTGAAAAGAAAGCCTCACCAATTGGCGGCACTCTCGCCTCTGAGTCAGAAGGTCGTGGGTTCGAGTCCCACTCCAGAGACTTGAGGACAAAATCCAGGCCGACACTCCCAGTGCAGCACTGAGGGAGTGCTGCACTGTCGGAGGTGCCGTCTTTCAGATGAGACGTTAAACCGAAGCCCCGTCTACCCTCTCAGGCGGACGTAAAAGATCCCAAGGCACTATCCGAAGAAGGGCAGGGGGGTTCTCCCCAGTGTCCTGGCCAATTTTTATCCCTCAACCAAAATCAATAAAACAGATTATTTGGTCAATATCAAATTGCTGATGTGGGATCTTGCTGTGCGCAAATTGGCTGCCGTGTTTCCAATGTTACAACAGTGACTACACTTCAAAAGTACTTCATTGGCTGTAAAGCGCTTTGGGACAACCTGAGATCGTGAAAGATGCTATAGAAATGCAAATTCTTTCTTTCTTTTAAACTCTATCAGTGTACGGTGAAACATAACACCAATAGAGAAAGAGAGAACTCCAGTTATTTCGACTCATGGAAACAAGTGACTATTGTGTTCATACAGCAATGACTGTTTTGGATGCAGACATTTTAAACATTGTACCAATCACTAATCAATATCACAACTCAGAGTCAGAAGGTTGAGGGTTCAAACTCCACTAAATATCCCAAAGTGTTTCACAGTCAATGCATTTATTTTTCAAGTGTGCCCACTATATTGTCAACTGTGGCTCAAACAGCAAATGAGGTGAATGATCAGATAATCTGTTTTTGGTGATGTTTGCTGAGTGAGGAATGTTGGCCTGGACACCGAGTGAACTCCCTGCTATTTTTCAAGAAGTGCCGAGGAAACTTTCGCATCTACCTGAACAGGCAGACATTACCCTTGTTTCAACTCAAACGAAGATAGCACCGCTAACAATGCAGCACTCCCTCAGTACTGCACTGGAGTGTGGCCTAGATTATGGACTCAAGTCCCTGAGGTGGAGTTTCAGCCCACAGCCTTCTGACTCCGAGATTCAATTCTTCTTCCTGAGTTGGGAGCAGTTATGATACTGAGTTGAAAAGTCAGAAACAATTTTTATACTAGCCATGATGTGGAGATGCCGGTGGTGGACTGGGGTGGACAAATGTAAGGAATCTTACAACACCAGGTTATAGTCCAACTGTTTTATTTGAAAATCACAAGCTTTCGGAGGCTTCCTCCACTCACCTGACGAAGGAGGAAGCCTCCGAAAGCTTGTGATTTTCAAATAAAACTGTTGGACCATAACCTGGTGTGGTAAGATTCCTTGAATTTTTATACTGATGTTTTCAGAAATGTGTATTTTCTATCTCTAGCCATGCAGCAATCATGGAAAGAATTGTAAGACAGATTATTAAATATCTCTGACATTTGTTTGGATGAGACAATGGCTATTTTCCAACTGTCTGTATATTGAATAATTGTGAACTACTTCTGAGGCTAATGAAAATTGTTTCTAACCACACTTGGCTGAATCCCATTTGTAATCGAGATCCAGGGACATGCTGGGGCATTTATAAAAGGTAATAAATGAAAAAACACCATGGAACTGGCCAGATTTGTACAAAATAATTTCAGGCTGATATTGTCCTATAGGGTGAGATGATGTATCTTCAGTGTTTATGGCATGTGACAGGTGGGTGAGTCAACCCACAAGGGACAAATGGTGGCATCATACATTTCTTAGCTCTTCCCTTCATCTTCTCTCCTTTCTATCTCACTAATGTAGATGAACCGTGTTTACCAAGTTGTTATGGCTGTTTTGGTCCAACAAAGAGGCCACATTTTCACCTCGCCCTTTCCCAGTTATAATTAACTGCTGGTCTGGACCTTGTATTCCTTTCATCCACCATTTTCCTTTCTCAATCTTTTTTTTTATTCGTTCATGGGATGTGGGCGTCGCTGGCGAGGCCGGCATTTATTGCCCATCCCTAATTGCCCTTGAGAAGGTGGTGGTGAGCCGCCTTCTTGAACCGCTGCAGTCCGTGTGGTGACGGTTCTCCCACAGTTCCTGGACAGTAAATAATACTGGTATTTTACTCAGAAACTAATATAAATTTGATACGTCAATAAATCTTAAAGCCTCTGCAAACAGAGTCTGAACACAGTGTAACATGACAGCAATACATGAGGAGAGAGTACTAGTTATTTGCGCAATGATAAAAGTCACTATTCTGTTCTTACAGCGATGATTTTTTTGGATGTAAACTTCTTAAGCATTGCACCAAACATTACCCACTGTTATACATGTCCACAAATTAGGTATATGAAATCAATTTAGACAACCCTAGCACCAAATCTAATAGAGACCTCTTGTTCCTCAGTCTGTCTCATAGTTCGTCTAATGCTCCGTTTTCAACTTACTGGACATTTAATCAAGCATCCGCACAACTTCAGTGTGGCTCGGTGAATATTACAACAACAGTCCTGGCCAATATTTATCCCTCAACCAACATCATTAAAACAGATTACCTGGTCATTGTCACATTTCTGTTTGTGGGATCTTGCTGTGCGCAAATTGGCTGCCGCATTTCCTACATTATTACAGTGACTATGCTTCAAAAATACTTAAAGTGCTTTGAGATGTCCTGAGGTCATGAAAAGCGCTATATAAATTCAAGTCTTTCTTTCTTTAACTCCCAGACTCCGTCAGCCTGTTTGACTCCAGAATCCACTTGATCCAGAATGTCCATCGTCCAATGGTAAATGATCACGTGTGAGAGCACACTGAGACAACTGTGCACTGAAGGGAGACAGAATGAAGGGGGGGACTTGAGGAAAGAGAGTTAGAGTGAAAAAGATTCAAGGACAGGAAGAGTAGGTAAGGCTACATAGGGAAAAGTGGAACAGAAGCAAACAGAAGGATGTAGAAAGAACTAAAGAGCGGGAGAGAAGCTGAGACACAATTTTTATTTATATTTTTGACTGTGAGCAATGCCACAGAAATCAACTAGTAATCAGTAATAAATCAGTCGTGACAGTTTGACATGACTGTAATGATCCAATGTTGCCTCAAGAATCTCACTGTGAACGAGGTGATTATTTTTAAGAGATACATCACAATTGTCAACCAAAATGAATGGATTTTGTCAAACCTGAACTAGCACCAGGTGACAGCATCATCCAATCCCTTTGTTGCTATCAGTAAAATAACTTTGTGTGAAGAATAGAAAAAAATTGCAAATTGTTACGGGGTCTTTTCTAGAAGGTCTAACCTGGGTGAAAAATCGACAAATAATGACCACAGTTCTGGACAGGCATAGGATGGATGTGATCACTTCAGGCTGATATTGCCCTATATAGATATATGATGGATATTTGTTGGTTATGCCACGTAAGAACTTAAGAACATAAGAAATAGGAGCAGGAGTAGGCCATACGGCCCCTCGAGCCTGCTCCACCATTCAATCAGATCATGGCTGATCTTCGGCCTCAACTCCACTTTCCCGCCTGATCTCCATATCCCTTGATTCCTCTAGAGTCCAGAAATCTATCTATCTCAGCCTTGAATATACTCAACGACGCAGCATCCATGGCCTTCTGGGATAGAGAATGCCAAAGATTCACAACCCTCTGAGTGAAGAAATTCCTCCTCACCTCAGTCTTGAAAGGCTGACCCTTTATCCTGTGACTATGCCCTCTAGTTCTAATCTCTCCAGCCAGGGGAAACAATCTCTCAACATCTACCCTGTCAAACCCCCTCATAATCATATATGTTTCAATGAGATCACTTTTCATTCTTCTAAACTCCAGAGTATAGGCCCATTCTACTCAACCTCTCCTCATAGGACAACCCTCTCATCCCAGGAATTAATCTGGTGAACCTTTGTTGCACCGCCTCTAAGGCAAATATATCCTTCCTTAGACCAAAACTGTATGCAGTACACCAGGTGAGGTCTCACCAAAGCCCTGTACAACTGTAGTAAGACTTCCTTACTCTTGTACTCCAACCCCCTTGCAATAAATACCAACATGCCATTTGCTTTCTTAATTGCTTGCTGTACCTGCATGCTAACTTTTTGTGTTTCTTGTATGAGGACACCCAAGTCTCTCTGAACACCAACATTTAATAGTTTATCACCATTTAAAAAATATTCTGTTTTTCTATTCTTCCTACCAAAGTGAATAACTTCACATTTCCCCACATTATACTCCATCTGCCACCTTCTTGCCCACTCACTTAACCTGTCGATATCCCTTTACAAACTCTTTGTGTCTTCCTCACAGCTTACTTTGCCACCTAGCTTTGTATTGTCAGAAAACTTGGATACACGACACTTGGTCCCTTCAACCAAGTCATTAATATAGATTGTAAATAGCTGAGGCCCAAGCACCGATCCTTGCAGCACTCCACTAGTTACAGTTTGCCAACCTGAGAATGACCCGTTTATCCCTACTCTCTGTTTTTCTGTCCTTTAGCCAGTCCTCTACCCATGCTAATATATTACCCACAACCCCATGGTTCCTTACCTTGTGTAATAACCTTTTATGTGGCACCTTATCGAGTGCCTTTTGAAAATCCAAATATACTACATCCACTGGTTCCCCTTTATCTACCCTGCTAGTTACATCCTCAAAAAACTCTAATAAATATGACATACATGATTTCCCTTTCATAAAACCATGTTGACTCTGCCTAATCATATGATTTTCTAAGTGCCCTGTTACCACTTCCTTAATAATGGATTCCAGCATTTTCCCGATGACCGATGTCAGGCTAACTGGCCTGTAGTTCCCTGTTTTCTCTCTCCCTCCCTTCTTGAATAGCAGGGTTACATTTGCTACCTTCCAATCCAACCTTTCCAGAATCTAGGGAATTTTGGAAGATTATAACCAATGCATCCACTATCTCTGCAGCCACCTCTTTTAGAACCCTAGGATGTAGGACATCAGGTCCAGGGGATTTGTTGGCTTTTAGTCCCATTAGCTTGTCCAGTATTTTTTCTCTAGTGATGTTAATTGTTTTAAGTTCCTCACTCTCATTTACCCCTTGGTTTCCCACTATTTCTGGTATGCTTTTTGTGTCTTCTACTGTGAAGATAGATATAAAATATTTGTTTAAAGCATCTGCCATTTCCTGATTCCCCGTTATAATTTCTACTGTCTCAGCCTCTGAGGGACTAATGTTTACTTTTGCTACTCTCTTCCTTTTTACATACTTGTAGAAGCTCTTACAATCCGTTTTTATATTTCTTGCTAGTTTACTTTCATATTCTATTTTCTCCCGTTTTATCAATTTTTTGCTCGTCCTTTGCTGGTTTCTAAAAGTCTCCCAATCCCCAGGCTTATTACACTTCTTGGCAACCTTACAGGCCTCTTCTTTCAATCTAATACTCTCTTTAACTTCTTTAGTTAGCCACTGTTGGATCACTTTTCCTGTGGAGTTTTTATTTCTCAATGGAATGTATATTTGTTGAGAATATTGAAATATTTCTTTAAATGTTTGCCATTGCTTTTCAACTGACAAACCCTTTAATTTAATTTCCCAATCTACCTTTCATAACTTGCCCCTCAAACCTATGTAATTGGCTTTATTTAAGTTTAAGATTCTAGTTTTTGACTTAAATACGTTACTTTCAAACTCAATGTGAAATTCTATCATATTATGATCACTCTTCCCCAGAGGTTCTTTTACTGTGAGATTACTAATTAACCCTATCTCATTACATAATACAAGATCTAAAATAGCCTGTTCCCTGGTTGGTTCCATGACGTATTACTTTAAGAAATCGTCTCGAATACATTCCATGAACTCATGTTCCAAACTACCTTGGCCAATTTAATTTGCCCAGTCTATATGCAGATTAAAGTCCCCCATAATGACTGTATTTCCTTTGTTACGAGCTCCTATTATTTCATGATTAATACTTTGTCCTCATGATTAATACACTGTGTGACAGTTACCTGACTTCCATTCCACAAGGGTTGACATCATGATGAATTTCTTAGTTCTTTCTTTCATCTCGGTATTGTACTTGTGCTCTAGTCTGACAGTATGAACCATTTATAGCAACTGCTAAGGGCTATTGTATTCCAACAAAGCCAACACTGTCACCCACCCCTTCTCACTTACAGTTAACTGTTGGTCTGAACATTCTATCACTTACTTTTTTCCCTCTGCTACCTGTTACTGGCCAGTAAATATTCCTCATATTTACTGAGATACCAAAAGCATTTGAAATTATGGTAAATATACCATGGAACTGTGTGTGGGCACTGTGCAACATGGCAGCAATACATGAGGAGCAGAGAGTTCCAGTTATTTACTCTGATACAAGGGTGTCGTTAGTGCATTCATGCAGCAATGACTTTTTTTGGATGCAGACATTTTAAACATTCCGCCAACCATTCCCCACTGCTCCGTGGCCTCGCCCCTCTCTATCCCTGTAACCTCCTCCAGCCCCACAACTTTCCGAGATCTCTGCACTCCTCCAATTCCGGCCTCTTGCTTTTCTCTGATTTTTATCACTCCACCATTGGCGGCCGTGCCTTCAGCTGCCCAGGCCGTGAGCTCTGGAATTCCCTCCCTAAACCTATCCTCTACCTCTCTCTCCTCCTTCTTTAAGACGCTCCTTAAAACCTACCTCTTTGACCAAGCTTTTGGTCTCCTGTCCTAATATCTCCTTATGTGGCTCGGTGTCAAATTTTGTCAGATTATGCACCTGTGAAGCACCTTGGGGAGTTTTACCACGTTAAAGGCGCTATATAAATGCAATTTCTTGTTGTTGTTGCTATACTTGTCCTGAACTCAAGACTCAGAATTGAATCTAGACAACACCAAACCCTAATATGACAGAGCCCCCCTGCTCCTCGGTCCATCTCCTTATTTATGCCGTGGGCTCCTGTTGTCAAGTTACTGCACGGTGGATCAAACATATTAACAGCTCCAGGGGTAAAGAAAGATATCCCTTGTTCCTCTGCCACTTTGGCCAATTTCATACAGAGCACTGAAGGTGGCTTAATCAGGCTAAATACTGAGCAAAGCTCACAACCAAATTAAAGAAACAAACTAATTTGTGGGTCTATCTCAAGCTTGTCAGCATTAATAGCTCTCCTCAAATGCCAAAACGATAGTTTTGTTGTACATTTTAAAGCTATCATTCCCACCATTGCTCATGGAAAAGACACTTTCAGAGTTATCACTTTTGCTGGAGGACAAAGAACCAATCGACCAATTGTCCTCAATGAACTACCATTCTCTTTTTTAATGTTCTCATTGGCTCTGGAATCTTTGAGTAAAACTGTGAAAAAAGTGTTACCATTTTTTTTTGTGTGCCACATCCAGTCGCAACCAAATTAAACCAAGATCCCATTGTGCTCATCGATTATGCACTCCAGTCCCTGCAATGTCCATCAGTCGCGGAAAGCCTCGACCATACTGGCGACACCCCGTGCTCCTTCCTCAGGGCCACCCAGGCGCAGAGAATGCCGCGGAAGAGAGGCAGGCAGTCGGAGCGACCGCCCTCACGGGTCACGTCTAACCTGGACCTGTGGATGGTAACCTTGGCCAGGCCCGGGAGCAGACCCACGAGGATGTCCTCCGACTTGCCTGACCCCCCCTCCTCACCGGGCGGCCTGATTGGCTCTGGATGCCATCCCCATCCCATCCTGTGCTGATTGGAATCCTTGGACATGGCAGCTGTTTGATTGGTTGACAAGAGTGGCCAGTCATCATTGATGATGTCATTTCCTGGATTTCATGCTAGGTTGCGCTCCAGGGGTATAAATTCAGGTCTTCTGGCACTATAGTTCCAAATTAATAGTGGTACTGAAACTAACTTAGAGTGTTTGTAGAATTTTTGAAAAATGGCTTCCCAGATATGTCAGAACTACCACCAGGATTGTGAGGCTGCTGTCAACAAACAGATCAACATGGAGCTCTATGCCTCCTATCTTTATCTTTCTGTGGTGAGTTTTCTATTTGGATTGTAAGTATCTAGTTAAATATTTGCCTTTCAGTTAAAGTTAACTTTCCCATGTCTGTTCCCCCCCCCCCCTCTTTATTATTCTAGTTATAGCATTTGAATGAACTGAATTTGTAGCTGTTACTTCAGTATTTTCATAAGGCGTGGTAATGCTCCAGCTTTGTGCTAGTTCATTGATCATTGTTAGTAATGAGCAAGTTCTTGTTCTCTAGCAAACAGAATGCAATTCAGACGGCTGTACTGGGTAAGAGTTAAATAAGAAGGCCCTGTGACACTAGTATCAAATTAATTGGCACAGCTTTTTAAAACAAAGCTGCAGGCTGTGCATGCAACATTCCTACAAATGTGTTTCAATACACAATCTATTTCAAAGTGGTGAAATGAGCCTGTCATCTCATCCCAAGTGACCATGGACATTAAGCCATTCATGATTTCATCTCACATGGCCAACAAATCCTCAAACCACTGATGTGGATGATTCTATTTATGGGGATGCTGCCTCTCAGAAGTTGGATGAAGCAAACAAGATTTTATTGCAGTCTGGAAGAAAAAAATTGGCTTAATTATTTGTAGCTTGTCTTGTCCAATTTTTTGAAAGAAACAGCAAGTACACATCTGATTCAGTTCAGATCACAAGGAGAGGTTTTTCTTTATCCCCTCCCTCTCTCTTTCTTCCCCCCCCCCACCACTTCAAGTTAAGCTACCAAATAGTTACATATTGGGCTGGGGAAAAGTGCTTGCTCCAATTACAGGAGTGACCAGCTCCACATTACTAGTGAATACCTAAGTAGACATGAATCTAGTAATGCCCCTTTGGATTTTCTAGCCAGTAGAAATATATTGCTATTCCAATTTGCTTCCTTGCTTTTTATATTCAGTGTTTTTGTGTAACCCTCTGAGATCTCTGCACTCTAATTCTGACTGCTTGTGCATCCCTGATTTCCTTTCCTCCACCATTAGTGACTGCCTTCAACTGTCTGGGCCCTAAGCTCTGGAATTCCCTCCTCCTTTGACCAAGCTTTTGGTCACCTATCCTAATTGCTGTAGCTTGGTGTTGAAATTGTCTTGATGTTCCTGTGAAGTGCCTTGGCATGTTTTTACTACATTGAAGGTGGCACATAATTGCTGATTATATAAATCACTTTCATAGCATCTTCTCCACTTCTACTGTGGTTTATTAAAGATCTAACTTTCTTTAGTCAGGAACTCTACTTCCACTCTAGTCATGTTTATGGTGGTTACTATTCTCACAACCAGGTACTACACATCTACTGGACTGCATCTGCCACTGGACTTCTGCAATCTTTCATTCCTCAGGAGTGCAAAGCCCCAACTTAGGATCATTTGCAAATGTCAAATATCATTGCTCTTGTACCTTTCCTCAACAATTTTGTATAAATAGAAATCTATCACTCCATGACCCATATTAGAGAAACATTCACCTGCCCCTACTCTTTGTATTGTCTTTGCTTGATTCCTTAAGACATCTCTATCAATGTAGCTACTCTTTGCTCTGTGCTGTAAAATTCCTTTACACTGCACTTTATCAAACTCTCTCTCTCAATCATACAAACATTACCTTTGCTATACACTCTTTTCCTGTTTAAGGGGAACATGCCAATTCAGCCCTAACAGCCTCTTCTGATAGTCAATTAGATCATGGTTAATTGGTATCTTAACTCCATTTATCTGCCTTTGTTCCATATCCCTTAACACCCTTACCTAATTGATCTGTCTTGAAATTTTCAATTGACCCCCAGCCTCAACAGCTTTTGGGGGAAGAGTTAGATTTCCACTACCCTTTGTGTGAAGTGCTTCCTGACATCACCCCTGAACGGCCGAGCTCTAATTTTAAGGTTCTGCCCCCTTGTTCTGGACTCTCCCAACAGAGGAAATAGTTTCTCTCTTATCTACCCTATCAATCCTTTAACCACCTTGGAACACCTCCAATTAGATCATCCCTTAATCTTCTATACTCAAGGCAATACAAGCCTGGTCTGTGCAACCTGTCCTCATAATTTAATCTTTTAGCCCTGGTATTCTGGTGAATCTGCATCAACCTGCCCTTTACAAATCCATGCT
Source organism: Heptranchias perlo (assembly GCF_035084215.1). Classification (NCBI taxonomy): domain Eukaryota; kingdom Metazoa; phylum Chordata; class Chondrichthyes; order Hexanchiformes; family Hexanchidae; genus Heptranchias; species Heptranchias perlo. The sequence goes on from NC_090364.1 coordinate 8,695,833, forward strand.
GTCTTATTTAGCTCCTGTCAGTGTTATTTTCATTACCCACATCTGAAATAAGTCAAATGGCTGATAATCCCTGACTTTTTTGTTTCCTTGAAGATGTGTAATGTTTGCCATTCTGCAGTCAATTTGGACCAAAGACATCTGGAAAAAGTATGGCTGGTGCCTCTGCTATCTCTTCCTTCATCTGAGCCTAGTAATTTTTGATTGTTTTGTGCCCATTAGAATATTTATCTCCAGTAGTGGCTCTTCCACATTCTACTTGCTTATTCCTATAGTTCCCCTTTCACTGTCATCTGTAAAAACAGACAATATTTAGGCAATTCTACCATTTCCCTCCATCTTCGGTTCAAGGTTACCCTTTAATCTATTGATCCCTCCATTTCATTGATTTTCTTAAACTGGAACCAGTGTTGACACTGGAGTAGCAACCCAGTGTCTGATTTCTATTTGACCAATGTGAAATTGAAGTCAATAAATCTGGTAATTTGTAGGCTGGCACCAGACAATAGACCTAACTGGTTCACTAATGCCCTTTTTAAGAATGGATCCAGCCACCTCATACCTGCTCTGGCCTACATGTGACTTCAATTTATGCTGTGGTTGACCTTAACGTGGCCTTGTCCAATATCATCCACATCCCAAGAACAAAATACAACAGTTGAGGTGTTTATAATTTTATAAAAGTCCACTTTCCCTATATTAACTGTTCATATTTCCTCCTGCTGTCTACATTTTTAATTGTTCTCTTTAATATCCTCATGGCCTACAAATCACCTTTTTTCTGTACTATTCAATGGTTACCTAGGAATCTACTTTGACTCATCCCTTACTATTTCTTACCTAGCTGGGCAGACTGAGGGCAACCAGCAATATATTCTCTTCTATGGCTATGGTGAAGAAAATAAACATTACCATGTTGACTATCCATCTCAAATTTGGCACTGTACCTTGGAATCACCCCCCCCCCCCCCCACCCCCAGGGCTGTGGCTGATGTGTTAATGGGATTTGAATTGCTCTTTGCAGATGTCGTACTTTGACCGGGACGATGTCTCTCTCAACAACTTCTCCAAGTTCTTCAAACATCAGTCCCACGCGAAGCGGGAGTGTGCCGAGAAGCTGATGAAATTCCAGAATCAGCGTGGAGGCCGCATCCTCCTACAGGATGTGAAGGTTGGAATTGAGAAATGGCCCTGTACAAAATGGCTGCTTTTATGATTCCACTTAATATATTGGAAAATTTGCTTGCACTTTTGTGGGTGGGGTGGAGGAGTAGGTTGTCTTGTTTAGGTGGAGCTGTCTAATGTTTCTACTAGTCTAGGCCATGTGACACAACTTGTGTAATTCCCCAGTCTGTGTGGGTTGAAAGTAGAAGGAAGACATTAAATGTGTACATGAAGGTTTTTGGACTACTGTTTGCATTCAAACAAGTATCAGTCCCTGCAAAATGGATAGAATTCACTTCCCTGGATTGAGTTGAGTACAAATGGACATAATCCAAGTCCCCTGAGTTAATGTGTGATTCTTTACACTTAAACTTGAAATGAACTTTTTTCTTAGAAACCAGAGAGGGATGAGTGGAGCGATGGCCTGCAGGCAATGCAGATCACCCTGGAGCTGGAGAAGACTGTGAACCAGAGTCTACTGGATCTACACCAACTCTCCACCACCCAGACTGACCCACATGTGAGCTTTGTTTCTAAATGTTGTCCTGATTTTAAATGAGCTTTAGGATTTTAAAATGAACATTTTTAAATCGAAAGCCTCTGATCTAGATGTCCAAGCCCCAAGAGAAGTTTGGACTTGGCTATTTGACCCAATTTTGTTTGTCCCTGATCAGAAGTAAACTTGTGTCCATCAGTTGAACACAACTCCCAGCAGTGTCACTTGGCAATGAGTTGTGCTGGGTCTGACTGTTCCTTTTTGGAGCAGAAACTGCCCAGTCATTCCTGACCCTTGTTGCAGAACAGGCTACAGGAAAATACTTTTCTGAGTAGACTGTGCTGGAAATAGCAATGTGAATATTCAATTGACTGGAAAGTGTTGATGAATTGTTAAATGTGTAATTACTTTTTTCTCTTTAGCTGTGTGACTTTCTGGAGACTCACTATTTGGATGAGCAGGTAAAGGCCATCAAGCAACTTGGGGACTACATCACCAACCTGAACCGTTTGGGAGCTCCTGAGAATGGGATGGGGGAGTATCTGTTTGACAAGCTGTCTCTAGAGGAGAGCAGTTAATACTCAATTATCATTGTGTTTGAAATAGGACCATCTTTGTCTTAGTTGATGTTGACTATGAAGATTTCCTCTTAAGAACTACTTGTAGCCAGTAACTTGTTTGGGGGTTGTCTGTGTGAAACAGAACTCTAAAATAAAATTTTCTGGGAATTAATGTAAAAACAGTATGTTGCAAATAAAGTGGACACATTCTGTATTGGTCTCCTGTATTGGATATAAGCTATTGATTTTCACAATAGCCTCTGCTTTAAGTTTGAGTGTGATTACTAACATGGTCTAATCCATCATGCTGCCTGATGACTCTACTAACTATAGTGGTCATTAACTGAGAGGAATTGTCTCCCTCTCACTCTCTGTACTGAATTTGTAGCCTGGCCTCTGCCCCCTTGGGTTAGGGAGAAAGAAATAATAAACAATCTTGGTGGATAGAATGGGACTTTGTCAGGAACACCATTTCCTTCTAATGAGGTGCTAACTAGGTGAAGGCACAATACAGGTCTGCATACATAACTAAACAGGATGTGGAGATGCCAGTGATGGACTGGGGTGGACAAATGTAAGGATTCACACAACACTAGGTTATAGTCCAACAGCTTTATTTGAAATCACAAGCTTTCAGAGCTTTGCTCCATCAGGTGAGTGAAGGGTTCCATAAAGGCACAGCATATAGTCAGAACAATGCCTGGTGATTACAGTTGTAAACAATTTTACAACACCAAGTTATAGTCCAGCAATTTTATTTTAAATTCACAAGCTTTCGGAGGCTTCCTCCTTCCTCAGGTAAATGTTCAGGAGCTCCTCTAAGCCTACGCATTTATACATATAGAACAATACATGGTGTTTACAGAATGCCCCTGCAACTGCCCGTTGCCAAGGCAATCACCGTGTTCAGACAGAGAGGTGTCACCTGCAGAACCCCCGAATACACATTCAACAAAAAAACAAACAGGAAAAAAAAAGAGAGAGGCAGAAACATCCGGAAGGCAGAGAAAGCCAGCAAATGACCCATTATATTAAAAACAGATAACATTTGTTCGCTGGTGATTACAGATAATCTTTCTAACTTCCCTTTATCTCTCTGCCAAGGTGTGATAATCAAAGGTTTGGATGGTGTTCAGACAAGTTAGTCGGAGTTATTACATCCAAGAATACTGAATACACAAGGGGTCACATCACAAAGACAGAGAGAATGACTAGTTGTAGTAAAAACAGAACTTTTTTATGCTGGTGGGGTTACATGTAGCATAACATGAACCTAAGATCCTGCTTGAGGCCAGGAGCTAAGTGGCCACATACACCCAATGGATCAAGTCAAAGCTCTGCTGTCCTACTTGTTTTGAATGGGGGCAGATAATTTAAGTAATTAATGGGACAAGAAAGCTCCATACATATCAATGATGTGTACTCACAACCATCTTCAGGTAGAGTGGATGATCCAGTCTTCAGCTAATTTATTCTGCAGGCAGTCACGAAACTTTATGTACTGGACACAAAGGTTATGGGCCTTGACACCATCCTGCCTGTAGTGCTGAAGACCTGTGCTCTAGAACTAGTCATCTCTAGCCAAGCTGTTCCAGTAAAGCTACAATGCTGCATCTACCTGACAATGGAAAAATGTCCAGACATGTCCTGTCCACAAGCAGGACAAATGCAATCTGGCCAGTTACGATCCCATCTATTCTCAATCAGCAATAAAGTCCCACTCCAGAGACTCGAGCACAAATTCTAGGCTGCCCCACCCAGTGCAAAATACAGAGTGCTGTACTGTCAGTTGCTGTGTTTTGTATGAGACCTAGTCTGCCCTCAGGTGGATGTAAAAGATCCCCCAGTGCTATTTTTGAAGAGTAGGGGAGTTTTTCCAGGTGTCCTGGCCAATATTTATCCCTCAATCACAAACAGATTATCTACTCATCTTGCTATGTGCAGATTGGCTGCTACATTACAACAGTGACTACACTTCAAAAGTACTTAATTGGCTGTAAAGCATTTTAGGACATTGTGAAAGGTGCTATAGAAATGCAAATTCTTTTTTTCCATTACCAGTCTATTCCTTCCCAATTTAAACCCTCATTTACTCATCCAACAAGCAGCTTCTCTGGCCTGTGTATGTTGTAGCAACTCCCATACTGCTTCTCCTCTTCCCCAGCGCAGTCACTAGCCTCCGCACAGAACGTACTCGTTCTCATCTGACTCCGTGTCCTGCCTTTTTAAATAAAAGATGCAAATTTAGTGTATCAACATGCAGTGGGGAATAGAAAGAGGGATGGGAAGCAGACAAGGCAACAATGAGTAAGTGTGTCACATACAGATAAAGAGTGGAAGGGAGATGAATAATTAAAGTGTGAGCAAAACAGATACAATTACAAATAAGGCAGTTATATTTCTGAGCTGAGCAATGCTGCAGGAGATTAATATGTAGTCTGTAATAATTCAGCTGTAGCAGCTTGTCACGTACATAATAATCCATCATTACCACAGAGATCCCACTGTAAAAAGGTCATAAAGTGCCTCGGGGGAAATAAGTCAATTATCCATTAAATTTAAGGAGTGAAACAATGGGATTCACACCAAGTCCTGTTCATCCTTCAGCCCTGTGCTCGCTGGCTACATTGGCTCTTGGTCCAGCAAAGCCTCGATTTTAAAATTCTCATCCTCATTTCCAAATCCCTCCAAGGCCTCGCCCCTCCCTGTCTCCGTAACCTCCTCCAGCCCTACAATTCTCCAAGAACTTTGCGTTTCTCCAATTCTTGCCTCTTGAGCATCCCCGATTTCCTTCGCTCCTCCACTGGCAGCCATGCCTTCCGCTGCCTAGGCCCTAAGCTCCTTAAACCCCTTCACCTTTCCACCTCTCTCTCCTCCTTAAAACTTACCTCTTTGACCAAGCTTTTGGTCACCTGTCCTAATATTGCCTTTTGTGGCTCGGTGTCAAATTTTGTCTGATAATCGCTCCTGTGAAGTGTCTTGGATCATTTCACTAAGTTAAAGGCGCCTTTTTAATGCAAGTTGCTGTTGTTGTTTGGACAGACCATTTGTGCTAATCATGTATTAGTGGGACCCTCCTCCAGAGGGGGCACTTGTAGTGATGGTTTTGTTCTGGTGGCATTGAGTTAGCCTAGTGCCACTCAAATGGTCCGTTCAAAATAGTCCTGTACAAGGGCCTTCTCTCAAAGAGAGAAGAATTGTCCATTCTCCAAATACTGACTGAATTTCTACATAACTATTATTATGGGATCCCTTCAGGCTGATATTATTGATAGTGTGTGAACGGCAGGTGAGTCAAGTTACCTGATTGCGTTAGGTAGGGATGAATGGTCAACATCACACACATTTCTACATTTCCTCGCTCTTTCCCTCATCTCCTCTCCATCCTACCTATGTGCTAGTATTACAGTAATGCAGATGAACCAGTTACATCAACCAATAAAGAGACTTTTCCCTCAAGACAGAGTCAACACTTCTATCCACACCTTCTCATTTGGGTTAGAGTCAGGTGAGTCTCCCTGACATTGGATAGATACACAATTAAGGACCTTGAGGGGCAATCAGAAGGCTGGTTCACATTGCACACTCACAGGGATCCTACATGGATACACATCTCAAACACCCCTTGGATTTTCAAATAGCTAACAAGACTCTGATTAATTGAGGCAAGTATTCACAGATGTTTCACCAAGTTGCAGAAATAAATAGGTTGTGATGCAGAAACAACGGAGACTGCTCAGGTCAAAGAAACAATTAGCAATAATATCATCATTGAGTCTATTCTGTAAAGTTCTGATTGGCTTTGGGTACCATACCCAAAGATTTCTCCTTATTGGTTAGTTAGAAAAGGCATACCCAAAGCTTATCCTGTGTTGATTGGAGTCCTGAAACATGGCAACTGCTTGATTGGTTAACAAGAGTGGTTAATCAACATAGATGATGTCATTTCCTGGATTTTAAACAGGTGGGTGTATCCCTCCCACAGTATAAATTCAAGTCTTCTCAGGGTAAAGTCTTAGACATTTAGTATTGTTGCTGTTTAAATAGTGTTTGAACTGATTCTCCTGTCCAAAAGCTCACGTAAAGGATGGAGTCCCAGATTTGCCAAAACTACCACCAGGATTGTGAGGCTGCTGTCAACAAACAGATCAACATGGAGCTCTATGCCTCCTATCTTTATCTTTCTGTGGTGAGTTTTCCATCTGAAGCTGTAATCTTTAATAATATTTCCCATTATTTAAAGTGAGCTTTATTGGCCTTTTTTTTTCCTGTTTTAGCTCCAATGAAACTGCATTGACTGCAACTTGTTGGAACTGATTTGGTGACAACTGTGCATTGTGAGAAGTGCCCCCCCACCCCTGCCATGAGTGTGGAGATAACTGAAATAGGAGCTTTGTTACAAACCTGATCTAATTTTGACAATGAATACTGCTTTCCTAATTAAACATTAAGGCTTTGTGGCACCATTAATCTTGGCACAATTGCTTTATGGTGAGCTGCAGCCAATCTTAGTAAGACCAATTATGGTGCAGCTAGAAGTCTTGTGCCTTTACCAAATCTGTATCCATTCTTTATATTGTATTGACAGGAATATCATTCATTTTTTTCTTGCTTCCCCATTTCATCTGTTTGTATTCCTTTTTGAAGCATTCATCAGCGGCTGGCTTGTGTGGCCAAACTGGGAAGTTGGAGAATAACTAATTTGGCTTTTTGGCAATTTAGTCTTTCACGTTTAAGTGATTTCAGTGCAGAATAACTTTTTTTAATCTTGAATATTCAACTTGATAAGTTGACTAGAGGGCCTAAATTCTGAATCACCTGAGGACTGGAGCTGGGGTCGACATGTTAATAGGATTTGGATTATTCTTTTCAGATGTCGTACTTTGACCGGGATGATGTTGCTCTCGACAACTTCTCCAGGTTCTTCAAACATCAGTCCCACGAGAAGCGGGAACGTGCCGAGAAGCTGATGAAATTCCAGAATCGGCGTGGAGGCCGCATCCTCCTACAGGATGTGAAGGTTGGAATTGAGAAACGGCCCTGTACAAAATGGCTGCTTTTATATTTGAGCTTCAAGTTGCTAAATTAAATTAGTTCTTTTAAACTTCATAAATGTAGGAGTGAATAGAAAGAATTTTTTTGTCTTGGCTTGAGATGTGAAATAATGCAAAACTATGGCCCTTGCTGCTTGGGTTGAAAAGTGGAGGGGAGATCCGACAAGGTGCATGTTGGACTGATTGACTGATCCATGTGTATTTCCAATCACTAATTGTTCATTCTCCATTTGTCACCCATGGAGTAACTAGATACAAGGACCTGCTGAACCTTGTAAAGTTTAAGTACCATAATTCCATTATTCTCCCTTTAGAAACCAGAGAGAGATGAGTGGAGCGATGGCCTGCAGGCAATGCAGGTCGCCCTGGAGCTGGAGAAGAATGTGAACCAGAGTCTACTGGATCTGCACCAACTTGCCACCACCCAGACTGACCCTCATGTAAGCTTTGTTTTGTATAGTTCTATTGTCCTCATTTTTATGAATTTTGACTCCAGTAATTCCAATATCTAAAGTTGGAAGGCTATGAATTTTGCCAAAAGCAATAGCCTCAACAGAGAACTGGTCTGATAATACTGATCCCCGTTCATTTTGGGGAGCTGCCTTGATGAACCTATAATATGCTCTCTTCCAGCTATGTGACTTTCTGGAGACTCACTACTTGGATGAGCAGGTCAAGGCCATCAAGCAACTTGGGGACTACATCACCAACCTGAACCGTCTGGGAGCTCCTGAGATTGGCATGGGAGAGTATCTGTTTGACAAGCTCTCTCTAGAGGAGAACAGTTAATGTGACAAAATATTGCAACAACTATTTAAATTGTCTATTGTACATGTGAACAGTGTCTTCTGCAGTGGTATGAAATGGAACATCAGTATTTGAAAAAAAAAGTGAGATTTGATGTACCAGGTGCTGTAAGCATGATTAATGTGTTCCAATTATTTCAAATAAAAAGCTAAGCTAGCATTGTCTTTGACCTTTCTCGTGGTGTTCTATAATGGTTATGCAAACAGTTCAGCCTCATTTGCATCTGCTCCAAGGTTGACTACTTGTGAGTAATGTGACATAGGCCATATGCAGGATTTGGTCAAAAGGCCATTTTGCAAACTCCTTTGCTCCTCCATGGTGCAGGTACAAAATCATCAGATGATTTCAATCTAAAAAATACATAATGGTGGTTTTCCCATGATCTGGCTTGAGTATATGTTAAAAGTTTATTCTCTCTGAATGATTCTGGCCATGATTTATTCTTAGTTGCCCAGAAGGGATGGGAGTGGCTTTCAAAGCATTTACCGGATTTCTTTTTCATGGAATCATAGAAGGATACAGCACTAGGAGGCCATTGTGCATGTACCTGCCCCTTTAAAAGAGCTATCCAATTCACTTTTTGAAAGTTTTTTTGAATCTGCTTCCACCACCCTTTCAGGCAGTGTATTCCAGATCATTTTTTGTTCAATTTTGCAACTTGCTAAGGTGTGATTTTGAAGCCTTGCATTTCTAATCCAGTACAATTACCACCACACTACAAGGTAGAAGTTTGTGAAAGACCAGGGAAGTAAGCTGATTGGAAAAACACTTGTTGCTGTAAATTCCTAGGAAATCTGAACTTGAGTTAAAAGCATAAACTGTTTTGTGCTACAGAGCTATTGATGTGCTAGGACATAAGGGATATTATCCAGGCTATAATGTCTTTAATATTAAATGGTTGATGGCAGAAGTGGATGAAGTGAGTACATGTTCACATTGGCAAATTTCCAATGTTCTCTCAATCTTTCAACAGAAGGTTGGCAGAAACCCTGCAGAAATAGTGTTGATGCCAGCTGGTGGGAGAGAGGAGAATCTCTGCAGAAATGGTGTTGGTTGACTCCTTCTTCTGGAGACCTGCGGTCTGCAGCCATCTCCCTGGTTCCTCCTAGTCTCAGTTAGCCAGCAAGTACACATTCTTGATGCTGCTATACTATGCACCAAACCTCACACCGTGCTTGCAGACATGATTAAATTCTGTGGCAATACATTTTTACAAGGTTTTGCTCCTGTTGCTTATAACATCAGCTCTTAACCTCTACATGCTTATCTTTTTGGCTTGATTTGCATCTGCCTCATGGATCTTGGGCTGTTTTCATCAATTTTAATCGCTGCACCGTTGGCAGCTGTGCCTTCGGCTGCCTAGGCCCTAAGCTCTGGAATTCCCTCCCTAAACCTCTCCTCCTTTAAGACTCTCCTTAAAACCTATTTTTGACCAAGCCTTTGGTCACCCATCCCAATATCTCCTTATGTGGCTCTGTATCAAATTTTGTCTGACCACGCTCCTGTGAAGCACCTTGGGTTGTTTTACTATGTTAAAGGCGCTATATAAATGCAAGTAGTTGTTGGTGCCATATGGTGAGCGAGAAGGAGAATCCCTGCATAAATTCCAGGCGCATAGCTCTACTGAGCTCAGTAATTTCTTCCAGGCTACGTGTAGTGTTACTGATTATATCTCTACAGATGATGCAGCTTCCTCTCTCTCATGCATCTGAGCCAGCACACCTGTGTTAACTGATTGTATCTCTAAGGCTAAACAAGCTCCCTCTCAATGTTGGGCTCAGTGACTCCTCCCAGTTAGTTCTGGTAATGATACCATTCATGGTCAAAGGAAATAAATTAATAAAATTTAACAATGAGCGAAAGGATGTTAAAGTAGTTCTGATTTTTAAAGAGTGACTTGATGGTGAGTCACCCTCTTTAATGGAATGGTCGATGGGTGCATTTGTTCAGATATCACCATTCTCCCAGAGCAGCAAAAGGTTGATCTGGACACAAATGGTACTTTAAATTAAATAAATATATCAGTCTGATGCTTGATTCTGCTATAACTCCAAAATGGCTGAATTTTGAATTGTGGCCTTATTTCCACATTATGTGGAAGTATTGGCCATTAAGGTACTGAAAGTCCACTGTGAAGAGGAGGAGGAGCATTCTTGCAATCCACTTGCATATTGTTGCTGCAGTTTCTATGGGGCAGCTGCACCACTGGGACAATGGTCAAGGAAATGGCGTCTGGATTACTGTTCATCAGTGTTTGGTATGGGAGTTTTTAATCCTGATCTTTCTTCTGGTGCTGGGGTACAGAATACAGGGACACCCACTTTCCAGGTGGTCGCACTTTGTATCTGACTGCCCATTTCACCTCAAACATTGGCCACCTCAATCCTTCTCCTCTTCTCCCCTCTCCCAACTTGGTTAATGCTTGACCTGGAGTTCAATGGTCAGCATTGCTTTGTTCCACCCATCTCCAAGTCTAACCAGTTGGCAAGAAAAGGCTTATTGATAAAATTCAACGCACAACACTCTCATTTGGTAGTTAAATTACCCATAAACTAATTTCCCTACATAGCTGGTCGGGTTGTGTGCACAGTGTGCAGGTATTCAGTTAGCAGAGATCCAGAGGTGAATGGCTGAGAGGAAGGGAGTTTAGAAGCTCACGGACACAAACAAGGGATTAAGCTAAGGACGTTTACTTTACAGACGAGAGGTCGTCTTCGCGCTTTTATTCCAATACTTTACTGAAAAAAAGTTATATGTGTGGACTGTTAAATGATGCAAAACATCAAATGCGTGGTGGTGGGAGATGGGTGAGTAATCCTTATCACCTCCCTGATGGTTTTACCTGTTTTATATAAATATATATTTTATCTGAACTATCTGGAAGTGATACAAAGATCGATTCCTTTCCATTCTTCCTCCCTTTCCTGAAGGCACTGACTTGTACTTGAATACGTTTCACAGAGGCTTGCCTCCCTTCAGGCCAAGTGACCATTTTTCAGCTGTAAACTTGCTGCATGTTGGGCTAATCTGCATTCATCCAACTCTGGCCTCTTGTGCCCCCTCCATTTCCTTCACCCCCACTATTGGCGGCCGTGCCTTCAGCTGTCTAGGCCATAAGCTTTGGAATTCCACCCGTAAACCCCTCCGCCTCTCTCTCCTCCTTTAAGCCGCTCCTTAAAACCTACCACTTTGACCAAGCTCTTGGTCACCCATCCCAATATCTCCTTATGTAGCCAGGCGTCAAATTTTGTTTGATAACCGTCCTGTGAAGCACCTTGGGACATTTCGCAACGTTAGAGGCGCCATATAAACGCAGGTTGTTGTTGATGATGAAGCAATAATCCACTGGCAACTGTTTGGCAGCAGGGAGGGGACGACAAAAGAGTAAAGGAAAGAATGCCTTACACCAGCAATGGTTCACCATTGGTGTTGCCCCACTGACACTGCACACACAGCAAAACTCCCATTGCTTTCCGTGGGACTGACGATAAGCTGGACACTCTCTTCTTTTTGCAGAGCTGTTGGTAAAACATGTCTTCTTATCACTTACACAACCAACGACTTCCCTGAGGAGTACATTCCTACTGTGTGAGTATCTGGTGCTACTTTTTAAAATTTTTACTTTGTGCCCCTCAATTTGAGAAACATTTGCTTTGGGGATAGAGGTGCTGAAATTCCTCGGGTTGCGATTACATTTTTGCAATTTCACACCCCAGGTCTTCCATCTCTGGCTCAAGTGAGACTGATAATGTAGTGGGTCATTTTGATTGATATTAAAGTCGCGGGCACCGTGTGCCCAGATTTCCAGATACGGAACAAGCTCCGCCCCACTACTGCAAATTCGTATAATTACCCCGCTAGTGCCAACTAGTGGTGTACCTGAAACCACCAGGGTAAGACAGTGTATTGTTTCGGTTTTCCAAGTGTGCCTTGGTGTTGCCAAGGGGTGTATTGTGGGATGTTGGCTGCTCTGCCGGCCTCCTTTGACTGCGGACTACAACTGCCCTGATCCTCCAAAGCAACATTGCTTTTATATTGGTCAGCTTTAGGGTTGCCAACCCTCCAGGATCGCCCTGGAGTCTCCAGGAATAAAGACTAATCTCCAGGACACTGCTGCGAGCAACACCCAGGAGATAATTGTGTTTCTTTTTAAACTTTCTTTGAACATTTTTGTTTACTAGTTATAAATAGATTGGACACTTGGAGGGAAAAAAAACTGTTTGACTGACAGTCAAGAATCATCCAATCGGGTAACGGAGAGTCTATTTGCGTTTCTAATTGGCGTGCGAAGGCGGTATGTTATGAGGATGGGCAGATTGGTCGACCAATGGCGGGAATGTGGGGGCAGGGCGGTTGGTCATGTGATGAAACCTCCAGGAATATATCCAACCAGAGATGGCAACCCAAGTCAGCTTCTCAAAATAACAGGACCGCCCTGTGACAATTCGAAGCCAATGAATATCCCTCAACCGCCCAATCACACAGTGAACTGATTTTTAGTTTGTAAAGTTAGCGCTTTGCCTCTTACTTATATTTCTTCAATAGATTTTGAAAACATACTTTATAAGGGCCCAATTTAAAGAAAAATTCTTTACCTTCCTTCAGAGGTCTAGTTCTCGACCCAGGCCTGGACCCCTGAGGTGTGCCCCACTCCTGTCAATGCTGAGGCTGGTGTGCCTCTTCCTTCTTGGCCTACCAGCTTGGGAAGCCTCTTGAGAGGCTGAGGATGCAGGAACTCCTGGCTTAGGGAGTCCCCGCCCTCGAAGCCCGCTCCCTCCACGTCAGTGACTTTCTTTTGGATGGGGTCTTCCTTCAAAGTGGTCACAGCAATCTCAGGTGCAAGTCTGGGACCCTCTGTATCTAGGTCCCAACGGAGTTCCCTGCCACTCTAATGGATTCCCACTGTAGTTGTGGTGAGAATCAGTTGAGCAATGTTAAGGCCCATAGTATAAAATATGTACATATTCAGTCCCCATTTTACACCTTACATTTTGTCTTTGTTTTTATATAATACATTATTACTTGTTGTTCTCCCATATCATCACATACAGTAAGTCAGAGACTATTGTCTCTCTCATCTGTCTATGTGGTCTTCATGTTGCTGTTTCTTTCTCTGTGTCTCCTCTTCTGCTTCTCTTGCTCTCTGACTCCTTGCTCCTCCCTCCGTCTGTTTCCTTTCGGGTGGGAGGTGATGGGTGATGTGGCGGGGAAAGGAGCTACCAGTGGTTGCCGGTTGCATTTGCCGTGGGGGTTGTGGGGAAAATGTGGCCCTCGTCTCATTCCTCTCCCCAGTTACTCACGTTCCCGCAACCCATCGCTCGCATTGCATCCCCATCCCTTCCCCTTCCCGCTACCTCCCCTTCCCAGCACACTGTCATTCCCATCACTACCTCACGTCTTCCCCTTTGAACTATCTCCTCAACCCCTGTGCCCTCCCCTTCCTCTTGCTCTGCTCTGTCGCTCGCTCCCACTCGTACCCCCACATTTCCTTCACCACACGGACTGCAACGGTTCAAGAAGGCGGCTCACCAGCACCTTCTCAAGGGCAATTAGGGATGGGCAATAAATGCTGGCCTCGCCAGCGATGCCCACATCCCATTTTTAAAAAAAAGTTTACATTTCTGCAAAATAACTTCCTATGTCCATATTTGGAATGGGTTTTGCATTTATAAACTTGTCATGCTGTAATTACACCCTCCCACAAGTGGTGGCTCTGTTCCACTTCCGTTTTGCATCTCCCAGCTCTTCAGCTGTCTCTCCACACTGTAGCATTATCTTATATTTCACCCGATGTCCTGCTGTGTTTTTATTCCCGTTACACTGGTGAGCCCATTTTAAACTTTAACAATTTGTATATCCTTTTTTTAAAGTTTCAGTATTTCGTCCCTCATTAGTTTTCCTGCCTCCCTTCCGTCTCTGGACTCCCGTTTCCTTCACCAACTCACAGGCTTCCAGGTTCCCTTCCAACCCGCCCACCCACCCAAATCCAACCTCATTGAATGTTCTGCTGAGCATATCGGGTCTTCCGCACTGAAATTGAAGTTCCGCCCCTCCAGTTTTGCCCCTGATGTCAACCCCTGCTGATATTTCTCCTCAGGGACCTCCTGTTGATCATTTTGTGCCGTTTCTGTCCCCCACTGGAGATATCCACTTCCTCGCCCCAATGTCATCCGTGCTGATTCTTCTGCTCAGCCCTCTTTCTCCGTTTGCTCACGGGACTCCCTTTCTGCTGCGGCAGCTTCTCCTGCCCCCACCTGGCCTAGAGCAAACTTTTTCTGCTCCCGGCAGCTAATCACTGATTGTGTTTTTGGGAACATGGATATCCTCCCCCTTCACTCTTTCAGCATTGCAGTCCTCGTATTTTGGTTAAGTAGCTGCCACTTTAAGCCTGTAGGAATTGCTGGATGAAGATAGACCGAGGTCCATCTAGTCCATCCTGGTGGTCGCAGAATGTCAATGGAGAACCTCCCAGTCATGTGTGGAGGACGCTTAAAATGGCTGGTCTCCATTCAAAATACAAATATCTCCTATTGGCCACCAGTTCTACCTAGTTTTGTATTGAAAGTGTTCCCAATATAGAAAGAGAAAGAATTGCATTTATATAGCACTTTTCACAACCTCAACCAAAGCATTTTACAGCCAATAAAGCACTTTACAAGTATAGTCGCTGTTGTCATGTAGAAAACACTGCAGCCAATTTGCACAAAGCAAGCTCCCACAAACAGCAACACAATGATCAGATAGTCTGTTTTAGAGATGTTGGTTGAGGGGTAAATTTTGGGCCAAAGACACTGGAAAAAAAAACCCCTGCTCTTCTCCGAATAATGCCATTGGATCTTTTACATCCACCTGAGAGAGCAGATGGGGCCTTGGCGTAACATCACGTCCAAAAGACGGCACCTCTGACAGTGCAGCTCTCCCTCAGTACTGCACCCGGATGTCAGCCTAGATCTTGTGCTCAAGTCTCTGGAGTGGGACTTGACTCCGCAACCTTCTGACTCAGGAGGGCAAGAATGCTACCCACTGAGCCAAGGCTGACACCTACTTTAAAATCCACATCTGTCTAGTAAATGAAAATTAGCCTAGAGAGGCTCCCACCTACTAGTTACACAGTTTCTGTTTGGACTGAAGTCTTTTTTTGCCTTCCTTTACAGTTTTGATAACTATTCTACCACTGTGACGGTTGATGGTCACGTAGTGAACCTAGGATTGTGGGACACAGCAGGACAGGAAGACTATGACAGGCTCCGACCACTCTCCTACCCGCAGACTGTAAGAATATTAACACAGCAATTCTCTCTTTGTCTCTCTACTTTCTTCCTTTTACCAAGTTACCTCCTAAGAAAGCACAATAGTTTGACGTGGAGTTCAGCGGAATGAAACAATACTATTGTAGGACTACTCGGTTGTTCATTTTACTTTCCTCTTTTCCAGGATGTATTTGTGATCTGTTTTTCCCTGGTCAGCCCTGCTTCTTTTCAAAATGTCCGTGTCAAGGTGAGTCAGGGGACATTTGGACTTTTAGCACAGGAAGTGGCCATTTAGCTGATTGTATCTGTGTGGGTCACATCGGAGAGATCTACTCCAATCTGGCTTCTCTGCTATTTTTCCATAAATTTTAATATCGTTCCTTTTCAACTGTTTTTCCAATTCAATGCCTTGACCTCAATCAGCTACTTGTGGTAGTGCATTCCATAATCTAATAAAACTGTCTTCTTCCTTTGTGCTTCTGAGTTTATGTCACCTTGTTCCAGATTCACTGTCCAATCATAGAAATTTACAGCACAGAAGGAGGCCATTTGGCCCATCGTGTCTGTGCCGACTGAAAAGAAGCCATCCAGCTTAATCCCTCTTTCCAGCTCTCGGTCCGTAGTCTTGTAGGTTACAGCATCTCAAGTGCACATCCAAGTACTCTTTAAATGCGAAGGGGCCTTGGCGTAACATCACGTCCAAAAGACGGCACCTCCGACAGTGCAGCACTCCCTCAGTACTGCATCCGAAATGCGAGGAGTGTTTCTGCCTCTATCACTCTTTCAGGCAGTGAGTTCCAGACCCCCACCACCCTCTGGGTGAAAAGATTTCTCCTCAACTCCCCTCTAATCCTTCTACTTCAAATCTATGCCCCCCTGGTTATTGACCTCTCTACTAAGGGAAATAGGCCCTTCCCAACCACTCTATTTAGGCCCCTCATAATTTTATACACCAGTAGAAATAATCATCCTTTATTCTCTGAACCCTTTAATAATTTTGAGACGTCCCATTCAACTCCCCCCCTAACCTTCTCTGCTCTGATGAGTCCAACCTTAGTTTTTCCAAATTTCTCATTGCAACTATATCCTCTCAAGCCTGGTTATCACCCCAGTCCTAGACATTTATTGATTAATGATTTTTGTGCTCATCAAGGTATTTATAGTCCCCCGCTGTTTAAAGCAGGCGTGTTGGTGTTAACGCGATTTGCCCGCTTTACGTGGTGGACGCTAAAACCAAAAAGGTAGATTACCAACATATTTTTAAAAACAGGATATCTCACTTAGCGACTGCCTCTCCTAATTGTTAGCAGTTGCATCCAGAATCTCATCACTAAGGTAATTGCACTTTAACGAGGTGTGAACAGCTGATTGAACTTGCTCGGAAACCCAACTCCGCCTGAAGTTAGCAGAGCCTTTTAAATTGGTCAGTGGGGGGTAAGTACATGGGGAACTGCCTGAAATAGTCGGCATTCTTAATGCGTTATAAGCAGTGCCTTTGTAATTGACTCTTATGGTAATGGGAAATGGTTCGGGCCATTTGGCCGAGATAGATGGCTGCCCGTGTTAAGCCAGGGCGTAAGTTGTGGAAACTGTATTACAAATTGTTTTTTTTATATAGAACATTTTGGGATAAATTGTCAACTTGCAGCCTGGGCATAAAACTGTCACTGTAGATTGGCCGCCTGTTGTAGAAACGGCCTGAGTTTTGTTTCCGTTGAAATCAATGGAAATACAAATCGGGCGGTTTCTATAACAAGCTTTACACTGGGGCTCCAAGTTGAAAATTTACCCCTTTCTCTCTCAATAGTTCCCTTAAGTGGACCTTATCTCCTGCAATCCGGACCCTGTATTTTTAATGATAATCTGCCCTTCTTGGTGTTGCATAACCCAAAGATTAACGATTACCATTACTTGCAGTGATCTCTTTATTGATTAGTAATCTAATACTATACTGCCGCTCTCTGGTGAAATATTACACATAAATCATAATTTTTACAGATTTAAGCAACTAAAATTATGCACAATTTAATGGAAATGGAAAGTGTTAAATAGTTTAGCAAGTCAAAATATTAAATCTAAATCAATAAATTGGGAAAAATCTGAAATGGATTAATTACCCTTTTTTCAGAAAAGCCTATTTTGGAAGAGTAATTTCTGGATTACTAATGTAATCTGGATTACTCAGTATGTCTTTGACCTCTCCACCTCAGCATCAGTAGGTCCTGAATTATGAAGTATGTAATGCCAGCCTCACTCTACGAGTCCCGGCCCTCTGATCAAATCTCAGGACTCAGAAATGTTCTGTTCAAAAACTTTCAACATCTTTCAGTAGCTATCCTCGCAGATTTCCCACATCCCCTTGCTTACCAGGACTATACAATAACTCATTAGCCTAGGAGCTTGTTTTTGGATGCAGTTGGTTTCCCAGGCAAACTGACAAAGCTTAAAGGTCCCCGAACACCTCCGTTTTAAAGTTCTCATCCTTGTGTTCAAACCCCTCCAAGGCCTCGCCCCTCCTTATCTCTGTAACCTCCTCCAACCCTACGACCCTCCAGCAGCTCTGCATTCCTCCAACTCTGGTCCCTACTTCCTTCACTCCACCACTGATGGCCATGCCTTCAGCCCACTAGGTCCTAAGCTCTGGAAATCCCTCCCTAAAACTCTCTGCCTCTCTCTCCTCCTTTAAGACGCTCTTGAAAACCTATCTCTCTGACCACTTGTCCTAATGTCCCCTTCTTTGGCTTGGTGTCAATTTTTGGTCTGATTACATTCTTGTGAAGCGCCTTGGGACTTTTTACTACGTTAATGGCGCTATATAAATGCAAGTTGTTAATTATGGAGTATTACAATTCAGAAATATAAATGGCATTGAATTAAACACAGTATCCTACAGAAACCAAGATACATTTTCATCTGCATAGTTTCACTCCATTTACATGTTACTAGATAAAAACAATTAATAAACTTATCTCATTCTGGAAGTTTGCTGTTTACAACATAGCTCAACTTCATTTTGAGCTATAAATAAATCCATCCCTTCAATAGGATCAGGCTCAGCTGTGATGCCTCTTGCGGCCAAATAATTCGCTAAAACCTATTGTTCAGACTTGCAACGTGAATGGCCAATCGGGCAAGGCACCAGAGGGAAGAGAAGAAAATTGTCAGGGAGGAAAATTTCTTGAAAAAAGGATAGGTGTTTGGGGAATAAGAATAGTGTTCTTGGGTTTCCAACTGATCTGCGTGAGAAAATGCCAGTGTGCCTACAAGTTCAGCATGTAGCTATATTGCCAATAAAGAAACCTTGGGGTAGAATTTCCCCAGAGTTCTCATGTAAGTTTGACGGAGGATCGGTGGAAACGGCGTAAAAGACCAGTTACGCTGTATTTCCCGCCAAAGTCATGGCAGGAGAGCGGAAATTCCAGATGATTTTCTGCAATGGTGGCAGTGTTTGCCTTCAGGTAGAGGACAAAATGGGCAGTGTCACATCGGACGCCCGTTATACGCCCAGATATTCAATCCCATTGACCTCAACAGACCGGAGTATCGGCGGGGCGTAAAACGGACATTCCATTCGATACGGGCCACGATGAACATCTACCCTGTTGTCTTTAAGAAGTTGAGTCGAGGTGAGTCCCAGGGAGTGTGTCAATATTTGCAGGGGATGCACCAGCACAGGGAACTTAGTAAACCACCAGACTAATCCAATATCCCGAGCTTCTAAACATTCTGTTCAACATTTGCCCATTTGCTTTCGGTTTATTTGTTTCAATTTGCATTTAACACTTAGAAATTTTGGCCCTCGTGGGTGGGAGAGACAGAAAATGCAAATGCTGGATGGAATTTGAATGATTTATGACCTGCCCCAATTCAGTTTCCCTCATTATTTCTGTGTAATAGACAAAGCTTCCAACAGGAAGACAGTCAGGATTTGGATCACTGTAACAGGAGCACAGATCTCAAAGGTTACCAGTCATCTGCTTCCTACTACCTTCGTAGAATCATAGAATGATACAGCACAGAAGGAGGCCATTCGTCCCATCGTGCCTGTGCCAGCTCTTTGAAAGAGCAATCCAATTAGTCTCACTCCCCTTCTCTTTCCCCGTAGCCCTGCAGATTTTTCAAGTGTTTAACTAATTCCCTTTTGAAAATTATTATTGAATCTGCTTTCCAGATCATAACAACTCGCTGTGTAAAAAATGTTCTCCTCGTCTCACCTCGTTTTTTGCCAATTGCCTTAAATCTGTGTCCTGATGAGTTCTGACGAAAGGTCTTCGACCTGAAACGTTAACTCTGTTTCTTTCTCCACAGATGCTCCCTCACTTGCTGAGCTTCTCCAGCATTTTCTGTTTTTATTTCCAATCTCCATCATCTGCAGTATTTTGCTTTTGGTTAAATCTGTGTCCTCCGATTAACGACCCGTCTGCCACTGGAAACAGTTTCTCCTTATTTACTCTATCAAAACCCTTCATGATTTTGAACACCTCTATCAAATCTCCCCTTAACCTTCTCTGCTCCAAGGAGAACAACCCCAGTTTCTCTAGTCTCTCCACATAACTGAAGTTACTCTAAACCATTTTCTCAGGCGCTACAATTTTGTGCAGTATAATATTGGCCTTATTCTCAAACAGCTGCCCTTTGGCATCCATTACAATGCAGTTCAATAGTACATCACTCAGTGGAAAAATTGGCCGTCAAATTGTTAGAAAACTGACCAGGCAGCGCTCCACAGTCTGGGAAAGTCATGGATTAACGTAGGAAATTATGTAATGATTCTTGATTTCAATAACAATGAGAATACAGGGAGGAGGGGGAACATGTAGAACGGCACATTTGGACTCTAGTGGGAACAAGAGAAGAAAACTTAGATGGTCAAAGACTTTAATAGTGCAGATAAAGTAGAGAAAGACAAAGGTTCTGATGGGGGAGATGGGGGCAAGAGGTGAGAGGAGGTGCACCGATCAGATGACGAGTCTTTTTTAAGTATTCCTACCAGGAATGTGGGTGAGATGTCCAAGATTCTCCAGATATGATGCAAATAATGGGCTAGATTTTCCATCCATTGATTATGAATGGATGGCAATGACATCACATGAATGGAGAACATAAGAACATAAGAAATAGGAGCGGGAGTAGGCCATGCGGCCCCTCGAGCCTTCTCCGTCATTCAATAAGATGTTGGCTGATCTTCAACCTCAACTCCATTTTCCTGCCTTATCCCCATATCCCTTGATTCCCTTAGAGTGCAAAAATCTATCGATCTCCGCTTTGAATATACTCAACGACTGAGCATCCACAGCCCTCTGGGGTTGGGAATTCCAAATATTCACGACCCTCTGAGTGAAGAAATTTCTCCTCATCTCAGTCCTAAATGGCCGACCCCTTATCCTGACACTATGTCCCCTAGTTCTAGACTCTCAAGCTGGGGGAAACAATATGGCTTCCATAGCTTTGATATACAAGCACAATAGTAAACAAAAGTAAACCTTAAATGGAACCATGTTGGCCAAATTTTCTGCGCCAATAAGTCAGCACTTGACCATTTTTTTTGCTTCTCCTTACACAGTGGCACCCTGAGGTGAAACGACACTGCCCCAACTCTCCCATCATCCTTGTGGGCACCAAGCTGGACTTGCGAGATGACAAAGAAACCATAGAGAAACTGAAGGAGAAGAACCTGGCGCCCATCAGCCACGAACAAGGCGCACAGATAGCGAAGGAGATTGGTATGTGACATTTCTACAAGAGGAGCAAAAAGCTTTTTTTGCACATTGGTTTGACCATTGACAGTCTCATGAGTGGCGACATATATTGGATCATAGTGTTAATAAGGGCATGGGGTAAGGTGTGTGCCCATCCTCTGAACAAAAAGAAATCAATCAAGTTCAAGATGCAATGGAATATTTATAGTCACTTGACGACCAAATGTTCACATCTCCTCTAGGGCTCGATATCCGTTCATGTTTTTATGAGACACAATCAAATTAGCCCTGGAGCAAGATCTCCATATACTATCTGATCTGCAAGTCAAAATCGCTGGCCTGTATCCCGAAAACTATCTCCCCCGCCAAAACCCGTTCTCCATTTTGTGGGCAGAAGGGGAAGACAGCTAGGCCCAGAAATTCAGCAGACTTTTTTTATTTGTTCATGGGATGTGGGCGTCGCTTGCAAGGCCTGCATTTATTGCCCATCCCTAATTGTCCTTGAGAAGATGCTGGTGAGCCGCCTTCTTGAACCGCTGCAGTCCCTGTGGTGAAGGTTCTCCCACAGTGCTGTTAGGTAGGGAGTTCCAGGATTTTGACCCAGCGACGATGAAGGAACGGCCGATATATTTCCAAGTCGGGATGGTGTGTGACTTGGAGGGGAACGTGCAGGTGGTGTTATTCCCATGTGCCTGCTGCCCCTGTCCTTCTAGGTGGTAGAAGTCGCGGATTTGGGAGGTGCTGTGGAAGAAGCCCTGGCAAGTCGCTGCAGTGCATCCAGTGGATAGTACACACTGCAGCCACGGTGCGCCGGTGGTGAAGAGAGTGAATGTTTAGGGTGGTGGATGGGATGCCAATCAAGCGGGCTGCTTTGTCCTGGATGGTGTCGAGCTTCTTGAGTGTTGTTACTGGCTCTAAATGGCCCGCAAGGCCTCCAACATGGCGGGCAGGGAGCACATGCTCATTATGAGCTGGAAGTGCGTCACCCGCCATATTGGTAAAGGCCAAAAGATCGGTGTGCAGTGCTCACACCTGAAACAGACGTTAGGTCCTTTGCAAATGTAAATGAAGGGCATAACGCCTGTTTGAAGAACGCCAGCCACTACCCACCCACCGATCACTGCCGCTATTTCCCAACCCGGTTGCCCTCAATTCCTCACTTACCCGAGGGCCGCTGCTTGGGCAGCTCGCCGCCATGACGTCAATGAGGCCCTATATCGTCGGGGGTGCCTTGATTATTCCCTGTGCTTACCCCCACCCTGCCACCTCCCCCCGCACCCCCTCCCTGCCCCCACGCAGCCAAAAATGGGCACACCCAAATTTCCAGGCCCTTCTACCTTAACAATAGTTCATTCAGAAACATTACGTAATAGGGCCAATTTCACAAAAGTCTACTCCCCGGGGATGAGTCTCACTCACCGGCCATCCACATCAGGAAATCGCAGGCATGCTGCCCACGATCCGTTAAAGTCGATAAAGGAAGTTTTGGAGGGGGAGGTACTGAGCAAAATACAATAGGAGGACAAGAGCTGAAAGTGTCTGTCTTATTTTTAATTTCTACAGGAGCGGTGAAGTTTATTGAAAGTTCGGCGTTCAAACAGAAGGGCCTAAAGATGATATTCGAGGAGGCCATTCGGGCTGTGATCTTCCAACCAGTACAGAAGAGAAAGTTACAGTGCCGTGTTCTGTAGAGTAATTATCTAGAAATTATTGGTGGGGTAAACCCAGGGCAATTTCTGAGACGTCGTGCAACATAAAGGAGTTTGAAATCGATTGGAGTTTTTGTTACCAATCTTCTCCCCTCTTATAGAATCATAGAATCTTACAGCACGGAAGGAGGCCATTCGGCCCATCGTGCCTATGCCGCCTATTTGAAAGAGCTATCCAATTAGTCCCACTCCCCTGCTCTTTCCTCACAGCCCTGCAATTTTCTCCCCTTCAAGTATTTATCCAATTCCCTTTTGAAAGTTACTACTGAATCTGCTTCCACCGCCCTTTCAGGTGGTGGGTTCCAGATCATATCAACTCGCTGCGTAAAAAGATTTCTCCTCATCTTACCTCTGGCTCTTTGGCCAACTACATTAAATCTGTGTCCTCTGGTTATTGACCCTTCTTCCAATGGAAACAGTTTCTCCTTATTTACTCTATCAAAACCCTTCATGATTTTGAACGCCTCTTCTCCTGAAGGCCTTGGGAATGAAGTCCCATGGCTACTGGATGCTCTCCTGTACTTCTCCCAAGTGGCAATTGTTCATATGTGAGACATTAGCTGGTTGGAGGGTTTCACTATCCCTGTTCCTCACTGGACTTCCCAGCAGAGGTTTTAGGCCCTTTGTTTTTTAATCTTTTGTTTTGGGAGGTGGAGAATTTGACTTGGCACTTTTAGAAAGGCCAGCAAAGAAACCAAAATAAATTCACTGCCAAAATTTCCTTTGGAGAGGCACCAGTGCAAATCAGCTACAACACCAGGAGGTGCAGCACAGATTCACCAGAATGATACCAGGGCTTAAAGGGTGAAATTATGAGGACAACCTTGGCTTGTATTCCCTTGAGTATAGAAGAGGTGATCTGATCGAGGTGTTTAAAATGTTAAAAGGATTTCATAGGGTAGGTACAGAGAAGCCATTTCCTCTGGTGAGGGGAATCAAGAACAAGGGGACACAATCTTCAAATTAGAGCCAGGCCATTCAGGAGCGAAATTAGGAAGCACTTTTTCACTCAAAGGGTAGTAGAAATCTGGAATTCTCAACCCTCAAAAGGCTGTGGGGTCTGGGGGAGAATTGGAGCTTTCAAGACCGTGATAGATTTTTGTTGGGTAAGGGTATCGAGGGATACGGAGCAAAGGTGGGAAAATGGAGTCGATGGGGCAGATCAGCCGTGATCTAATTGAATGGCGGAGCAGGCTCGAGGGGCTGAATGGCCTCTTCCTGTTCCTTATGTTCCGTATGCTCCAGGCACCATTCCAATCAAGCAAGTTCCTGTTAAGGGTGAACATTAGGCTCCAAAGTGCTTCTGTCTTTACCAAGGAAAAATATACCAGTAAAGGAAGATTTGGTTGAGATACTGGCTGGGCTAAAAATTGATAAAGAGGAGGTACTTGAAAGGCTGGCTGTGCTTAAAGTAGATAAGTCACCCGGTCCGGATGCGATGCATCCTAAGCTGCTGAGGGAAGTAAGGGTGGAAATTACGGAAGTACTGGCCATAATCTTCCAAACATCTGTAGATACAGGGAGTGGTTCCAGAGGACTGGAGAATTGCAAATGTTACACCCTTGTTCAAAAAAGGGTGTAAGGATAAACCCAGCAACTATAGGTCAGTCAGTTTAACCTCAGTGGTGGGGAAACTTTTAGAAACGATAATCCAGGACAGAATTAACAGTCATTTGGATGAGGGTGGATTGATTAGGGAAAGCCAACATGGGTTTGTTAAAGGCAAATCATGTTTAACTAACCTGATAGAGTTTTTTGATGAGATAACAGAGAGGGTAGATGAGGGCAATGCAGTTGATGTGGTGTATATGGACTTTCAAAAGGCGTTTGATAAAGTGCCACATGGTAGGCTTATCATCAAGATTGCAGCCCATGGAATAAAGGGGGCAGCAGCAACATGGATACAGAATTGGCTAAGTGACAGCAAACAGACACTAATGGTGAACGGTTGTTTTATGGACTGGAGGGAGGTGTACAGTGGTGTTCCCCAGGGGTCGGTGCTGGGACCACTGCTTTTCTTGATATATATTAATGACTTGGACTTGGGTGTACAGGGCACAATTTCCAAATTTGCAGATGACACAAAACTTGGAAGGATAGTGAACAGTGAGGAGGATAGTGATAGACTTCAAGAGGATAAAGACAGGCTGGTGACATGGGCAGACACGTGGCAGATGAAATTTATTGCAGAAAAATGCAGAATGATACATTTCAGTAGGAAGAATGAGGAGAGACAATATAAACTAGAGGGTACAACTCTAAAAAGGGTAAAGGAACAGAGAGATCTGGGGGTGTCTGTGCACAAATTGTTGAAGGTGGCAGGGCAGGTTGAGAAAATGGTTAAAAAAGCATATGGGATCCTAGGCTTTATAAATAGAGGCATAGAGTGCAAAAGTATGGAAGTCATGATGAACCATTATAAAACACTGGTTTTGGCCACAACTAGAGCATTGAATCCAGTTCTGGGCACTGCACTTCAGGAAAGATGTGAAGACCTTTGAAAGGGTGCAGAAGAGATTTACTAGAATGATTCCAGGGATGAGGGACTTTAGTTACGTGGAGAGATTGGAGAAGCTAGGGTTGTTCTCCTTGGAACAGAGACAGTAGAACCAGAGGACATAGATTTAAGGTGATTGGCAAAAGAACCAAAGGTGACATGAGGAAAACATTTTTTACACAGCGAGTGCTTAGGATCTGGAATGCACTGCCCGAGGGGGTGGTGGAGGCACATTCAATCATGGTCTTCAAAAGGAAACTGGATAAGTACTTGAAAGGAAAAAATTTGCCGGGCTATGGGGATAGGGCGGGGGAATGGGACTACCTGGATTGCTCTTGCATAGAGCCGGCATGGACTCGATGGGCCGAATGGCCTCCTTCCACGCTGTAACCTTTCTATGATTCTAGGAGACCCAGATTTAAAAGAGGCACAGTGGATTAGACAGTGACCTTATATTTCTGGCACTCTGGTTCAGATCCAGCCCAGACTTCTCTCTCTTTCTCTGTTTGCTGTAAAGATCCTATGTGAATGTGGCAGAACAGCTTAGATTATCTCCCAGTGGGTGTGGGGACCACAGCGTAAAGCCGTCCCTAATTTGGCATTAAACTGGCAATCTCAGTCGGAGGGCGTAGGATGGCTATTATTGGAAATGTGAAAATGATATACTGGTGCAGTTAGGGCTGGGGGCCAATGTTGCAGTAAAATAGAGGGAGTTTTACTCAGCATCTTAGCTATGCTGTACTTGACTTGGGATTTCTCAATGCTAATACCCTTACCCTTAGCACAAAATTTAGTTCTAAAAAGTGTTAAAGAAATATTAGATAGCATGGAACATCCATTTGTTTTATTAAGGTCACTCAATTCACAACCCGTGTACCCTGTTTAATCTCCTTCTCGCCGCCAAAGTTAAGTATACAGAATCGCAGACGATCTGTTCCACTTCCGCTAGAGATGGAGATCCACAAGATGTCCTCTCCCTTGGTCAGGAACCATCGTGTTCCACAGAGCACTTGGTTGTCTCTTACTTATGTCCATACTTATCTTTGGAAGCTACAATTCCAAACGTAGCCAGTTTTATTTTGAAGGATTGATATTGAGCGTGCACAAGGATGGGCACCTGGATGAAGTAGCGGAGGGTGGATGGCACTTGGGGGACTGTATGCCAGCATGCACTAGTGCCATCAGGAGAGGATAGGAGAAAATTGAAAAGCAAGTCAACGTCTATGCCAAATCTTTTCGCCATTCATATCTCTTGCTCTCTTTCTTATGTTCCCATTGCTGATTTAAACAATGTGAAGCCATGATTTTCTCGAATGAGGTGAAGCAAATGCATCTTTACGATGAGATGACTTGGCCCGTCAGATCCCCACAGGCTACTTTATCGAGCCCAACTTCATTGGATTACAGGGGTGAGGGATGATCCATCTATTTGGCTGTTTTAACTGGAACTACTTCTATGGACCATGATTAAGGAGAGCAAATTTGATCTGTAACTTTCTTTGTTCAAGGAAAGTTCATTTGGAAGAAGGCACGTTTGATATCTCAAGGGCAGTGACCGCTGGGTGCTGACTGTTCCTATTTGGTCCCTTTATGTTTTGGTGGCTGGGAAATGCCAGAGCACTCGGGCCTTACTAGGCTTTCCTGAAACAGGCGGGCGCTTTGGACAACCATTTTTGGGCCCCTTTCAAAACGGAGTCGGCCGCATCGCCGGGCGTTAAGGCGACCGACCCCATTTTGAGGCCGTCACTCACCCCGTTAACACCAAGCAAACGACCCCAGTTATTGTGTAAGGACCTAGTGATGCAGCATAATGGTGCGAATCAGAGAATATGTGACTAATAGGATACGTGGCAGCTCCAACCTACTGAGCACCAGCTCTTAATGGCAGCTTTCCCCTCTACTCATTTCACTACTTATTTATTGCTTGCTCCCACCTTCTGTGTGAAGTTGGACTTATACAGAAGACCATTGTGGATCACGACAGGGGGATTTAAGCCACAGAGATTCAATTCCACAGAGCATTCTTGTTGTCATTATGACACGTGTAATGTAGTTTGCATTTATCTACTTTTTGGACCTGTAACTCCAATGCCTCATCCTTCTTAATGTTTCTCTGCATGTAAGCAGCATATCTTCCATATGTGTATAACAGCTCTCACCTTTAACTCCATCATCCTTCGTCTCCATATTAAGACATTCTTATTTGGCATTTGACAATTTATGATTTTTTTTCTGTGCTTTAATTTATATTTTTAAGAATCGTAGAATCTAACAGCACAAAAGGAGGCCCATCGTGCCTGTGCTGGCTCTTTGAAAGAGCTATCCAATTAGTCCCACTCCTCCTGCTCTTTCCCCACAGCCCTGAAAATGTTTCCTTTGCAAGTATTTATCCAAATCCCTCTTGAAAGTTACTATTGAATCTGCTTCCACCACCCTTTCAGGCAGCGCATTCCAGATCATCATGTAGAAAAAAATTCTCCTCATCTCCCCTCTGTTTTTTTTTGCCAATGATCTTAAATCTGTGTCCTCTGGTTACCG
Organism: Heptranchias perlo; assembly: GCF_035084215.1. Taxonomy (NCBI): domain Eukaryota; kingdom Metazoa; phylum Chordata; class Chondrichthyes; order Hexanchiformes; family Hexanchidae; genus Heptranchias; species Heptranchias perlo. The sequence continues at coordinate 8,723,604 of NC_090364.1, forward strand.
ACCCTCCTGCCAGTGGAAACAGATTCTCCCTATCTACTCTATCAAATCCCTTAATAATTTTGAGCACCTCTATTAAATCTCCCCTTCTTGACTTACCCTGCATGATAGCTCTTCCAGGCTTCCTTCCTGGTCCTCCTCGGCAATCGTAGGAACAGGAGTAGGCCATTCAGCCCCTCGAGCCCGCTCCGCCATTTGATAAGATCGTGGCAATCGAATCCAAGTTGCCCCAGTCTACGGTGTATTGTTTATTCCCTTCATCTCCGACCCTAAGAGCTCACCACATCGTCACAGAAACAGTTTCACAGAACTTCCATGGCCCAGTCTGTGGAACAGGTTTCCCAAGCATTTTGTTGCGATTATAGGTAGGCTGCAGCTGGATTAACGATGTATTCATCATTTGCATTGGTTTAGTGTCTCCTCCATAAGTGTGAATGGGGCATCACAGGTGTTGTGACTGGCACGACTTTGTTCGTATCGCAGAAAATAGCCTGCAGCAAAGTCGGGCGCACCTGTCATTTTAATGGGGGATGGGGGGCACTAAATTCTACCAGAAAAGGGCAGATATTTCTCAGATATGGCCCAGAGTTTTGTAGTTCAAAGTTCAAGAGTTAAAAGGTAAGAAAACCCTAAGTCTCTGAATGCAATTAACCCGTTCACCCAAGTCCTTACCCATGACCATACTGATCCTAATGTGTATCAAATTTCTGTACAAATATGTGCATCTATACTGTCCATATACTCTCCTGTAATAGCGTTAAGAAAATGTATGTTTAACCTGTTATGTCATGATTCTTCTCTTGAAACATTTTCTCAAAAAATATTTGTACCTTGACAGCTAATTGTAAAATGTTTAACCATTTTACTCCATGAGTTTGTCCTTTGTTTACTTGTAATGATTTGACTTCTTGAAATAAAGTTTACAAAAAATTAAAACAGTGAATAATGATCAAATGTTCAATACTGAACTCCTCCAATTAATTGTACTATTAAATCAAAGTTACTTAATTCATATTATCTAAGGACTCTCTGTTTTGGCACGACATTTTCACTTCGCTGTAATATTTACATTACATAAATTATTGGCTAATTCAACATTTTTTTTAGCACAAGAAACAACTTTGAATTAATTATCAGGGGAAGACAGTACCAGCATGGTAGAACATCAACTATATTTGTGCACCTTCTCATTCATTTTCCAATTAGCTAAAGACAAGGTGTGGCTGCTGTTAGCACATGTTGTGGTGAATATATGACAATGGCTCAGGGCTCTGTGAAACCACTATTGCTGGCTCATTTACAAAGTGTTTTGTCACCCTCTTGCAGTGGGATAATAGAACTGCAAGTCTAAGCATATTGTTGCTGTTCTCTGCATGTCTTTACTATGTATTATCAAATGAGTGTGTGTGCTCGTACGGACGGGGGATCGGTGACGAGAAAATCAGCACAGCCAAGTATGCGCCAATATTGTGCCTGGTGGGATGCTCCTATCACACCCGAATCAGGTATCAGCTTCATTTAGACGATTTGATGGATTTAAATTAAGCATTTTCCTTCTGCTTAAGGTGAAATCATGTTGGGGGCTCCTTTGGCCCACTCGATTAGGCCTAAGAGAACATAAGAAATAGGAGCAGGAGTAGGCCAATCGGTCCCTCGAGCCTGCTCCGCCATTCAATAAGATCATGGCTGATCTGATCCTAACCTCAAATCTAAATTCATGTCCAATTTCCTGCCCGCTCCCCGTAACCCCTAATTCCCTTTACTTCTAGGAAACTGTCTATTTCTGTTTTAAATTTATTTAAAGCTCCATGTGTGCTACTGTTGCCATAGTGATACCACGTGACCTACTTCAAATCAGGTGCACACACACTGGCCGGCCTTCCACCCTCCACCCTCCATCTACTTGAGCTCTACCAAACTCCGCTGCCGTTTCCTAACTCGCACCAGGTCCTGCTCACCCATCACCCCCCGTGCTCGCTGACCTACATTGGCTCCTGGTCCAGCATCTCTACCTCTCTTTCCTCCTACCTCTTTGACCAAGCTTTTGGTCACCTGTCCTAATATCTCCATGTGGCTCGGTGCCAAATTTTGTTTGATTACGCTCCTGTGAAGCGCCTTGGGGTGTTTTTACTACGTTAAAGGCGCTATATAAATGCAAGTTGTTGTTTTCACTAGAAACTGCACTTCCGCACCAAACTGGCACTTCCTCCCCAGATTACAAACTGCAATTTCTTTCCAACCACCAGATGGCAATAACCCCCTTCCAGTTTTACATACCAGGTCCCAAAATATCAGCCCAGATATGTCCCCTAAGGATGCGCCTGCTAGCTATTAAATGATATTTTTAAAGTTTTTCCTACCGTATATAGCACATAATTACAAGACCAAAAAAACGCAAAAAAACAACAATGGTTTGTGCACCAATTACTGGTTAACACCTATTGATTTAACTGCTGATTCCTTGGAGAAAAAAAATGGAATAACCGACATGTAGGGTTGCCAACTCTGGTTGGACGTATTCTGGGAAATTTCATCACATGACCACCAGCTGTCCCGCCCCCCCCCCCCAGGCTCCCACCATTGGTCACCAGACACGTCCATCCTCGAGGCGCACCATCTTCCTGCGCCAATTGGAAGGCGAGCAGACTCTTCATTACCTGATTGGCTGATTATAGACTGTCAATCAAACAGCCTCCCCCCCCTCCCCCCCCCCCCCGCCATCTGCAATATTTTTAGAACTAATAAACAAACTTTTTTTGATATATATTAATGACTTGGATGTAGAGGGCACAATTTCAAAATTTGCAGATGAAACAAAACTTGGAAGTGTAGTGAACAGTAAGGAGGATAGTAAAAGACTTTAAGAGGATATAGACAGGCTGGTGGAATGAGCGGACACATGGTAGATTAATTTTAAAGCAGAAAAATGCGTAGTGATACATTTTGGTAGGAAGAACAAGGGGAGGCAATATAAACTAAATGGTACAATTCTTAAGGGGGTACAAGAACAGAGAGATCTGGGGTATATGTGCACAAATCTTTGAAGACAGCTGGACAGGTTGAGAAAGAGGTTAGAAAAAGCATATGGGATCCTGGGCTTTATAAATAGAGGCATAGAGTACAAAAGCAAGGAAGTAATGTTGAACCTTTATAAAACACTGGTTCGGCCACAACTGGAGTATTGTGTCCAGTTCTGGGCACCGCACTTTAGGAAGGATGTGAAGGCCTTAGAGAGGGTGCAGAAAAGATTTACTAGAATGAGGGACTTCAGTTACGTGGATAGACTGGAGAAGCTGGGGTGTTCTCCTTAGAGCAGAGAAGATTGTGAGGAGATTTGATAGAAGTGTTCAAAATCATGAAAGGTTTAGATAAAGTAAATAAAGAGAAACTGTTTCCATTAGCGGAAGGGTCGAGAACCAGAGGACACAGATTTAAAGTGATTGGCAAAAGAACCAAAGACGACATGAGGAAAAACGTTTTTACGCAGCGAGTAGTTATGATCTGGAATGCGCTGCCTGAAAGGGTGGTGGAGGCAGATTCAATCATGGCTTTCAAAAAAGAATTGGATAAATACTTGAAGAGAAAACATTTGCAGGGCTATGGGGAAAGAGCAGGGGAGTGGGACTAACTGGGTTGCTCTTACAAGGAGGCATTGATGGGCTGAATGGCCTCCTTCTGTACTTTAACCATTCTATGATTCTATGAAAGTGTTCAAAGAAAATGAAAAAAATGCACAATTTATTTAATGCCCTATGATTTTCTCCTGCGTGTCGCTCGCAGCAGTGTCTTGGAGATTAATCTTCAATTCCTGGAGACTCCAGGTCAATCCTGGAGGGTTGGCAACCCTACTGACATATGTCATCATTCTCCCTACGTCATCACGAGATAAGTTTGGGTGAAGAATGCCTTTGGACCTAATTGACTTTATCCTTCCAGCATACCAATTCTACCGTCTTCTGATTCCAGTTTTATTGTCCACCAGGGCAGGTAGACAGGACTTTTGTTTAACATCTCATCTAAAGGGCAGCACTTCCTCAGCACTACACTGCAATGTTAACATAGATTAAATCCTGGTGTTCGGCTCAAACCCACAACCATGATTTCCATCCATCTTCCACCAAAGTTACAATGGAAGATCTACAGAACCCCCTTGGAAATTCTCCCTCAAAATCTCAACGTGTTTTGTTAATGCAGTAAATAATGCAGCTTGTGGTTTTTTTTTATCTTTCTGCCCTATTTATGCAGTTTCACATCTCGTACTCAAGCCATACTCTAGTCAGATCAAAGTAGCTTCGATATCCTTTTGCAGTGTCATCCAACAATATAAACAAAGCTTCTCATTAGATTGGGGAGTTTGCTGTGTGACAATCAAAAGGGACGATTTAAACCTTAATAAAATGAATCCCAAAGGGAGCTTGTCTGTGACAGCAAAGTTTAAATGTAAAATGCACTGTGACAAAAAGTCCGACCAAATCTTTGCATATAGATGTATATTCACACCAGCACACTGCCTAGTTTAGGATACAGCACCCTATTAGAAAGAAAGAAAAGGGAGGGAGAGGGAGGAAGGAAGGAAGAATTAGATAGATAACATTTATATGGTGCCTTTCATATTTTCAGGATGTTCTAAACCACTTCACATCCAATGATGTACTTTTGAAGTAGGCTACACTTTGGAATAAGGTGCCATTTAAAGCTGGCATAGAGCAGGCGCTCCTGTTATATATGGTTTACAGTGTTGTGCACAGAAGTTGACACTGGAACAGGCACAAAGTAAATCCAGAACAACACTTCAAAGTAATCCACGACAGTAGAACCAGGAGGCCGAGATTGAAACTGGTGAACGGTGACTTTGGGTCTGATGTCAGTAAGAATTTCTTCACACAAAAGGTGATTAACTATTTATCTTGTGATTTTGTACATGAATCGTTACCTTTTTGCATGCTCATACTGTGCATAGACAGGGGTTTGCCCTGAAACACATGAGTCACACAGTTGCAGACGGAGTGAACCATTACCTTTTTACCTGATGTGTATAGTACAAAAATATGAGTTTTCAGTGAGACATGCATGAATCACATTGGAATCATCCTTAGCTTTTTACCTGGTATGCATAGTACAAGCAGAAGCTTGCACATAGATACACACATGAATCATATTGGACTTCCGGCATATGTTAGTCCCAGTCTGATCCTAATGTTCACCAAGGACTCTCCAGTCAAAATTCAAACTTGCCAATACATGCAAGCCAAGGACCATAGTGCAGAATGCCACCAAGGTTGAAAAGAGTTGGAGAAAAGATGAGGTAAATCAAAAGTCAGGGGTCAGTAGACACCGAGCTTGGGTATTGAAAGCTTGTAAATTATAAGAGGAAGGAAAGACTGAGGGTGAGGTAAAGATGTCTATAGTGCGACTCATGCGACTCAGTGCAAACATCTACCTATATATATATACCTATGTACCTAGATATTTGTGTCAGCTCTGGCTCAGTTGGTAGCACTCTCGTCTCTGAGTCATGAAGTGGTTGTGGGTTCACAGTCCCACTCCAGAGGCTTGAGCACATAATGCAGGCTGATACTTCAGTGCTGCACTGTCCGTGGTGCCGTCTTTCAGATGAGACATTAAACTGAGGACCCGTCTGCCCTCTCAGGTGGACGTAAAAAAAATCCCATGGCACTATTTGAAGAAAAGCAAGGGAATTTTCCCCGGTGTCCTGGCCAATATTTATCCCTCAACCAATATCACTAAAACCAGATTATCTGGTCATTATCACATTGCTGTTTGTGGGGCCTTGCTGTGCATAAATTGGCTGCTGCGTTTCCTACAATACAACAGTGGCTGCACTTCAAAAGTGCTTTGGGATGTTGTGGAAGGCGCTATAGAAATGCAATTTTTTCTTTATACAAGTTACATCATAACTTACAGCAGAGAGTGAATTGTTATTTTTTTCATTAGCATCACTGTAAAGAAAGAACTTGGATTTCTATAGCACCTTATTATGCCCTCAGAATGGCCAAAGTGCTTTACATTGATTGCTTTTAAAGTGCAGTCACTGTTGTTATGTAGGCAAATAATGCACCAATTTGCACATGGCAAGGTTACACAAACAGCAAATGCACGAATGACCAGGTAATGTGTTCTCTGTGGTGTTGCTTGAGGGAGGAATGTTGGCCAGGACCCTAGGAGAACTCCATGTTCTTCTTCAAATAGTGTCCTGAGATCTTTTACATTCATCTACAATAGGCAGACAGAGTCTAAAGTCCCAAACTGTAGGGCAATTCTAACCGGTAGACTTAATAGTGGGAAAAGTGCTATTCAATTCAAATAGAGGTTCTGTCAGCTGAGATATATAGAGTGGACCATCGGAGGCTTTCTGCCTATTCATCCCTAAATAGGGATGAGCTTGTATATTCAGTATTTAAGCATTGTTCACATGACAGAAAAATGCGACCGATTGTTTTCTGCTTTTATTTATCTTTGTGCTATGTCATCGTCATGCACAATCGAGCTGTTGTCTACCTCTGGTCTCCAGGATAGCGTTTATCTCTCAACCAACACCCCAAGAAACAGATTATCTGATCATTTATTTCATTGCTGTTTGTGAATTTCACTTCCCAATTTTTATAGAAATGTAGAAATAGTCTGATCTGAGGGGAACGATATGGAGACAATGCCTGGATTATAAAAAGTAATTGCTTTTTATTGAGTTCACACTTTATAAACCCATACAATGTATTTCTATGTCAAATACAAGAAGGAAATTCTATCTCTGAGGTAGAGTCATGTATAATATTTATTATCGATTTCTTAGCCTTGCCTCAGTGGGTAGCATTCTCACCTCTGAGTCAGATGGTTGTGGGTTCAAGCCTTATTCCTGAAACTTCAGCACGTAATTTACGTTGACACTTCAGTGCAGTACTGAGGGAGTGCTGCATTGTCGGAGGTGCCGCCTTTCAGATGAGACATTGAAGTGAGGTGCTGCCTGCCCTCTCAAGTGGATGTAAAAGATCCCATGGCACTATTCAAAGGAGAGCAGGGGAGTTCTCCCAGAGTCCTGGCCAATATTTATCCCTCAACCAACATCACTAAGAAACAGATTATCTGATCATTTATTTCATTGCTGTTTGTGGGAGCTTGCTGTGCACAAATTAGCTGCTATGTTTCCCTACAACAGTGACTGCAGTTCAAAAGTACTTCATTGGCTGTAAAGCACTTTGGGACGTCCTGAGGTCGTGAAAGTTGCTATATAAATGCACACTCTTTCTTTCTCATATTTGTACAAAATATCCTTGAAAACAAGACCTATTTGATAGCTTGGCGGAAAAGGGCATGTATGATGTGGGATTATGTCAAGAAGGCCCCATGTTCGAACCCTGCTCTGTGCTGAGTTAGCCAAGCTGGAAATAACAGTGCTACAATTTGCCTCAGTCTCCCTGGGCTAGGGATGGAGGAAAAATCAGCCAGGCTTCTAAGAGAGTGATCAGGAGCAGGAAGCCTGCCTAATTTTCCTCTTCCTAACCCAAGCCACTTGTAGCACCCCTACCAATACCCCAACTTAGATCCTAGATCCTACCTCCTTTGCCCATAAGAATCTTATTCACATAGACATTCCAAACTGTGAGGGGGAGACGGGGAAACTTCTAATCTGGAGGTGAACAGGTAAGTTCTGTCAGTTGAACTTTCCCTCCGCATTCCCAATGACTTGTGAACTGAGCCTGCACATTTGTATTGGAAATTGCACTCGAGCTGTATGGTCATCTGCTGGTGACAGAGCTCAGGAGGTTAGCTATATTACAGGCAATTTTCACAGCCACGCATTCAACACAGAAACTGAGGTTCAGGCTTAGGCCTGAAGTTTAATAGAAAGTAAAATCGGGCAGAGTGTAAAATGATCTGATCGAGTCAATTTCCCACCGGGCGGGTTAGGTAAAAATGATCCCTGTATGTGATTCATGTAAGTTCAGCACAATGACTTAAGGAATGGCAATTAAAGGCTAGTCATCAAATGGATTTCTCTGCTCATACCATTGAAGTTCCTCATTAACAACCATTATTTAGAACATGATTTCTTTGTTCTTACTCAGTGCTGACATCTGTAGGTAACAACAACAACTTGCATTTGTATAGAGCCTTTAACATAGTAAAAACGTCCCAAGACGCTTCACATGAGTGTTATCAGACAAAATTTCTGTTCTAGTACAGCTACAACACCGGCGTCTACCCGACGAAGTGGACAATTGCACAGGTATGTCCTGTCCACAAAAAGCAGGACAAATCCAATCCGGCCAATTATCACCCCATCAGTCTAATCTCAATCATCAGCAAAGTGATGGAAGGTGTCGTCGACAGTTCTATCAAGCGGCACTTATTCACCAATAACCTGCTCACCGATGCTCAGTTTGGGTTCCGCCAGGACCACTCGGCTCCAGGCCTTATCACAGCCTTAGTCCAAACATGGACAAAAGAGCTGAATTCCAGAGGTGAACGTAGAAGCATAGAAAATTTACGGCACAGAAGGAGGCCATTCAGCCCATTGTGTCGGCGCCGGCTGAGAAACGAGCCACCCAGCCTAATCCCACTTTCCCGCATTTGGTCCATAGCCCTGCAGGTCACGACTCTTCAGGTGAGGTGAGAGTGACTGCCCTTGACATCAAGGCAGCATTAGACCAAGTGTGACTTCAAGGCACCCTAGTAAAATTAAAGTCAATGGGAATCAGGGGGAAAACTCTCCATTGGCTGGAGTCATACCTAGCACAAAGGAAGATGGTAGTGGTTGTTGGAGGCCAATCATCTCAGCCCCAGGAGTTCCTCAGGGCAGTGTCCTAGGCCTAACTATCTTCAGCTGCTTCAACAATGACCTTGCCTCCATCATAAGGTCAGAAGTGGGGATGTTTGCTGATGATTGTACAGTGTTCAGTTCCATTCGCAACCCCTCAGATAATGAAGCAGTCCGTGCCCGCATGTCTGCTCCATGGCCTTCCAATGCAGATTGAAGTATGCAAAATGCTGCTGAGATCATCAGGGAATCTTGATATTTTGTTTTAGTGTGAACTACTTATATTAGGAGCCTGGTGAGAGTCAGGACAACACCACCTGCAAGTTCCCCTCCAAGTCACACACCATCCCGACTTGGAAATATATCGCCGTTCCTTCATTGCCACTGGGTCAAAATCCTGGAACTCCCTACCTAACGGCACTGTGGGAGAACCGTCACCACACGGACTGCAGCGGTTCAAGAAGGCGGCTCACCACCACCTTCTCAAGGGCAATTAGGGATGGGCAATAAATGCCGGCCTCGCCAGCGACTCTCACATCCCATGAACGAATAAAAAAAAAAGGTAGCGAGGGAAAAGGAAAAGGTAAAGAATGAAAGGGACTGGGAGGTGAGAGAGGCCAAGAGTGAGAGAAACAGCAGGGAACGGAAGGGGCAATAGAAAGAAACAAGTAAGAGGAAAAGAAATCAGAGTGGGAGAAACAATAGAGAGGAAATAAAAGAACAGAATCAGCATGGGTCAGTAAAGAAATCAGCACCAAGGAGAAGCAATCTGAATGTGTGATATATTACTAGTGCACTGAAATGGCCCAAAGCTCTCAGTGCTAATTGCTTGCTCTGTTTTCTCCATCCCTTTCTCTGTCTCAGCCTCTTGGCTTCTCCCTCTTTCTCTCAGCTCTTTCCCTCCCTGGCTCTGTATCTTAGCGTCTTGTCCTCTACCTACAGATTCGCTGGTAAGATGAAATTCAAGTGCAAAGAAGGCTTTGGAAAATTGGGTCTTTTAGCATTAGAACAGTGCAGATTAGGGGGCAATATGATAGAAGTGTTTAAATTTATGAAAGGACGGACAGGGTAGATAGAAGTAGCAGTAAAAACAGAAAATGCTGGCAATACTCAGCAGGTCTGCCAGATGTTGCCCAACCTGCTGAGTTGTTCCAGAATTTTCTGTTTGCATCCGCAGTATTTTGCTTTTGTAGATGGAAGCAGACTGTTTTCAGTGCTTGATGGGCCAAGAGCAAGGGGCCAAAGATGCAAGATTAAATGTAAGAGATTTAGAACAGAGGCCGGGTGAAACTTCTTTACACAGAGAGTTGTGAGGCTGTGGAATTCACTTCCAGGGTTAGTGGTTGAGACAGAAACTGTGTCAACATTCAAGATTGGATTTTATGGGTGGATGAAGGAAAGGGGGATGAAGGGATAAGGGAGCAGGGTGGGTTATTTTGATTAAGACTCGTTGCTCATGTGGAGCATACATGCTAACATGGACTGGTTGGGCCGAATGTCCTTCTTTGTGTTGTAACCTCCATGTATGCCAGTGTATCGAGCTCAGAATACAAAAATGACGTTCAAATTTAGTTCTGCAGTTGGATTCGCCCAACAGAGCCTCAGCTACGACAAACAGACCAATCACATCACGCAAAACGAGAGCTCATCGTTGGCTTCAGATAATGAAACCAATCAGATCATAGAAAAGCGACAAGGCACAGGGACTACGTTTTCTTTATAAGTATATAATTGTTGAGAAATCTAGGTAAAAAGAAAGACTTGCATTTATATAGCGCCTTTCACGACCTCAGGACGTCCCAAAGTTCTTTACAGCCAATGAACTACTTTAGAAGTGTAGTCACATTTGTAATGTAGGGAATGTAGCAGCCAATTTGCTCACAGCAAGGTCCCACAAACAGCAATGTGATAATGACCAGATCATCTGATGTTGGTTGAGGGATAAATATTGGCCAGGACAACGGGGAGAACTCCCCTGCTCTTTTTCAAATAGTGCCGCGGGATCTTTAATGTCGGCAGAAACGGCCTCGGTTTAACGTCTCACCCGAAAGACGGCACCTCCGATAGAGCAGCACTCCCTCAGTACTGCACTGAAACGTTAGCCTAGGATTCGTGCTCAAGTCTCTGGAGTAGGACTTGAGCCTACGGCTCTTAGAGGCAAGAGGACCAAGATCTACAATGCAGGACAGCAGTAAGGTGGAAAAGATTAGGAAAGACGAGAGAGATAAATTAAAGAGCAATCATTAGGTGTGTTTATAAAGTAAATAGGTTGCAGATGTTATCGTATAATCTTAGATCAAAAATTGCTCTGATCTACAGAGGACCAAGATAATTCGGGAGGCTATTTCTTTATTGATGTATTTTCTCTCGCTGTAATAATTATGTGTCACCGATGAAAAGCAGGGGGAATGTTCAGGGGAAAAGTTTGATACACAGGAAAAGTTTGGGAGCACTGCCAGCCCTGCCTGATAACATAGGATTGTGCACAGGTGGTGTTTCTGGCTTTCCACCCAATATCCAGTCCTGTCTCGCTCATTTCCGCAGGTTCCAGTATTCTGATTTTGGCAGTGTTGAAATGCTGAAATAAAAACAGAACACAGCTGGCCAAGTAGCATCTGAAAGGGATATATAGGTTAATATCTCAGGTGTGAAGTTTCACTCTGAATGCTGTTGCCTTATTACTCTTAAGAGTCTAATTTTAAATTATCTGTGTAAATTTATCATTAAATTTCCGTGAGCAAAATGCATGGGAATCAACTTTGGTTAATAAACTATCGTTGGATGCATGTATAAAGGATGGATAGATAGATAGTTAGACAAACGGACAGACAGACTGATATAACTAGATAAACAGAAATAGACATATACAGACACATAGATAGATATATTGACAAATTTCTTAGAGTTTTTTGAGGATATAACTAGCAGGGTAGATAAAGGGGAACCAGTGGATGTAGTATATTTGGATTTTCAAAAGGCATTCGATAAGGTGCCACATAAAAGGTTGTTACACAAGATAAGAGCTCATGGGGTTGGGGGTAATATATTAGCATGGATAGAGAATTGGTTAAAGGACAGAAAACAGAGAGTAGGGATAAACAGGTCATTCTCAGGTTGGCAGGCTGCAACTAGTGGGGTACTGCAAGGAACGGTTTTTGGGCCTCAGCTATTTACAATCTATATTAATGACTTGGATGAAGGGACCGAGTGTAATGTATCCAAGTTTTCTGACGATACAAGGCTAGGTGGGAAAGTAAGCTGTGAGTCTGCAAAGGGATATAGACAGATTAAGTGAGTGGGCAAGAAGGTGGCAGATGGAGTATAATGTGGGGAAATGTGAGATTAGTCACTTTGGTACGAAGAATAGAAAAACAGAATATTTTTTAAATGATGAGAAACTATTAAATGTTTGTGTTCCGAGAGGTTTGGGTGTCCTCGAACAAGAAACACAAAAAGTTAGTATGCAGATACAGCAAGCAATTAGGAAAGCAAATAGCATTTATTGCAAGGGGGTTGGAGTACAAGAGTAAGGAAGTCTTACTACAATTGTACAGGACTTTGGTGAGACCTCACCTGGAGTACTGCATACAGTTTTGGTCTCCTTATCTAAGGAAGGATATACTTGCCTTAGAGGCGGTGCAACAAAGGTTCACTAGATTAATTCCTGGGATGAGAGGGTTGTCCTATGAGGAGAGGTTGAGTAGAATGGGCCTAAACTCTCTGAAGTTTGCAAGAATGAGAGGTGATTTCATTGAAACATATAAGATTATGAGGGGGTTTGACAGGGTAGATGCTAAGAGGTTGTTTCCCCTGGCTAGAGAGTCTAGAACTAGGGGGTATTGTCTCAGGATAAGGGATCGGCCATTTAGGACTGAGATGCGGAGGAATTTCTTCACTCAGAGAGTTGTGAATCTTTGGAATTCTCTACCCCCAGAGGCCTATGGATGCTGAGTCGTTGATTATATTCAAGGCTAAGATCGATAGATTTTTGGACTTGAGGAGAATCAAGGGATATGGGGATCGGGCGGGAAAGTGGAGTTGAGGTCGAAGATCAGCCATGATCTGATTGAATGGCGGAGCAGGCTCATGGGGCCGTATGGCCTACTCCTGCTCCTATTTCTTATGTTCTTATATGGATAGAGAGATAGGTGGATAGATCCAGATTGATAGACAGGCAGAAAGATAGATAAGTCATTGAAAGTAAACCTAAAAATATTACTTTACATTAAATTGCAGGAGTAGAACAAGAGGTCACAGGTTAAAACTAGTAAAAGGTAATCTCAGAATTGATATCAGGAAATTCGTCTGCACACAAAGAGTGATCAATGTATGGAATAGACTTTCAGGGAGAGTAGTGGAGGTGAAAACCCTGGAATCATTCAAGAAACAATTGGATGCTGCAATGGGGAGAGGTTAGGATCTCTCTGGATGGATGAACTAAGATGGACCGAATGGACTTCTTTATCTTTAATTATCCTGTGATATAGGAACAGGAGGAGTCCATTCAGCCCCTCGAGACTGTTCAGCCATTCAATTAGATCATGGCTGATCTGTATCTTAACTTCCATTTACCCGCTTTGGCTCTACATAGATAGATAGATTTGGTTGTAAAAACAGAAAGACAGATCATTATCTGAATGGTGATAGATTGGGAAAAGGGGAGGTGCAACGAGACCTGGGTGCCCTCGTACACCAGTCGCTGAAAGCGAGCATTCAGGTGCAGCAAGCAGTTGGGAAGGCGAATGGTATGTTGGCCTTCATTGCAAGAGGATTTGAGTACAGGAGCAGGGATGTCTTACTGCAGTTGTACAGGGCCTTGGTGAGACCACATCTGGAGTATTGTGTGCAATTTTGGTCTCCTTATCTGAGGATGTCCTTGCCATGGAGGGAATGCAACGAAGGTTTACCAGACTGATTACTGGGATGGCAGGACTGACGTATGAGGAGAGATTGGGTCGACTTGGCCTATATTCACTCGAGTTTAGAAGAATGAGAGGTGATCTCATCGAAACATATAAAATTCTAACAGGACTAGACAGACTAGATGCAGGGAGGATGTTCCCGATGGTTGGGGAGTCCAGAACCAGGGTTCACAGTCTCAGGATATGGGGTATGCCATTTACAACCGAGATGAGGAGAAATTTCTTCACTCAGAGGGTGGTGAACCTGTGGAATTCTCTACCACAGAAGGCAGTGGAGGCCAAGTCATTAGATGCATTCAAGAAGGAGATAGATATATTTCTTAATGCTGAAGGGATCAAGGGATAGGGGGGAAAAAGCAGGAACAGGGTACTGAGTTAGACGATCAGCCGTGATCATTTTGAATGGCAGAGCAGGCCCGAAGGGCCGAATGGCCTACTCTTGCTCCTATTTTCTATATTTCTACAGAAACATATAAAAGCAGACAGATGGTTTGATTTCACAGGTGCTTTTTTATATATATATATATATATAGATAACCCAATGACAGGCAAATTCGAGCTGTTAAACTTCTTGGGAGTGGCAGTCTCAGATTGACACCGCCCACAAGCAGAACGGTCCAATCAGAGACGGAAAGAGGCGGGGATGATTGACAGGAGAGACCGACAAACTTGCTGGTCTTGAGTGACACCCATTTCGAGCAATAAACAGACGACCGGGCTACACAGTGGCCAATCAGTGCGGTTAGAGGGCGGGACTGGCGGTTCATGCTAGTTAAAGCTGCAGCGCAGAGGTTGGGTGGTGGCTTGTGAGTGAGCTGAGCAGTGGCATCGGGATCTTTTCAATTGTGTTTATTTTTTTTTTTTGTTTCCTCCTGCTATAATATATATTTTGGCCAATTTAACTTCTTGGGAGACTTCGAAGCCTCAGTTTACCAAAGTTGGAAGATGCAAGCCATCAAATGTGTGGTGGTGGGGGATGGGTGAGTAATGACTGCGAGCCGCCAAACTTTTTAAAGTAAACTTTTCCTTCGTTTCTCTTTTTTTTTAAAAAAAAAAGTTTTAGTTTTGAGATTTTGTGAGAAGTCGGTCTTCATATCATTCGATATGTGCTTTTGAATTTTTCATCACAGAGATGTTGGGGGAGAAAATGACTAAATGGAAGGAAAAAAAGTTCCTCTTTCATTTCCTTTTTCTTAGTTTTTTTTGGGGACATTTTTTAATACTTTAGTAACACAGTTATAGTGGTGCAGTTTACCCCGTTCTTTTTTAAGATGAAAACTTACAATAGAAAGACCTTAAATCACTTTCCTTCATTGTGTCTAATAATCCACATGTGTCCCTCTGTATTTTATGGTCCATGTGTTTTTAATGAAAATTAAAATATTGCAGAATGCAGATTTAAAGACTGTAGCTCTCTTCTAAGTATGTTTCAAAGTTCTTGTGTGATATTCTAAAAGTTTTTTAAAAATTGTATAAATTACAACTTTTTATAAGTGTGACTGACATTTCATGGGGACATAATTTAATTCTAACTGGTTTAAAAGTTCTGTGTTATCTTGTATTAAATTTTCCAAGTGCTAATATATTTGCCTATATTTGTGTGTGCCATGCATGTGGGAAAGTATGGTACCAGTTTGGGGTTTTGGCCCGTTGTTCTTTATTGACGTACCTGGGATTGTGACGCTATCGCCCTTCTGTCTTGTTACTCATTGATTTTCCTAGAAGTAAACTAATTTCATTATGCCTAAGCATGTTTGAAACTCTGCCTTAAAAAGGTTTTGGTTAGCCTGAGGTGCTATTTGAGGATGGACTGAGGAAGATGTGGCAGGTGTCTTTTACACTCTTTAGCTGCAGGGACCTTTAAATTTTATTTAGGTGTGACCTGATGAGAGAAATTAAAATCATCACAGGGCAACTGTAGATCTGAGCAAAAGAAGCCACCTGTGATTCCTGGAGGCGTCCTGAACGAGTGATTCAGATGGATGTAAACTATCCCATGGCACTTTCAAAGAAGAGCAGGGGAGTCCTACCCTGGTGTCCTGGCCAACATTCATCCCTTGATCAAACATCACCATAAAACAGATTATTTGGTAGTTATTACATTGTTGTTTGTGGGACCTTGCTATGTGGAAAATTGGCTGCTGTGTTCCCTACATTACACTGGTGACTACACTTCAGAAAAGTACTTAAATTTTCTGTGAAGTGCTTTGGGGCATCCCGAGGTTGTGAAATGTGCTATATAAATGCAAGTTCTTTTTTTAATTGATCAGTGTGCATAGATTTATTGGCTGGGGATCCAAGTAGACCTCTTTGCAACCTACCTCCTCCCTGTTCCTCACCCCCACAAAAAAAACACCGAGCCCCCAACCTGTTGCATTCAGTTCAGGTATTAGTGAGTTTGTTGTGGTATTAGGACAAATATTGAGCATTGCCTATGGTCCCCGGTTTATGAACTGGGTGACTGAGGGCCAGTCTGGCTGTTAGATGTAATTGGACTGGCCTGGTGTTGATTTGGTCCAATGGTTATGCTTAGAATGAATCTAGAAATTGTACCATTTTGATGCCTCTGATTCCTTTGATCGACAAACTGAAACTGAATAATCTGTTTGGAAAAGTTTAACTAACTGTAATTATTGTTCTTGCTTGCTTTTGAACCTTATTACTTGTGGGGGTGGAAAGAATAATTTCCCCCAGCCCCTGTTCCCATGAGGGACATGTTGCTACGTTACGTTCTTTTTGGGGCCCCTGCCAACACTCATGTTGTCCTTGAGCAGAGATGTGAGAGGGTACCCAGGATATTGGATTTGTGATTCTTCTTACTAGGAAGTGACACCCCCCCCCCCCCCCCCCAAAATTACTTAAACCAGTGTGAAGACCTGAGGCCTTGGTGATAAATCATGGTTCGTATTCACTTTCAAAGAGCTGGCACAGGCACGATGGGCTGAATGGCGTCCTTCTGTGCTGTATCATTCTATATTTCAGCACCCATGTCACCATGTACTGTACTGTAGTTTCTCTAATGAATGTCTGATAGCTATTTTTAAATAGCGCAAATAATGGAAAATATTGATTGCATGACTCTTTTTCATAAAAATGGTACAGATCCTTGGCCCTGCAGGGGCAGTCAGTACCCAGAAGTGCTGCTTAGATGATCAAATTGTAATCTGTATTTGGCCCTTTTCCAAAAAATCCATTTTAGTCTTAATTTTAAGGTCTTTAAGATCCCTAATGTCTTGATCTACCTGCTGCAAAGACTTCAGACACAGCAGCAGCATCTTGCATTTATATTTAGCCCCTTTTTAACATGGAAAAATGTCCCAAGGTGCTTCACATTGGCATGAGGAAAATGGATGCTGAACCAAGTAAAGAGATTAGGAAGGGGTGACAAAAAGTTTGGTCAAATGAGATGGGTTTTACAGGAGGAGAAGGGGATGGAGAGTCGGAGGGGTTTGGGGAGGTGCTCCAGAGAGTTGGTCTTAAGCACAACAAAGGGAGGGGAGGCTGTAATCAGAGGAATGGGGAGATTGTAGGCTGGAAGAGGTTACAGAGAAAGGGATAGCTGAGACCATGGAGGGATTTACACACCAGGATTAAAAATGATAAATTTGAGGCATTGGGGGACCGGGAGCCAATGTAGGTCAGTGAGGGTGGGAGTGATGGGTGAGCAGGACTTGGTGCAGGATGTGATACAGGAAGCAGAATATCAGATGTGCTCGAGTTTATGGGCTGGGTGGAGGATGGCAGTGTAAGAAGGGTGTTGGATTGATCGAGTCTGAAGGTGACCAGAATGGATATGAACTTCAGAGGTGGGGTGATAGTAGACGGTCTTTGTGATGGAGAGGGTATGGGTTGAACAGGGCGACAAGGTTGTGCACAGACTGGTTAAGCCTGCGACAGCGACTAGGGAAGAGGATGGAGTTAGTGGTGAGAGTAAAGGTGTTTGTAGTGGAGACCGAAGACGATGGCTTAAATCTTCCCAGTGTTTAGCCAGAAGTTGTTGAGACTCATCCACGACTGTATGTCAGACAGGCCAATGTCATGACCGGAGGCCTTGGTGACATGGTTCATGTTCACTTTCAAAGAGCTAGCACAGGCATGATAGGCCGAATGGCCTCCTTCTGTGCCTCATTCTATGATTCTTTGTCGGCACCCATGTTGTCATGTACTCCTACAGTTGTTTCTCTAACAAGTGTCTAATAGCAATTTAAATAACACAAATAATGGAAAAAATTGATTGCATGAAACTTTCATAAAGATGGTACAGATCCTCGACCCTGCAGGGACACTCTGTACCCAGAAACACTGCTTAGATGATCAGATTATAATCTGCTTTGGGCCCTTTTCCAAAAATCCATTTGGTCTTAATTTTAAGGGCTTTAAGATCCTTAAAATGTCTTGATCCATTGTTGCAAAGACTTCAGACACAGCAACAGTATCGTGCATCTATATTTAGCACCTTTTTAACATAGGTGGTGGAGGAATAAAGCCCAGTGTCATCATCGTACATGTAGCAGCTGACCCCATTGTCTGGGGCTGATTCGCCAAGCGGCAGCATATAGAGGAGGAGGAGGAGGACGACTTTCGAGACTCTGGAGGTGATGATGCAGGACCCTGGGGGGAAAAGAACGCTCTTAGTACCTTGCACAGTAGCCAGTTTAAAGTCTGACTAAGCTCACCCTAGTTTCTTCAGATTCAGTTTAGTTTGTCAGATCATGTTTTACATAGAGATGGTTGACTTCCTCAGTAATTCACCACCTGCAATATCCTGTGAGTTCTTGCATCACAGTCCAGTATCTTGCGAAGACTTGCAACGTTCAGGACTGTTTTAATGTGTCGTTGAAAGAAGCAGCCTTCAACGAGCTATAAAACCTGTAAAGTATTTAAAAAGAAAATTGTTGTTCGAGAATTATGGGCATTAGTGGAATTTCATGACTCGGGAGGATGAATAAACCACTTTCATAGTTGGATGTCATGTGCATCTCAACTGCAATACTGTCTCTTAACCCCATGCCGTCTGCCCAATATCCTGTGTGTTGCCCAAGTCAAAGAGTAGTGTTGAAGAATCTGTAATAATTCTGTAACCCAAGGGGAGGAAGAATCTTTGTAGCCTGAAAATCGCAATAGTTCTTAACAAAGAAAATAAATCCTACCTTTTTTTTGTATGGCACCTTTTCATGCAGTGGAATATCTCTCTCAATGCTTCACACGACTACATTTTTTTTGGAGCATGGTGACTTTTTTTTTTGTTTATAACTGGAAATGCAGCAAACTTTGTGCACCAGCAAACAATGAGATGAGTGATCATCCAATTGGGTATCTCTGGTGGTATTTGTTGAGGGAGGAATACAGATCACGACACTGGAAGCAATCTCTGTTCCTTGAAGAGTTTTGTGGGATCTTTATCATACTTTTACTCTTCCATCTGTTCTGCATGGACTAAGCTTTGACATCTACAGTGATTGGTGTGAATTGGTCACTGATGTTGCTCTCGAGACTTTTTAAAAAAAAAATCAGTTTTCTCCTGTTTGACTGTGCTAACTATGCTGGATACAGTTCCATAGGCCAACACCTTCTCCAAGAGGCCATTATTCACGTGAGCCTTGACAGTAACATTTGGCAAGCTACTCATATGCTTGGGACATCGAGATGCTGTGCTCAGTAGAGGTCCTCGCATGACTTCCAGTCGCTGTATAATGAAGCAGTCCGAGCCTGCATGCAGCAAGACCTGGACAACATCCAGGCTTGGGCTCATAAGTGGCAAGTAACATTCGTGCCAGATAAGTGCCAGGCAATGACCATCTCCAACAAGAGAGAGTCTAACCACCTCCCCTTGACATTACCATCGCCGAATCCCCCACCATCAACATCCTGGGGGTCACCATTGACCAGAAACTTAACTGGACCAGTCACATAAATACTGTGGCTACAAGAGCAGGTCAGAGGCTGGGTATTCTGCGGCGAGTGACTCACCTCCTGACTCCCCAAAGCCTTTTCACCATCTACAAGGCACAAGTCAGGAGTGTGATGGAATACTCTCCACTTGCCTGGATGAGCGCAGCTCCAACAACACTCAAGAAGCTCGACATCATCCAAGATAAAGCAGCCCGCTTGATTGGCACCCCATCCACCACCCTAAACATTCACTCCCTTCACCACCGGCGCACTGTGGCTGCAGTGTGCACCATCCACAGGATGCACTGCAGCAACTCGCCAAGGCTTCTTCGACAGCACCTCCCAAACCCGCGACCTCTACCACCTAGAAGGACAAGGGCAGCAGGCGCATGGGAACAACACCACCTGCACGTTCCCCTCCAAGTCACACACCATCCCGACTTGGAAATATATCGCCGTTCCTTCATCGTCGCTGGGTCAAAATCCTGGAACTCCCTTCCTAACAGCACTGTGGGAGAACCGTCACCACACAGACTGCAGCGGTTCAAGAAGGCGGCTCACCACCACCTTCTTGAGGGCAATTAGGGATGGGCAATAAATGCCGGCCTTGCCAGCGACGCCCACATCCCGTGAACGAATAAAAAAAAATAATAATGATCAGGAGCAGGACCATGGCCAGTTTTTGCCCTCCCTCACCCAGGCGTCCTGAGGCCCCTTTTGTAGTTCCCCAGCTGAGATCGGCTCACTTGGCTCAGAATCTGGGGCCTCCCCGATCTCTGGCAATAATGCTCACTGGGTAAACTTGCTGCCCATTCCCTCGCTGAAGACTTCAGGCCCTTTGTCGCTGGATGACCAGCATTAGTAAATGCTCCCTTACACAGTTTAGTTTAACTGTGTTGCATGCTTCAGTCAGAGAGTGGTCAATATGGTGGTTGTATATAAGTGGGTCATGTGGTCAAATTTGAGTTAGGAAATGGGTTTAATCCACCTTCACTGTATTTCGCTGTAGCACCTGAACATTTACTGGTTAAGTTGAAAACTCTCTCTTAATGGTGCCAAATTGCTTGTTGACTCGAATAAAATTTTTCCTCTGAAATGCCGTACAAGTTGAGATGTCATATTTAATGCCAAAAAAAAGGTTGTGAAATATCCAGACTAGTAATGTCTAGAACCTGGGTTGTCCACACATCTAAATATAGGTTAATGCTATTGAAAAAGGTATTTATCTTCCCCTTGCACTATGGGAATAAAAAGCAACTGAGAAACTGTTACTTTCAGTTCTCAAATCTTCTAAACTAGAAGTAGTTACAGGAATTGATTCTTTCTGTGGTGGGAAGGGGCGGGGTTGGGGGGAGAGGGGGAGTAAGAGACCTGTTCATTTCAAGTGTCACATGTCTTCCAATATTCTTTGGGGTTTAATTAGGTTAGTTAGGACTTTTTTTTAAAACAATGTCATGTGTCTTAGTTAATCCCAATGGTGTGGAACTGAGGCAGATAGACCAGAAAGGTTCTGGATTTGATCCTCAGGCTGTGCTGAGTTGGCTGATTTCAACCAGGAACTGTCATGGGGTTTACTACTCTAGGTGCCTGAGTAGCACAAGATCACATTTCAGCTCAGAAATGGCAAGTATGTTAATGTAAATTTATTCCTCCGTTTTCATTTTTGTAGGTGTCAGCCGTGTCTCAGTGGTAACACTCTCGCCTCTGATCCTGAAGGTTGTGGGTTCAAGCCCAACTCCAGAGACGTGAGCACATGATCTAGGCTGACACTCCAGTACTGTACTGAGGGAGTGCTGCATTGTCGGAAGTGCCGTCTTTTGGATGAGACGTTCGACCGAGACCCCGTCTGCTCTCAGGTGGACGTAAAATTTCCCACAGCGCTGTTTTGCGGAAGAGCAGGGGAGTTCTCCCTGGTGTCCTGGCCAATATTTATCCCTCAACCAACATCACTAAAACAGATTACCTGGTCATTATCACATTGCTGTTTGTGGGAGCTTGCTGTGTGTAAATTGGCTGCTGGCGTTTCCTATATTAAACAGTGGCTACACTTCATAAAATACTTAATTGGCTGTAAAGTGCTTTGGGAGGTCCCGAGGTTGTGAAAGGCGCTATATAAATGCAAGTCTGTCTTTTTTCACCCAGCAATATGAGAACTCAAACCGCACAGGGCAGCAAGCAACCCAGCACCTCAGTCTGAACGGAAGTGCTCATTTCCTGGCAGGCTGTGTGCTTATCTGGTGGGGCTTAAAAACTAATGCAGGTTTACTCCCTATTTTTTTTGCTGTAATATCAGGTTGAACCTGATTAAAAGCAATAGTGTGTTGCACAGATGGCTGTAATAGTCATATCCTCAGAGTGCTCACTAGTAAAACCATTTTGACTCGGGTGAGAGGAGGATAGAAGAGGTTTGTGTAGATGGTGATCTATCTCGTAAAGGATGAGGGTAGTGTGTTTATATTTCCTGCCAATAACTGTCATTCAGATTAGATGCTACATCACTTGCTGCTCGTACTGCACTCAATAAAACCTTTTTGAAAAGAAAAATAATTCTGATTTGAACTCGTTGGGATTTAAATGTATTTTTTTTCTAAAGATTGATCTGCTTCTGTCCCCCACTCTGTTTGTTTGGGTTAATAAAACCTCAGTGGAAAGTTCTGAAATCAGGACAGTCTTAGAGTTGGCATGTCCTACTACTGGGTGATGTTTGTGGCAACGTTGCACTTCATGATGTTAAGTACACACTGGCATATAATACGTGCATTCCAGTGTATGACCTAGTGTCAGAAAGGGTTTTTCACAAGGTAAGCTTGGAGGAAGAAGGTCATTTGATCTCATCGTTCCAAAATACCCAACCTACTGTTTTCCCATTACATAGAATCTTATGATGTGGAGATGCCGGTGATGGACTGGGGTTGACAAATGTAAACTTGGTGTTGTAAGATTGTTTACATAGAATGTTATAGCTCAGAAGGAAGCTATTCGGCCCATTGTGCCTGTGTCGACTCTTTGAAAGAGCCATCTAATTAGTTCCACTCCCCCTGCTCTTTTTTTTCCCCATAGCCCTGCAAATTTTTCCTTTTCACGTACATATCCCATTCCCTTTTGAAAGGTACTATTGAATCTGCTTTCAGCACCCTTTCAAGCAGTGCTCGAGTTCAATGTCCTGGCCTCAACCATCATTCCTTCCAGCCACTGATTCTTTTTAAAGGAGCGCCCCGATGACTCATTTGGGTAAATGCAATGTGTAATGTTTAATTGAGTGCGACAGGCCAGGTGGACCTAGGTTAATCCTGGGGTCTGTTCTGTGTTAGCTGATATTGGCTGTGGGGTGGGGTGGACATTACAATTCGCTTCAGTCAAGTCAAACAGCGTTCCCATTCCCGATTTCCTGTGCAGTGGGAAATGGGAATTTCTGGATATTGCTTGAACACAGAATCGGGCTGAGCTGTAACGCTCTCTGTGGTGAAAAAGCCTTGCTGTCAATGCTCACATGTAATGAACAGCCACTTGGGTTCCATGGACACCAACAGTTGCTGTAGCATCTCTCATCTGAAATATTTTCAGGCACTTGGAATGATAGAATCTTACAGCACAGAAGGAGGCCATTCGGCCTGTCATGCCCGTGCCAGCTCTCTGAAAGAGCTATCCAATTTAGTTCCACACCCCAGCTTTTTCCCCAATCTGCTTCCACCACCCTTTCAGGTAGTGCGTTTCAGATCTTAACAACCCTCTGTTGGAGGGGGGGGGGGGGGAAATCTTCTTATTTCCCCTCTAGTTCTTTTGATTATTTTAAACCTATGACCTCTGGATACAGAGGAAACGGAGCATGTAGGGAGAAACTATCAAAACCCCTCATAATTTTGAATGCCTCTATTGGGTCCCCCTCCTTTTCCTTCTCTGCTCGAAGGAGAACAATCCCAGCTTCTCCGATCTCTTCACATAACTGGAAGTCACTTAAGACCATTAAATACTTAAGTGGTGTTGACTTTTATGTGATGCCACTGTTAAGGGGAGGAAAGTTGAGGAGAGGGGGAGGAGTGTATGAAAATAAACTTTGCCAAACGCATTGCAGATTGACTTTTTTTTTTTGCAAAAAAAATTCCCATGAAATCTGGAATTTAGCCCCGCCCCTATATCTAGATGGCACACAAACGCTTGTTTAATCTTGTATGTCAGATTCTGCCATCTCTCGCCCGCAAAGAATGAAGTGTTTGGAATGTCTTGTTCTTATCTGACTGTTATTTGTGGGGAGGGAACTCGATGAACACCGTCTTTTCACTTCCGAGGACCGGCCTTAGAATCTGGACTAGATTGAGAGGCCGAAATATCCTCTAGTCTGCTGGGTGTGTTTTTAAAAAAAAAAAAATCACAATTCACTCAGTTCCCAGTGGGCCCCGAGACCGAAAATGTTATCAGTTCGGCTATAGATTGGGTAATCTCACTCGGGGCTCTGGACGGCCTGTGTGAACGAGTGGAAACGTTAGGATTAGGATTAGGATTAAAATACATTTTGGGAACAGATTAAAGGGACTCGCTAACTGTCATGGCCATTATTTATCCCTCAACCAAACATCACTTTTGGGGGGGGGAAAAAAAAAATCAGATTATCTGGTCATTATCACGTTGCTGTTTATGGGAGCTTGCTGTGCGCAAATTGGCTGCCGTGTTAACTACATTATAACTGACTACACTTCAAAAGTACTTCATTGGCTGTGAAGCGTGGTGGAACATCTTGAGGTCGTGAAAGGTGCTATATAAATGCAAATTCTTTCTTTCTAACTATATTGCTAAATATAAATAGCTTCCTTGATGAATGCAAGATGTTTTCTAAGGTGGTGTGTTGATTATAGATCTGGGTTTGTGTGTGTGCGCTGCATGTGCCACCACTGTGGTAGTCAAACTAAAAAGCGATACCCTTCTAAAGCCTATTCTGTGTAGGCTGGTGTTAGTTTATACTTTTCCAGATGTAAATGGCAGTTGGGATTACAGCTGTTGGGTTCTGCTGCTGACAGCAGAATAAATCCCTTTGCAAACCTTCAGGCGCTCAGTTCAATATCCTTTTCCAAATCCGACTGCTTTTTTGTTTTGGCCGAGGATCAGTTCTGTGTGGTTACGTGGCGTGCTGCCTGTCAGGCCAATGCTTGCCTGAGCCTGAAGCTGGTTAATTTTACATTTGGCGTTAGGGATTGTGTGAATTATGAGGAAGGAAACAAAAAAGAACTCATAATCCCGTTGACTTGAGGCTTAGCATTGTCCCTGCAGTAGTAATGACAATCATACTTCCATTGCATTGCTGTTTGAAGATGGTGGCTGAAATGAGTCATAGAATGTTACATATTACATAGAACTAACAGAATTTACAGCACAAAAACAGGCCGTTCGGCCCAACTGGTCCGTGCCAGTGTTTATGCTACACATGAGCCTCCTCCCATCCTCTCATCTCATCAGCATATCCTTCTATTCCTTTCTTCCTCATGCATTGAAATGGAAGCTAGATAAGTACATCAATACTGTTCACCTCAACTACTCCTCGTGGCAGCAAGTTCCACATTCTAGCCACTCTGCAGGTAGAGAAGTTTCTCCTGAATTCCTTATTGGATGTATTAGTGACTGTCGTATACTCATGGCCCCTTGTGTTGGATTTCCTCACGTGGAAACATCTTCTCTCTACCCTATCAAACCTCTTCATAATTTTAAAGACCTTGAGAGGCCACACTGTTATTACAGCATAGAAGACCAGTTGGCTCATTGTATCTGTGCTGGCTCTCTCAAAGAACAGTCCATTTCAAAATTTTCTTTTTCATATACTTGTAAAAGTTATTATAGATTCTGCTTCCACCATTGTTGCTGTTGGGTCCTAAAATATTCTTTGCTTTGAAAAAATTTCTAATCTCTCTCTCTCTCTCTCTCTCTCTCTCTCTCTCTCCTTGAATTAATGCCCTCTAGTTAGTGACTCACTGAAAGAAAAAGAGATTTGCATTTATAGAGCACCTTTCATGACCTCAGGGCATCCCAAAGCGCTTTACAGCCAGTGAAGTACTTTTGAAGTATAGTCACTGTTTTAATGTAGGAAATGCGGCAGCCAATTTGCGCACAGCAATGTGATAATGAGCAGATAATCTGTTCGTGATGTTGGTTGAGGGATAAATTTTGGTTAGGACGTCAGGGAGAACCCCCCTGCTCTTCGTTGGAGTAGTGGTGTGGGATCTTTTATGTCCACCAGAGAGAGTAGATGGATCCTCAGTTTTAATGGCTCATCCGAAAGATGGCACCTCCGACAGTGCAGCACTCCCTCAATAGTGCATTGGAGTGCCAGCCTAGATTTTGGTGTTCAAGTCTCTGGCGTGAGGCTTGAGCCCACAACTTTCTGACTCCGAGGTAAGAGTGCTACCCACTGAGCTACGGCTGCCAATGGAAATAGTTTTACCTGATTTACTTTGTCAAAAATTCTCATTAATTTTGAACGCTTCTGTCGGATCTCCTCTTAGCCTTTTTTTTATTAGAGCAAATAAGGTTCAGTTTCTCTGGATTTCTAATAACGAAAGCTCCTCATCCCTGGTTTCCTTCTGGCTTCTCCATGGTTGAAAGGTCTGTTTGGTCTCCACTCACGAATGAATAACGGTCACTAGGGTGAGGCACTGGGATGGATGGCACTGTTCCTTAGCATAAGTCAGAACCCTCGGAACAGGGAGGAACTAGTGTAGAATATTCGGACAAGGGGAATTCAGGGGTGATTGGAAAACTCTGCAAACGTTATGCCCCCACCCATTGAGTTGAGATGATGAAGAATTCTTTCAAAGCTGATTCCTGATGTTATGATTCCAGCAAAGGATACTATGGGAGGAAGGGCTGAGGCCTGAAAGAAAGTGGGGCGTATGGATGATTGGTACTGAGTGTGATCCGAAAACCCTTCGCCAGGTGAATTTCTTCAGCTGACGAACTTTCTGTGCACCAGTTCTGAACGCTTGACAGCTCTCTCGTTTTACAGGAAGCTGTGATTGTGTTTTTTTTTTTGTCGTGTGACGTTTCAAAAGTTTCCGACAGGTGCAGGGCACGAGGCGTCCTAACTCCTACAGTGCTCCCTACAGGGGACCCTGTTATGTCGGAAAATCATTCGACCCTCTTGTGACCGTCTTTTCATTTGTGCGACCAGACTTGCAATTCAAGCCCGCCTTCTGTCAGCTGGTTGCAGTGTAGCATCAGTGGGAGTTGTGTGGAACCAATCACCAACCTGTTCACATGCCGATCAATTCCACACTGACGGCAGCCAAACAGAATGTAGGCTTGTATGCAGACCCATCAAGTCTTGCGCACTTCTGTTTAGAAGTGTGATGTGCACTGTATGGTTCTACCGTTCAGTTGAGGCCACCTGCAGATGGCAGAATTCCTGACGACACACCCCAGGGCCAACGACTCTTCCCTCCCAGGCACGGCCTCCCCAATCCTTAACCTTGCCTCACCCCTCCCCTCCCACCCCATTCAAAGATTGTCATTTTAAAACCCAGCTCGCTGCTGTTCGAGGAAGGGAAACCTGTCATCTGCTGGCCTGGCCTACACGTGACACTAGCCCGCAATGTGTGGTTGACTTTTAATGCCCTCTGATGTGGCCTAGGAAGCCACTCAGTTGTACAGGCAATCGCTAGTTGGGGCAACCATGGCTTGGCAATAAATATGGTCTTGCCAGCATTGCCCACATCCTGAGAACAATTAAATTTTTAGAAAACCTACACATGCTCCTGTGAGTAGACAGGGCTCTGTATGTTTTAAATGGGTTTTCGGTCGGTCGTGCCCCTGACACTATAAATATTCCTAACTACTGTTCTGGTTTACAGTGAGTGGCAAAAGTGAGATTCTGCCCCTTTCCCCAAGGGATTGTGTGATGAGGGAACTATGCGCAGCTCAAATATCTGGGGCAAAAGTAACAGACCAAATCCAGGATCAAAGTGGCTCTTCATTGTTGCCAAGACAGATGAATTCTGTTTGGGGAAAGTACAGAGGCTCACCTACAAATGCAGTTGCAGCAAAGTTTGGCCTGCTGAGACTTGAGTATCTCGAAACTGGGATTGTTGCACCTGTGTGTATCTTGGGACAGCGACTTACCCCCTGGGAACTTGCTGCCTTCTCGCCGTGTCCCAAAGTTAACCTGCGGGGGTCCTTCTTTAAATATGCCGATTGGGGCTCAACCATGTCATCGGGCCAAGACCCGCAATCTTAGTTGGAGGCTTGAGTTAGGGAAGCAGTCACTGCTCTCCCCCCCCCCCCCCCCCCATCAGGCCACACCTGTCGGGAGGGATGGGGACCGTGGGCCAAAAGAGGCCCAGATGTCCTTGTGGACCAGGAGTGCTCCACAAGGAAGCCTTGGGCCTCCCTTGCCACCAGCTGCTCCCTCATTTTCCCCCCCCCTCCACCCAACAGCACTTATTTGACTGCTGGGGACTGATCCTGCGGGCCCTCGGCTATTGCCCCCTGCCGCCCACTGGCCAGGGAGTGGATCTGGCCAGGTTCAGGCGGGTCATTGAGAAAATGTATGGAAATGAGGCCTGGCAGTTAAGATCATCCCCGAGCGTGCTGCCCACTTCCCCCACCCCCCACCTTAAAATCAGGATTTTTTTTATTTGTTAACAGTAGCCTACATTTAAAAAAAATATACTGGTGGATGTCCTCCAGTGGTGGAAATGGTGAGTGGAACGATTCATATTTGCATATCTATACAGCCAATAACTGGAATACTAGCAGATGTACCCCCTCATGGCATTGCTCACGATGAGTCAGAGGCGATCCTGCTTTATAACGATAGGGGTATCAACAAAGTATAAACTGTTTTATAGTAAGTGTGACACAGGAAGTGCTTGTTTATACAGAGCTTTGAACATACTCGATTAGTGCATCTTCCGTGGCTTTAGTCTCAATTGTGTTGCGTCTGGCATGCTAGTGTTATGGTCCTGCTGGTAATTACTGGGTTGACTAGAAATGAGCAAATAACATAGCTGGACTGGAATCAGACCAACAGGAAATAAATGAATACTTTGCCAAGAGCAGCCTTTGACTTCTTGGACTGCACAGAAAAGGAATTGACCTGAGGTGAAAAAAAATAAAGATTTGCAGAGTGGTTGAAAGAACTCGGAGAATATTTTTTTTCATGAGATTGGTGAAGTGAATGTTGAGGAGTTCTTTGGCTGGTGGGCAAATTGGAATCAACTGTGCACACTGTGGATACATTGCTGAGTTGAGGTTAGTGCATTTGCTGCATTTATATTGCAGCACTGCCACCAGTCTGAAGCCTGCCTTGATTGTGACACTGCTGGGATACATGGAGAACCACTAAGTTTTTTTTTCTTTTCCCCCCCTGTACTGGCAGTATTGGATGCTGCCATTTTGTCTGGGCACTGCAGATGTTCCTATTGCCACCCTGTACTGACCTGGACCTCTGACATCTAGTAGGCCCTTGGCCAGATAATTGGCACCATCCCAACTCTTAATCAACTCCAAGATCGTGCCTGCGCAGTCGCTGCTGCCGAGATCTGCTCTGCAATCAATGTAAGCGGGGAAACATTCCACTGCACTCCTAATTGAAGCAGTTTTGACCAGTACAAGTGGGTCATCTGAGAGCCCTGATTTAAGTTTGAGCTCTTTGCTGTGACGAGGTTCTCTGCGTTTCTGTTTCCTTCTTCGTAAAAGATGGGGAAACGCTGGTTGAAAAATACCTTCTGGATGTTTGCCCATTCCAAATGAGCTCATCTAGAAACTGCAAGCTTGGATATTAACTTCTTCATAGACTCTATATGTCCGTCAAACAGCACTGTTCGCCTTGGGAGGGGCAATAGGAAGTATGTTTGGTCCATTTACCTCTGATTTCAAAACCAGGAATCCACTATGATTCTCATGTTCAATTTTCAGGAGTCAATGATTGGGACTAAAGAAAGGGGCTATTGTGTTTTGTAGCTAAGGATCTTTCTTTCCCCTTCCAATTTTCTCCTGAAGGTACATATGGAGGAGCACTGTTTGCCGAAGTGACCGCTCCTCGTGCATAATTTTCAACACCGAGCAACTGGAAGCTAATTGATTGGGAAGGGGCATTACAGTCGAGACCAATCCTGTCCTCATCTGATGTCCTCACAGGGACACATTCAATTGGAGTCATCAGGGGCTGAAATCATGGTTCACTTTCCCCCTGCCTTGACTAGAGGTTCTGAAAGCAAATGTGCATCAGTTGACTGGTGACTGACTGACCGTCTAGTCTTTGGATCAGTGCTACATTAGAGCAGATGCCTTTTATTGACTTCAACAAACTAGGTCCCTTTTTATTGTGTTTTGAAGCTTGTATGATCCAGTATTTTGTAAATGTGCTAGTGATATCCAGTGGCAGATACTTAATGTGGCAGCAACCTTTCATTGCCATACAAATAGACTTGCTGTGCGTTTCCTCGGTCAGCATTTGTCAAGAGAAGGGACAGGTTGGTGTTTTGACATCTTCCAGCTCTGAAGAAGGGGAAGGTAAACAAGTTAGTAATGGAATTGGGATGTTCTGTGTTTTCTCTCTCCTGCTCAGCCTGCTGTGTGTTTCCAACTTTGTCTCCCTAAGTCCCTCCACCCCACTTTTTCCACCTCTTTTTCTAGCTTTTTAATTTAAATTTGTTTGGACATTCACCCATTACTTTACTTCCTCCCCACCTTTTTTTATAAAGTGACACAGTTGGAATACCTTGGTTAGTTTCTGTGGCATCCAATTGGAATATCATTAATCATGTATCAATGATTTATTGTCTGCAATTGTATATCATAGGGGTGAGTGAATGGGTTTGGTCCTTTTTAGAAAAACTACTGATGGATTAGTACTGGGTTTGGTTATCTGGAATCTGCATGAATCCTCCAGGGTCTAAAAGCTAGTCTTTCAAGCTTATGCTCAAGTAGAAATGGCCCTGTTAAGTAAGGGTGCGTTTACAGTACAAGATTGGCATTGGTGCAAAGGTGGTTTGGCTTCACACGAACACTAAAGTTATGCAGGATGCATTGGCCCAAATTGATTCAACTCTGACTGAATTGTATTTCAGTGTGAAGAAACAGTGCTTAACATGGACACTAGGGTGCTTTTCCACTAAAACAGTAAAGGGCTATAGGATGCTACCAGCTCACCAATTATATGTGGCACAATGCAACATTCCAAAGAAATCAAAATGTTCCCTTTTTCCCAAGTACCCTTGTGAAAGAAAAATTGGATGGCTTCAAACAGTGTTTGTTCAAAAACACACAGGGTTCCTCTCCCCCTCCTTCCTTATCTAGATTAGAAAAGTTTATATCGTTCAACCCACACTTAAAAGAAACTGGTTTCAACAACAAAAAAAAATTCCATGTAGCTGAGAGCAGCCGTTTACAACTTAACAAGTCTGTTGCACATTAAATGTCAAACTGCTTACTGCTGCTTGGGGAAATTATCAATGTAGTTTTTTTTAATGTTGGATTTCATGGAAGATTTTTTACTGCAGATTGAATGGACATGAGTTCCCTCTGTGTTAAAGCTAATCTTTAACGAGAAAGAGAACATTCATTTATATAGCACCTTATCGCATCCCCCTGGATGTTCAAAATGCTTTACAACCAGTGGATTACTTTTGCAGTGCAGTCAAAGACTGTCCATATGTGCACAGCAAAGTCCCACAAGCAGCAAATGAATGGCTGACCGGTTAGTCTGTTGGTGGTATTAGTTGAGGGACAGATGTTGCCAAGGACAATGGGAAAACTTCCCTGTTGTTTGTCGAATAGTGCCATGGAATCTCTTCTGGCCACCTGAGCAGGCAGAGTTTTATCATCTCATCAAAAAGACAGCACCCCTGACAATGCAGCACTCTGTCAGTACTAGTGAAAGAACATTATGTAAGATGCATCGATGGCTTTTTAACCTCTGAACTCCCGTACACCCATCACCCCTGTGCTTGCCGACCTACATTGGCTCATGTCCAGCAATGCCTCGAATTTAAAATTCTGATTCTTGTGTTCAAATCCCTCCATGGCCTTGGCCCTCCCTATCTCTGTAACCTCCTACAACCCTGAGCTCAATGCTCCTCCAATTCTCGCCTCTTCCGCATCCCCAATTTCCTTCACTCCACCCTTGGCAGCTATGCCTTCAGCCGTCTAGGTCCTAAGCTCTGGAATTTCCTCCCTGAACTCTCTACCACACTCTCCTCCTTTTAAGACGCTCCTTTAAAACCTACCTCTTTGACCAAGTTTTTGGTCACCTGTCCTAATATCCCCTTATGTGGCTCGACGTCATATTTTGTCTGATTACGCACCTGTGAAGTGCCTTGGGATGTTTTACTATGTTAAAGGTGCTATATAAATGCAAAATGCAAGGAACCTTCTGAAAGCCCATCTTTTCAAGCTTTTGGGTACAGTAGTCTACTGGCTATGGCACTGGGCTGGAAACCCAGGGGTCATGAGTTCAAATCCCCACACTGCAAGTTGTGAAATTGTATTCAATAAATCTGGTAATTTGTGAGTTGGCATCTGGAAACTGACCCATG
This sequence comes from Heptranchias perlo, assembly GCF_035084215.1. NCBI lineage: Eukaryota > Metazoa > Chordata > Chondrichthyes > Hexanchiformes > Hexanchidae > Heptranchias > Heptranchias perlo. The sequence continues at coordinate 8,755,709 of NC_090364.1, forward strand.
AAAGGTGTCAGATTGTCATAGTAACCTGTGGTTCGTTGGTGAACTTCAAGGAAGGGAACTTGTTGCCATTATCCAGGCTGGCCTACTCGTGTCGCTGGCTCCACACTGTGGTTGGCACTTGATGCCTTCAGGGCACCCAGGGATGGCCTTGCCAGTGTTGGCCACACCCCAAGAACAAATTAACATTTAAAAAAAAACTTCCTAACCTCCTAATTGTCCTTCCTGATTTTTTTTTTAATACAAACCCATTTCTGGTGCTCTCCTTGACCTTTGCCATGCTTTGCAGTTCCAACCCTCCTACACTTGAAGCACAAGAGTTTCTGCTGATGGGGATGTGGTTTGGTGCCACCTAACCTTGTTATTTTCAGACTCAAGAGAACAGAGATCACCTTGGTCTTGGCTGTTTTTGAGCATAAACTCCAGAATAATTTATTTTTAAATGTTTTGCTTGTATCCAGCCTGAAAGACTGTGTTGTGCTGTTGTCATTTTAAATCTGTTTCACGAGTATTTTTTTCAATTCAACATTTTAGGATTTTATATGAACAATCATAGTTGTTAAAATTGCTTGACATTCCTTACCTTTCGTAAATCTGGGGGAGTGGGGGAGACAAACTCTGAAGTGTTGATTTAAAGAATGTATACAAGATGTCTGCGTTAGTTCAGTTTGTCTTGCATAGAGTTACATCAAAACTACAGCACAGAAACAGGCCATTCGGCCCAACTGGTCTGTACCAGCGTTTATGCTCCACACAAGACTCCTCCCTTTCTTCTTTGTCTAACCCTATCTGGATACTCTTCTATTCCTTTCTCCCTAATGTGCTTATCTAACTTCCCCTTAAATGCATCTATGTCATTGCCTTGACTACTCGTTGTGATAGCACGTTCCACATTCTCACCACACTTTGGGTAAAGAAGTTTCTCCTGAATTTCCTATTAGCGACTATATTTTATATTTATGACCTAGTTTTGGACTCCCCAACCCCCACAAGTGGGAACATTTTCTCTACGTCTACCCTGTCGGACCCTATCATTGCCTTAAAGACCTCTATCAGACCATCCACAGGATGCACTGCAGCAACTCACCAAGGCTTCTAAGACAGCACCTCCCAAATCCACGACCTCTGCCACCTAGAAGGATAAGGGCAGCGGGCACATGGGAACAACACCACCTGCACGTTCCCCCTCCAAGTCACACACCATCCGAACTTGGAAATATATCGTCGCCGGGTCAAAATCCTGGAACTCCCTACCTAACGATACTGTAGGAGAACCTTCACCACACGGACTGTAGTGGTTCAAGAAGGTGGCTCACCGCCACCACATTCTCAGCAATGAGGGATGGGCAGTAAATGCTGGCCTCGCCAGCGATGCCCACATCCCATGAACAAATTTTTTTAAGTCACATCTCAGCCTTCTCTTTTCTGGAGAAGAGTCCCAGTCAGTTCAGCCTTTCCTGATAAGGATATCCTCTGTTCTGGTATCATCCTTTGTGAATCTTTTTTGCACCCTTTCCAACGCCTCTATATCCTTTCTATAATATGGAGACCAGAACTGTTCCCACTACTCCAAGTGTGGTCTAACCAAGGTTCTATACAAGTTTAACATTACTTCTTTGCTTTTCAATTCTAGAAATGAACCCTAGTGCTTGATTTTTGCCTAGTTTATGTCGCTACTTTCAGTGATTTATTTATCTGTACCCTTTGCTCCTCTATCCCATTTAGACTCTTATCATCCAAGCAGTATGTGGCCTCCTTATTCTTCCTACCAAAATGCACCACCTCACACTTATCTATATTGACATTCATTTGCCAATTACACGCCCATTCTGCAAGTTTATTAATAGCCTCTTGCATTTTGACACATTCTTTTGTATTAACTACACCGCCCCCCCACCAAATCCAAATTTGGTGTCTTGTTGCTAAGCCTTATCTGTCTCGCTCCTTATCTGCGATAACATTCCAGTGCTCCAGTATCAGTCGAGAGGAGAAAATTGACACGTTCATACATTGCCTCCACTTGCAGCATGGAAAGTTACAGCTGTGTATTGTAGCACACCCCATTAGGCTTGGAGATGATCTATAGTAGATTGATTTTGATGGGGAGGTATTGCCATCCTCAACATGTTTGAGGAAGCTGCAGAGCACAGGAGGCGGCCATTCGGTCCATCGTGCCTGTGCCATCTCTTTACAAGAGCTATCCAATTAGTCCTACACTCGAGCCCTTTCCCATAGTCCTGCAAATTTTTTTCTTTTCAAGTATTTATCCAATTCCCTTTTTGAAAGTTACTATTCTGTTTCGCCACCCTTTCAGGCAGTGCATTCCAGATCATAACAACTTGCTGCATTTAAAAAAAATTCTCATCGCCTTCCCCTCTGGTTTTTTTTGCCAATTATCTTAAATCTGTGTCCTCTGGTTACTGACCCGCCTGCCAGTGGAAACAGTTTTGCCTTATTTCCTCCAAGTCCCCTCAATTTTGAACACATCTATTAGATCGCCCTTTAACCTTCTCTGCTCGAAGGAGAACAATCCCAGCTTCTCTAGTCTCTGCATATAAAGTAGATAATGGAAGTTGTCTGAAATTACTTTGGACTTTAAAAATGCTTTGGACAAAAGCCCACATGAAAAACTTTTATAATAAAACTACTTCGATCAGAAGCCTTTCATATGGAACTCCGTCTAAAGCCACAGGAATTTGGGGCAGAACAAGGAACTGCATATAAAGCTGGTGTCAAAAAAATAAGTAATGAATATTGTTGAGCAATGTCTGAGTGAAGGGAGTTGTAGTGTGGAGTCATGCAGGTCAGTAGTTGGATTACGGCTTCTAATCTGTACAAGTGACCTGGATGTTGAAACCAAATGTAAATTTATCAAATTTCTAGGCATTAAAACAGGGAATGTACTTGACACAAGATATGGCTAAAACACTTTTAGGAAAATGTAGACCATTATGCAACTGAGGAAGCAAAATGAGATTTAACACTTCAGAAATGTTAAATAATGCTTCAAATATACAGTGTGTGGATTTGAATTAGCACGGAGATTTTGGGAGAGACTGGGAAATGATGACTTGTCCAGTTATGTGGAGAAGCAGTCAAAATGCTGTGCTATATAGCCAGAATAGTAGAGTATGTGCAGAGCGCTAAGGTTTTACAATGCTCTGGACAGAGCAGATGTAAGGAGTCTTACAACACCAGGTTATAGTCCAACAGATTTATTTAAAATCACAAGCTTTCGGAGGCTTCCTCCTTCGTCAGGTGAGTCACACTCACCTGACTAAGGAGGAAGCCTCTGAAAGCTTGTGATTTTAAATAAATCTGTTGGACTATAACCTGGTGTTGTAAGACTCCTTACATTTGTCCACCCCAGTCCATCACCGGCATCTCCACATCCTGGACAGAGCAGAGCATGTTTGGACTATTCTTCAATTTTGGTCATCGTACAACAACAATTTGCATTTATACAGTGCCTTAACGTAGTAAAACGTCCCAAGGTGCTTCACAGGAGCAATTTTCAAACAAAATTTGACACCGAGCCACATAAGGAGATAGCGAAGCAAAATGCTGCGGATGCTGGCAATCTGAAATAAAAACAGAAAATGCTGGAGAAGCTCGGCAAGTGAGGCAGGGTTTGTGGAGAAAGAAACGGATAATGTTTCGGGTCGAAGACCATCCGTCAGAACTGTGTGCTTTCTGTCGAAAGGCCTTCGACCTAAAACGTTCATTTTTCCACAGATGCTGCCTCACTTGCTGAGCTCTTCCAGCATTTTCTGTTTTTTTATTAAGGCGCCATCAGGACAGGCGACCAAAAGCGTGGTCAAAGAGTTTTATGGAGCATCTTAAAGGAGAGGGCCAGAGGTTTAGGGAGCGAATTCCAGAGCTTTGGGCCCAGGCAACTGAAGGCATGGCTGCCAATGGTGAAGCGATTGGGAAAGGTGCAGAGAAGACGAAATCTGATCCCAAATGTGAAGAGCCTGAGTTGTTGAGTAAAGGTTGGTGAAGGTCTAGCTGTACTCCCTCTCTCTAGAAAGAAGGAAGTTAAAGGGAAGGTTGGCACATTGAGCTACGTAAAATATTAAACAGTAGAGATGAGCAAAACCCAGAATATTATTTCAAAGTACACAGGAAAGTAAAGCCAAAGGGCCTAAATTTAAATTAGGGACATGTAAACTTAATTAATACTGGATAGAGCTGCCTCACTCAGTGCTAAATGTTTAAAGTAATCTGCCCGGCAGGATAAAACATCCCAAATTCAACTGAATACGAAGAGGAGTGAGTTAGGGTACCAGAGGAATCAGCTTCAAAGGGCTAAGTGGCCTCCTCTTGTCCTTTTTCTTTTTAAAAAAAAATGCACCCAGTGATGTGGCAGTCGTATCCTGGCTACCAGCCGATGCAGGGTTTCATCTAGCACAGTGTTCTCGAATCAATCGTTTTACCTTTTTTAAAACAAAACTCTAACGCCAGTGTCCATTTTAAATTTAATTCCTGCAATAATCCCTTCCTTTTAAAAAATTTTTTTTTTCCTTGCTGGGCAAAGATTACTGAGGCTGCAGTGACTGTGTGCTCCCAGGGCAAGGTTATCTTAGCATGACTGGGCTGCACCCTCTGTTTCCCTGCCTTTCCTGTTTAACAGACACGTTACTGTAATAACAAACAGTTTCCTAAAGTTTTCCAGTTGTGCAGGACATAAATCCGCTTTCTGTCGCTCTCTTAGGTGTGTGTGATATAGACACTCCGCCTTCATTGAGTTCTCTGATATATCACTGTTATATGTCAATTTTATTAGGAAGTTTGTCTCTTTTTTTCCTAAACAGAATGGTGACTAATTTTGAGTTAATGGCTGGTCTGGATGGGACTCTTGGGATTAATAGCAAATATACCCTGAGCAAGTGTTATAACTGGAAGCCTTGGTATCTGTTGCTGTTCTCATAAATATATAAACACCAATTAATTTCTGTCGATTAATCCTGTTGCCAAGTTACATCAAGAAAATCTTGGCAACTGAGTAAAGCTGCCTCTAATAATTACAATGCAAAGTTTGCTTTAGAGGTTGAACTACTGAAACGAGTAAATAGCTTAAGCCTCAAGGTGAAACCAGTGGGATCTTTCTTTCCTCCCACTTCCCTCCCCCCCCCCCCCCCCCCCCCCCCCCCCCCGCCTCCTCCCCTCCCAAATCTAAAGGGTGTTGCACTTTAAACTCTCTCCTCCTGGCTCTCCATCTTTTTTGCTATTGATGGGTTCAACTTATCCCTTGCATTGTCTTCCATTTGCCACCTCCCTCTCCTCTAGCTCTCCACCCATAATGACGCTTCTACCGCTGTTGACATGCTCAGCTTAACACACTCCCAACAAATCGTTTGCTGCCTCTCGTTTTTTCTCCCCTCACCCCCCTAAGAGTACAGACCCCATCTTCACACCCTTAAGTCTGAGGGATGCAAACTTCAGATCATCTGACACATGACTGGTCTAATCATTCATCGCCAGACCTGGCTGAACCATGTTGCACGTGACCATATCTCGCTCTCCTCCTACTCTTGGGTCATCCTGGAGGGCAAGGACAACCGGCTGTCTTTTTCCCTAAGATGAACTGTCTCCTCAAACCCCTTTCCCAGACTCCACTGTCTCCTTCAGTACCAAATGTGAAGAGTTCATGGATTTCTTCATCTCTAAGATTTGAGGCCATTCACGTAGCTCCCTTTGCCTCTCTCTCTCTTTCCTCCCCCCCCCCCCCCCCCCCTGCAGCTCCAGCCCTTACCTACCTCTGGTTTTCATGACACTCAAGTTTCTTTTCCCACCCTCCCTCCCATTGTTCCTTCCCCTCTCTTCCCTTTCTAAGCTCATCTCTTCCAAGAGACCCAACACCTGCTCCCTTGATCTCCTGACCATTCAACCATCTGACCTGGCTCCCGTGCTAGTCAACGTTGTAAATGGTTCTCTTTGCTCAGGCACTATCCCTCCTCAAACCCATCTTCTTACCAAAGCTTTCAGTCATCTCTTAACTAGCACACTATAGCTTATTGTCTGTCTGTTCTCTTTATATATTTTTCTTTTTGTTCCTGTCTTTTTCCTCCTCCTCCTGTAAAGTGACTTGTTCCATGTTAAAGGCACAGTATAAATGCAGCCTTCGATTATCTTGCTAGAGATGTTTTCCAGGCAAGAGTCTAGACAGTGAAGTGAACCTGCATTCTTGATTTCTAACATTCAGACCAGTGGTAACTTGGATGGCACTTTTTTTTAAGGCAAGTGATTTCAAATTGGGGAATATCCTTCTTCTAAACTGTTTGAGAAACCTAGGTGAAGGGTTAAGGCCTATGGTGCAGGACACATCCAAGATCAAAAAGGGTAAGCGATAAGACCAAGTAAATCAGAAAATAACAATTCAGCGACTCCCAAGCTGGAGTTTAAAAGCATGTAGATTGTAGGAGGAGGGAAAAATTGATGCAGGTGAGGAACGTAGGAACAAGAGTAGACCATTCAGCCCCTTGAGCCTGTTCTGCCATTCGATTAAATCATGGTTGATCAATATTTTAACTCCATCTTCCCGCCTTGGTTCCATAACCCTTAAGATTTTTGATGGGCAAAGATATTATCAATCTCTGTCTCAAAATATTCAGTTGATCCCCAGCCTCAACAGCCTCAAGTTCCAGATTTCCACCACTCCCCCGCCCTATCCCCGTAGCCCTGCAAATTTTTTTCCTTTCAAGTACCTATCCAGTTCCTTTTTGAAGGCCATGGCTGAATCTGCCTCCACCGCTCCCTCGGGCAGTGCATTCCAGATCATAAAAGTTTTTCCTCATGTCGCCTTTTGGTTCTTTTGCCAATCACCTTAAATCTATGTCCTCTGGTCCTTGACCCTTCTGCCAGTGGGAACAGTTTCTCTCTATCTACTCGGTCTAGACCCTTTGTGATTTTGAACATCTCGATCACATCTCCTCACAACCGTTTCTGTTCCAAGGAGAACAACCTCAGCTTCTCCAGTCTGTCCACGTAACTGAAGTCCCTCATCCCTGGAATCATTCTAGTAAATCTCTTCTGCACCCTCTAAGGCCTTCACCTAAAGTGCGGTGCCCAGAACTGGACACAATGCTGCAGTTGTGGCCAAACCAGTGTTTTAATAAAGGTTCATCATGACTTCCTTGCTTTTGTACTCTTGCCTCTATTTATAAAGCCCAAGATCCCATATGCTTTTTTAACCACTTTCTCAACCTGCCCTGCCCCCTTCAATGATTTGTGTACATGTACCCCCAGATCTCTGTTCCTGTACCCCTTTGAGTTGTGCCCTCTAATTTATATTACATTTCAGTAGGAAGAACGTGGAGAGGCATCAATCTGCGTTAAATTTCATTCACCACGTGTCCGCCCATGCCACCAGCCTGTCTACATCCTCTTGCAGTCTATCACTATCCTCCTCACTGTTCACTATCCTTCCAAGTTTTGTGTCATCTGCAAATTTGGAAATTGTGCCCTGTACACCCAAGTCATTAATATATATCAAGAAAAGCAGTGGTCCCAGCACCGCCCCCTGGGGAACACCACTGTACACCTCCTTCCAGTCCAAAAAACAACTGTTCACCACGAGTGTCTGTTTGCTGTCCCTTAGCCAATTCTGTATCCATGTTGCTGCTGCCCCCTTTATTTCATGGGCCGCAATCTTGATGATAAGCCTACCATGTGGCACTTTATCAAGTGCCTTTTGAAAGTCCATATACACCACATCAAATGCATTGCCCTTATCTACCCTCTGTTACCTCGTCAAAAAACTCTATTAGGTCGTTAAACACAATTTGCCTTTAACAAATCCATGCTGGCTTTCCCTAATTAATCCACACTTGTCAAAGTGACTGTTAATCCTGTTTCCCCACCACTGAGGTTAAACTGACCAGCCTATAGTTGCTGGGTTTATCCTTGCACCCTTTTTTGAACAAGGGTGTAACATTTGCAATTCTCCAGTCCTCTGGCACCACCTGTATCTACAGATGTTTGGAAGATTATGGCCAGTACTCCTGCAATTTCCACCCTTACTTCCCTCAGCAACCTAGGATGCAACCCATCCAGACTGGGTGACTTATCTACTTTAAGTACAGCTAGCCTTTTCAGTGCCTCCTCTTTATCGATTTTTAGCTGATCCAGTATCTCAACTATATCTTCCTTTACTGAGGCTTTGGCAGTATCTTTTTTACCTTGGTAAAGACAGATGCAAAGTACTCATTTAGTATCTCAGCCATCCCCTCTGCCTTCATGAGTAGATCTCCTTTATGGTCCCTAATTGGCCCCTACCCTCCTCTTACTACCTGTTTACTGTTTACATGCCTGTAGAAGACTTTTGGATTCCCTTTTATGTTGGCCGCTAGTCAATTCTCATACTCTCTCTTTGCCCCTCTTATTTACTTTTTCACCTCCCCTCTGAACTTTCTATATTCTGCCTGGTTCTCACTCGTTATCAACCTGACATCTGTCATACACCCCTTTTTTCCATTTCATCTTACTCACTATCTCTTTTGTCATCCAGGGAGCTCTGGCCTTAGTTGCGCTAACTTTCTGCCTCGTGGGAATGTGCCTAGACTGTACCCGAGCCATCTCTTCTTTAAAGGCCGCCCACTGTTCAATTACGGTTTTGCCTGCCAATCTTTGATTCCAGTTTACCCGGGCCAGATCTGTTCTCATCCCACTGAAATTGACCCTTCTCCAATTGAGTACTTTTACTTTACAGTGGTCCGTGTCCTTTTCCATAGCTATTCTAAACCGTATGATATTATGATCACTGTTCCCTAAATGCTCCCCCACTGACACTTTCTCCATCTGGTCCGCCTCATTCCCTAGAACCAAGTCCAGCAACGCCTCCTTCCTCGTTGGGCCGGAAACGTACTGGTTAAAAAAGTTATCCTAAATACATTCAAAAAATCGTCCCCTCTTTGCCCCTTATTATCCCAGTCTATATTAGGATTAGGACAGTTGAAGTCCCCAGTTATCACTACTCTATGGCTTTTGCACCGCTGTAATTTCCTGGCAAATTTGCTCTTCTATATCCTTCCCACTAGTTGGTGGCCTATAGAATGCACCCAGTAGTGAAATGGCCCCTCTTTTTTAATTTCTTAACTCTAACCAAATAGATTCTGTCCTTCACCCTCCAGGTGAACGGCCTAGCTCTAATTTTAAGTTATGCAACCCCCCCCCACCCACAACCAGAGGAAATGGTCTCTTCCCATCCACCCCATCAACTCCCTTCATCATCTCAAACACCTCAATTAACTCGCCCCTCAACATTCTGGAATTCCATGGCTTTTGACATCCTGGGAATGAAATGGGACGAGGAGCCAGAAGTGAGTCTTGATTTGTGCACAGTGGGCGTGCTGGAATGAGGACGAGCATGTAGCCCGAGAAGCTGCTTTGCTGCTGCTTCAGAAAGCAAGACCGTGGATTTACACAGCGCTTTATCACATCCTCGGGGTATCTCGATGCTCTTCACATCTAATTAATTACTTTTTTTGAAGTGTAGGCAAATGTAGCAGCCAATTTGCACACAGCATGGGTCCCACAAACAGCAAATGAGAAGCAATAGATCCCATAATCTTTACAGCAGCGTACTTTCAAACGCAATTAAATTTGTAGTCCAGTGCTGTCTGTGTTCCTACTGATACCATCTTAATTAAGGACCCGATTTTAACTGGGGGTGAGTGCCGGGCTAGCGGGGAGAGCATTGAACTTAACTGGCTCGCCAACGTGAGGCCCAGTCCATTTTAACTAGTGGGCCACGTTTAAATAACTTTGACCCAATTTCCACCCGAACCCAGCGTCGCCCGCTGGTGCCACACCACCGAACACGAGGGTGTTGCTGGGGACCCGGGGGAATAATCCCCGGCAAAGGTAAGTCTAGAGGGAGGGGTTCCAGAGGGGATCGCAGTGGGGGAGGGAAGCCCTGCTCCTCCTAGGCCACAAGGAAAGCTATTAAAAATTACGTAGCTTATCTGCCTCTTCTGGGCCCGTGCCCAGGTGGGAGGCTGGCATCGACTACGCATTGAAATCTAGTGTGGGTCCGACTGACTTCATCGGACCCCAACTTGTGAATACTTGAGGGCTGTGGCAAGGGCCTCGCTCACCTCCAGAAACCTGGGAGTTAATAGTGTGGCCCGCGAGAGTACAGTGCAAGGCAGGGGGGCAGGGTACTGCCTGTATTATAACCCCCTGTTCTTGTACGGCACAGGGCACTTAAAAAGCGGCCCTTAAGTGTCTAAATTGAGAGTAACTTCTACCGTTCACTTGTGCGCATTTATTGCTCTGCTGTACAGTGTTCGTCGTACCTTAATTTGAGCCTGTTTAATATTTTATTTTCTTTTATTGCACTGTTACTTTTCACCCTTCATCTTAACTGGTGTGGAGCAACCTGAACCTTCAAGACCAGTGAAGCTGTTGGGTGTGTATGACTCGGATTTTGCTGCCTATGTGGTAACAGGAAGACAGGAAGCATGTAGTCATTTTAACCATTGCATCAGTGCTGAGAGGGCTGCTCTACAGCATGTTTTTATGTGAGCAAGATAACTTGTGGTCTGAAGAGACGAGTCGGTAACTCTTGCATGGTCTGAAAAGATGAGTTGGTAACGGTTACAAAGTCTGACCAATCTAGGAAGGGCAGCACATGTATTCATAAGTAGCCTTTTTGAAATATTCCTAAATTTAGTGTTTTTAAAAAAAAAACACGTCAATCACTTCCTCCTGAACCATAACTTTTCACCAGTTTATTCCTTCCCCTCCTCCTCCTGCTTATGTTGCATTCTGTTCCCTGACTGAGGGGAGAAAAGTGACTTAAAATTATGTCCTTCCGTGCGTGGCCAATGGAATACTACCCGAGTGGAGCCTTGTGACTTGAAGCTTTCTTTATCCTCCCCTTGCCTTGCAGAATGTAGCCATGATGTGGAGATTTGTTGGACTATAACCTGGTGTTGTAAGATTCCTTACATTTGCAGAATGTACACAGAGGGGAAGTACCAGATGTGAAGATTTCTATTGGGGAAACATAGGAATATTAGTAACATGATCTGGAACGCACTGCCTGAAAGGGTGGTGGAAGTGGATTCAATAGTAACTTTCAAGAAGAGAATTGGATATATACTTGAAAAGGAAAAATTTGTAGGGCTACAGGGACCGAGCCAGGGGAGTGGGACCAATTCAATAGCTCTTTCAAAGAGCCGGCACAGGCACGATAGGTCGAATGGCCTCCTTCCCTGCTGTATGATTCTACATGTAGGCCATTCAGTCCCTCGAGCCTGCTGTGCCATTCAATTAGATCGTGGCTGATCTGTACCTCAACTCCATTTGCCCGCCTTGGCTCCATATCCCTTGATACCCTTACCCAACAAAAATCTATCGATCTCAGTCTTGAAAGCTCCGATTTTTTTTTGTTGATTTTTTTAAAAATTCGTTCACGGGATGTGGGCGTCGCTGGCGAGGCCGGCATTTATTGCCCATCCCTAATTGCCCTCGAAGGTGGTGGTGAGCCGCCTTCTTGAACCGCTGCAGTCCGTGTGGTGACGGTTCTCCCACAGTGCTGTTAGGAAGGGAGTTCCAGGATTTTGACCCAGCGACGATGAAGGAACGGCGATATATTTCCAAGTCGGGATGGTGTGTGACTTGGAGGGGAACGTGCAGGTGGTGTTGTTCCCATGTGCCTGCTGCTCTTGTCCTTCTAGGTGGTAGAGGTCGCGGCATCCACAGCCTTTTGGGGGAAGAGTGTTCCAGATTTAAGGAATTGATTCCAGATATTGAGAGAGATCTCCAACTCCTTTTTTTAAAGACAAAAAATTGTCCTGATTTATACAAGAGTGAGACATGTTGGAGGCTAAGTAGAAATGTCGTCTTGCTAGAGCCAGCTGAAATGTAGAATAACATTTTATGGTGAATCGCCTGCACAAATCCTCATGTGATTGGAACGAACCTAACCTAAATTCAGTAGCAAGCCTGCAATGAGAATTTTTAGCTCTAGTTCGTTTTAATACAGGAACTATGCCCTCGATTTTTAACTTTCTTTCTCTTCCCCCATTTCCACCCCCCCCCCCCCCCCCCCCCGGCCTGGTGGAAACGTGGCAGTTTATTTATGCAGGTCGAGCTCCGATTATGTTATCTGAACCCGTTTTGCCATTTTAACCTGAGGCCTGAGTGGGGCAGCAGTGGGGGTTTCCAATGGGAACGGAAGCTGAGGGTCAAGAGGTAACTTCGTTTTATAAGAGATTTTTTTTTCAATTTCCTTGTGGGCCGGGAGAAGTGGGAGTGGTCCTCCGGGCCCCAGAAAGAAACCTTGGCCCTCCCTCGCTCCGTGAATCTAGCCCCGCCTGTCCACTTACCTTAATGCCGGGGACCGTTCCCTCTGGACCCTGACGTCTGCCTCTGACCGGCATGATTACAACTGGTCGGGCAGCTGTTTCCTGCTGACTTCCCGGCCGTTTTGGTCGGGAAGTGGTCAAGCCGCATGCTAACGAGGTCCGCCCGTTAAAATCGACTGGGTCTCGACGTCGAACTTGCTTCCGGGTGCGGCTTCCCGCTTCGGGGCTCGCGTTTCCCCACACTCCCGTTTAAAACCAGGGGGTGCCTCGGCCTTGAGCCCTCTTGAGAACCTTTTGCGGCAGCTGAGGAAATGCTCGTGTGTGAAGAACTGGCTGTCGGCTGTGGTCCCACAACACCAGCAACAATCCATTGAGAAGTAAAAAAAAAATACTTTACAAGTCACTGAAACTGAGAAATGCATATTTGCTTATTATTTTAAGGGGAAGGAAAGACTAAGGGGAGTATTGTACTTTATTCAAAGCACTTCCTCCTCTAAGAAAAAAAAGTATCAAAATATAATTTTTCAAAAGCATTGCATGTTTTTAAATCTGGGCGGTGATGTTATTAGCAGGGGGGAGAAGAGGCTGCAGCATGCATCCCCCTTGCTTGCAGTAGGAGCAGTTACATCGGGCGGGTCTGCTAGCTGCCAGTCTGATGGAAAACTGTGCTACTGGCCGTGAATGTGACCTTCATTGACCGTTCCCACTGTTTGCCACTGTGGTTATGTGACTGGCTTGGGTTGACAGATGAAAATGACTGATGGGAAAAGGCCATTTGGTCCATCAAGCCTGCCCCACCTTTTTTTTAATATGACTGTTTACTTATATGGGGATTTTCTAAGATTTAACGTCTTGCAAAAGGGCATATTGAAATGGACTGAACAGTTTGATGTTAATATATTCTATTGAGCTTTGTACAGTTTGAGAATGCGAAAGTCTCCCACTGTTCCATGCACAGGCCTTTACTTTAAAATTCCCCTCTTTTGCTTCCTCACCACTCACTAAAGAACCTTTTACTGCCTTCAGTCTTTAGAAGGTTTACAAGCTAATTATTGAGTTGGGGGGGGGGAGTTGGTATTTTGGGGATGCTCTGTTTCAAACGTATTTAAGCTGAAAATATTTATTTAAATAAAAACGCTTTAAAATAATTAGTAATTTTGCAGGGATTAAAAAATGCACAGGACCTGCAGAACACGTGCACGTAAAAAGGCCATAGGACCTGCAAGGTGAATTAAAATTTAACATACATTTTCTGACCTTTTTTGAGATCTGTGTAGCTCACTGAGGGCCACTAATGGAAAAGGCCCAGTACTGCAGTGTTGTGACCTCAGATGACCACCTAAGATGTTCAGGGCACTGAAAGTTGTGGCCAAGCCAAGGGCTCTTCTGAGCCTTATAACCAAGACAAATTTCATGGCTTCAATTTGGTGGGGAAAATGAAAAGCCTGACTTTTTAATCAGTTGCTGGAGCATTGAGGTAGTAGACTGTTGGCCTTTAACTGGGGCAAGGTGTGGTGCTAGAATGGAAGTTGGGGGGTGGGGGGTGGGGGAATAACATAGCTTTGAAAATGATTTTAAAAAATAAGTGTTGGTTTGGACATGTAACAACTTCAAAGAGTAGCCTTTATGTTGGACAGTCCATGCAAACAACGATAACTTGCATTTATATAGCGCCTTTAACATAGTACAAGGTCCCAAGGCGCTTCACAGGAGCGTTATCAGACAAAAACAGACACTGAACCAAAGAACAAAATATTAGGACAGGTGACCAAAAGCTTGGTCAGAGAAGTAGGTTTTAAGCAGCATCTAAAAGGGTTTGGGGAGGGAATTCCAGAGCTTAGGGCCTAGATGGCTGAAGGCACGGCCGCCAATGTTTGGGCGAAGGACAAGAGGCCAGAATTAGAGGAACACAAGGGTTGTTGGGCTGGAGGAGCTTTCATCCTCAAAGGAGCATTCGTCGGTGCAGGCTAGTGTATGCATTCATGTTACTTAAAAGAAAAGCCCTGTGTGTTCATGGGAAGCCAGGAATGGTTTTCCAATTTATTTAAATATTAAATTGAAATTTGTACACTTGTAACCTTTCCACCGGTATAAACCCATATTGTACAGAACATTTTGCCAGCAGTGAGGTATTGCAGAATCGCAGTGAGTTTGAACTTGCTGCATTTAACGTGAGCAATCTTTGATTGCTTCTCTGCAAGAGTTGAAATACTGTCCCGTGGGATTTTGGATTTAAGGGAGCATCCGATTAATAGAATCGCACTGTTCCTGTTATTGCTCCAGATGTGCTTGCTGAAATTATTTCATTTACGTTTATAGTTTTGTTTTAAGCACCCACTTCCGAGGCCAAAAGAACAAGAAAACCTCCGTAAAACAACCCAGATGGGCCTTTTTTACTAAATCTAATCTAAAAGTCTTCCGGTACCTTGAATGTGTGTTATAGATTTAAAAATACCTACAGTTTTATCATCTGCTCTGTGATGCAAGCAGCCAGTATGAGTAATTTAGCCTTGGATTTCACTAGCAGTGATACACTGATCTTTGAATAAATAGTGGTCCCTCCCTCACTCTCCCACACACAGGCCAACTGGGATTACAAAAATGTCCCATGATTTGTATTGTTGCTAATTTCAGGACCAGTATTACAAGAGATTTCTAGGTAAATATTTTGTCTCAATACCATCTTAAATACACTACAGTGAAACCTGTAAATTAGACACCTATGGGACCAGCATCAGCTGTTTTGTTTTTTGTTTTGCAAGTGTCCTTATTTTCAAAATGGTCATTGAATGTACTGTGTTTTAAAGAAAAATTCTGTAGAATGGGGAGTTCTTTACCCAGCATCCACAGCGGCAGAGAAAAGGCTCAGTCCCTGGGGCTGGGCCAGGCCGGCGCTCAGTCCCAGAGATAGACCGGATTCGCTGCTGCTGTGCATGCTGGGTAAATAGTTCTCCATTCCACAAAAGCCGTTACGCTCACGAAACATGCTGCCAACTCGTGCTGACCCCAGGACCTCACGATAATTTGGGGCAGCAAGCTGCAAGGGGAAGCGCCGGTGATCCCAATTCGGTGAAAGTTCTGGATACAGGAGCTTTACAACAGGGCATGTCCCATGTTTTAAGTTGTAAAAGGGTTTGGTGCATTGAAGGCTGTCCATAGTTCGTAATTTGCGAGTGCCCGTGGTTTCAGAGTGCCTCTTGTATATTTTAACCATGTAGGTTATTTGGGTCTCTAAGTTCCTGTTTTTTGCAGGTAACCGTTTATTGGGAGTGTCTGTTTATACAGGTTTCACTGTATTTGCATCATATTTTCCTTTCTACCTCTTCCACAATGCTGACTGTCCTCCATCCCCTCCCTTAAGTGGCCGTTCTTTATTTTGTAGGTCATGGTTGGGATCTTATTTGTCACTGGGACTTGCAAGCTGAGCTAATCCAGCCCTTGCTCAATATCCATACAC
Organism: Heptranchias perlo; assembly: GCF_035084215.1. NCBI lineage: Eukaryota > Metazoa > Chordata > Chondrichthyes > Hexanchiformes > Hexanchidae > Heptranchias > Heptranchias perlo. The sequence continues at coordinate 8,771,477 of NC_090364.1, forward strand.
ACCTTCCACAAGGGACTAAACCTTGATTTTTTTTTCCCCTCCCCCCTAACCCAGTGATTAATCAATCGTAGCAAACCTACAAATCACCTTAGTTGAGACAGGCTAACTTGAGATGGATGTGGGATCCTCCCTGGTCTCTGTTACTTACCAAATGAATCATCAGGGAGTTCAACTCAGTTGATCATATCACATCATTGTGGGACCAAGGTCTCTCATTCACTAGCTGTTCCCTAAATGAGGCCAGGATCCTGGCCACTGTTCCTAGCAATCCATTGTAGTTGTTGATAGTGCATATTATATTTTTAAAAGATTCCTCACAACCCTGAATCTAGGGTTCCAACCCTCCAGGATTGTCCTGGAGTCTCCAGGAACTAAAGATCAAATTCCAGGACACTGCTATGAGGAACCCAGGAGAAAAATAATAGGGACATTCAAAAAAAATTGTTTTTTTTTCATTGAGCATTTATTAGTTATATTAAAAAAAAATTGGAGATGGGATAAAAAGGATGTTTGACTGATAGTCAAGAATCCTCCAATTGGGTAATTAAGAATCTGTTTGCTTTCCAATTGGCGTGGGGTGGATGTGTCAGGCAACCAATGGCAGAAATGTGGGGGCGGGGCGGCTGGAGGCAGGAGGTCGTGTGATGGAAGCTCCAGGAATACGTCCAAGCAGAGTTGGCAACCCTACCTGAACCTGTCATGTTATGCTGCCTTAGCTTACCTATGTAAGGAATCTTACAACACCAGGTTATAGTCCAACAGTTTTATTTGAAAATCACAAGCTTTCGGAGATTATCTCCATCAGGTGAGTGAATGAAAGGTTCTCAAATCGCGTATTTCATTCACTCACTCACCTGACGAAGGAGATAATCTCCGAAAGCTTGTGATTTTCAAATAAAACTGTTGGACTATAACCTGGTGTTGTAAGATTCCTTACATTTGTCCACCCCAGTCCATCACCGGCATCTCCACATCTTAGCTTACCTAGGCAGGTGATGTTTTGGCCAAATTTTGATGTAGAATCTCCTAGATTTCATATATTCAGAAGAAACCCTTCAGTTCAGTGGTGAATCACACATGGATTCCAGGTGCTCACTGATGTCATCTCTGGCCCAATTGTCCTATTTACATGGTTCAGTCGTGTGTCATCCAAAACATTTTGTCAAATGGTAGTATTGTGACTCATTGGTAGATTTCACATTATTTAAAGTGGGAGTGATGCTTTCGAACCCATCAGCGTATGGTCTGCCACTGTTTCATTTTGCCACCGTGGAAACACAGGCCATTTTGCATTGTTAGAATTTTAGCGATTTCATCTGAGGTTACAGATGGGTGTCAACAGATTGGCTGATCTTGTCAAAATGGCCGTGAAACCTCTTTTCTTGCATCGACCAAACTTAAAACTGTTGGCAGTTAACTTTTTTTGTTGCAGTAACCTCCTTCGTGAATGGAGTTAGTGAGATCATTGGGTAACATGAACCCTGCCCTCCTTCTCCAAAACAGCTCCACAAATACCCTGAAACACACAAACCCATCGTCTTGCCTCACACAACACAAACAAAAAAGTTAAATGCCTTTTGAGGCTCCTTCACGGGGATCTCAAAAGTCTCATTTTCTGGAACAGCATGCTCACAAAACTGTTCTTCGACCATCATGTTGACAGTTGGGCATTGTAAGCAATGGTCACTACGTAGGATTGCCAACTCCTAGTTGGAAATATTCCAGGAGGTTCACTCATCTGATCGCACTGCCCCCATGTTCCCTCCCCATTGGTTGCCCGACACGTCCATCCTTCCCAAGGCAACTGGAAAGTGAAGAGATCCTTCATTACCAATTGGGTGATTCTTGACTGTTAGTCAAACAATATTTTTCCCATGTCCAATAATTATATAATAGTTCAAAGAAAATGGGGAAAAACACAATTTTGATTTTTTTTTTTCCTCCCCGGGTGTTGCTAGCAGCAGTGTCCTGCAGATTAATCTTTAATTCCTGGACACTCCAGGGCAATCCTGGAGGGATGCCAAAACTATTGCTACAGCACAAACTATTCTGTTACGGTATTCATCGGTCAGTTTATTTTCATCTTCTCCCTTTCCTTCTTGTCCCGAAGGCATTGACTCTTTGGATATAGTTCAGAGGGCAGCTGATGCCCTCTGCTTCTGACCTGATGACACCAAGACAGGCACATTATTCATGACTTAAACCGTGCATCATCATGCCCTCAACTAACATTTACACTTTCAGGTTTTGTGGATAGTGATCAAGAGCAGAAATCTGGCCAATTTTCTGCTCACCTAGGGGTACCGAAGCCAATTCAAGAGCCACCACTGTCTCCCCAGCTAACTCAGCACAGACCAGGGATGGAAGCTGGATTCTCCCTAGGCTGTACGGCTGAGCTACTCATTCGATAAACTTTATTGAGCTCGTGCAGCTATATTCTTTTTGCAAAAAGGGTGGACAAAGTAGGTTGGTGACAAAAGCAAAATACTACAGATGCTGGAAACTTGAAATAAAAACAGAAAATGCTGGTAACACTCAGCAGGTCGGGCAGCATCTGTAGAGAGAGAGAGAGAAAAACAATTAATGTTTCAGGTCGATGACCTTTCATGATAACTGGAACATATTGGAGGTTCTCATGAAAGGTCATTGACATGAAATGTTAACTCTGTTTGTTTCTTCACAGATGCTGCCTGACTGGCTGAGTATTTCCAGCATTTTCTGTTTTTAATTACATATTGGAGGTTAACAGCTTTTAAGCATGTATAGAGCCAGGAAAGAAGGGGCAGGAAGGAACTGTGATGGGGTGGAGGGCAGGAGTGATGGCTTTGAGATATTGTCTAGGTGTGAGAATTGCCTACCTACCAATTCAGAGATGTCTGAGTCTCTCTCTCTCTCTCTCTCTCTCTCTCTCTCTCTCTCTCTCTCCTCATCAGGTGCTCGAGCACTTTTGGCGATCAGTGTGACAAGTGCTTTTGATGAAGTGTGAAAACCACTTCATCAGGTGCTGGTGCTCAAGCTTTGTGATGCTAATAACACACAAACCCTTTGGCAATAAACTGTATCTCTGAATAATGAAAACGCCACCTCCTAAGATAGAAGGTTCTTTCTCTTGCTGATAAGGTGAAAGTAATTGCAGTTAACAATAGGCTGAATGTTTAGCAGATTCCCAGAGTGAAATTGTTAAACACCTTTTTATTATATTTTTAAAAAAGTTTGTTGCGCTGCATTGTAATGAAGCAAATGATGACATAAATACACTTTGTTATCCATAACAACTGTGATCGTTTTTTACAGGACTGTATAATTGCCGTCCAGTTTGCTTCTTGTTAGCTTCTTGCCAATCAGATAAGAATAGAATGGTTAAGTGAATAAAATTGCTTGGCAAAATTATTATTTGTTTGATAGTTTCCCTCTACTACATTTTCACAAGGTTGCCAACTCTGGTGTTGGATGTATTCCTGGAGGGATCATCATATGACCCTCCCTCCCGCCTCCAGCCACCCCGCCACAGCACTCCTTGCCATTGGTCGCCCAACACAACCATTCTCACGGTGCCCCGCCTTCCCATGGCCAATTGGAAAGTGAACGGACTCTCCTTTACCCGATTGGATGCTTCTTGACTGTCAAAGAAATAACTTTTTTCCCCATTGCCAATATTTTTATAACAAATGAAAGTGTTCAAAGAAAATAGGGGAGAAAAATAACTTTTTTTTAATGCTCCAATAATTTTTCTCCTTGGTTGCTGGAAGCAGTATCCCGGAGATTAATCTTGAATTCCTCCAGGACAATCCTGGAGGGTTGGCAACCCTGCGTAGACTTACACTTGGGCTGTTTTTGATTTGGGCTGTTAATCAACTTTTGCTGGTTTTCTAGGTTGGTGGGTGTGATATTTGGAGATGCCAAGGTTTGCTGAATATAATTTCTCCACTCCTGGGCCTGTTCACCCTTGATTAGAATCTTCACAGTGGTGCAAGTTGGACACACTCTGCTTTCTCCTTGGGGTTTTGCCACTGGCCAGCTAGCTTAATTATATTATTTGAATGAATGCAGTGGGTAATGGGGACGTGAAATAAAAGCAGAAAATGCAGGAAAAAATACAGCAGAGTGGTCAAGAACTGAAAAGAGAAAATACAGGGTATGTGTGAATCCTTCAGTTCATCATCCAAAATGCCGCCATCTGTTGTTTTTGTGTCCTGACTGACCTGTGTGTCTCCAGATTTCCACCTTTTACAGTTTTAAAAAAAATAATTATACAAGCTAAAAAGAAAGAACTTTCATTTATATAGCGCCTTTCATTACCTCAGGACATAAGAAATAGGAGCAGGAGTAGGCCATACGGCCCCTCGAGCCTGCTCTGCCATTCAATCAGATAATGGCTGATCTTTGACCTCAACTCCTCTTTCCTGCCCGATCCCCATATCCCTTGATTCCCCTAGAGTCCAGAAATCTATCTATCTCAGCCTTGTATATAGGGATGTCCTAAAACACTTTACAGCCAATGAAGTACTTTTGAAGTGTAGTCCCTGTTGTAATGTAGGTTAACATGGCGGCCAATTTGCGGACAGCAAGGGATTGTTTTGCCATTTCTCGTGTGTTGATGACCTATGTCTGTTGTTTTATCACAGAGCTGTGGGTAAAACCTGTCTCTTGATCAGCTATACGACAAATGCCTTTCCCGGAGAGTACATCCCAACAGTGTAAGTACCTCGAAGCTGTGTGTGCCTTTTTAAAAATCTTTTTGTTTAGCATTGTAACGTTTGCCCAGAGGAACGACCTTCTGAATACCAAAGAACGTTGCTCTGTGTATAGTCAGCATTCATTTTGAATCGGACCTGTTTCACTTCTCCAAAGAAGAGTATTTTGGCGATTGATGTCATCTTTGGCTATTTGTGGGGTGAACGTCACTCTGAACGGATAAGCAGAATTACACAAAATTTACAGCACAAATGGGCCATTTGGCCCAACTGGCCAATGCCATTGTTTTTATGCTCCTCCACCCTACTTTATTTCACCCTATCAACTATTGCTTTCTCCCTCATGTACTTATCTAGCTTCCCCTTTAAAGGCTATTTGCCTCAACTGCTCCATGTGGTAGTAAATTGCATATTCTAACCGCTCTCTGGGGAAAGAAGTTTCTCCTGAATTCCTTATTGAATTTATTAGTGGCTGTCTTATATTTATGTCCTTTTTTTAGTTTTGGATTCCCCCCACAAGTTTGCTGCCATTGCTGAATTTCCCTGCACGAGTGGATGTCCCATTGGGTTGCCCATAGAAAATCAGGACAAAGCAGGTTTCCCTCCCTTAGTGCTGCTCTAAGTATAGGTGTGGGAATCTACAAACCACTGGAGCTAATGAAGCTCCATTTAGTGGTAGAAGTGTGTAAGTACAGATGGGCCTGTGTGACCGGTAACTTTATAGGAGCATCCTATTAAGATGCCACTTGGACGCAGGACAGAATGGTGATGCCCAATTAAGGACTATGTGACGCACAGCAAATTTAGTATCAGATTTATTTCATGTTCCCAACAAGCCCTCAGTTGCCACGCCATCTGCCTCTGATTGCAGCTGGAGCACAGTTGCGAATCATCCTGATGTGGTGGTCACATGATTTTTAAAAATATAAAATTGGGGCTAACTTGTAATGTTGGGGAGGAGCTAGGTCGACACTGCAGGGCTTGACAGACGATCTGAGTGACTGCTGTATAGTTAGCAGCGTGTCAGAGTATAACTGGCAACTTGCGACCTTTTAAATAGTCTGTGGCAGGGTCTTTCCGGCATTTAGTTACATCGACAGTGATTGACTGCCTGGAATACCGCAAACTTATCTGAACTGCTGCATTCAGCAAAAGCAGAAAGTAATGTTTTTTTTTAAAAAAAAACATGAAAGTTATTAGTTCCTTCTGCTGAAGAACTTCGCTCAGCAACTCTGTGATGCAGTGGTTTTTAGCTTGCTTGAATCTGCTGATGGCTGGTTCTCTTTTAGATTAACTAGCAGACGCAGGGAAATTCCTGCCTCTTTGAGCCGACTAATTTTGTGAGTTTCCAGCTCGTGCACCGTGACGCTGTAGCCACCACCAGCGCGGCGGGACCACCAGCGCGGCGGGACCACCAGCGCGCCGGGACCCCCAGCGCGGCGGGACCACTTATGTACCAGGAGTTGCATTATTGCAGTAATAATCAAATACAATGAAAATAAACACTTAAAGCAGCTTTTTTTTTTAAAGAGGTGCCACTGATAATAGCACTGGGATGCAGAAAGTGTTCTATTTGACAACTGGCTGCAATTAGGCAAAGAATGTAGTCCCCTGGAGATTTTCCTTTGTGTTGCAGCAGTGTTTGTTCATTCTTTCCATCCCCACTCCCCTTACAGATTCGATAACTACTCTGCCAATGTGATGGTTGATGGGAAACCAGTGAACCTGGGGCTGTGGGATACAGCCGGGCAAGAGGATTATGATCGACTCCGACCGCTCTCTTACCCACAGACCGTACGTGGATCTCCTTTTCACAATTACGTTTCGTTAATCGGGTAGAATGACGACCGGGTCCCGAGGGCTCCCCTGGTGGCTCGGTCGGTAACTGCTGCTGCCCACTGTAACGCTGAACCAAACGCGCCAGATCCCAGGGACGTGGAGTGAGGAGATTGGGGTGGGTGAAAATCAGCCCGGGGTCCCTGCTCCCGATTGCTACCCGTTGACTGCTGCTGGAAGGTGCATGCACGTGGATATGTAGTGAGTTCTCTGTTGTGCTGGCCCCCCACGGTCAAATAGCCAACCCTAAACGCTCACTGTTGAGGCTTGTGTGTGAAGAATGGTTATTTGGGTTGGGCGCTGGAGAGTGGCGGGCAATTGTGTCACTTTATCCCAGTGTGCGTAAGTGAGTTTGGCAGGCGAAATGGGGATGGTGGGTGGGGAGGAGGAGAGAAAGGAAAAGAAAAAAAAAATTGGGAGGGGGGGGAAATTGAAAGGAACCTTTTGAATGATTCAACAGCCAAGTCCAGGGAAATACCTGTCTCCTTGGGCTGACCTGTTTTTGTAGGCGAGTCTTATCCTGGGCCTCTTTCCCTGCAGTGCCGATGTGACAATTTATTTTCCTTTCTTTCTTTCTAGGATGTATTCTTGATCTGCTTTTCATTGGTCAGTCCTGCATCGTTTGAAAATGTTCGCGCCAAGGTAAGTGTCAAGGCGTTTCTTATCTTTAGCAGTCATGCTTTTTGTCTACCAGTGCAATACTTGTTCTTGACTGACAGCTGTTCAATCACATCTGTATGGCTGCAATTTAAGAGGAGAGCCTGGGTTCCAAGACATCGCTGCTTAATATATGGAACATTGCTCCAATCTTGCTTTGATAATTCCCGGGTGTGTTGGAATTGTTTTTGTGTTTGATTTCAAAATGGCCGCCGTTGGCTGCCCAGGCAGTGGCCTTGGCTACTTTGTAGAAAATGTTAGTAAGCTTTTTTGCCACCAAACATTCCTTGGTGGCTTTTAGCTATTCAGTACATTAACTGGAGGTTATCACAAGCTTGGAGTGTGAGATGAGTGCAGATGCAGCACACCACACATTGTGCAAAATTGTATAATATTTTATGTTGTTTCCCTTTGTATTTAAAACCGATCTGTTGTTCATCAAGATGTGAAACTGCAGTGTTGGGGACAGTGGCTTCTCTTTTTTTTCCCCCACCCCCCCCCCCCCCCATTTGACCTCAACGGATATTTTGTACCTAACCCGCCTGGTGGGAACCAGACTAAATTGGATTAGCTGGTCACTTACCTTCTGTTTTAAAGTCAGGAGGAGATCTTCCCAATAGCTAGGCTGGAATGTAATTATCAATAAAAGTATATCAAATTGAGCAATTGAAACCCCTGCAAAAAAAAACTGACTTTGTTTATCTTTTTAAAAAAAATAAACACTTTGGGAATTAAAAAGAATGAAGCACACAGAATTCACTCTACTCCGTAGTATCTCAAAAGCATCCAGCACTGTTTAGGTCCATTTGTCTATATGCATGTAACCATTCTTCAGAATAGTTGAAACAAAGCTTGCATGTTTTCTTTGACATTTTATTATACTTACTGTGGTGGGCCTGGCGGGCAGGTTTACTGTGGTGGGCCTTCAGTCCAGTTTCTAGTGACGTTTATCCACAGCACAAGACTCCCCGTATAATTTAGCACTGATGGTTAGTCTCATTTAGAGGTAGAGGGTGACTGGAATGGGAAAGTTCATTCTGCTGTTGTAGGGGTGCCCTGGGCTAAAGTATATCTTTGGAGCAGAGTAGAGAGAGTTTCACTCTGCATCCACCTGACCCGGAAGAGCTTCTTGTTGACCCCCTGAGTATCCAAAGTGATGCTGCTGGTCTTGAGCACCACCAAAAAAAAATCGGTAAAAACCACAATGAGATTGCTACGGCTTGCTGCTGTGGCAAGTTGGGGACGGGCACGGCAGTCTGGTGGTTGACGAACTGAGGAGTTGGTACCAGTTAGCTGACCATTGTGTTCTTGTTCTCTCAGTGGTATCCTGAGGTGAGGCATCACTGTCCTAGTACTCCCATAATCCTCGTAGGCACCAAACTGGACTTGAGGGACGACAAAGATACCATCGAGAAATTGAAGGAAAAGAAGCTGGCGCCAATCACCTACCCGCAAGGGCTCGCAATGACAAAAGAAATCGGTACGGTTTCTCCTTTTTCTGGGACAATACAGTGTGCACCACGTAACTGGTGCAAAGTTGATGTTCGTGGTGGCTTTTGACTGTTAGTAAATGGGAGTAATTTAACCAGTGCGACTTGATGAGGCTTTGATGACCAACAACTTGCATTTATGTAGCAACTTTTAATGCAGTAAAACATCCCAAGGCCCTTCACAGGAGCGTTATCAGACAAAATTTGACACCAAGCCGCATGAGCTATTAGGACAGGTGACCAAAAGCTTGGTCAAAGAGAGGTTTTAAGGAGTGTCCTAAAGGAGGAGAATTGTAAACAATATTATTTGAAATTCACAAGCTTTCGGAGGCTTCCTCCTTCCTCAGGCGAATGTTGTGGAAATGAAATCCTCGAACCCTTCGCATTTAAAGGAGGAGAGGCAGAGAGGTTTAGAAAGGGAATTCCAGAGTTTAGGGCCGAGGCAGCTGAAAGCACTGCCGCCAATGGTGGAGCGATGGAAATCGGGGATAGGCAAGAGGCCAGAATTGGGGCACCGCAGAGATCTCGGAGGGTTGTAGGGCCGGAGGAGATTAGGGAGGGACGGGGCCGTGGAGAGATTTGAAAACCAGGATAATGCAGGCCTTTGTCAGAAGGGTTAATGATGTCAGGCTTTGGACATCTTGCTCAATAGGAATGAATAGTTAAAAGGGACATTTTCTTTCTAGTTCCTCATTCTCCACTGAATTGATCAGAACTGTATGAAAAAATAACTTAGATTCTCAGACACCCTTTGTTCATCTAAAAATGCTGAGCAGGGCAGGTTAGTATCAGATCGTGTACAATAGTTCCTGGAATGAGATGGTGAACAATTACGGTTGTGTCCTAGACAGTGCACTGGTTGGATATCTGATTATCTCTTGCCTTGAGTTGCCAGCATGTGCAGTGAGTGTGGATTCACTGCAAGTGTTCAAAAGGTGGCTGGACAAGTTCCTGCGAGTGGTAAGTATCTCCACCTACAAAAGATAGAAGGAAGGTGGGTCATTGGGGGGTGGGGTTAGTGTCACTAGTCAACATGGTCTCCTGGAGTTTGCTTGATTGCCTTTGGGGATCAGAGAAATTTCCCAGGTTTTTTTTTCCTCAAATTGGCTTAAGTTTTTCTTTCCTCTGGTCTTTTTGCCTCTCCAATGGATATTGTATGTGTGGAGGGGGGGGAAGAGAGAGGATGTGGGGGGAGGATGAATGGGACAGACAGCATGTAAGTTACACCATACCAGTGCGGGAGAGGCTTGAAGGTCCAGTTGGCCTTTTCCTGCCCTCTTGTATGTTGTTAACCTCCTTTCTTTCCCATTTTGGAACCTTCACCTGGTGTATTCATGTAATGCCTGCACCCAGAAGGATACAAGGTTCTAAAGCTGCAGGTTTAGCAGTAGACCCCTGGATTCCCATTCAGAGGGAGTGGGTTTCAATTCATTCTTATTAACCAGCAGAACAGAAGTACTGGGCTGGGGACCAATCTCAGGTGTCCCTCCTTCAGTGGTTACTGTACTAACAATGGTGCAATCAGCAACTCCGACCACTTTCCCTGTAGACATATAGCAAAGGGGAACCAATAAAAGGAGGAAGAACATATTTTTTTTGCCTGCTATGCCGGGGAATTGCATGAGAAACAATTACCCAATACTGACCGAGCCAGAAGTTTGCTTGCATCTGATTTGCATACTTGCAGCATTTAATCTGTTAGTTTCCGCTGGTGTTGCTAAGATTGTGGTCAAAGGTCAGCATTAGCAAAAACAGAGTTGAGTTTTTAGAATCTTCATCATACACACATACGACTAATTGAATAGCTCTTTTAATGGGCCGGTACAGGTACAATGGGCCAAATGGCCTCCTTCTGTGCTGTTAGTCCAAAGTTTCTGCTTAAATCATAGAATCTAACACCACAGCATTGTTACTGGCAATTGTTTTATTTATTTCCACTTCATTTGCACTGAAGGCGGTCGTTCACTGCTTTGAAATGATAACCAAGTGTCTTGCTGTTTGTTGATAGCTTAATCCTTTTTAGCTTACCAACACACGCAGGGGCAACTGGTGTCCTGGGGCTAACCGTCTTACTCAATTTCAGCTCGGGTTATATTGAAATGAGCCCCAATATTAGTCTCGCTGTTCGAATGTCTATGATATTAACACTTGAAAAGTATCACTGTTTTTAAAGGAACTCTGCAGGGGTGAAAGATGGAGTTTGCAAACTGAGCACTACCTGTGTTGCATTAAGTCCTTAGAAAACGAGTTGGCCCAGGGACATTTCTGTCTCCCCAGGCTGGCTGGTTTTTAGCTTGTGCTGTTTGGCTGTGAAACAAAACACAAACGTGGCATTGGGTCATTGGCATCTATCTACGGAGCAATCATAGCAGACCGGCTGGGGGGGGTGTAAATCAGTAGCCCCTATTGGAGCTGTGACTTTGATCCTGATGAGAGAGGGTAAGATGTGAAGGGACAGCAGTCCAGCAGACTCTGCTGCCCAATCTCCTTTTGGTGCCGTCCACTATCAACCTGGACGGAGGGGAAACCTTCATCTCCTTTTGGAGGTGAAGGGACAGAATTGTAACCCAGGATTGTCCAAGCTGCATCCTATGGAGCACTTGAAGCACCCATGGCCTTGCAGTCTGGCTCCTGTTAAGCCCAAGTGACTACATTTACTTGGGCTCGTGTATTTCTAACTCATTGTTTGAATTTCATGAGCCTGGAGGTTTGGAAAGGTTTGTTTTTTTTGGCACTTTTGCCTCAGATGGTGACTAAATCGTGAATCAGAACACCTCCATCTGTTCGCACTGGGAATGAGGTGCACGAACATGAATGGGAACGTGGATTTTAAACTTCACACATGGCCCCCAGGCTTCGTGGTACGAGCCTGTGATCCACGAGGATTAACGACTTGGACACTCTTTGTTCTAACGCAGCGTTTTATCCTGCGTAATTACTTTAACCACTCTGTTATCGAGCTCCTTCCAGTCAGCAAATGCACTGCTCGATGTGTGCACGGTCCACTACAGGAAGATCTGAGGTTTGATCGCCGTTCTGCTGACTTCAGGCAGAGCAGCAGTTGGGGGCTGTACGATCGTTCCTTGCACCCCAGGTTCCTGGCCATTATCCAGTGACGCTGTTGTGGATTGTGCTTGTGTGTGGATATTACCCGAGGACAGGATTAGGCTTAGCTCGGATCATCGTTGCCTCATTCCCTCGTCATCCCCCACCACCATGGCAGCCCATCAACATTCAATGTCTAGGCTGGCGCATAACATCTTGGCACAGGTGGATCCTTATCCCACTTTTAGGGGAGGAAATTTGGCAGGGGGTGGGGGGATGCAGTGGAGGTTGCAGGAGGCAAACTGGTTACTGGTAATGAAGGAGTTTTATACTTTGGTTATGTCCTCATTCAGTACAGGATGTTGGTAATGTGCTTTACTTTGTGTTGCAATCCTGTGTACATTTGGAGCAGGCTGGTGCCTCACCCTGCTTCCGGTTTTACACTTGTTTCTGGATTTAACCACACAGTTATCTCTGCAACTGCAGCTTACAGAATAATTAGTACTGCAACAAAAACCGGCCATTTGGCCCATCAGGTACGCACTGTTATTTTTTTGTTCCAGATGAGCCACCTAGTCTAATACCCCACACCTGCATGCGCTCTGCACCCTTTCTCAAGTAACTATATTAAATTCCCTTATGTGAATTTTAAATATATTGGAGCTATGCAACTTTTAAGAGCCTTCACTTTGTTTTGTTTCCCTCGATGGGAGATCACTGTTTGTTTTGTTTCCCTCGATGGGAGATGGGCTCTTTTTTTCTCTCCGTCCAATTCTCCCGCTGCCTGTACTGAAGGCACTGACTCATGCGAGGTTACGGTCCCACAGGCACTGGCTGATCTCCGATAGCTCATCCGTGAGGCCATCCATGTATGAGCCTAGATGGCGCACGTTGGCTATTCAACTATGGGAGGGGCACTAGAGTCAAGCCAGCTCCCAGATGGCGAGATTGTGAGGAGGTTTTTAAAAGGAGAGAGTGATAAAGATGCAGTGGGGATAAGGGAGGGAATGTGAGTGTGGGAGCCAGGCCCTTTACATTGCCAGCAATTCCAGGTGGATATAAAAGATCCCATAGCACTATTTCAAAGAAGAGCAGGGGTCCTGGCCAATATTTATCTCTCAACCAACATCACTAAAAACAGATTATCTGATCATTATCATATTGTTTGTGGGACCTTGCTGTGTGCAAATTGGCTGCTGTGTTTGCTGCATTACAACAATGGCTGCACTTCGAAAAAAAGTACTTAATTGACTGTAAAGCACTTTGGGACGCCCTGAGGTTGTGAAAGACGCTGTATAAATGCAAGTTCTTTCTCTTTTTACCTATTTTGATGTGTCACTTCAAAAATTAAACACACTTTCATATGTGCAAGTCTGTCCCACCAGCTTTAATCATAAATTACACTCCTAACATTTCCATTATGATAATTCTGCTGGAGCTATTTTGGTTTGTGTCTCCTTTTTCATGATCTGTTACTAGGCCCATTGCCCTACTCCATCTATTTTTTTTCCCCTATTTTCCTCTGTGCTTTTTGTTCCCAAAAGCTTCCAGAATGTGACGACGACCAAACGGTCCTCCCTCGTTCAAGCTTTCTTTGCCCATTCCTGACTTATCTTAACACTTTCCACCTCACTGTGAGCCACACTGGCAGGAGAAGGCCTCGGGCTCGCTCCCTCTCCTATGCTGTGGCCGTGGTTATACCACCACCTGGTGGCTGGAGTTGAGCATCGATGATGCACCCTGGTTCTGTTGGACTGTGTGACCAGGGGGTACAAATGATGCCGGGGTTGTCTACTTTTGCTAAGTAGAAGAAATGGAGTTGGAATCATGACTTGACTTCTGATGTTTGCTACTGAAGGTCATTCATCAAAAATCTTCAATGCCTCCATGTCATAGGGTACAGAGTTAGGGGGGAGAAAACAGACTTTTGATGTCGAATTTACAACTCTTTGGGCGGTGCACTGAAAAGTTCGACTGACTGGGCCAAAGTTAGATCGGTGGGAGCTTTAAATGGTGCCCTAACCTTGGACGCTGCAGCACTAGTGAGCAGAAATGAGAGCAACTCCATTTCCCACTGAAATGGGCGTCTGTTCTGCTTGTGAGGCTCTGTTGAATGGTGTCTGTCCATTTGTATTATAATAGTGCAATAAACCTGGTGACTTAAAACAGACCTCTATGAAGGTGATTCAAAATAAGTTCATTTGAGATTTACAGAAGATGATTTTCTGCACTGTGGGGTTGGGGAAGAGCAGGGAAATCCTCATCCTTGTGTTCAAATCCCTCCATGGCCTCACCCCTCCCTATCTCTCTAACCTCCTACAACCCTCCGAGATCTCTGCGCTCCTCCAATTCAGGCCTCTTGTGCATCCCCAAATTTCCATCGCTCCACCATTGGCGGCCGTGCCTTCAGCTGCCTAGGCCCTAAGCTCTGGAATTCCCTCTAAACCTCTCTGCCTCTCTCTCTCTCTCTCTCTCTCTCTACCTTTTTAAGACGCTCCTTTAAAACCTTTGACCAAGCTTTTGATCACCTGTCCTAATACCTCCTTCCGTGGCTCGGTGTGAAATTTTTGCCTGATTGCGCTCCTGCCTTGGGACGTTTAAGGTGCTACATAAATGCAAGCAGTTGTTGTTTGACCCCTGGCCTCACTACAGTTCCAGACGCTGAGAAGGTAACGGCACAGTCCTGCTGTAGGGGAGTGGGCACTGAGTTACTGGAGCAGTCTTCGTGAGAAAAACATCTGACCTGAAATTCTCAAAAAAAAAATGTTATCGGCCGCTTCAGTTGTCAAGGTGATTGCTGATTTTTTTTTTTCCCTTTTTTTGAAAAAGGTTCCATGAGGTACCTCGAGTGCTCAGCTCTCACACAGCGAGGGCTAAAGACCGTGTTTGACGAGGCCATCCGTGCCGTGCTGTGCCCAGCCCCTGAAGAAAGGTCGAAGAAGAAGTGCCTGCTACTGTAATGGTAATTTTCTTTTCCGCCACTAGTTTTTTAAAAAATATTTTCGCAGCTTAAAACCACAAAGGGGAAAAACGAGCTGGAAAAGCGAGGAACATGGAGCGCAGACTGGAAGAACACGCCATCGTTCAGTTTATCTCTCCTTAAGCCCCTCCTCCCACACACTTTAAACATGAGGGTTGGATGTTGCCAGTTAATGTTAAATTGCTGCCTACTTTGGCAGTATATTTTTCAGGCAGTCCAGACATCGAGATTAGGAACAGTTGAGGTCGAAGATCAGCCATGATCTTATTGAATGGCGGAGCAGGCTCGAGGGGCCGGATGGCCTGCTCCTGCTCCTGTTGCTTATATCCTTATGTAGGAGTAGGCCACTCAGCCCCTCTTGCCTGCTCTGCCATTCAGTCAGATCACGGCTGATCTGTATCTTAACTCCATTTATTCCCCTTTGCTCCATATCCCTTGATACCCTTGCCCAACAAAAAAACCTATCAATCGCAGCCTTGAAAGCTCTAATTGTCCCCCAGCATCCAGAGTCTTTCAGGGGAAGAGAGTTCCAGATTTATACTCCCCTTTGTGTGGAAAAAGTGCTTCCTGATTTCTCTCCTAAATGGCCTAACTGTAATTTTAAGGAGATTCCCCCACCAGAGGAAATGGTTTCTCTGTATCTACCCTGTCAAATCTCCTTATCATTTTAAACACCTCCTATCAGACCACCCCTCAATCTTCTAAACTCGAGGGAATACAAGTCACGTTTATTGTGCGTGTGCCCCTCCTGTTGTGCTGCACGTACACAAACACCCCTCCTCCTGTTGCCCCGGCCATGGCCTGTCTCCACCCTTGGTGTACGGTCTCCCCCGACCCTACCTCCCGGCCTGTCCCCAGCCCTTTGGCTCTGGTCCCCTTTTTGCATTCTCCTGGCTCCATCAGCGATGGCAGAGCTTCATCCTAGCTCTCGCCCTCCACCCTTTTTTTTTTTAAAAAGCTTTCTCCAAGTTGAAGCAAATGGCACCAAACTTTGTTGCCCTGAGCTGAGCTTCAAAACCTATATTCTATCCATCACCAAGACCACTGATTTCCATCTTTCCTCTTGCCTCACCCCACTCCCTGCACCATTGACCTCATCACTCAGGTGAAGCGCCTTGGGACGTTTTACTACGTTAAAGACGCTGTATAAATGCAAGTAGTTCACTGTCCTAAATCTCTTGCATTTAATCTTGTATCTCTATCCCCTCATTCTGGACCAGCCCCTCCCCACTGGAAACAGTCTCTTTCTATCCACTTGGTCCCATCCCTTCATCATTTTAAACTTCTATCAAATCACCCTGTAATCTCCTCTCTCCTAATGAAAACAGTCCCAACTTTTCAAGTCTGTGTCTCCATATTGGTACTTCCTCAAATCTGGCAAAATCTTAGTGAATCTGTGCTTTACCCTCTCTGTTGCCTCAACATCCGATACTGCGGAGCCCCAAAACTGCACTTCCGGAAGTCCAGAGGGTGTGTTGAATGCAAATTCTTTTTCCTGCCTCAGAATTTCCCACTTCAGTCACAAAAAATACTGCAGTAGCTCCTCCTGACACCAGAGGGTGCTGTCGGCAACGTTTTCCGCACAGCTGGGACACGGGCCTCTCCGATTTACGTGGCCTGATTTTAACGTCTGGCGCTGGCGGGAAAACAGGGGGTTGGTGACTTTAGTCAGTGAGCCGGGGGGTGGAGGAGAGATTTCAAGCTTGAGAGCAGTGCACCCTGACTTGGCTGTAACTCCTTTTCCATTTCTCTTATCGTTTCAGTTGCACGGTGAGCCATTTATCCTGATCAAGCCAAAGGAATGTACCAAAAGGATTCAGTTGGAGCCCAGTGTGCTGGATTTGCGATGCAATCTTTGTAACATATTTGGGGGATGTAACATTACGGTTTTAGTTACTTTTTTTAAAAAAAAAAATATTTTTGCTGCTTTTTCTTTGTAAATTGTGCGTAGTTTATTAAGACAAAAGAAATGGGTTTATTTTTGCTTGTGTATTCAATATTAATCCTGTCCTACTCGAGGGTCCAACAGTCCCATTAATTGAAATTGTTCGTTCCTTCAGCTTGATGTGTTAAAATCTAGCTCAAAATATGTGAAACAAAAACTTTTTTTTATTCTTCCTGGGCCCTCCTACGCTTCTTGCTAAGCCAGTGGCCAATTATCCACTCGTGGAACATCTGCTAGAGGCAGCTGGGATAACCCAATTATCCTCTTGAGTTTGTAAAGCATTTAAAACTTTGCCTCAAAGTACATCCTCAGTCACCATTTTATTGCCAAGTGTTGCAAATTTTGACCAGTAATTTGTTTTTATCTTATTTTAAAATTTCTGTCCGTGAAATTTGTGCGCAAGGTGATGTTTATAAGAAGGAGGGGGCCCTTATCCGATTGCACCAAATGTCGGCATCGAGCACTCCCAGGTTAGCTACAGCACAGTTAGATACCCAGCAAAGCTCTACCTGCGATGTAGGACCGTGAGGCAGAAATTAATGCCTTCTGGACAAACCCCTTTTAAGCATAGCTGAAATATAAAACAACAAAAAAGACAGAACCATGTTATAAATATATAAAACATGGCCCTTGTGCTTGTGTTTCTTCCTTCTGGTTTAAAATCCGGTCATGGGATAGATTTTTAACTAGAACGGGTGCAGGTGGTGGGGTCATAAGTTGTTTGTGGCGGTGTGGCACTGCATTTTGCCCCCCACCATCTTTCCTTGCCTTAGTTCAGGCACGGAGGGGGGGGCCACCCATCCCCTGGCAGGCAGGGGCCTACTTTACTTCGAAAAGTATTTTAACTTTGGGATTTAGAAGATGAGCGACGGTGGGAGTCCGCGGAGTGGCCAC
This sequence comes from Heptranchias perlo, assembly GCF_035084215.1. NCBI lineage: Eukaryota > Metazoa > Chordata > Chondrichthyes > Hexanchiformes > Hexanchidae > Heptranchias > Heptranchias perlo. Next base: position 8,789,018 of record NC_090364.1, read on the forward strand.
GGTAAGTTGTTATTCTAAAAATCACTTAACTGTGGAATCTTTGTGGGCCAGGAGGAGCAGGAATGCTCCCCCCACCCCCCCCCCCCCTTCCCGGGGCCTCCCCCAGCCCCCTCCTTGCCTTGCCTCTCCCAGCACAGACACCAGCTTCCAAAGCCCTCCCAGCGCTGATTTTATGCCAGGGGACTGTTCCCTCGGGGGGGCCAACCCCCCCCCACCCCGGACCGGGTTTCTGCTCCCCGCCCGCAGGCCACAACCTTGCTCCAGCAGGGTTTGGGGCGGGAGACTGCCCTGAATTATTTAAACGAGGCCCGGGGAGTTAAAATTGGCTTCCCTTGGGGGTTTCCCTCTCTTCCCCCCCCCTGCACCCCCGCCTGCCACAAATGCGCCTCTGGTTAAAAGTGAGCCCCCCTCCCCAGTATCAAACAACAATGCATTAGTGACCCAGTACCCCTCATGCAATTCATTCTTTCTCCACTGCAATTTCCAGTTGGGCTGCCTCCAAATTGTCGTATCCCATATCTGGAGTCCTTTTTCTCTTTCAGAATATTAGCTATATTCGCTTCATTGCAGTATTTTTTGATACAATATACAACTATTATATAAAGTCACTCAGCTCTGTGTATCTTGCAACTTGCGTCACAGCTCGTGGGTTCAAAATTGCTAGAAGTTGAATAATTTGGTATGAATCTGTCCGTTCTTTTCTAAGAAAATAAAATCTGCACTCCGAATCGGTGACCTTCTCGTTTTTTTTTTATTTGTTCCTCTTTTGTTTTCTAACCACCCACTTCAATTTTTTAATTTGAACCTTCCTCGGTTAGTGTGTTAAACGTTGATTTCAGTTCTAACCCCCTGCTTTGGATTTTCTCCCCTCCTCTCCTGAAGGTGCTGATTCACACTGGGGTATTTGTTCCACTGGTGCTGGTCCCCTTGCAGCTCTTTTAAAAAGAGAGGACAAAGACGGACGTGCATTTATATAGCGCCTTTCACATCCTCAGAGCGTCCCAAAGTGCTTTACAGCCAACTAAGTACTTTTGAAGTGTAGTCACTGTGTTGTAATGTAGGAAACCCAGCCAATTTGCATCCAGCAAGCTCCCACAAACAGCAATGTGATAATGACCAGATAATTTTTTTTTTTAGTAATGTTTGTTGAGGGATAAATATTGGCCAGGACACCGGGGGAGGACTCCCCCTGCTCTTCTTCAAAATGATGCCGTGGGTTCTCCTTAACCAAAGAGATTTAAGATGAGGGAAAGAATCAGAACGAGTGACGGAGGAGGTGAATTAAGAGTCAAATTAGATACAGAAATAGAGAGCGAGGGAAAGGAAGATGGGATTAAGAGACAGAAAGGAAAAGTATGAAGAAAAAATTAAAACTTAGAAAGCCTGTAGGAACTACTGTAGAAGTGAGACTCCACAGTTTCAATTGTTCCCTTTTCTGGGCCTCCAAGGTTAAATGGCATGTTAGGGACACAAATCACTTTGTTCACAGGGTCCTCACGATATGTAACACCAGCCCTAAATGGTTGCAGTGAGATTCATTTGTATTTATGACTCAAATCCAGCAATTTCTTGACACTAACAGGGAGGGCGAGGCAACGGTGCAAATCATCATCGAGCAAATCGCCACAAGTTGCAGCTCACGGCCTATCTCTTCCTCGCCACAAATAGATGGGTTATTTACACACTAATAACGGGGCGCGCGCGCCATTAAACTGGCCGTTATTTTCCCAGCAAATTTTCTGGGCCCGCGCCACTGGTTACTGCTTCATGAACGGGGACTGAGCTGAGGCGTGATGGCGGTGACGTTTCCGTCAGCTGGGCGTTCCAGTGGTGTCTGGGAGTCCAGCGGAGAGGGGGAAGGTGAAGGCTTCACATTCAAAAGGAACCCAAATCAATAATGACCCAGCCTCGCTTCAAAGCAGAGCTCTCCGAGCGAGAGGAAATTTTTTTTAAAAATCAGCTTCATAAAATCAAGTTGATGTGTGTGTGAATGTGAGTGACTTTAATGGTTATTGACCAAGTGCTCACTTTAGGGATCCAGCGTTGCCTTTAAAGTAGATCGTCCACAGATGAAAGTTCAAAAGACCTACAGGCTGACTTTATCTTTCAGCAACGGCGGTAAATGGGTGGTGACAGATAGGCCGACAGGTCATACACCCGCTGGATTTACCAGGATAACTGAGTACTGTGTATAAGGGGTGGCTGATTCGTTCGTCACTCAAGTTTCCCTCCTTCAGTCTGTAGGGTTGCCAACTATGGTTGGAGGCATTCCTGGAGATTTGACCACTTGACATTCTGACCACTTGACATTCTGACCACTTGACATTCTGACCACTTGACATTCTGACCACTTGACATTCTGACCACTTGACATTCTGACCACTTGACATTCTGACCACTTGACATTCTGACCACTTGACATTCTGACCATGTGACTTCGTCAAATGTTGTTACATTTACCTTTTTTATAAGGGTGGGGTCCCCTGTAGTTGGCTTTTTTTGCTTGTGGTTTTATGCTAGCAGCTCTTAGAAGTTCCAAGAACCATGAGGCCAACCGAGGGCGGGGGGCCGGAGAGGAGAAACCGAGGGCGGAGAGGGGAAACCATAGGTGGGAATAACTTTGATTCCACCAGTAACTAATGGTAGCTCACTGAAATTGCACTGGTAACTAACCGTAATAGTGGTAACACTCTGATTCCCCTCATAACCAACATTCATCGAAAAACTCACTGCCTGTATGTAACTGGTAGGTGTGATGCCCCACTATCCTACCTGTAAGCCCCATTGCTTTGTTGCATCAACAAATACTCTGTACATGCCAAGGCACTAATACTCCCCCTCCATAATATCTTGTTTCCATGGCAACATTGCTCCCTCGAAGGTTCCTGAGGACAGGTGTCAAAATATACTGAAAGAGGCTTTAATGCCTTCTCGGGGGAGAAAATAACAGTTGCCTGACATTTCCAATCATTAAGGAGGAGGAAAGAAAAGGACCGTCAGTCTTCTCCATTTGACTATATCTGCCACAAATACAGCAGGGTTTAAAACCAAACTGAGTAAAGGGTCATAGATCGGTTTTTCATCTTTATCATGACTCAGCTCTCTCCCCCTCCTTGCCCCTTGCTGGGGTTCAATGCCAAGGGTGCTGGCTGCCCTCCGCTACCTTGTCTAAGTGGGCAAGTCAGCGTCAGTGGACAATTTGACTATGGGAGGCGTCGCAGTTGAGCCAGAGACTGCTCCCGCCTGACCTGCCCGCGCATGGTCTTTGCAGAAAACGTCGCCCGGGAAGCGATCGGTAGGGTAGGGGCCCTCCCTAACGCACAGGGGCTGAAATTGCTGCGCTCTGGCTTACAGGCGACCCGATAGAGGTTTATAAAATAACCAAAGGTTGGATAGCGTGCCTATTGAGATAGTTCCAGTTTGACAGATTGGGGAGGACCACAGGACACAAGTTTAAACCATGTAAGAGTAAGAATAGACTGGATGTTGGGCTGTTCCTCTTTCCCAGAGGGTAGTGAGTCTCGAATATATGGCCGGCTGGTGTGCTGGGTGCCGACTCTCTGCCTTCAAGAGGGAGCTGGGCTGGGTTCTGACTGGGGCAGAGATCGCATCATATAGAAGGTAAGTGTCTTTATTGATAACACTTGGTCCGTGTGATCTCCTGGACTGGTTTCGATCACCTGAAGGGGGTTCGGAGAGGAATTTTCCAGAGTATTTTTTTTTTCCCTTTTTGGACCGCGGTTTGCCTCTGATTTTAATTTGCTGCCCTGAGGCGATTACAAGGCTGTGGGGGTGGGGGGAGTGTCCAGTTATGATGCTCCAGGTATTACGAGCGTTCGACAGACTTGATGGACCAGCTTGGCTTTTCCTGCCTGTCATTTCCACATGTTCCTATGTACCTCAACTGAAATCAGATTGCGGCCCCCTCCCCACCAAAGCCGCATCATTATTTTTTTTTCACCGGTGGGGGTTGAGGCTTGTAAGTGCGACACATGCTGAGCCATACAAACCAGGAGGATCCCAGATTCGCTCCTTGGCCTCTCGGCAGAATAAAAAATAAGTAAGACACCAGCATTGGGCCTGTGCTCTCAATGCTCACGGTCGCATGGCGTACGCATGTGAACTTTAACCCTTTTGTGCGTGAGACGGCAAGCAGAGTGTGCCAGTGTTTTTCGATCGCTGTGCGTGCTTTACTGCCTTGATTACTGAACGGTGGCAGACGGTCGTTAAGTACACGTACCCTGTATTGTGTGTGAGACGTTCGCGACTAAAATTAGTGTGTGGCTAAAACGCTGCCACCATAGCCGCGGCTGTGGCTCGTCAGCGATGCCTCAGACCTCGTTTTATATCACAGCGTTGCCTGTGAAGTAATGTCCAAATATTACTGACCAGAGCTTGAGAGAGGGACAGAGCGTGACTGATGGGGAGACGGAGCTGTCCTATTGGAATGGACACAGTAATCCTCCAGTCATTCCTTCGTGCAGTGAGCCGCTGGGATCTGGAACGCACTGCCTGAAAGGGTGGTGGAAGCAGATTTCAAAAAAGGGAATCGATGAATACTTGAAGGGGAAGAATTTGCAGGGCTATGGGGAAAAGAAGCAGGGGGGAGTGGGGCTAATTGGATAGCTCTTTCAAAAAGCCGGCACAGGCATGATGGGCTGAATGGCCTCCTGCTGTGCTGTTCCAGTCTATGATGCTGTGATTTCCCCCCCCCCCGCAGTGATAATTACATGTAAACGTTGTTTAAAGAAAGCGGTCCCTCTTTCTAGCTGTCTCTTTTGGTTGTTTGTTGGCATCAGGTGCCACTCTTTTCCTGACAGTTGTTTGTCATTTTCCTCTCAGCAGTCGGTGTTCCCGTGACGTAGTTTTATTTTCGCGAGATGTCCGCACTTCTCCCCCGAGGCGCCATCTGCCACCTCGAAACGATCGCCCCTTCCCCCACCTCCCGGCTTGAATGACAGGCAACTTCCACTGGATGCCTTCCACTTTATAATTCTCTCTCTCTCACACACACACACACACACACACACACACACACACCCCAAAGTGAGAGACATTCGCACTGGGGAATTGAACACTTTCCATTTCAGGCACCTCAGCAACCCCCAGGCCGGGTAGATCACAGTTAGAAGCAAAGCAAAGCTTCCCTCTCCTCAACCCAACAATAAAAAGAAAAACTTGCATTTATATAGCGCCTTTCACAACCCCAGGACTGCCTGAAGTGCTTTACAGCCAATGAAAGTACTTTTTGAAGTGTAGTCACTGTTGTAATGTAGGAAACGTGGCAGCCAATTTGTGCACAGCAAGATCCCACAAACAGCAACGTGATAATGACCAGATAATCTGTTTATTAGTGATGTTGGTTGAGGGATAAATAGTGGCCAGGACACCCCCCCCCCGTGCTCTTAGAAATAGTGCCACAGGATCTTTTACGTCCATCTGAGAGGGCAGACGCGGTCTCAGTTTGAAGTCTCATCCGAAAGACGGCACCTCAGACAGTGCAGCGCTCCCCCAGTACTGCACTGGGAGCGTCAGCCTGGATTTTGTGCTCAAGTCTCTGGAGTGTGCCCCCTATTGCACCAGTCTGCCTCTGTAAAGCAAGATTAGTGCCAAATTATGGCAATTGCCAATTGAAGGGTTGGGGCTGTCAAAAATGTATTTCACATTGAACCTTTACAGACAGCAGATAAAGGTAACCTTTGCCTGCCTGTCTGTCCGGGCTGGACTTGAGATCCAAAGAGTCACTAAGGCACCTGGATTATAAATGCCACAGTTTGCCTCTTTCCCCCCATCATCCTGCCACTGTCAGCCTCTCTGCACCATCTGACTACAGAGGGGCCCCTTGATATGAATGCCGGCCCACAGTCACACAATTATAGGCGAAAATCTGTCGAGCTTTTAAAAGAACCGCAGGGCAAGTTATGTTACATTGTGCACTTCCCCCTGAGCTCTGTGAAGAAAAAAAGATTAGCATAATTGGGTTATTAGCACTTAAAAATATGGATGAATGGTATAAAAAGAATGAGGGAAGAAACTGCAAGAAGGGTTAAGTTCCAGATTAGAAAAATAAACTGCTCCCACGCACTGCCCACACTTAACTCAATCGAAGAAGTCTAGTGTTTTTAAGTACTCACCATAGAGATCGGACCACAGCTCTTTTAAAATGCTACATCGATTCTCAGTCATAAATTGGGTTTAACAGGTGCTCGCACAGAAGGGGATTATTGAAACTGCTTGACTGAATTAATCTACATGATGTTAGTCGATTTTAAGAATACATTAGAGTTGACTGCTCTGACGGGCACTGTGAAACCGGAGAATTAATAGGCATCTGCTTTCCCAAACTGTCTTAAGCATTGATTACAGTTGATCCTGAGAAAAGTGACAGCGCAAAATTTGTTCGGTGAAATGGTGAGGCAGTGAATTCCAGGATCACAGGTTGGCCAGCCAGATTCCAAGATTAACTGCTCAGATTTCAAGATGGCTGCCTGGATACAGCTCTGTGCTTGTGCATGTTGCTATTCTTACTGTAATAACAAACCACATGTGCAGCACTAATGAATATTTATTGCTAACACTGCTTATCCTTCTGACTTACAGCACTGCACATGTCAAACGAACATTTTTGGATTTTGACTAATCGAACCATTTTTTTTTGGTTCATTAAAGGAAAAAGCACTTAGAACATAAGAAATAGGAGCAGGAGTAGGCCAATCGGCCCCTCGAGCCTGCTCCGCCATTCAATACGATCATGGCTGATCTGATCCTAACCTCAAATCTAAATTCATGTCCAATTTCCTGCCCGCACCCTGTAACCCCTAATTCCCTTTACTTACTAAAACTAATATGTTCCCAGACAGGGACTTTAGAGTTGGAGTCTGAGGTTTCTGCAGTATTAAGTGAGAAGGGCTGGTGACAGATTCAATATTTGTTGCTGATTAAACAACCACTGTAATGCATGTATAATGACAGATTTATAGTCTTTATGAAGTTTTGAAACGTGATACTGATTTATGATGATTAAGAAAGCTCTTGAATTTATATGGCACCTTGTCACGTCTCTCGGAAACATTCGAAAGCACTTCACATGCAATGAATTGCATTGTTGTGCAATTACTATTAATGTGTAGTTAAACATGGCAGCCATCTTGCTCATGTTAACACTCCATAAGCGGCATGAGTTGGTTGGTTGAGAATATTAGTTAGGGTGCCAGGAGATCTTTCAACTCTTCTTTGAATAATGCCATAGGTTCTTTAATGTCCATCCAAAACTTGGTTCACCATCTTATCCAGTCACCAACACCCACTGCAATGTAACAGTGCTTGCCTTGATATGTTGCTCGCGTACTGGAGTGGAGCTTGAAACCCAAACCGGCCGTCTCAAAGGCCAGAGTGCAACCATCTGCCACTTGAAAAGGCGTTCGAGCAGAGTTAAAGAGAGTCAGAAGATAGAAAGCAATACTGAAACCAAATGGCCGCTTGCTGCACCCAGTGCCGCTGGTGGTGGCAGTGGTTCACGTTTGTCCCCCCCCCCACAGCATCCTGTCTGCCGCCGCATGGGAGAGGTTGAGGGAAGGGATGGACCCTCCAAGGCAATAGTATTGTCTCATTTATATTGCAGCACTGCCAAGGTGCTCAGAGCGATTCTGTGTGGTGGTGGTGGTGGGTGGAGTCCGTTGGAGATGGTGACCTTGCAAAACGTTGCCCCTTTTTGAACAGGGACCCGACAGCCATGGGAGAGAGTGAACTTTCACCCCATTGCCCGAGGCTGGATTTGAACCAGGAATGAAAGAACCTCGGGAGCATTACACTAAAAAGTAGCTGCTAGTTGATCCTGAGAGAAGCTTCTGATAATTATCCGCTCCATCGCCAAGACCGCCTACTTCCACCTCCATAACATCGCCCGTCTCCACCTCTGTCTCAGCTCATCTGCTGCTGAAACCCTCATCCATGCCTTTGTTACCTCTAGACTCGACTATTCTATGCTCTCCTGGCCGGCCTCCCATCTCCCACCCTCCATAAACTTGAGCTCATCCAAAACTCTGCTGTCCGTATCCTGACTCGCACCAAGTCCCGTTCAGCTATCATCCTCTGTGCTCGGTGACCTACATTGGCTCCCAGTCCGGGAACGCCTCGATTTTAAAATTCTCATTCTTGTTTTCAAATCCCTCCATGGCCCTGGTGCCTCCCTATCTCTGTAACCTCCTCCAGCCCTACAACCCTCTGAGATCTCTGCACTCCTCCAATTCTTGCCTCTTGTGCATCACTGATTTTAATCGCTCCACCATTGGCGGCCGTGCCTTCAGCTGCCTAGGCTCTAAACTCTGGAATCCCCTCCCTAAACCTCTCCGCCTCTCTCTCCTCCTTTAAGGCACTCCTTAAAACCTACCTCTTTGACCAAGCTTTTGGTCGCCTGTCCTTAAATGGCTCGGGTGTCAAATTTTGATTGATAATCGCTCTTGTGAAGTGCCCTGGGATGTTAAGGGCGCTAGATAAATGCAAGTTGTCGTTCTTGTAAAAAGGGGCATCTCCCATATAGAATCATAGAATTTTACAGCACAGAAGGAGGCTATTCGGCCCATCGCACCCATGCTGGCTCTCCGAAAAAGCTGGCCACTTAGTCCCAATCACCCACCCTTTCCCTACACCTGTTAAAACCTTCCAAATATTTATCTATTTGCCTTTTAAAAGTTATTATGGATTCTTCTTCTGTTTCCTGTAGGAAAGACCATCATTCCGTACCATAAATGCCGTGCATTTTTTAACCAGGATAACTTCAGGGCAGGATATATAAAACCCAGAGATGTCTCCGAGAGATTCATTTCTAATCTTGTCCAAAAAAAAATCTCACAAAGGAGTGAAGGAAATTATCACAATCCCCCCAAAGCTACATCCTTCTAAGATCTTGTGCAGAGGGCTCTGTTAAGAAAGCCGAGATTGAAATATTCTAGGGTTCTTACCTAATTAAGCTTCGTTAGTTCTGCCTCAGTGCAGTACAACAGGGTAAAGACACTGCCCAGAATGGCACCAGCCTTCGAAGGCCAGAAGGACTCAGGCTCAATTTCCCGGTCTGTGGTAAGGTAGCTGATTTAGACCATGGTGGTACTGCGGTATCCTTGGCCTAGGGAGGGAAGGGGGGCCTGGATATCAGTCACAATTCCTGCTCCTGATCGCAAGCCAACAACCTCTGTATAGATATCAGGTCAGGATTGAGCTTAGCTGTGATGACCCCCAAGGAAGAACAGCCCATTGATACTCATTGTCTCACGAGGAATGGGCACCTGGGCAAGGTACCAGGAAGCAGCCGGTGCTCTGGGATCCGCGAGCCAGTGTCTTCAGGAGGAGCAGGGGGAGGGAGAAAGCTAACCAGGAGCTGCCAAGGTGATTGGGCCATGGAGCGAGAGAAACCGCCTTCGTTCTCGGGGTGGAGATTCCTTTAGGCCCGTCTTTGGGGCGTAGAGCCCGCGCCCCAACTGGGAGGCCCGAGGCCGCCCCGAAATTGGGCCTCATTAAAAATGATCTGGGCAAGCTGCCAGTACCTGCCGCCCTTCCACGGGCAGCTCGCCTGTTTGAGACAGAGGAATTCGGGCTGCTTGGACTTGGAGAGTGGAGGATGGAGCAGCAACGAGGGGTGGGGAGGGTGCTGCCATCGGAATACTGCGGAGACGGGGGAGCAGTCCTGCTCCTACTAGCTGCACAGCAGCAATTTTTACCCTCACCTTTCGTTGGCAGCGACCTAAGTTGAAGAGTCCTGAGCGGAACAGGCCCGGATCTTGTTTCACGCACCCCAAACCAATTTCTAAAACAGGCATAAAGCCCCTGATTTCACCTGTGTAAGAGGGAGCGGTCAATATTTTGCCGTAGGCAGCCTCCAGGGATGCATTAAGGGGTAGGACTTGATGGAGTTTTTTGATGAGGTAACAGAGAGGGTCGATAAGGGCAATGCGGTTGATGTAGTGTATATGGACTTCCGAAAGGCGTTTGATAAAGTGCCGCATAATTGGCTTGTCATCAAAGTTGAAGCCCATGGAATAAAAGGGTCAGTGGCAGCATGGATACGCAATTGGCTAAGTGACAGGAAACAGAGAGAAGTGGTGAACGGTTGTTTTTCGAACTGGAGGGAGATGTACAGTGGTGTTCCCCAGGGGTCGGTGCTGGGACCACTGCTTTTCTTGATATATATTAATGACTTGGACTTGGATGTACAGGGCACAATTTCAAAATTTGCAGATGACACAAAACTTGGAAGTTTAGTGAACAGTGAGGAGGATAGTAATAGACTTCAAGAGGATATAGACAGGCTGGTGGAATGGGCGGACACGTGGCAGATGAAATCTAATGCAGAAAAGTGTGAAGTGATACATTTCAGTAGGAAGAAAGAGGAGAGGCAATATAAACTAGAGGGCACAACTCTAAAACGAGCACAGGGACAGAGGGCTCTGGGGGTATATGTGCACAAATCGTTGAAGGTGGCAGGGCAGGTTGAGAAAGCAGTTAAAAAAGCATACGGGATCCTGGGCTTTATAAATAGAGGCATTTTTTTTTTCAAAAAATATACTTTATTCATAAAATTTGCAGCAGTACATACAATACAGTTGTCATATCACTTTCCAAACGTACACAATACAGATTATACAATTTGCAGGTTACGTTAAGTGCAGTACAATGAAAACATTGGACATAATTACAGTTCATGACACTCTAGGGTGTCTCATTGCATCATACTCAACACAGATTATTGCTTACAGATTCATTTCTGGTCCATTTCAGATTCATTACAGGTACATTACAGCAATTTGAATTTTACATTCTGCCCGAGGGGGTTTTTCCCTGATTGCAGCCCCTCGGTTTACAATGGCGGGAAGGCTCTAAACGGTTGCCTTTCCCCACAGGGCCTTTGCGGCGGCCGCACCCATCCTCAGTGTGTCCCTCAGCACGTAGTCCTGGACCTTGGAATGTGCCAGTCTGCAACACTCGGTCGAGGACAGCTCCTTGCACTGGAAGACCAGCAAGTTTCGGGCAGACCAAAGGGCGTCTTTCACCGAGTTGATGGTCTTCCAGCAGCAGTTGATGTCCGTCTCAGGGTGCGTCCCCGGGAACAGCCCGTAGAGCACAGAAACCTGTGTTACGGAACTGCTCGGGACGAACCTGGACAGATACCACTGCATCTCTCTCCAGACCTTCTTTGCAAAGGCACATTCCATAAGGAGATGGGTGACGGTCTCGTCTCCACCGCAGCCTCCTCTGGGACAGCGCGCGGTGGCGCTGAGAGTCCGGGAGTGCATGAAGGATCTGACGGGAAGGGCCCTTCTCACCACCAGCCAAGCTAGGTCTTGGTGCTTGTTTGAAAGCTCTGGCGATGAGGCGTTCTGCCAAATGACATTGACAGTCTGCTCGGGGAACCAACCGACAGGATCCACCATCTCCTTTTCCCGCAGGGTCTCGAGGACGTTACGTGCGGACCACTTGCTGATCGCCTTGTGGTCAAAGGTGTTTTCCTGCACAAACCTTTCCACGAAGGACAGGTGGGGCGGAACGGTCCAACTGGACGGAGCGTTCCGTGGCAGCGTGGCCAGGCCCATCCTTCTCAACACCGGGGACAGGTAGAACCTCAGCACGTAGTGACACTTTGTGTTTGCGTACTGAGGGTCTATGCACAGCTTGATGCAGCCGCACACAAAGGTGGCCATCAGGATGAGGGCCACGTTGGGCACGCCTTTCCCCCCTTTCTCTGGAGATTTGTACATCGTGACCCTGCGGACACGGTCCATTTTTGATCTCCAGACAAAGTGGAAGATGGCTCGGGTGACTGTCGCGGCGCAGGAGCGAGGAATGGGCCAGACCTGCGCCACGTACAGCAACACCGAGAGCACCTCGCACCTGATGACCAGGTTCTTGCCCACGATCGAGAGGGATCATTGATCCCACAGTCCCAGTTTCTGCTTAACCTTGGAGATACGCTCCTCCCAGTTTTTGGTGCACGCCCCGGCCCCCCCGAACCAGATCCCCAGCACCTTCAGGTAATCCGACCTGACGGTGAAGGGGACAAAGGATCGGTCGGTCCAGTTCCCAAAGAACATGGCCTCGCTCTTGCTACGATTTACCCTGGCCCCCGAGGCCAGTTCGAACTGGTCGCAGATGCTCAAAAACAAGGAAGGACCTTTATAAAACACTGGTTCAGCCACAACTGGAGTTTTGTGTCCAGTTCTGGGCACCGCACTTTAGGAAAGATGTGAAGGCAGAAGAGATTTACTAGAATGATTCCATGGATGAGAGACTTTAGTTACGTGGATAGACTGGAGAAGCTGGGGTTGTTCTCCTTGGAACAGGGAAGGTTGAGAGGAGATTTGATAGAGGTATTCAAAATCATGAAGGGACTAGACAGAGTAGATAGAGAGAAACTGTTCCCATTGGCAGAAGGGTCAAGAATCAGAGGACATAGATTTAAGGTGATTGGCAAAAGAACCAAAGGTGACATGAGGAAAAGCTTTTTTACACAGCGAGTGGTTATGATCTGGAATGCACTGCCCGAGGGGGTGGTGGAGGCAGATTCAATCATGGCCTTCAAAAGGGAACTGGATAAGTATTTGAAAGGAAAAATATTGCAGGGCTACGGGGATAGGGTGGCGGAGTGAGACTAGCTGGATTGCTCTTGCATGGAGCCAGCATGGACTCGACGGGCCGAATGGCCTCCTTCCGTGCTATAACCATTCTCTGATTCTAGGATATCGTTCAGACGCCCTTTGGACACGGGTCCAGGAAATCAGCCCCCGTCGCGCCCATTCACGGGCGTAAAACGGGCACTGGGAGGCTCAATTTCTAACCCCTTGTGCCTATGTCTCGCCCTCTGCTTGTTGTTAAAACTGCCCAAAACAAGGAATCTCTCATCTTTGCCTTGATGAGGTTAACTAGCTGGCAGCTGCTTTGAGGCCCTGATATCTGATTCATGCTGATGTGATCATTAACCCCTGACCCCAATATTTCCAGCTTTATCTCACCTTGGCTTTCTGTGTCAATTGTTGGTCATCAGGTCCTGATTCCCCATTGCCCACTCAGTGTTATAATGTTTTCATCGCTGCTTTATCTGCTGTTTGGAGGGGTGTTCAGAAAAATACTAAAGAACGATATACAAAATGTCGCCAAGTCTCTGTGGGCACTGGGTGCAGGGTTCCACTGTTTTTACTGGCTGACCTCTGTGTAATGAGGTCAGTCTGCTCGCAAGGTAAATGCCACTCGCTTGTGAAGCTTTTCAAATGTGATTTCTTTCTGATTCGCTTCAGCAACAGATAAAAATTAGGACTGAGGGAGAGGACGGATTTGAAAGAAGGCTGATCGGAGAGAGAGAGAAAGAGGACACAAACTAGAGAAGGGAAACAAGGGAAAGAAAGACGTCCCCTGATGGCCTAGTCAGTAGGCCCCGGGCTGGGGTCGCCAACTCTGGTGGGGCGTATTCCTGGAGGTTTCATCACATGACCTCCCGCCTCGAACTACCCCGCCCCCACACTCCCGCCATTGGTCCATCCTCCAGGTGCTACTGCCTTCCCACGGTTGATTGGGAAAGGATTAAAAATATACTGTGCTGGGACACAAGTGCATTATTAGATTGAACAAAGGCCAACTGTATTTACACTTAAATTTTTTACAGTTATATAAAATATTTTGTTCAGATGGAATTAAAAAAAGTTTCTAACACTGCTGAAAACTAAATACCAATCATGTTGTTCAGATAGCAGCTTGTCTGGGGTTCTTTAAGGAGGTTGTTTGCTAAGTTGGTGAGGTTGTGCTCGTAAGCCAGTTAGTAAAACAAGTCATTGTTACCCAGTTGGATTAATCTTGACCGTTAATGAAATGACCCTTTTCCTCCCATCTCCAATATTTTTATAACTAACGAATGAAAGTTTGAAGAAAATGAAAAAAAAAACACACAATTTTGTTGAACGCCCCTGTGACCTTTCTCCTGGGTGTTACTCGCATCAATATCCTGGAGATTAATCTTCAATTCCTGGAGGCTCCAGGACAATCCTGGAGGGTTGGCAACCCCTACGGCAGGCTTAATTCCTGGTCGGTGCCGAGTTAGCGGAGGAGGGGGAGGGGAATTTAACTGAAACTACCGGTTACCCTCCAGAAACCCACTGCCAGTTAGATTCTTTCCCGTCTGAGGGTAGAGTGGGGGTTTGGGGGGATGGTGAATCCAGTCAGGGGAGGCCTAAACTTTCATTGTAAGCCTTGAAGGAGCACTTCAGATCCTCCTGACCCCCACAAATGGAAGTAAAAAACTTACCCGAAGGGTCTCTTCAGCTTCCTGAAATGACGTTCTTACCTCTAGCATTGACTATTCCAATCCTCTCCTGGCCGGCCTCCCATCTTCCACTCTCCGTAAACTTGAGCTCATCCAAAACTCTGCTGCCCGTATCCTAACTCGCACCAAGTCCCGTTCACCCATCACCCCCTGTGCTCGCTGACCTACATTGGCTCCAGGTCCAGCAACGCCTCGATTTTAAAATTCTCATCCTCGTGTTCAAATCCCTCCGTGGCCTCGCCCCCCTCCCTATCTCTGTAACCTCCTCCGGCCCTACAACCCTCCGAGATCTCTGCGTTCCTCCAATTCTGGCCTCTCGCGCATCCCAGATTGTCATCACTCCACCACTGGCGGCCAAGTCATCATCTGCCTAGGCCCTAAGCTCTGGAATTCCCTCCCTAAACCTCTCCGCCTCTCTCTCTCCTCCTTTAAGATGCTCCTTAAAACCTACCTCTTTGACCAAGCTTTTGGTCACCTGTCCTAATATCTTCTTTTGTGGCTCAGTGTGAAATTTTGCTCTCGTGTAGTGCCTTGGGACGTCAAAGGCGCTATATAAATGCAAGTTGTTGTTATTGTTGATTCTCTTCATGCTGACGTTCACCTGGTGGGCGAACAGCTCAAGGCGAAGGTAAAACCAGGCAGTTTCTAGAATGGGCGGCTATGTCAGCTCTACACACGGGCGGCCTGTTGAGAGTCTATCCTGCAAAGCATTCATCATATTTTAAAAATAAATGAATGGCTTCTAATTTTATCACCTTCTGCGGAGTTTTGTCATCTCGTTGTTTAAACACCGAGTGACTGATGACATTATCAAGATGACTGCTGTGGGAGTTACTGAGCCTGACAGTGCGTGCAGGCTGAACTAACATTAATAGAGATACAGCCATTAATCCAGAGGCCTTCAGAAAGGCTTGTCACTTCCCGATTGCCTTACGGGATTTATTTGAGTGCAGCACATAATTAACCTGGAGTGCGTCGGCTTTCAAAGAGCTTCTTAACCCAAACTGCTGGGATTGCGAGCTCCTTCAGACGAGTTTTGGCCAGCCCTGCTTCAGCTCCCCCTGCTCACACAGAAATACTGAAAGGAAATCAATGGAAAGTAAAATCATTAATGATCACAGGATCACGAAAGGGGAGATGTCAATGGCGATCGTTAAACCAGAAATGGCACCATCGCCTTACTAGCATAGAAACTCTTAACGTGCGTGTATGAAATGACTTGTTATTTTAACCTGGTGTCATCCTGTTTGAGCTCTGGCTCATTTTGGCAGCACTCTTACCTCAATGTCTCTCGCCTCTGAAGCAGAGGTTCGTAGTCCCCACTCCAGAGACTTGAGCACAAAATCTAGGCTGACACTCCCAGCGCAGTACTGGGGGAGTGCTGCACTGTCGGAGGTGTGGTCTTTCGGGTGAGACGTTAAACCGCCCCCTCAGGTAGACGTAAAAAATCCCATGGCACTCGAAGAAGAGCAGGGGAATTGTCCCCGTTGTCCTGGGCCAATATTTATCCCTCAACCAACATCATTATCTGGTCATTATCACATTGCAGTTTGTGGGATCTTGCTGTGCGCAAATTGGCTGCCGCATTTCCTACATTACAACAGTGACTACACTTCAAAAGTACTTCATTGGCTTTGGAACGTCCTGAGTTCTTTCTATATTTTCACAGTGCAGTCACAATTAACGGTTTTGTTAACAATGTGTTTTCCCCATCGCCTCTCTCTCTGTACACCTCGCCTGAATGAGCGGACTCACACGGAGGGGGCGCGCCCATGTTGGTCATTCTTCGTGCGTGAGTTATTCGACTGCACGAGGCATCGCGGGCGATCCTGTCTCAGCAGCCATAGGCTGCTCCAGCGAAGGGGAGAGGGGTTTGGGGGGGTGGGGGGTCATGCACTGGATAGCGAACAGAAGTGGGACTAAATCTTATATCCCTTCCCTTGCAGTGGGACGAAAGGGAGCTCCCACCATCCCATTCTGCCACCGTGGCTGAGCTCCAGCACAGACAGGCGACAAAAGCTGGGGTCTTCCAAGCCTGAATAGCTGAGTTTTGCACCGGGTAGTACATCATTTATCCACTAAACCATTGGGAGGAACTGACAGAAGGAGAATATTTGATGCGATTTGTCTCCCCCCTCCCACTGTGTTTTGACACTGACAGAAGATCATTCCCCCTCTCAGTATGATGTTCGTTTTGATGCGCCTCACCCTTGACCCCTGTGGATGTCACAGCTTTGACCTTGTCACTCATGGTTTATGAGGTCAGCCCACTTGTGGGACATCAGTCAGCACCCGGGGGACGAGGCCTTCATAATGTAACACTTGCACCTGTCACGATAACACAATGCAGCAGGGCAGTTCTGTCTGAACCCATTTGGTCGTAAAGATACAGGACAAAACACGGGCAACCCCAATGGGTGTCTAAGATCGTCCTTAAGAATTTTACACAAGCGCATTTTTCCTTACACGGTACAGTAAATGTTGCAGTCCATCAATCGGGAGTGTTTATCCAACATGTAACACACTTTTGGAAGGATGTCAAGGCCTTGGGGAGGGTGCAGAAGAGATTTACCAGAACGGTACCAGGCTTAAGGGACTTCAGTTACGTGGAGAGACTGGAGAAGCTGGGATTGTTCTCCTTAGAGCAGAGAAGGTTAAGGGGAGATTTGATAGAGGCGTTCAAAATTAGGAAGGGTTTTGATAGAGTAAATAAGGAGAAACAGTTTCCACTGGCAGAAGGATCGGTAACCAGAGGACACAGATTTAAGATAATTGCAAAAAATCCAGGGGGGAGAGGAGGAGAAATGTTTTTAACGCAGCGAGTTGTTATGATCTGGAATTCACTGCCTGAAAGGGCGGTGGAAGCAGATTCAATAATGATTTTGGAAAGGGAATTGGATAAATAATTGAAAAGGAAAAATTTGCGGGGATAAGGCAGGGGCGCGGGGCTAATTGGGTAGCTTTTTCAAAGAGCCAGCACAGTCGCGATGGGCCGAATGGGCTCCTTCTGTGCTGTATGATATGATTCTACGTGCTGTTCAAAATTTAACTTCCTCATTTGCAGGAGCGCACACACTGCTACAGTAAGTCTGCTGGGAATAACTGTGCATATTGGTACACTCCAAGATCAGTTTGGAGTATAGTGGAAGGAGTCAGAGGCTGACTAACAGGCCCCAACATAAGTGCTCCTTCTATCTTTATACCAGCTGATAGGGAGGTTAGTCCCCTATAACAGGAGTGTTTTATAGCCACCCACTGGGCAACAACCCAGAATTCTGAGCCAGAGCTCTAGTCTCCACTCACCAAGACTGTCTGAAGTTGGGATTGAACCTGGTACTTTCAGATTGAGAGGCAGGAACGTTACCACTGAGCCAAAGGCTCACTCCAGGCAGTGAGTGATACTGGCAAGGCCCATCCCTCGCTGCTCTCAGAAGGTGATGGTGGGCCTTCTCCTTAAGTAAATATGTTTAGACTTTAGAGATGTAAGGAATCTTACAACACCAACAGTTTTATTTGAAAATCACAAGCTTTCGGAGGCTTTCTCCTTCGTCAGGTGAAGTGTGGGATTCCTTGAATGTTACCGCATTTATAGTCAGAGAACAATACCTGGTGATTACAGATAATCTTTCCAACTGCCCGTTGTCAAGGCAATCAAAGTGTTCAGACAGAGAGATGTTACATACAGGACCACTGAATATACAAACGGCCAGAACAAAAGACAGAGAGAGAGAGAGAGAGAGAAACATCCGAAAGGAAGAGACAAACAGAGAATGACCCGTTGTATTAAAAACAGATAACTTTTTTTCGCTGGTGGGGTTACGTGTAGCGTGACATGAACCCAAGATCCACAACTCCACATCATAGACTTTAGAGGGCATTAATTGTAGTGTGGGACTGGAGTGACTAGTAGGCCAGAGCAGGGGTGAGGGATATTAGTGAACCAGTTGGGTTTTTACAAGCCAGTAGCTTTCACGGTTATATTTTTCCTGGTGTCAGCCCACAAATTACCAAATGTGTGGAATTCAGGGAAGAAAGTTCCACTTACAGAGTGTTGCAGTGGGAGCAGTACAAGAAATGGGCGAATAAAACACAAAATCAGGTCAGCTGTCACACCCCCCCACACCATGACCCAAATCACCTCATGGTTGATCAGCAGTGGTGACCTGCCCTGGACTAGACATGGCGAAATACCTCAACTAATAAGGATAATAGTTCAGCTTGGCTCAGTTGACTTAGTGATTATGAAGCTGTTCCATGACCTCAGTCATTGCATTTCGGAAATAATTCATTGTGTGAGGTCCTTTGAGATGTTTTGACGTGATAAGGGAAGAAACAACAACAACAACAACAACAACAACAACAACAACTTGCGTTTGTATCGTGCCTTTAACGTAGTGAAACATCCCCAAGGCGCTCCACAAGAGCCAAATCAGACAAGAACTTGACACCAAACCAGGGAAGGAGATATTAGGACAGGTGACCAACAGCTTGGTCAAAGAGGTAGGTTTTAAGGATCTTAAAGGAGGAGAGAGGGGTGGAAAGGCAGAGAGGTTTAGGGAAGGAATTCCAGAGCTTAGGGTCTAGACGGGTGAAAAGGGTTAATTCAGAGATTCCACATGCCTACAGGACAGCCTCTTGAAGGGAGCGCAAATCGGAGATGAGGCTACAACCCTGCCGTACCGATTCTCCGTCCCATGCTCCATCTGCGTGCGGCTCTCCTCTTGAGCAAGGAGATTGGTTATCTCAGCCTCCCTTAAGTGCAAAGGTCTCTTTCTTTCTTATAGGCAGAACCCGCTGTTTCCATGGCTGCCCCAAGTCCTTCTTACAAAATGAATTACTTCAAATACATATGACTTCCAACAGAGGCATGTCCGTTCCATTTCGTCTAATATAGCTCCTTCCCCCTCGCCTGAGACACAATCCCCCCCACTCCCGACCATTATGGTACATTTAAGGCATCAGCCGTGACTCAGTGGGTGGCACTCTCGTCTCTGAAGCAGAGGTTCATGGGTTCAAGTCCCACTCCAAAGACTTGAGCACAAAATCCAGGCTGACACTCCAGTGCAGTACTGAGGGGAGTGCTGCACTGTCAGAGGTGGCGTCTTTCAGATGCCACGGAACTATTTCGAAGAAGAGCAGGGGAGTTCTCCCTGGTGTCCTGGCCAATATTTATCCTTCAACAAACATCACTAAAACAGATTATCTGGTCATTATCACGTGCTGTTTGTGGGATCTTGCTGTGCGTAAATTGCCTGCCGCCTCTACCACATTACAACAGTGACTACACTTCAAAAGTACTTCATTGGCTGTAAAATGCTTTGGGAAGTCCTGAGGTAGCGAAAGGCGCTATATAAATGCAAGTCTTTCTTTTACATTGGCTTCTCGAGAATATGTATCTATATGTGACTCCCCAAAGCCTTTCCACCTTCTACAAGCTACAAGTCAGGAGTGTGATGGAATACTCTCCACTTGCCTGGATGAGTGCAGCTCCAACAACACTCAAGAAGCTCGACACCATCCAGGACAAAGCAGCCCGCTTGATTGGCACCCCATCCACCACCCTAAATATTCACTCCCTTCACCACCGGCGCACTTTGGCTGCAGTGTGTACCATCCACAGGATGCACTGCAGCAACTCGCCAAGGCTTCTTCGACTGCACCTCCCAAACCCGCGACCTCTACCACCTAGAAGGACAAGAGCAGCAGGCACATGGGAACAACACCACCTGCACGTTCCCCTCCAAGTCACACACCATCCCGACTTGGAAATATATCGCCGTTCCTTCATCGTCGCTGGGTCAAAATCCTGGAACTCCCTTCCTAACAGCACTGTGGGCGAACCTTCACCACACGGACTGCAGCGGTTCAAGAAGGCGGCTCACCACCATCTTCTCAAGGGCAATTAGGGATGGGCAATAAATGCTGACCTCGCCAGCGACGCCCACATCCCACGAACGAATAAAAAAAAATGTATCTATATGTTAATGCCTGAAGAATCAATGGGGGATAAAAATGAGTATAGGTGTATGCATACTGATATGCTGGTAGGGTTAGATGCAGAAAGGTGGAAGGAGGATAGAAACACTGGCATAGATCAGTTGGGCCGAATGGCCTGCTTCTGAGCTGTAAATTCTATGTAATTCGACGTAAGATGCCTGGTATGAAGCAGCAATGAGGAAAACCCCTAGCATTCAATGAAACTTTGATAGTGTAGTCATGGAAATAGCAGCAGCAGTCAGCGCGTGCATCAGGGGACAGTGCAGTATAAGTACAAAGAAACCTCTAAATACAAATGATAAATGAATTGTACAGCGAACATCCAAACCTTTGTGGAGTCAGTCGTATAAATCTTGTTAACTCTCCGCCCCCACAGTCAACTCTGGTTGGCCCTTTTGTTTGCCATAAAGGAGCATATTGGTCCCGTCCAGTGAAGCTCCTGAGCCGATCGCTCCTCTGCCACTCAAAGAGATTGACACGGTTTATAGCAATATTTACGAGAGTGTGAGTGAGAACGCTAAAGCACTGTTTGCAAAGAATAAGAATAGTACCTCTGTTTAAGCCGGGTGTTACAAAGGAGAGAGATCTTTCGCAGAGGCTCGACCAGACAACAGTTCATCTGAACCCAAAACAGCAGATAGAAGGGTTCATCTGCAGAGACTGAGGTAAGGCAGACGTAAACATCTGTCAGTGAAGCAACATACTTTAAAAGGTTGCAATAGACCGTTAGGGCAGCATAAAGGGAGCTTTGCTCCGCAGCTAACCTGTGTTACACTTGTCCCGGAGAATGCTTGACGCTGACCCTGGATGGGAAATATCCCATTTTTAGCAGCTGACAAATCCCTCACTTTTAAAAGCGGGATAAAACTCTCCCCTGGAAAAAAATCTTTGAAAGGCTGCGATAAAAGGATTGGCCTTTTAAAAAGAAAATGTCATTGTGTTTGGTTATTCTGCCAAATCCCTACTAAGACTTCTCTGCCTTTCAGCATCAGGACAGATGTGCCTTAATATGTTTCGAAGGACCCCCAGTCGTGGTGTGCAGCCTCTTTATTTTCTCGTGTTTTGCCTGAAAACTTTCGAATGAGTTTTTCTTTCTCTCTCCCTGCTTCACATAACGTCGCTGTGCGTATCCCTCCGCACCACGAACCAACGGTTGTGAAGCCGCCCGAAACCAAGAGCGAAAAAAGTAGGGCAAAAAAAAAAGATTTTTTTTTTTAAGTTGCTTAAAAAAAACGCAAGGAGTTTTATTCAATTAAACGACATCGTGTGAACAGAGGGGAATGTGCCCATAGAGCTTGGTGGTCCCTAGCTGTGACGCATTCGCCCGCACTCGATTCTGTGTTAAAGCTTTTGTCCTTGACGGAGAATCATAGAATCATACAGGACGGAAGGAGGCCATTCGACCCATCGTGCCTGTGCTGGCTCTTTGACTATCCAATTAGTCCCGCTCCCCCTTGCTCTTTCCCACTTAGCCCTGCAAATTTTTTCTTTTCAAGTATTTATTCAATTCCCTTCTGAAAGTTACTATTGAATCTGCTTCCACCGCCCTCCAGGCAGTGAATTCCAGATCATAATAACAAATTCTCCTCAACTCCCCCCTGGCTTTTTTGCCAGTTAACGTAAATCTGTGTTTGTTATTTAAATCCTTGGCAGAATCTTGATTGACAGGACTTACTTTGTGCTTTGCAGATGAAACTGTGTTAAATTCACAGATACAACTTAATCTTATTATTTAAGCCCCTTTCTTGGGTTGCGGTGGGATACAAATGACAGGTTACGTCCAGTGCTCTATCTTGTGTATAGATGCTGGCTTCATTGGACAGTGTTGGTTGCTCTTGACTTGGTCAGCGAATGTTGCTTTGACAGGAGAGGGGGATAGGGGGGCTGGGGAGAGAAAACAGCCAGCGAACCCTGCTCCTGATCACTGCTCCCCGATTCTTACTGGAAACTGTGCCTTGGCTCGGGCTGGGCTGTGATGCCTCCGCTAGTCGAATTGCCGTGTCCGCCAACCACGCGTTTCGGGAAAATCCATCCACAGGTGGGCCGCGGGGGCCTGTGATTTTCCGACACGCAGAGCCCCCTGCCGGGGTCGGGGGGTCGGGGGTGGCAGTGTTGGGGAGATGCCATAAAACCAGCCTCCCACTCTTTAGGCTCAGATACGCCTGGTATGATCACCCGGGCAAGATGCGGGTGGCGCCCCTGGAGCTGTTTCCCGTCACGGGTCAGGGTCTATGGGGGGTGGGGGTGGTGGGCGGGTGAGGGTGGAGAAAGGGGAAGGAAACCGGCAGAAGCAAAAGGCAGGAGACTCCAGAACAAGGGGGCATAAATTTAAAATTGGAACTAGGGGTGATGTCAGGAAGCACTTCCTTACACAAAGGGTGGTGGAAATCTGGAACTCTCTCCCCCCAAAAAGATGTTGAGGCTGGGGGTCAATTGAAAATGTCAGAACTGAGATTGATAGATTTTTGTTAGGCGAGGGTAGATGGGGTTAAGATACAGATCAACCATGATCTAATCGAATGGCAGAACAGGCTCAAGGGGCTGAATGGCCTCCTCTTGTTCTCAAGTCCTCACATCATAACCCCACAGATGACTCTCTGTTAACACTTGCAGTCCTGAATGTGGCAGGAGCCAATAATCCACAACGGTGAGTTCCCCTCATGCACTATTTCATCCAAATATCATATTTTTCATTCTTTCTTCTTCCTCACCCCCTCAAAAAAATATAAAAGGATTTACGGACCTATTATAGGACGAGTAATTTGTCACCCACAATTCACACTGCCTCGGGGTCTTTTTATATCGAACGGCAATACTTGGGCAGTACCATCAACAATTTGCATTTATCTATCGCCTTTAACGTAGTAGAGTGTCCCAAGGCGATTATCAAACAAAATTTGACACCGAGCCACATAAGGAGATAGCGGGACAGGTGACCAAAAGCTTGGTCAAAGAGGTAGGTTTTAAGCAGCGTCTACAAGGAGGAGGGAGAGGTTTAGGGAGGGAATTCCAGAGCTTAGGGCCTAGGCAGCTGACAACACGGCCGCCAATGGTGGAGCGATGAAAAACACATCACGTTTCACACGGCAAGTGTTGAAATTTGCGGGAGAGTGCGCTGCGCCAAATTCCACATCGCACATGCTTAGGCACTGCGGAATTTTTGGCAATGTCGTTTTCAGCTTGTTGAACAAATGAAAATGAAGAACTTGCATTTATATAGTGCCTTTCACAACCTCAAGTCGCCCCAAAACGCTTTACAGCCAATGAAGTACTTTTGAAGTGTAATCACTGTTGTAATGTAGGAAATGTAGCAGCCACTTTGTGCACAGCAAGATTCCACAAGCAACAAATGAGATAATCTGTTTTTTTTAGTGATGTTGATTGAGGGGTAAATATTGGCCCAGGACACCAGGGAGAACTCCCCTGCTGTTCTTCGGAATGGTGCTGTGAGATCTTTTATGTACACCTGAGAGGGCAGACGGGTCCTGGGTTTAACGTCTCATCCGGAAGACGGCACCTCTGACAGTGCAGCACTCCCTCAATACTGCACTGGAGTGCCGGCCTAGATTATGTGCTCAAGTCTTTGGAGTGGGGCTGAAAGGGTTAACCGTCGCACTGGCACCGACCCTGCAGCATTGAAAGGGTTAATTGACTCACTGGCCCCGACCCTGCAGCACTGATAGGGTTAATTGTCTCACTAGCGCCGACGCTGCAGCACTGAAAGGGTTAACCAACTCACTGGTACAGACCTTGCAGCCGGGTCTGGGCAGGGCACGCTGCAGACTGCAGACGATGCTAAGCCTGTGTCTCTGTTACCGTTATCCCCTCTTTGAGTTCATTGTTTGAATGAGGTGGAGAAGCTGGCGATCAGGGCTTAAACTGCATTTTACAGGCAGTGCAGGATTGTGAGGATGAGAGGGCTCCAGATCAGAAAGAATTTGAACCAAAATGGTGATACAAGCAACACATGGAGGTGACTTAATGAAAAATCAGAACTAAATGTCGTTCAGATAATGTTCAAGTAGGAACTGGCTGGTGATAAGGGACATTAAAGCCAGCCCTGGTTTGAGTCTATCATTTATATCCTACAGGCATTGCATGAAATTAATGTTCCCCTGACTTTCCTTTAGTAAATGTTTAATATTTGATTCCGCTGGAATCAAGCCAGTGTCAACATCACACTCTCAGCATGTTGAAGATCCTCTTAACAGGCGTGTTATAAAAGTGCAGCCAGCAGCAAGTACACTTCTCCCACTTTTCCATGGGAACTGTCGCCAGATTCGCTGCTCCCTTCTGCTCTATGACGCTCGGAAAGGTAAACGGGGCATTAGTGGCAGGAGGCTGGTCTGCTGCCATCCTCCCGAAGCTGGCCTGGCCAAGTGAAAGTCCCCTAACGGCTCTGTTATTGAGCTGCATCCAAGCCTCACACGCATGCACACACACGCACATAAACGTGAACACACACACATGCACACGTACATGCACATACACACTATTCCTAATCTGTGCTACCTTCATTGATCTCATCGAAGCTAGTGTTGGTGTACTACAAATGGTCTCATTGGACTATGTGTGTGAGTTTGTGTCCGTGCGTGTGTGTGTGCACGTGTGTGTGGACCTTTATATGTGTGTGTGCATGCGTGTCCGTGTGTGTGTGCATGTGTGTGTCTGCATGTTTATGTGTGCGTGCATGCGTCTGTGTTGGGGGGGAGGGGATTGGGAGCACCACTATAACAGAATTGAGCTCAAACTGCAATGTCCCTCTCTGTCCGTAACCACTCATGAAAAATGTCAACTTTGGTAAGAATCAGTGCCTTCAGGAGCGAAGCTGGCCAAACTCAGGGGTCTTTCATATCCGTCTCCTTACAAGGCAGATTCCGGGAGTCCGGAATCTCTGAGCTGCGTCCCGATGTTTACGCTGTTAAATCCGGTTTGCGTAGACCCCTGGCAGACCTCCTATTTTTGCCTGGATCTACCAGTTTGCCATCAGCTTACAGAAACCCAATTAAGTAGCATTGACATCAGGAGCCAGCTCAATGGTGCCGTGGCTCCCAGAATAAACAGCAACTGGTCCTGCTCAGAGCTGGAGATAAATACATCCCTTTCACTCTGTCACCAACATTGATGTACACAAGGGTTTGAACAAACCAGAAGCCTTATTAATATTGGCATTCTGAAATCTTTTTTGGTTTTAATAACAGCATTTCACAACCATCCAGCAGTCTGTAAATAAAATTTCTGCAAATCAATTCAAATTTTAGCAAATTGAAAAACGGAGCAGTTAACAACCGAAGAAACAATCGAACTCCCTGGCACAATTCAGTGCCAGTCGGAAACCATGACTGGGAGGTGGACAGTGAAGGAGTTAAAGGGGACATCACCCCTTTGGGGAGATATCAGCCTTGGTAGAGGCGGGAGCAGTCTTGTCTCTGAGTCAGAAGTATTGTTTGAAATATGAATTGAATTGTAAAGTATGCACCTTTACAAATTTTATGAACAAAGTATATTTTGAAATATAAAAAAAGCCCCCACTCCAGAGCACATAATCCAGGCTGACACTTGAGTGCGGCACTGAGGGAGTGCTGCACTGTCGGAGGCGCCGCCTTTCGGATGAGAGGTTAAACCGAGGCCTGCCACCTTTCAGGTGATTTTAAAAGGCCCTGTGGCACGGCCAGAAGGAGAGCCGGGGGGAAGTGACCTAACTAATGTTTATACCTCAACACAAACACTAAAAACAGATTGGCTGGTGATTTATCTCATTTGCTGTTTGTGAGACCTTACTGTGTGCAAATTGGCTGCTGCGTTTCCCTATGTTACAACAATGACTATACTTCCAAAGTACTTCATTGGCTGTAAAGCTCTTTGTGATGTCCTGAAAGGTGCGATATAAAGTTCTTCCATGAAGCAGATGCTCCTTAGTACTCTCCTATTACATTTTTTCTGTCTCCCATTTTGACGCAACTTTATTTTAAATCATTTAGTGCCTCCACTAAACCAGTGGGCAGAGGGATATTACACAAATGCCTTAAGCTGATAGCACCAATAGTAACTTTTCAGGCTTCTAGTCTAAGCTGCTCCCCTCCAAATCCCAGGATTCTCTCCTGAAGGCAGCAGCTCTCACTCAGGGTTTGGTTCCACAGGTGCTGCTAATACTCTCCAGTTGACCATTCTTGATTGATGCATAGGCCTTGACACCGAGGAGCAGCAGGCTATTCAACTGCAAACCCACCCTCACCCAATGCTAATGGGCTCAAGCACCTTCTAGTTAGGGTATAGTTCTCAGATAGTAATTGTGAACAAAGACCCTGGTTGGTTTTTCCCCATGCTCAAAGTACAGACTGGGGATTGAACCTGGACCCTGCTAGTCTGTACCACACACAGCTACTCACTGGCTAACCTTGCTGAGCCATCGGCAGAACTAGTTCTTTCTACGTCTGAGAGTCCAGGAGAACTGGTAAAATTCTACCTGCCTTGAGTATGGGTTTTATCAGTTTTTAACTGGGTAGCTAGATAGGATATGGCCTTGAAATTGCCCATTCCATTGGAAATGGAAATAAATGAGCTAAAGATAATAACAGCTGGCTTAACCTTGTTGAACTACCCCTTCTACCAAGTTAACAACAACAATTTGCATTTATGTAGCGCCTTTAACGTAGTAAAACGTCCCAAGGCGCCTCACAGCTGTGTCATCAAACAAAATTTAGCACCGAGCCACATAAGGAGATATTAGGACAGGTGACTAAAAGCTTGGTCAAAGAGATAGGTTTTAAGGAGTGTCTTAAAGAAGGAGGAGAGAGGTAGAGAGGCGAAAAGGTTTAGAGAGGGAATTCCAGAGCTTAGGGCCTAGGCAGCTGAAGGCACGGCCGCCAATGGTGGGGCAATGAAAATCGGGGATGCGCAAAAGGCCAGAATTGGAGGAGCGCAGAGATCTCGGAGGATTGCAGGGCTGGAGGAGGTTACAGAGATAGCGAGGGGCGAGGCCATGGAGGGATTTGAAAACAAGAACGAGAATTTTAAAATCAAGACATTTCCAGACCGGGAGCCAATGTAGGTCAGCGAGCACAGGGGGTGATGGGTGAACGGGACTTGATCTTTAATGTTCGCTTGAACCACTGAAACTGGTGGTCAGGCCGCTCGCTCGACAGCTCCTCTGAAAACGCAGCTCTCCTTCACCACTGCACTGGAACATTGGCTGATGTTCCTCTGCACTGCAGAAACTCATCTACTCGACGAGGCCCTGCAATGTGCAGGGATTGCCAAAGGCAACGATAAAGAATTGTGCCCCATGATCCTTGTTTGATCCCATGGGACTGTCCATTGGGTTCCCGCAATGGAAATGCAATGCTAGCCTGTAATGATGGGCTGCCCAATGCTATAGACCGTGGCTGCTAAGAAAGACAGAAAGAACTTGCCTTTCACAACATCAGGACGCCCCAAAGCACTTTACAACTAATGAAGTACTTTTGAAGTGTAGTCACTGTTGTAATGTAGGAAACGCAGCAGCCGATTTGAGCACAGCAAGCTCCCACAACCAGCAATGAGATAATGACCAAATACTTTGTTTGTAGGCATTGGTTGAGGGATAAATATTGGCCAGGACACTGGGGAGAACTCCCCTGTTCTTCTTCGAATAGTGCCATGGGATCTTTTACATCCACCTGAGAGGCCAGACAGGGCCTCGGTTTAACGTCTCATCCGAAAGACGGCACCTCCGACACTGCAGCACTCCCTCAGTGCCGCGTTACAATAGTGAATACATTTCAAAAGTACCTAATTGGTTGTAAAGCATTTTGGGGAGGTCCTGAGGTGGTGCAAGGCGCTAAATAAATGCAAGTCTTTCTCATCACCGATATCTTTACTGTGAAATACGCTAGTGGGATTCTTGGATTGTTTTCCAACATCATTCATCCATATCCATTTGGGAGTTTTAAGAAAACCAATAAGATGTTATTGAAAAAAAGAACAGGCTCTCTCAGTCATCGCTGTCTGTGTGGTGATCTCACAGTCTCCCACCTTCAGGACCAGGCCAAAGAGTTAGCATGAGATGAATAAATTACAGGAAAAGGATACAGTTAAAAAAAATGAAAATTGAAACATTAAAAAAAACTAAATTAAGCATTTAAACAACAGAGGAAATTGACTGCCTCACAAATGATAATTGATTTAGTGATTAGAATGTGGAACTCGCTAGCACACGGAGTAGTTGAGGCGAATAGCATCGATGCATTTAAAGGGAAGCTAGAGAAACGCATGCGGGAGAAAGGAATAGAAGGATATGTTGATAGGGTCAGATGAAGAGGGGAGGGAGGAGGCTCGTGTGGAGCATTAACAGCAACATAGTTGGGCCGAATGGCCTGTTTCTGTACGTTCTATGTAATTCTATGTAATCTTGCTCTAGAGAGTGTCCATCACATTGTTTATGGTGGAGATGGATCATATTCATTAAGGCGAGGATTCGAATTGGAAAAACATCTATGTGTCTCCCAGAATTTCTGTGCATCAATTCATCTGATCTAGTTATTATTAACTGATCTACTGTGACATTGCTCACAGGTAGTCTGGGATCTGGAGAAAGGGGGCTAATAAGGTGGAACGATGCTTCCTCTTGCCTGTCTCATTAAAGCCTCTGCTCAGTTTCTCCTTGCGGGGATGTCTACTGAAGAGAGGCATCTCGAGGTCAAGTAGATGCTAATTGCTGTTGCTGAGGAAAGGGTCAGAAAAACCAAAAGGAATTGACTGGCATTCTTTCTCATTTTGTTTCAAAGATTGTGGTTGTTGTTTCATGAGAATTGAGTTCATCGGGTGTAAGTGTAACGTACAGTTTGCACACTTTCGAGTGTGACACACAAGACTTTTATATTGATCGACTGGGGCTCTTCAGTTAGTTACTTATTGATTGTCCAAGGTAAATTCCTCGAATTAGAAGTTGTCCTTAATTGTGTTTTCACCAGAAATTTGAGCTCTTGTTTTCCCCAGAGCCTCACAATGTTTGTGAGTGTGGGGCTAAGAGTCTTGTGATTTTTCGATCAGTCGGGTCTGACTCTTTCCGCTCCACCTGAAGCTCCCTGTGCTCAGCAGGACTTCCTCCAGTGCATCAAGAAAGTCCCACAGTGGTCGGAAATTCAGACTATTTTTCTCTGCCTGCTGTCAGCCTCCCCATTTTCTTGGCTCTTTACCCAGTCTCTCCTCGATTGCCCCCCTCCCTCCCCAGTCTCCCCACTTTACCCGGTCTCTTCTCGATTGCCCCCCCTCCCTCCCTCCCCAGTCTGCCCACTTTACCCGTTCTCTTCTCGATTGCCCCCTCCTCCCTCGCCCCCCAGTCTCCCCACTTTGCCCGGTCTCTCCTCGATTGCCCCCTCCTCCCTCGCCCCCCAGTCTGCCCACTTTACCCGGTCTCTCCTCGATTGCCCCCTCCTCCCTCGCCCCCCAGTCTGCCCACTTTACCCGGTCTCTCCTCGATTGCCCCCTCCCCCCACAGTCTCCCCACTTTACCCGGTCTCTCCTCGATTGCCCCCCTCCCCACCCAGTCTCCCCACTTTACCCGGTCTCTCCTCGATTGCCTCCCAGTCTCTGTCTCACTCCCTTCTATCTCATAAACCATGGATAGTGCGAAATTAGTGGAATCGGAGGGATGGGGAAAGGCCATTTTGCAGCTGCTCCATTTTGTTCGCCGTGACAATTCAATCTTTTTAGCCCCAATTCCCTGCCTTTTCCTCCATATCCACCAATACCCTTCGCTGTCCCCAAGTAAGTCTTCCTTTTAAACTCTGGAACGAACTTATCCTCTGTGGGTTTTGCGAGCTGCGTGAGCTTGCAGCGCGGGTGTAGCAGACACTACCACCCCATGGAGTGCTGCAGGCACAGCAAGAGTGAAAAGCTCACACCACTTGTTGTATTGCACCACTGGGTTGTTGTCTTCCTGTGTGTGTTCAGCTGTGCTGATGTGCCAGACGGACAGAGCTTCTGCCTGTTTATTCAGCAGGGCTATCACATACATGGTGTGCCACCCTCATTAATATAGCACCAGGCGGGAGCTGAATGGCAATTCCACTCCCAGATGGACATGATGTGGAGATGCCGGTGATGGACTGGGGTGGACAAATGTAAGGAATCTTATAAGATGTGTAAGATTCCTTACACTCCCAGATGGGCATGAAATGCAGCAAATGTAAACGGGGCCTGGCATATGTTTCCAGTGGCTGGAAGGTGCCATCTTTGGTCAACTCTCTTTCTTTTTGATCTGCTCCGATATGATTCAAACCATCTACCCTCATGATTGGGCATTGGTTTTTGCACACCTAATTTGACTATCATTTACTCGCCACGAACAAAATATTAACAGGCAGGAAATTCCAGCTGCTCCCCGTGTTTCTTGTGACCTAGTTATATTGTACAAAGCGTCATCAGGTGGAAGTGGCTTTTGAAGTGTCAGCCGTAGTTCAGTGGGTAGCACCCTCGCCTCAGAAGAGTTCAAGTCTAACTCCAGAGATTTGAACACAAGATCCAGGCTGACACTCCCAGTGCGGTACTGAGGGAGTGCTGCACTGTCGGAGGTGCCGTCTTTCAAATGAAACATTAAACCGAGGCCCCGTCTGCCCTCTCAGGTGGATGTAAAAGATCTCAAGGCGCTATTCAAAGAAGAGCAGGAGAGTTCTCCCCAGTGTCCTAGCCAATTCTTATCCCTCAACCAACATCATTAAAACAGATTATCTGGTCATTATCACATTGGGACCTTGCTGTGTGCAAATTGGCTGCTGAGTTTCCTACATTACAATGTTGACTACAGTTCAGAAGTACTTCATTGGCAGTAAGGTGCTTCGGGATGTCATGAGGTCATGAAAGGCGCTATATAAATGCATGTTCTGTCTTCCTTTTAGCTTTGTTACTTAGGCTTTGGAATCTGCCTGTTACGTTTCAGGGCAGATTCATCAGATCGCACTAAACCGCACGTCTAAAATTTTGCACTACAGCGAGATCATTTATTAATGACTTCCATTTCCTGCCCACAGACCTTGCCTGAGGTAGTTTGTACAGTGAGTGTAAACCCCCATTCCTGGCCCGTCAGAGCCTGCTGAACCCTCCGCTCGCTTGTAGCCGCGGAAAGTGGCGTCCAGCACTGTCGGACACCAACGTTTGCGAGCAGCGCACGGAAGGACCACCTCTTGGAACTTCTACTCCGTGCCCACTCGGCCGCCAGCACTGCCTCACTCACAACATTTGGCGCATTGCTCTTATGCAATGAGGCGATGCCAGGCTTCCTGTGACCGACAAACTTACTTACGTCAAGTTGAGATAAATGTCGCAAGTACCATTTGTCCGTGGTTGCACACATACTGAAACTCCAGACTGGGAGTTTACGCAAACTCGGAGCTTCAACCCGGGATTAAAGCTCTTTAATCTTAAGAAGGTAAAATCATTCCCAGTATGGAGGTGCGCATGAAGGGAGAGTGTTAATCTGCCGTTACAGAAATGTAGGCCCACCTACTACTTGCAGTTCCCTCTAGCTTAACTCCTTTCTGGGAACGTGCGATTGGTAATTTACTCCAAGGTAAATTTTGTTACTTTGTTGGAGGTTCATGTGAAGCATGAACACCAGCGTAGACCTGTTGGGCCGAATGGCCTGTTCCTGTGCTGTAAAATTCTACATAAAACTGCAGCTGAAAATAAATACACGCTCCCAACCCAAACGCAGTCTTGGCTCAGCGGTAGTACCCTCGCCTCTGAGTCAGAAGGTCTTTGGTTCGAGCCCCACTCCAGAGACTTGAGCACAAAATCTAGACTGGCACTTCACTGCAGTACTGAGGGAGTGCTGCACTGTTGGAGGTGCCGTCTTTCGGATGAAACGTTAAACCGAGGCCCCATCTGTCCTCTCAGGTGGACCTAAAAGATCCCACGGCCACTATTGGATGAAGAGCAGGGGAGTTTTGCAGGGAGGCCAAAGTTTATCCCTCAACCAACATCTCTAAAACAGATTATCTGGTCATTAATGTTTATGGGAGCTTGCTGTGCACAGTTTGGTGGTGTTGTAATGGTTGTCATGTGTACTGTCAAAAGTTGTAACTCAGAGAGGTCCAATAAATAGTTTATACTTTGACACCACTGATAGCAAGTGATTTTTCTCAGTAGCAGCACTCTTTATAGAACTCCCTGTGTGGGACATCTCTCAACAACCTTGCAATCGTAGCCCCGCCCACTAAGGAAGTTGATTGACAAGATTACCGCGCCCATCTCCGCATGACGCCATGGTGGCATGCAAATTAGCCGCCGAGCATTATGGGAGTTCCGAGCGCTGCAGGAAAAAGAAACGATCTTATCCCGAATATCTTCCAAATAATCCGAGATTTTTTTTTCCCCCAACAGCTATTGGGGTCAAGTGGCTCCCGGGAACTGTGCGGCACGTAACATGCGGGGCGACTCACCTTGACATGAAAGTGTGTTGCCTGCCGTTGGTCTTGGGCCGCCGACAAGATTGTGTATTGTCAGTGAGGTATATCCTTACCTGTTACTCCTTCTAGGGGTACAGAATATGATGAATGGAGGGAATGAGCTTGTGATTAACTAGCTCCACCCTGGGGACTTAACAACCCCTCAGGGCCATTCTGATTATCACTGACTTATTATAGTCACAAAGGATAGTGCTCTTGCTTGTATTATATATTAATTATTTATAAGCTTTAGAGTGCTGTTTGAATTATTCAATCGATTTTCAGCCCAGTGACCTGAAGCGCTTTCTTCTGCTCCTGGGTACGTTTTATCGCGTTAAAGGCGCTGCATAAGTGCAAGTGGTTGTACTCTGCTTCACCTGCGCCCCAGTTTGAGAAGTGCAAATAAGGAGAAACTGTTGCTACTGGCAGGAGAGTCACTTATCCAGATTTAAGATAATTGGCCAAAGAATCAGAGAGAAGGGAGGGAGGAGAAGGAGGAGATTTCTCCTTTGCACAGCGAGTTGTTATGATCTGGCATGCACTGCCTGAAAGAGTGAAAGATTCAATAGCAGATTCAAAAGGGAAATGTATATATACAGGGCTATTTTTAAAGAGCAAGGGAGTGGGACTCATTGGATAGCTCTTTCAAAGAGCCAGCACAGGCATGACGGGCCGAAGGGCCTCCTTCTGTGCTCTAATTCTATGTAAGGAGTCTTACAACACCAGGTTATAGTCCGACAGCTTTATTTAAAATCACAAGCTTTCGGAGGCTTCCTCCTTCGTCAGGTGAGTTATTGTCTTCCATGTTATTGTCTTGCAATTTTAGGGCTTCCATTGGCACTCTGTTCTCATACTGTTCACCCAATGTTCTGCCAGAGATCTTTAATTTCCAAAAAGGCCTCTGTTACCTCGGCCTCAGAGGGGTGATTGCTCCTACCGGTTACTTGAGGCGCATCCAGTGGCAACCCCAATGAAAACTCGCCGAAGTGTAGCTGCTGGAAAGAGAAATAAAGAAAAATAAGTGGTGGCTAGCCCTTTAAGTATCCAGCCAGTTTAAATTCGGATTGCATTCAGAGGGGCAAGACTGGCGTGACGGGAACGAGCAGCGCAAGAACCTCTCTGTGGATAATGTTAAAGCAGCAGGAGTGGGAACAGGGGGTTTCACCTCTGGCCTTTCACCTCTGGGGCCCTGTTTTAAATCCAGACTGATGGGATAAAAGTGTTCATGGTGTCTGCCGACTCTAAGGGTCCCATGTGAAATGAGCTTGGGGAGTCTCACTGTAGCCCCCTACAGCACAAAATGGTCCATTATTTGTTGCTTGTTGGCAGAGAAGCCACAGGATGGCATTTATATAGCGCCTTTAAAGAAGTAAAACATCCAAAGGCACTTCACAGGGACGTTATCGAACAAATTTTGGCACTGAGCCACATAAGAAGACCAAAAGCTTGGTCAAAGTGGTAAGTTTTAAGGAGCCTCTTAAGGGAGGAGAGAGAGGCAGAGAGGTTTAGGGAGGGAATTCCAGAGCTTAGGGCCTTGGCAGCTGAAGGCACAGTCGCCAGTGGTGCAGTGATGAAAATCAGGGATGCATTAGGCCAGAATTAGGGGAGCGCAGAGATCGCAGGGGGTTTTATAGCTGGAGGAGGTTACAGAGATAGGGGCGAGGCCATGGAGTGACTTGAACACGAGGATGAGACTTTCAAAACTGAGCGCGTTGGTGGACTGGGAGTCATTGTAGGTCAGTGAGCACAGGGGTGATGGGTGAACGGGACATGGTGCGAGTTAGGATACATGCAGCAGAGATTCCAAAATAAATTACGGACAGTGGCCAATGGAAGATCCAGTAAACAAAACAGAACTTCTGGACATTGTGCTGGATCAGGAGATGTTGGTGCTGGTACAGCATAATAGCAATATAAAGAAAGCACACCCCAGTCCACTCTGGGATTCATATACACAGACCTGGTTAACATAGGATGCAGTTACTTTACCACCATAACTGGTTAATTGACACATTATGCTCCAGGTCAGTTAAGCCATTAAACAGGAGAGCATCAAAGTGGAGGGTGTCCTCATTTGAAGTCCATCCTTTGGAGGGTATGGGTGGTGGGGGGGGGGTAGAGGAGGGGAGTCACTGGATAGTTATCTGGAGGCGAAACCTCTCCTGATTTTGTTCCCCTGCTGATATAAACAGAAGATGCAGGAAACACTCAGCAGGTCGGGCAGCATCTGTGGAGAGAGAGACAGAGTTAAAGTTTCAGGTCAACGACCTTTCATAGGACTTTGCCATTTTGTTCGTTGTGGCAGCTGCTTTACTTGAACAATTTGTTCAAGTCAAATGGCTGCCACAGCTAACAAAATGGCGGAACTGGCTTGATGGGCTGAATGGCCTACTCCTGTTCTAATACGTTCCTCGATCATAATTCGTTTCTGATGAATGTTGATCACCCTTTAAGGGATCCATAATCGAAAGGAAGCTGGTTTCTGGGTCAGCGTCTCTGAACAGATGTGCAAAATAGCGACATTATCACACCATCAGACTATAACTGGGCAGTAGAACCAAACAATTAGTGAGTTTGTCACACAAATTGCACCTCTTGTTGTTGTCTCCACACACTGTCATGACAACTGCTGCGATATAGCCATTATCCAGGTGGTAGATAGATGTGAATGAGGAAACAGACAGTTTTTATTGTACAATAACCTGAGGGGATGTAGGGACTGCAGCAATAATTAGTCTTAAGAAGGACATTTAGCTGGAGTGGAATCAAGCATAGATTCATTGCCATTTTAATAGAGCCCATTCCATTTTATGACTCCAAGGATTTCCCATTGTTTGTGTTTATACAAGTTAAGTGCCCTTCGACTAGTCTCATACAATCTTAGCAACGCTCCATAGCAACCGCACCTATCTCATCCTTAAACTGACCGCAAAATGTATTGTTTCTCCTCACTTTGTGTAAGCAGGAAAATACAGTTTGTAAGCTAGTGAGTTTTTATCTGTAACTTCAACACTGTGAATCAGGAACCAGCACAGGTAATCATTAATTGGTGGGGACTGGGTGGTGCAGTGGGTCAGATGCTATCCTTTCACCTCTAAGAAAGATGACGCCAGCCCAGAGTGCTAGAATAAAAGCCTTCTTTCTCCTATCCGTAAACCTATGTGGAAGGGCCTCAGCAGGGCATGGTCTCTTTCAATGCTGTAAATTCTATGTAAAATCACAACTGCATAACAAGGAGACCTGCTGATAACGAGCAAGTTCAAGATTGATGTTAAGACATCTTGCTAAGCCCATCGAATCACACGTGCAAACCCCATAAAATACACCATTTAAAACATGGTGGTGACCCCTTCAACCATGCACTGGCAAACACTTCAGTAAACCTATCGCGGTATACTAGTAAACCTACATACGAATTAAGAGCAGGAGTTGTTTAGACACAAAAGGCATCAAGGGGTATGGGGAGAGAGCGGGAATATGGTATCGAGATAGAGGATCAGCCATGATCATATTGAATGGCGGAGCAGGCTCGAAGGGGCCGAATGGCCTACTCCTGCTCCTATTGTTTTTTTCTATTTGGCCCCTCGAGCCTGCTCTGCCATTTGATAAGATCGTGGCTGATCTGATTGTGACCTCAACCCTACTTTCCCGTCTACCTGCTATAACCTTTGGCTCCCTTGTTAATCGGGAATCTATCTAACTCAGCCTTAAAAATATTCAATGACCCTGCCTCCACCGCTCTCTGGGGAAGGGAGTTCCACAGACTCACGACCCTCCGAGAGAAAACATTTCTCCTCATCTCTGTCTTAAACGAGAGACCCCTTATTTTTAAACTGTGGCCCCTAGTTCTAGTCTCTCCCACAAGGGGAAACATTCTCTCAGCATCTACCCCTTCTAGTCCCCTCAGGATCTTATATGTTTCAATAAGATTACCTCTCATTCTTCTAAACTCCAATGTATGCAGGCCCAACTTGTCCAACCTTTCCTCATAAGATAACCCCCTCATCCCAGGAATCAGCAATCCAAATACACCAGAAAAACCCGACAAAATGGATCGGCAAAGCTGCCAAAATAACACCAGCCAATTCCTCAGAATACACGAACAGACTCAGCAAACTACATCGGCAAACCCTTCAAAACACACGGGCAAGTGTGTCAAAGTACACTCGCACACCCCTCGACATATGCCAGCGATGCCCATCAAAATATACTGGCACTCCTTTCAAAATACTCCAGCACGCCTGACAAGATATGGCAATTAAATCTGTCAAGATACATTGTGAAATCCCACAGAATTTACCGACAAACCCCCCACAGAATTCACCAGCAAAACCCCCACAGAATTCACCAACAGAACCCCACAGAATTCACTGGCAAAATCCCCACAGAATTCACCAACAGAACCCCACAGAATTCACCAGCAAAACCCCCACAGAATTCACCAACAGAACCCCCCAGAATTCACCGGCAAAACCCCCACAGAATTCACCAACAGAACCCCCCAGAATTCACCGGCAAAACCCCCACAGAATTCACCAACAAAACCCCCACAGAATTCACCGGCAAAACCTCCACAGAATTTACCGACAAAACCCCACAGAATTCACCGGCAAAATCCCTACAGAATTTGCAGACAAAATCCCCACAGAATTCACCAGCAAAACCTTCACAGGATTCACCAACAGAACCCCACAGAATTCACCGACAAAACCCCCACAGAATTCACCAACAGAACCCCACAGAATTCACTGACAAAACCCCCACAGAATTCACCAACAGAACCCCACAGAATTCACCGACAAAACCCCACCGAATTCACTGGCAAAATCCCCACAGAATTCACTAACAAAACCCCACAGAATTCACCAACAGAACCCCACAGAATTCACCGACAAAACCCCACAGAATTCACCAACAGAACCCTGCAGAATTCACCGACAAAACCCCACAGAATTCACCAACAGAACCCCACAGAATTCACCGACAAAACCCCACAGAATTCCCTCTGAAACATTTTCTTTAATCCTGCAAAATAGCTTAATGTAATTCAGATTTCATTCCATTCCAAATTAATATCGATGTTTTAATAACCCAGAAATTAAACCATTTCAAATGGCTTTCTCGAGTGACAACAATATAAGTCAAATATTCCACAATGAGAAATGAGTGACAAGTCTGCAATATACTGGTGAGAATGCAATGGCCATATTAAAGGATTTGTTACTCACTGGAAACATCTGAGCACTCACCTACTATTATTTCCTCATAACCTTTCTCTCCTCGTTTTCCATCAGTTCCTCTTACTGTACTTCATTTGTTATTTCATCTGGTTCCTGAAGCAAACCAGTTCACAGAAAGCAATTCTTCACTAATTTGCTTCGCCCTTCAGCAGTGCCGCCTAACAATGGGCAAATCCTTGGTGCCAGGGTGTAACTGAAGTGTCACTTTGCAACAAAAGCTCACACCAGGTATTGGTATTGGTACACCAATTATTGGTATTGGTACACCAAGAATTGGTATTGGTGCAGCAAGTATTGGCATTGGTACACCAGGTATTGGTATTGGTACACCAAGTATTCGTATTGGTACACCAAGTAATGTGATTGGTACATCTAGTATTGGTTTCGAAACACCAGTTTTTGGTATTGGTACACCAAGTATTGGTATTTATACACCTGGTATGGGTATTGGTGCACCAAGTATTGGTATTTATACACCTGGTATGGGTATTGGTGCACCAAGTATTGGTACACCTGGTATTGGTATTGGTACACCAAATAGTAGTATGCCAGATATTGGTATTGGTACACCAATTATTGGTATTGGTACACCTGGTATTGGTACATTTGGTATTGTGCACCTGGTATTGGTATTGGTACACCAAGTAGTGGTACACCAGGTATTGGTAGTGGTACACTTGGTATTGGTATTGGTATTGGCACACCAGGTAGTGGCATTGGTATTGGTACAGCTGGCATTGATATTGGCACACCAAGTATTGATATTGGCACACCAAGTATTGGTATTGGCACACCAAGTATTGGTATTGGTACACCAAGTATTGGTATTGGTACACCAAGTAATGGTATTGGTACACCAAGTATTGGTATTGGCACACCAAGTATTGGTATTGGCACACCAAGTATTGGTATTGGCACACCAAGTATTGGTATTGGTACACCAAGTATTGGTATTGGCACACCAAGTATTGGTATTGGCACACCAAGTATTGGTATTGGTACACCAAGTAATGGTATTGGTACACCAAGTATTGGTATTGGTACACCAAGTATTGGTATTGGCACACCAAGTATTGGTATTGGTACACCAAGTATTGGTATTGGCACACCAAGTATTGATATTGGCACACCAAGTATTGATATTGGCACACCAAGTATTGATATTGGCACACCAAGTATTGGTATTGGTACACCAAGTATTGGTATTGGCACACCAAGTATTGATATTGGCACACCAAGTATTGGTATTGGCACACCAAGTATTGATATTGGCACACCAAGTATTGGTATTGGCACACCAAGTATTGGTATTGGTACACCAAGTATTGGTATTGGCACACCAAGTATTGGTATTGGTACACCAAGTAATGGCTCTAATACAATTACAGTGGGAAAAACTGTTTGGATAAGGAAATAAAAACTGTAGGGGCTAAGGACAACAGTAGGAGTTAAATTCCACAGTGGTCTCTGCCACTAGTTGTTTGCTTCTAATGATAGGAGGAGAACATCATGGTGTTTAATGGGAGCGTCAATCATCCATCTGATGCTCCGCCAGTCTACGGACAGAGACCTGATTATCTCACTGGGTCTGAGTCACCAGCTGCCAAACTGCACCGTGAAGCTGTCTGTAAACTCTGCTAAATTTAGCACAAAGGCTCTTCAAAAGTGAACAGAGTGAAAAGAAAAACCAGGAACTGCGGGGATCTGGGGGTCACATGAAATAATGCAGTTTGATCTGTCATTTTCAAATGGCTGTCTTATTTGACTGTCTTTGATTGAACAGTCTTAACCTGTCAACAAGTCGTCAGAGCCGAGTTCAGTCTCTCAAAAGCGCTTTTTGTTGAGATTAGTGCCATTCAGCACACTAGGTACCTGTGACCGAGATGACACCAAAGTCCATTTTGGTTCTGAGATATGAAAACTTGTTGAATAGAATTTGAAGCATGATCCCACTGGTGGGATGTTATTCCAAAGCACATTTAGTGCAATGCTGGTAGTCCATCACCTTAAGTTATAGAATCATAGAATCATAGAGTGATAC
Organism: Heptranchias perlo; assembly: GCF_035084215.1. NCBI lineage: Eukaryota > Metazoa > Chordata > Chondrichthyes > Hexanchiformes > Hexanchidae > Heptranchias > Heptranchias perlo. The sequence goes on from NC_090364.1 coordinate 8,829,020, forward strand.
AGCACAGTAGGAGACCATTCGGCCCATCGTTCCCGGGCCAGCTCTTTGAAACAGCTATCCAATTAGTCCCATTCCCCTGCCCTTTCCCCATAGCCCTGCAAATTTTTTCCTTCAAGTGTTTATTCAATTCTCTTTTGAAAGTTAGGATTGAATTTGCTTCCACCACTCTTTCAGGCAGTGAATTCCACATTGTAACAAATCACGGCATAAAAAAAATTCTCCTCATCTCACCTCTGGTTCTTTTGCCAATTACCTTAAATCTGTGTCCTCTGGTTATTGACCCTCCTGCCACTGGAAACAGTGTCTCCTTATTTGCTCTATCAAAACCTGTCATCTATTAAATCTCCCCTTAACCTTCTCTGCTCTAAGGAGAACAATCCCAGCTTCTCCAGTCTCTCCACATAACTGAAGTTACTGAAGTAACTGAAGTTGCTCCCACCACTGCTAACAGACCTGTAACGACTAGTCTATCATCTTGGATTAAAGTAGTTCCAAATGTTCTTTCTGGGCACAACCCGGGGAATCTGAATTAACATCCATTTAACAAAAAGCACAGGCCTGCAAATCAGAATTTTTCTATATTAGTTTGCTCTGTGAATGTAGTCTATTTTACATTTAATCTTAGACTATAATTAACATTATAATAAATGCTAATACCTGCATGTACATGGTGCGTTAGTGTGTTGAATTGTCTCAAAGCACTTCACACAATGAATTGCTTTGGAGTTTACAGACTGTTGTTATGTAGGGAAAATTGGGAGCCATTTTGCTCCAGTAACATCCCATGAATCTCATTGGTCTGAGGAACTGTTCATCAGTTTTTGATGGTGTTGGTTGAGGAAGGAGTGTTGACTCGCACATCAGGAGAACTTTTTGAATAGCGGGATAGGATCCTAAATGAGCATCTTGGTGGGTCCTCAGTTTAACATCTCAGCCAAAGATTGGCGTCTCCGACAGTGCTGCACTCTCTCAGTATTTCACTGGAGTGTCAGACTAGATTATGAGTCCAAGATCTGGTATGTGGTTTGAATCCAGCCTTCAGACACAGAGACTACCAAGTAAGCCAAGCCAACAAATATGTGATTCTCCAATGTGATCCAGCTACCCTATACAGGTGAGAACTCAATTTGCTCACAGCCAGGACAAAATGGAAGCCTCAATAGTAAGATGCGGTAGGTAGTGATTTAAGTCCATCGCAGGTAAGTGTTAGCTTGGCTCATTGCTAGCACTCTTGCCTCCTAAGTCCAAAAGGTTGTGGGTTCAAAGCCCCACTTTAGGACTTGAGTATATAATTTAGGCTGGTACCTCAATGCTCAATGGGGGAGTACTGCTCTGTCAGAGGTGCTGTTTTGCCAATGAGTGTTTATGTGGGTGTAAAAGACCCCGTGGTACTATTTGAAGAAGAAGAGGGGAGTTCTCCCTGGTGTCCCTCAACCAACACCACCAAGACAGATTGACTGGTCATTTATGCCATTTGCAGTCTGTGGGACCTTGCTGTGCACAAACTGCTGCATTTGCCGATATAACAGGAATACACTTCAAAAGTAATTAATTGGCTGTGACGCAATTTGGGACACCCTGAGTACATGAAAGGTGCTGCGTAAAAGCAAATTCTTACTTCTTTCAGTCAATAGTCAGGAACGGTATTTAATAGGCATGAATTAACATGGATTAACATGGGGTAACATGAATAAACATGGTTAACATGGTGTAACATGATTAACATGGAGTAACATGAATAAACATGGGTTAACATGGAGTAACGTGAATAAACATGGGTTAACATGGAGTAACGTGAATAAACATGGGTTAACGGAGTAACATGAATAAACACGATTAACACGGAGTAACATGAATTAACATGGATTAACATGAATTAACATGGGTTAACATGGAGTCACATGAATAAACATGATTAACATGGAGTAACATGAATAAACATGATTAACATGAATTAACATGAATTAACATGGATTAACATGAATTAACATGGAGAAGAGTGCATGCTAATCGTTTGCTAAGATGAGAATTTGTTTTTGTCTTTCAGGAATCCACTGCGGCTGGGTGCAACACGTCCAGTGAGCGATGGAGAAACCTTTATCCTACCTTGTAACGCCTTCGGCAAATCCCAGAGAGTACAGCATTCCAACACTTTCGGTTGAAAACATATCCGGTAACAGCACATTGGAGCCCTCAAGCACACCAAGTGGAGGAGCCATATTGATTCCTGTCATATATTTCACTGTGTGCGTGATTGGACTGAGTGGCAACACTCTCGTTATCCATGTCATCCTCCACTATGCCAAAACGGAGTCAGTCACCAACATCTACATTCTGAACCTAGCCATCGCCGATGAGCTCTTCATGCTTGGCTTGCCCTTCCTCGCCATTCAGAATGCCTTGTCCTACTGGCCTTTCGGTTCGCTAATGTGTCGGCTGGTGATGACGGTGGACGGCATCAACCAGTTCACCAGCATCTTCTGCCTCACTGTGATGAGCATCGACAGATACTTCGCAGTGGTCCATCCAGTGAAGTCCATCAAATGGCGCAAGCCTCATGTGGCCAAGACTATCAATGGCATGGTATGGGCTATATCCTTCGTGGTGGTCCTTCCAGTTGTCATATTTTCTGATGTGAAGATCGGCATGCACACCTGTAACATCAACTGGCCGGAGCCCATTATTGTCTGGTCAACAGCCTTCATCATTTATACGGCCACGCTGGGCTTCTTTGCTCCTCTGCTGGTGATATGCCTCTGCTACCTTCTCATTGTGATTAAAGTGAAGTCGTCCGGCAAGAAGGTGAGAGCTACTTCCACCAAACGGAAGAAGTCAGAGCGCAAAGTGACCTGGATGGTGGTCATTGTGGTGGCCGCCTTTGTCGTCTGCTGGCTGCCCTTCTACGTGATGAACATAGTCAACCTGGTGTCGTCCATGCCCTCGGAGCCCGCCTTGGTCGGGCTCTACTTCTTCGTGGTGGTTCTGTCGTACGCCAACAGCTGCGCCAACCCCATCATCTACGGCTTCCTCTCGGACAACTTCAAGCAAGGTTTCCGCAAGATCCTGTGCCGGTCCACAAGAAAGGTGGACGACAAGAACCTGGCTGGCAGGGCCACGAGCAGCACCTATGTGGAGATGTGCCATGTTAACAATATCGTCCAAAGGGCTCAGGGGCAAGAGAACCTGCAGAGTGGAAGCTCAGAGCAGAAGATGCTCAATGAAGCCTTACCCAACTTACCCGCCAAAAACGGGGCACTGGAGATCAGCGACTTGTAACCCATTGTGATAAATTCCACGGGTTGTGACAACCCCATTTTTTTTTCTGTAGTTGAATAGATCTGAATTTATTAAACCTTCAGAGACAGATGCCCCGATGGGAATTACACGGCCCGGTATGGAATACAGACCAGGAGATGTCCCTTTTTCGAACTCTGGTTCTCGGCCGAATTAGCCGATCTCATCCAATGGTGGTGCAATTGCCCTCAGTGTCCCCTTGGCTCGGGAGGAAGACCAGGACTCGGTTGCCACCCAGTGACCCGTGCTGGACAATGCATGTGTGTAGCTGTTGAGGATGGGTCATTGTCTTCAGGAGAAGATGGGAGAAATTGGAGGGAGGGGGTAATAAGCCAAAAGGGAACATTCAGAGTGAGGGCGATCCAACCAGTGTGTTACTAGCCCATAAACAGCAAAACACTGGACACAGAGTTGAGGAAAGTAAGACAAGTGACGTAGAGGAAGGAATGAAAGGGATCCCCAACTCGTTTGGAGAGTTTAAAAATACATTTCAAGAGCTTTGTTAGCTAGTGATGTCAGCAACCTTCTGGTAGAATAGGATCTGAACACCTGGATCACATGTGTGTATTGTATTGCAGGTATTTGTTCTGCTTTTCAATGGTATGTGTACTATTCTGCAGGTACCTATACGTTCTGTAGATACCAGCACTGCACTGTCAGGTCTCTTTATTGTACTACCAGATGCCTGTATCTGTACTGCAAGTACCTGTACTGTTCTGCAGATACTGTACCGTACTGCCCGGTGTCTGTACCTGTACTGCCCAGTGCCTGTGGCTGTACTTGCCCGGTGCCTGTTTTGTACTGCCCAGTGCCTGTACTGCCCGGTGCCTGTACTGTACTGCCAGATGCCTGTACTGTACTGCCCAGTGCCTGTGCCTGCACTGCCCAGCGCCTGTACCTGTACTGCCCAGTGCCTGTGCCTGCTCTGCCCAGCGCCTGTACCTGTACCTGTACTGCCCTGTACCTGTACCTGTACTGCCCACTGCCTGTGCCTGCACTGCCCAGTGCCTGTGCCTCTATCGCAGGTATCTGTACTGTACTGCCAGAAGCCTGTACTGCCAGGTGCCTATGCCTGTACTGCCCGGTGCCTGTACTGTACTGCCCAGTGCCTGTACTGTACTATCTGATACCTGTACTGTACTGCCCAGTGCCTGTACCGTACTGCCCAGTGCCTGTACTGTACTATCTGATACCTGTACTGTACTGCCCGATGCCTGTACTGTACTGCCCAGTGCCTGTACTGCACTATCTGATACCTGTACCGTACTGCCCGGTGCCTGTACTGTACTGCCCGGTGCCTGTGCCATACTGCCCGGTGCCTGTACTGTACTGCCCGGTGCCTGTACTGTACTGCCCGGTGCCTGTACTGTACTGCCCGGTGCCTGTACTGTACTGCCCGGTGCCTGTACTGTACTGCCCGGTGCCTGTACTGTACTGCCCGGTGCCTGTACTGTACTGCCCAGTGCCTGTACTGTACTGCCCGGTGCCTGTGCCTGTACTGCCAGGCGCCTTATGCATGCCAGCTGGTTTATAACAGTTATCATTGGCTGCCTTTTATCTGCTGATTAAACTTTTCAAATGATCAGTTGATTGTGTGTCATTTATCAGCACCGGTTAGAAAAATCGAACAACACTTTCAGTGAGTCGAAGGGAGGGAAGATTTTCTCTCTCTGTTATTTGTAGTAAAACTGTTAACACGAAAAATTTCTTTACAACTAGCAAACGGATGAAATCTTTCCTGTAGACTAAAATGAAGAACGAATAACATTCGCAAGGAGGGTGGCTGATGTGTTGGGTGAAGTCCTTTCACCTTCAAGGCCTGGGTTTGAAGCTGCCCGATTACAAAATGGTGGCCGCCATCGCCAACATGTAAGACGAAAATGGTGGAACTGCTGCTTATAACAGTCTGTACGGCCAGCACCTTTAAACAATCGGCACATCCCGCGGCAGTCCGAGCCTGGCTGAGAGGAAACATTCAGCCAGTGACTCACAGGTCTAGAACATCGATCGCACTGTGTCCGATTTACAGGGTCCAATATGGCGGGCGGCATTGTGCGCGCCCTTCCTGCGCGATCCGCCATATTGGATTGGTCTGCTCCATAGGCGTCCAGGTTGTATTAAAAAGCCTCATTATAATATTAAAATAATGGTCCTACACTTGTAGGATCCTTTTCTGTTATTGATCTGCACAGCGCCTGACTCGTCCCGTAATAAACTCACCCAACAAATCATTCGAACATACAAACATACGAGATTGAAAGGCAGGAAAAGACCAGTTGGTCCATCAAGCCTGCCCCACACTCCATGATGGCTGGGGCTTCATGGCTAAACAATTCTTACCTCCCACCCCCCCCCCCACAGCCATGTAATTTCCTGGGAGAAGCAAAAACAATGGGGAAAAACCCATGGCCAATAAGGGAAAAAATACCCTGTAAAATTCCTCTCCAACTCCCTCAGGCAGTTGAAACCAGTCCAGGAGATCACACGGACCAAGTGTTATCCATAAAGGTGCTAACAGTCAGCGACAGTCCTGCAGCAGCGCTATTTAAAGGGCTCACCCACTCCCTACATGTTATTTCTGGTTTGCCCTCTTAGGTTGCTGGTTAACTTCTGGGCCTTTCTTTGTGCGGCTATTTTATTCATTCCCCAAGCAATTCTGACTTCTGTGCTGGTGCTGGATGGATTCTGTCAGCTTTGGAAAGGGTTGATTGCAGTCATGGGTGGCCTGGTGGGGTTGCCTTTGGGGCTGAAGGAGGAGGGGGAGCAGCAGGGAGGACAGGAGAGAACAGGAGCTGGTAGAAGATGGAGGAAGAGGAGAGCAATACGCAGGAGGCCACACCACAGCGGGTCTTCAGAGCCCAACTCTACGACCTCATCTTCACTGAGAAGCAATCAGGCTTCTTCAATTCACCAAGGAGGCTGTCACTGAGCTATGTCACTCGATGTAGACACAATTGGAGCTCCAAACCAAGGCATGGAGAGCACTGCCCATGGCTGTCAAAGTCACCGTGTCCCTTAACCTTTACACTCTTCCAGGCTGCAACAGGTGACGTCAGTGACATCTCCCAATTTGCTATGCACCATGGTATCAGGGAACTGACTGAGACTCCCTACACCGGGAGGAACACGTTCATCACATTCCCCATGGACACGGTGAAGCAGGACAAGAGGGTACCAGGCTTTGCCCACATGGCAGGCTTCCCCAGGATCCAAGGTGCCATAGACCGTGCTAACATCATTAACATTCCCCAGATCACAGACTACGCACAGTGCTAACACTCATCAGGGTTCAGACCACGCACAGTGCTAACACTCCCCAGGGTTCAGACTACGCACAGTGCTAACACTCCCCAGAGTTCAGACTACGCACAGTGCTAACACTCCCCAGGGTTCAGACCAGGCACAGTGCTAACACTCCCCAGGGTTCAGACTACGCACAGTGCTAACACTCCCCATGGTTCAGACTACGCACAGTGCTAACACTCCCCAGAGTTCAGACCACGCACAGTGCTAACGCTCCCCAGGGTTCAGACTACGCACAGTGCTAACACTGTCCAGGGTTCAGACTACACACAGTGCTAACACTCCCCAGGGTTCAGACCACGCACAGTGCTAACACTCCCCAGGGTTCAGAGTACGCACAGTGCTAACACTCCCCAGGGTTCAGACCACGCACAGTGCTAACACTCCCCAGGGTTCAGACCACGCACAGTGCTAACACTCCCCAGGGTTCAGAGTACGCACAGTGCTAACACTCCCCAGAGTTCAGACTACGCACAGTGCTAACACTCCCCAGGGTTCAGACAACAGAATCGAGTCTGATGTTGATTAATACTGTTGGAAAAACCAGCTTGTAGCTGTTGTCTCTGTGCCAAGAATTACGGACCTAAACGCAGAGTCTTATCTTATAGAATTTATTAGAGGAAATGATACTCACAGACAACACACATGGCAATGCAAAGGCTAGGGGGGACCTCATGTTACAGTTGCTGAATTCAGTCGCAGGGTTTTCCCTCACTTCTGTGCAACATTCATGCTTTTTAAGCTCAGCTAAAAGGCCATTACATCATGACCTCCGTGACCTTCACTCTTGGTTTTCTGCTAACTTACATCAACTCAGCATTCCAGAGAGTGGGCCTCACAACAAAAGCTGTCCTTACAAGTTCTACAGACATCGCCTGTTTCAACAGATTCTGCAAAACTGGCTTTTAATTACAAAATGGAGTCCTAACCGTAAAATGGATTCTTTAATAAAACCTTTCCTGCAAGTGTACCTAACAGCTGACGGCACTTTCTGCTAAATACAGCGACATCAACGGAGCCAGACCTTCCCTCACCCTTGGCCCATTGCCCATCTCCCTCGGTCGGACTTATTTTTGAATAATTTCAGCAGGCTTCCGTTGGGGAACCTGGCCTCGGAGAATGGAGGGGAAACACTGCTGCAGTCCTTGAGAGGCTGCGGCACCGTAACCTGGGCAACTACCTCCGGGGCAGCAGAAGACAAAATGGGGTCAGAAGTAACGCCATTGACCATCCTGGTGCAAATGATGGAGATGCACTGTGTGACATATGGCTGTCATTTTGCAAATCATTTCAACATTTATTAGCCGAGGCATAGAATATAAGAGCAAGGAGGTTATGATGGAGCTGTATAAAACACTGGTTAGGCCACAGCTGGAGTACTGTGTGCAGTTCTGGTCGCCACACTACAGGAAGGATGTGATCGCTTTGGAGAGGGTGCAGAGGAGATTCACCAGGATGTTACCAGGGCTGGAGCTCTTCAGCTATGAAGAGAGACTGGGAAGCTTGGGTTTGTTTTCCTTGGAGCAGAGGAGGCTGAGGGGGGACATGATTGAGGTGTACAAAATTATGAGGGGCACAGATAGGATGGATACTAAGGAGCTTTTTCCCTTCGTTGAGGGTTCTATAGCAAGGGGACATAGATTCAAGGTAAAAGGCGGGAGGTTTAGAGGGGATTTGAGAAAGAACTTTTTCACCCAGAGGGTGGTTGGAGTCTGGAACTCACTGCCTGAAAGGGTTGTGGAGGCAGGAACCCTCACAACATTCAAGAAGCATTTGGATGAGCACTTGAAATGCCATAGCATACAAGGCTACGGACCAAATGCTGGAATATGGGATTAGAGTAGACAGGGCTTGATGGCCGGCGCGGACACGATGGGCCGAAGGGCCTCTATCCGTGCCGTATAACTCTATGACTCTATGACTCTATGTGTCCCCAGATTTGGACACATGTATTGAACATCTGACATCACTTCTGATGGGGAGTCTCGGAAGTGGCTCTGTGGGGGAGCAAGGAGCGAGCAGGACAGCATCCCCCTGACAAAGTTTCCACCCCAGTCCATTGGTGCTTGCCCCCTCTTTCTTGAATAATAAAATCTATTTACAGAGGACAATCTTACTCATTCTCAGATGGACGTGAAAGAGTGGTCAGTCCTACAACAAGGGATCTTCGGCCTAACCCCTCCAGATGTGATGAAGAACCTAAGCCACAATCTTTACCTGTATTTTCTCTTCAAATGCTCACTGATGCATTCCAGAATGTTCTACCTTCGAGTGAAGTTTAGTTCGAGTATTTTTCGAAAACTGTAAGGAATGGGAGGTGGGGCAATGAATCTTCTCTCCGACATTTTCCCTCTCTAACACTTACTCACCCACATCACCCCCACCCCTCCGCCCACTCCCAATCACTGTGCCGAACTTCTTCGAGTGCTGTTGCTAAGCAGCGACAGATGTCGGCATAATTTTCTGAGGAATTTCAATTAGAGATAGATTTTTCAATGTAAGATGCAAATGAGAGACAATCGAGTTCAGCTGCCGTCTAGGCTAATGAGGCTTTCCATCTAATGTTTGTGACATTTAGAATTAGAGAATGTGAATTAACACGGAAATCCAACATAATTCTGGTTCGAGTTAATTGTTCGGCTCTTCAGTGCATAACTTGTTATTGTTTTTTGTCTTCAGTGTTGCAATTTGGAAAATGTGAGGGAAATGTGTGGGGATGATTTGTTTTGAAGAAAGAGACAAGATCAAATTTGGAGAAGAAAGGAAAGGACGGAAGGAAGGAAGGAGTTGTATTTATGTCTTGTGTCTCTCAGAAACATGCCACACAAAATTAATTAAACTCACTTTTGTTGCATAGGCAAACATGGCAGCCATTTTGCACGCAGCAAAATTGCACAAACAACAGCAAGATCTATTTTTGGAAGCGTTGATTGAAGGGTAGAATGTTGTCCAAGGAGAACTCCCTGCTCTTCTTCAAGTGATGTCTTGGGATCTTTACCATCTACCTGAACCATCAAAACAGGCAGATGTTTAATGTCTTACCTGAAGGATGCCCCCTCTAACAATGCAGCGCTCCCTCAGAGCTGCATTGAAGACTCAACTTAGATTATGTGCTCTATTCCTCAAGTGGAGTTTGAACCCACAACCAAAACACACCATGTGGTTGACTTCAAGTGCCCTCAGGGCAATTAGAGATGGGCAATAAATGTTGCCTTGCTAGCATTGTCCACATTCCAGGAATTAATAAAAAAATAAGTTCTCTTGCTAACGCTTATAATTTTGGCAGCAAAGGACAATTTGTAGAAGTGCAGCTGCTTAGAAATTGCAAACCTGTGACTCTGACAATCTGTCCAAAGCCCTCCTTCGATGTTGGGAGAAGGTCTACACCAGCCAGCAACAGGGAAACTGAATTGCTGGGCTCAGTCGGCAAGTTGAGTGGTTGGCCCATCCATGACCATATCCAAGGTAACGGAGCCTGTCAAAGTACCACTGGTGATAGCTGCTTATTTTTGTCCCCTACTGGCACTCAACCAAACCCATGTCCCAGGCTGGGTTTGGTGCCTCCGACAGATGTGGTCTTAAGTTGTTCACTCCAGTGGTTGCCAGTGGAGCAAGCCACGTAAACTGAATGAAGTATTGGACCTCCTTCAACTGGGTTCACAGAATGATCAAAAGAGCTTTTTTTTTTACTATTTGCTCACAGGTTGTGGGCGACGCTGGCAAAGACGCATTTATTGCCCATCCCTAGTTGCCCTGAGACTGTGGTGGTCGGTCCACTACTTGAACTAACATAGTCCTTGTGATGGTGTTGCTCCCACAATGGCTGTAGGTAAGGAATTCCCGGATTCTGATCCAACGACAATGAATGTCTTAGGGCTGGAGGGGATACTTGGTGCACCCAAAATCTTGCTGCTCTTGCCTTTCTTGCTGGTGAAGGCTGTGGGGTTGAGAGGCCCTCGAGGTAACCCTGATGAGTTGCTGCAGTGCATCCTGTAGATAGTGCATACTATATATATATATACTGGAGATAGTTGCCAGTAGGGAACTCAGGAGAAATATCTTTACCCAAAGAGTGGTAAGAATGTGGAATTCTCTTCCACAAGGAGCAGTTGAGGAGAAAAGCATAGATGCATTTAAGGGGAAGCTAGATAAGTAATTGAGGGAGAAAGGGATAGGAGGCTATGCTGATAGGATTAGATAGTACCCTTTGTCGTCCAGTACTTCCCCGGAGCGGAGAAACTACGCCATGTTCTCCGCAGCCTTCAACATGTCATCAATGAGGACAAACACCTCGCTATGGCCATCCCCACACCTCCACTACTCGCCTTTAAACAGCCACCCAACCTCAAACAGACCATCGTTCGCAGCAAACTACCTAGCTTTCAAGAGAACAGCGTCCACGACGCCACACAACCCTGCCACGGTAACCTCTGCAAGACATGCCAGATCATCGACACAGATACCACCATCACACGAGATGACACCACCCACCAGGTGCATGGTTCATACTCCTGTGACTCAGCCAACGTTGTCTACCTCATACGTTGCAGGAAAGGATGCCCCAGAGCATGGTACATTGGCGAGACCATGCAGACGCTGCGACAACGGATGAACGGACACCGCGCAACAATCGCCAAACAGGAGGGTTCCCTCCCAGTCGGGGAACACTTCAGCAGTCATGGACATTCATCCACCGACCTTCGGGTAAGCGTACTCCAAGGCGGCCTTCGAGACACACGACAACGCAAAATCGTCGAGCAGAAATTGATAGCCAAGTTCCGCACCCATGAGGACGGCCTCAACCGGGATCTTGGGTTCATGTCACGCTACACGTTACCCCACCAGCGAACAAATGTTATCTGTTTTTAATATAATGGGTCATTTGCTGGCTCTCTCTGCCTTCCGGATGTTTCTGCCTCTCCCTGTGTTTTTTTTTCTCTGTTTTTTTTCCCTGTTTGTTTTTTTGTTGAATGTGTATTCGGAGGTTCTGCAGGTAACACCTCTCTGTCTGAACACGGTGATTGCCTTGGCAACGGGCAGTTGCAGGGGCAGTCTGTAAACACCATGTATTATTGTTCAATATGTATAAATGCGTAGGCTTCAAGGAGATCTTGAAACATTTGCCTGAGGAAGGAGAAAATCTCCGAAAGCTTGTGAATTTAAAATAAAATTGCTGGACTATAACTTGGTGTTGTAAAATTGTTTACAATTGTCAACCCCAGTCCATCACCGGCATCTCCACATCAGGATTAGATGAAGTAGGGTAGGAGGAGGGTCATGTGGACCATGGACCTCTTCGGCCAAATGGCCTGTTTCTGTGCTATAAATTAATTCCAAGTAATTCTACGCAGCCACAGTGCACCGGTGATGGAAGGGTTGGATATTGAATCTAGTGGTAGGCGGCTGGCCGAGCAAACAGCTCTGGCAAGTATCAGTCGAGCAGCCCACCTCCTCATTGAATTAAACCCCAGCGATCACTTGCAACAGCTGAATGAACCAGCAGGCTCTGGGGTAGGAGGGAGAAAAGCTTTGCCCCACAATACGGAACAACAGAATTTCCAACAAACATTATTAAATAAAGCTCGACGAGGCCGATCAAATGTGATATGTAATTTTGACTCTGCTTGTGAAAGGAAAACCAATATTAATAAAAGGTGAGCTTCTGCTGTCTGGAGTTTTATTTAATTCACCTTTATAAAATATTAAATCTGTATTTGATTTGGATTCATAAAATATCAACATGAGCAATTTCAGGTTTATTAAAGTTATCTACCGTGGTTTGAGCTAAAGCCTGCAAAAGTCTCTCGCAATCTCCTGTGAGGCTGTCACGAGCTGGGCAGCCGGTGCCTTCTCCTTTCTTGAGGTACTGCGTTAACCCTAAAGCGAGAAAGAAAGCACAACATTTCCTTCAGCTGCTCCCCCGTTGACCCAGTTGTTAATGGCCTTGCCCACTGTGGACTTGAGCTCTACAGGGCAGGGCGGTGCCAGATTTCATCGCTCACCTGCGCTGAACTCTGTAGCAGCTCCGCAATGGACCTGTTGGGCTCGGGAGAGGGAAGTCAGCCAGAGTTTCTCGTCCCTGATTATTATCCAATGATTCCTGCTGGAAAGTGTGTGAGTATGTGTGTGTATGTCGTCCAGCTGGGTGGGACCGCCCTCGCCTGGTTCCATTCCTATCCATCCTGTCGTAGCTAGGGAATCTCCTGCGATGGCTTCGCTCCCGCTCCCACACCGTTACCTCTGGAGCCCCCCCCCCAAAGATCTATCCTTGGCCCCCTCCTCTTTCTCATCTACCTGCTGCCCCTCTGAAAACACAATGTCAGGTTCCGCATGTACACCAATGACACCTAGCTCTACCTTAGTACCACCTCTCTCAACCCCCCCCCACTGCCTCTGCTCTGTCATGCTGCTTGTCCGACATCTAATATTGAATGAGCAGAAATTTCCTCCAATTAAATATTACGAAGGTTGAAGCCATTGTCTTCAGTCCCTGCCACAATCTCCGTTCCCTTGCAAACCAACTCCATCCCTCTCCCTGGCCACCGTCTGAGGCTGAACCAGGCCGTTCGGAACCTTGGCGTCCTATTTGACCCTGAGATGAGCTTCCGATCATATATCTGCTCCATCACCAAGACCGCCCACTTCCACCTCCGTAACATCGCCCGTCTCCACCCCTGCCTCAGCTCATTTACTGCTGAAACCCTCATCCATGCATTTGTTACCTCTACACCCGACTATTCCAATGCTCTCCTGGCCGGCCTCCCACCTTGCACTCTCCATAAACTTGAGCTCATCCAAAACTCTGCTGCCCGTATCCTAACTCGCACCAAGTTCTGTTCACCCATCACCCCTGTGCTCGCTGACCTACATCCGAAGAAGGGCCCTGCCCGATACATTGACACTCTGTTCTCGCCGCAGATACTGACTGACCTGCTCTGTGCTTCCAGCACTTTCTGTTTTCTTTTTCAGGTTAGCAGCTCTTTTTGTTTCTTTCTGTATGGATCACCCCACAAGAATTCAGCACCAAACGGGTTCAGTTAAAGAAAGAGATAGACAGGCCAACTCTGGGATGCTGAGATTCTGCCTACGTACTGCTCCCTCGGAGGCCGAGGACCAATGTAAAAGAGCCTATGAATGGAGACGAGCAACTTTAGTTGGCTTCTTACAGGGCTGCTCAACACATCTCGCAGGATAAGGTGCTTTTACATTGGTGTTTTAAATGTCAAGTTAAGAGGTCCTGTTTAGGGAGAGGACTTCCATACAACTCTCCCCCCTCTTATTGGGAGGCATCCTGTGTAATATAATGTGGAACCACTCCTCATGTTGACGTTACAGATACCAATGGCCTGAACCATTGGTACATCAGCAGACCCACATTGTCACAAGTATGTAATGCCACAAGTTGCCTGATGGTCATGTCTTCTACACTATGGAATGCAGCAGATGGATGGAGTATCTGCCCTTAGTCACTCCACTGTGGTGTAGAAGCCCCTACAGAGATACAAACTGTCCCCATCTTCTTGCTGGCCAGAGCATGTAGTACACCAAAGGCTGTTCCTAATGCTGGAAAGACTCCCTCTAATCCAATTTATGATGTGGAGATGCCGGTGATGGACTGGGGTGGACAAATGTAAGGAATCTTACAACACCAGGTTATATCAAGAAGTTGATAGCCAAGTTCCGCACCCATGAGGACGGCCTCAACCGGGATCTTGGGTTCATGTCACGCTACACGTAACCCCACCAGCAAAAAGGGGGAAAATTTTTTTATGTTTTTTAAAATTCTCTCTCTCTCTCTCTCTCTGCCATTTTGAGTTTCTTTCTGCCTGCCTGTGTAATTGACACAATGTATATCGAGTGTACTGGGACGTGCTGTTCTCCGTGACTGGCCTGTTTGAATAACAACAACACCTTTTGATTGGTGTGATGCTGTCCCAACATAGTATAAGATATGCGATTTGAGAACCTTTTCATTCATTCATCTGACGAAGGAGATAATCTCCGAAAGCTTGTGATTTTAAAATAAATTTGTTGGACTATAACCTGGTGTTGTAAGATTCCTTACATTAATCCAATTTAGTTAATGGACTCTCTGCTCAGCAAAGGACCACGTTCCATCCGTCAAGTAAACTCCCCGCTGCAGTCCGCTCAGTTAAAGTAACAGCCCACATTAACAGCCTGTTCACAACGTTCAAGCTCTTTCCCTGTCAGGATTGAGGATTGGCTGGGCTTATGGCAGTGACCTTTGCTCTTTGCCCTTTCCTAAAGGGCCTACTTGATAACATTCAGCAGGTGAAATTTAGCATAACTGTAGTGTGCGATGAGGGGTGACAAATATGAAGTGCATATTTAAAAACAAAATCAGCGCTCAATGGGTTAATGCTCGGATCTGACGACTGCATTGCCGCAGAAATTTATCACACAGAGGCAGAATCAAGCATGTCAGCTATGTAACTCCCACAGCTGTGTTTTCAAATGCTAGCGATAATTCATTTAATGAACTCTAGTGTCAAATGGTTAAGAGAAAGTGAATGCGGGAGGGTTGGGGGGGGGGGAAAGAGAGGGGGACGGAGTGATCGTTACGAGGTAGCACAGAACTTTATAGAATTCTGCAGGGAAGGGAGAGAGAGAAAGAAGGAAAGAGGGGGAGAACTTGAGAGAGAGTGAGAGAGAAATGGAAAGAGAGAAAACGAAAGAGAAAAAAAGAGAGAGATAGAAAGAGAAGATGATGGAAAGAGAGAGAGAAAGAGAAATGGAAAGAGAGAAAACAAAAGAGAAAAAAAGAGAGAGATAGAAAGAGAAGATGATGGAAAGAGAGAGATAGAAAGAGAAATGGAAAGAGAAATGGAAAGAGTGAGAGAAAAAGAGTGAGATCGCAAGAGAGAGAAAGAGAAATATAGAAAGCAAGAGGAAATGGAAAAAGGGAGAGAGAAATATAGAAAGAGACAGAGAGGAGCGAGAGGAAAGGGGAGAGACAGAGAGAAAGGGAGGGGGAGAGGAAAGAAGAGAGGGAGGGACAGAGAGGAGGGACAGAGTAGGGAAAGAGTGCGAAAGAGAGAGAAGGAGGGAAGACTCCTGTTCTTCCCCAGCTGGAATTTTCCGAGTAGTAAATTTTTTTCGTCTGATTTAAGAAGTCACCTGAAACTCCTTTGTTGGGTAATTATTTCTGGGTACCTGTAATCAGATTTGAATTTGATGAGGTCGGACTTTGGAGAATGATGGCTTGAAAATAGCCAACAATGATCTTTCAAGGCACAATCATTGCCCAGTCCATTTAATATTTCAGGATTACCCACCCTTCTTTCTCAATGTAATTTTTGACCGTTTACTTTTTCAGGCTCTGTGCGATCCCTCTGCTATGATGGGGGAGTGGGGGAGAGTCCCTGGAGCAATGTTAAAACCCCAGGTATTGTGCTGGTGGTATGTGTTGAAATACACAGAGGACTCTCTGCCACTCTTAATAAAACTGAAATGTTTCACCACCCATCTCTCACGATAAGTTGGCAGGTATCACCGACATCACTTAACCCCCAACAGACCTTGCTTCCTGTCAAAGTCATGATAGATTACGTTGAAATATTTCAGCTATGTTATTCCAGAGTGACTGACATCAGTGTACACTGTACAACAAATCAGTGCTATCTCACACTCTTTTTTTCTTTTACTTTCGACAGTTCTGCCTCCCAATATCCAGAGGTACACCAACCCAACAATGTGCGATATAATCTCAATTAAATTGCTTTGGTTAATCTGAGAGGGTTGCTGTATTTATTGAAGAGGAGGCATGACTCATGCCTTGAGGGCCGTGTCTTTTGCCGTTCAATCACCAAGGGAAATGGCAAAGGTGTGGAATTAGAGAGAGAGCAAAGAAGCGAAAGAGGGAAAGAGAGAGGGAGGGAGCGAGATGAGGGAGAGAGAGAGAGAGAGCTGGGGAGAGAGAAAGGGGTAGAGGGAGGGAGAGAGAGTTCAAAAGAGAGTGAGTGGAGAGGGAGGGAGAGAGAGGGAGGGAGATGGAGGAAGAGAGAGAAAGAGGGCATTTTAGACTGTTATGCAGAACATCTATTACAGCCACTAGAGGGCATGATGTTCCTCTGTTGCTTCCAAGCAGTGGACTGATTTTTAAATTATAGTAACAGTAAAAATAGGGGCAAACACGCCAAGGGCCAGTGAGGCATTTCAGTGAGTGGTTGGGACCAGAAACTGGTCAAGGGTCACCATGAAATGAGCTAGAACTTGAAACTTAGGCAAACGGTCAGAACATCTCCATCCAGAGATCTATTGGCATGCTGGACCTGTGGGTGCTGGACTTAGCTTGGCCTAGTGCCAGGCCACTGGGAGGCCATCTCATCTCACCCCGCAACTGGGAAAGGAAAAATGGACAATAAGGGAGAAGGTAAAATAATGGCAAGGAAGGGGCTGTGGTCGCCAGGAGTTGCTATTGAGATGTGGAACATAGAGTTCTTCTCACTCTAAATTGGACAATCGGGAGGGAAGGTCCCTGAAATGGCACAGGCACTTGTCAGAGGCAATAGCAGCATGTAAAATCCTCCACCCTTGGTCTTCTGGCCTGATTCTTGTGTACCCCAGTTCCTGTTCAGTCAATAATCTGTTTTCCATCATTTTATAAAACAGTTGGTATTTCTAATAATGCCTTTAATGTAGAAAATATCCCAAGATGTTTCACGGAGGGAAAGAGGAAGAGGTGTCGAGCCTTTGCGGGGGAGTCTAGAGGGTTAACCGGAAATGGGCTTTCAAAAGCTGGAGAGAGAAGTAGAGAGGGGAGAAGTCTGTGGCTGAAGGCTGCTACTGATAATTGAGTGGAGGGAAGTTCGTTGTGATCTGTGACCTGTGTAAAGGGCATTGTCTTTACTGGAATAGCATTTCTTTACCCAGAGAGTGTGAGAATGTGGAACTCGCTACCACAAGGAGTAGTTGAGGCGAATAGTACAGATGTATTTATGGGGAAGCTAGTTAAACACAAGGGAGAAATGAATAGCAGGGCATGCTGGCAGGGTTAGATGAAGAGGGGGTGGGAGCATAATCACCGACACAGACCTGTTGGGCCGAATGGCCTGTTTCTGTGCTATACATTCTATGTAATTTGACGTGATGCTTTACCAAGGGTGTGAATTAAGTTGTTCACCAGAGATGTGATTTTCCACCTCCCAATGTTTTTACGTTTAATTTAAAACTACGGAAATGAGTGATGATTCCCCTGCGATGTTGGACGTGCTGTCCTTCAGATGAGAGGTTAGAAAAGACATTGTCCTTTACACGGGTCACAGATCAGGACGAGCTTCTAAGGAAAACGTTAGCACTGATTGTTTTGGCATCTCGAGCAGGTATTCTAACTAACGACAGAAAGAGCCCTGAGGAAATTAAGAGGAGTGGGGGGGAATTCTACACTTGCTGGAAATCTGAAGCAAAAAGTGGAAAACACTTGAAATACACAGCAGGTTCTTCAGTATCTGTGAAGAGAAAAAGCCGGTTAAACTTTCAGGAAGTTGTCAGGAAGGATTTCCAGCCTGCTTTATATAGAAATACACAGTGGGACATCGAGCACATTACAAAGCATTTTTATTATCAACAACACCAACTTGCATTTATATAGCACCTTTAATGTAGTAAAACGTCCCAAGGCACTGCACAGGAGCGTTATCAGACAACATTTGACACCGAGCCACGTAAGGAGATATTAGGACAGGTGACCAAAAGCTTGGTCAAAGAGGTAGGTTTTAAGGCGCATCTTACAGGAGGAGAGAGAGGCGGAGAGATTTAGGGAGGGAATTCCAGAGTTTAGGCCCTTGGCAGCTGAAGGCGCGGCGCCAATGGCGGAGCGATTAAAATTGGGGATGCGCAAGAGGCCAGAATTGGAGGACTCAAAGATACCTTTCTCAGACTGTCCAATGCAAAGCAATGCTATTAACACATTGTGACACAAATTAATGTCTCTTCTATAAGGTACACTACAAAACAATGCTTTCACCGCACAAGGATGCCGTCTCGATATTATACAGTACTAGTCAATCTCCCGTGGTGTTACACATAGAGAAAGAAGACCAAGTCTAATCTTCAGGTAAGGCAAGGTTAGAGGGCAAAGGCATAATTGGACCAGAGCTTGCAGATACATTCAGTCCCCATTTTAAAGTCGTACATTCTATCATTGGTTTTATATTTTCATTATAAATTCCTATGTTCACATTTATAATGGTAACTGCCTATGTAAACTTGTCACTCTGTAATTATACTCTCCTGCCAGTGGAGGCACTGCAGCCACTGGTGAGAGTGTAATGACCAGTGTACATATTGGAGATATATATATTTATATAAAAGGAAACAATGAAACATGTCCATCTGTTTGAAGTATCATGTGCACACTTGGTTCAATATACAACAACAACTTGCATTTATATAGCGCCTTTAATGTAGTAAAATGTCCCAAGGCGCTTCACAGAAGTGATTATCAAACAAAATTTGACACCGAGCCACATAAGGAGGTATTAGGACAGGTGACCAAAAGCTTGCTCAAAGATGTGGGTTTTAAGGAGGGTCTTAAAGGAGGAGAGAGAGGTGGAGAGGTTTAGGGACGGAATTCCAGAGCTTAGGGCCTAGGCAGCTTAAGGCACGGCCACCAATGGTGGAGCATTGGATTTGGGGGATGCACAAGAGGCTTTCTGACTGGTCTACAGTGGAAAAAAAAGGAGAGTAGAATTTATTTTGTAGCTTCTGATTGGTTGTTCCTTACAGACTGAGTGGTCACCTTGAACGGTCTCCCGCCTACAGCCCAGCAAACATGCGGAAAGAAAAAGATAAGTTACGGCCTACCTTCATAATGCATGCTGACATGTTGCTGATCCCATTGCCAAATTCTCAGCCATTCACTCTCCAGATGTCCCATTACCACGTTTCATCTTGCTGACTAATTACCCAAGCTAACTACTCTGTGATGGGCCTCCCTCCTGATGAGCCTCTCCCTGCATTCCCACCCAGTACCTGGCCTTATGCTACTGCTCGCTGCCCTGACTCAGCCTCTCACTCCTGCTCACTCTCAGACCTCTGCTCTTCCACTTGCAAGCAACACCCTGGGAAACGCACTAATAGCTTTACGGAGGTCATTGGCAAAAGAACATGAGGCAAGATGAGGACAATTTTTTTTACGCAGCGAGTTGTTATGATCTGGAATGCACTGCCTGAAAGGGTGGTGGAAGCAGATTCAATAATAACTTTCAAAAGGGAATTGGATAAATATTTGAAGGGAAAAAATTTTGCAGGGCTATGGGGAAAGGACAGGGGAGTGGGACCAATTGGGTACCTCTTTCAAAGAGCCGGCACAGGCACGATGGGCCAAATGGCCTCCTTCTATGCTGTACCATTCTATGATTCTATGATCCAAAGGTTCACTGTCGTTCAACCTTAATGTAATGTTGTGAATTGCTTCTACATTGTAACTGCTAAGAGGTGACCTTATTTTATACATGAAAATGCAAAACCTCTTTTAAAATCCTCTCTGCTCCCACTAACATTAAACAAAATTATACATTATTAAAAACCTTGAGTAGGGCATGCACTTCCTGTCCATAAACTTTACTTCTTGTCGGCACGATTTTTGGTCACACTTTCCTACGACCAAAACATTCGGCTTTGTGAATTGCTACGAAAACACTTCCCATTTAATTTTATTATGTCAACTGTCACGCTGTAGTTGCGGTCTCTGGCCACTAGGTGAGTCTGTGGAGCACGTCTCCCCCAACTGTGTCGCCATCTTATATACAAAAAAATTATATTCATCAATTGACTGTGAATAATACCAGAGGCAGTGGTGTGAGCTAACAAATCACTTTAAGATTTATCTTGTGACATTGCTTAACATCTGTTATATTGGAATGAGCACCATGAGACCATAAGAGACCATAAGAGATAGGAGTAGGAGTAGGCAATTCGGCCCCTCGAGCCTGTTCCGCCATTTAATGAGATCACGGCTGATCTGATTTTTACCTCAACTCCACTTTCCCGCCCTTTCCCCATATCCTTTGACTCCCTTGCTGATCAAAAATTTGTCTAACTCAGCCTTGAATGTATTCAATGACTCAGCCTCCACAGCTTTTTGGAGTAAAGAATTCCAAAGATTTACGACCTTCTGGGACAAGAAATTCTTCCTGATTTCCGTCTTAAACGGGCGACCCCTTATTCTGAGACTATGCCCCCTAGTTTTAGATTCCCCCATGAGGGGTAACATCCTCTCAGCATCTACCCTATCGAGTCCCCTCAGATCCTTGTATGTTTCAATAAGGTCTCCTCTCATTCTTCTAAACTCCAATGAGTATAGACCCAACCCGTTCAATCTTTCCTCATAAGACAACCCTTCCGTACCCGGAATCAACCTAGTTGATTCTAGCACATTGCCAACACCCATTTATAGACCTCAGTATGACAATGTGTCTCCAAAGTATGGCATATGTTACTTAGATTGATAATAAGATGGCAGATTATTGGAGGATTTTTGTTTAAAAGTGGCAAAACACAATGGTTTTCATCTGTCTATGGCCCACTCCATAGACTCAAAATCTAGGCTGACACCTCAGTGCAGTACTGAGGGAGTGCTGCACAGTCGGAGGTACCGTCTTTCGCATGGAACGTTAAACCAAGGCCCTCTCAGGTGGACGTAAAAGATCATATTTGAAGAAGAGCAGGAGAGTTCTTCCACAGTGTCCTGGCCAATATTTATCCCACAACCATTATCACACTGCGGTTTGTGGGAGCTTGCTGTGCGTAAATTGGCTGCCGCGTTTCCTACATTACAACAGTGACTACACTTCAAAAGTACTTCATTTGCTGTAAAGCGCTTTGCGATGCCCTGAGGACTTGAAAGGCGCTGTATAAATGCAAATTATTTCTTTTTTTTTTAAAGAGGACAAACCCCTGTGACTAACAAATGTAACAGCAAGTTCGATTGAGTATCCTGGGGCTTTGAAGGCCGGTTTGCCAGTCTTCGGGGGGCCTGCATATCACTCACAAACTGCACTTTGGACACTCTTGGGTAAAGGCAACATGATATGGCAGTGAAGTAAAGAAAGACAGAACTTGCATTTATATAGCGCCTTTCACGACCTCAGGACGTCCCAAAGTGCTTTACAGCCAATGAAGTACTTTTTTTTAAAAATGCATTTCCAGAATTTTCTGCTTTAAATTTCAATTTAGAACCATATAGATTTACAGCGCAGAAAGGGAGCCATTCGGCCCATCGTGTCTGTGATGGATCTTTGCGAGAACAATCCCACTGTTCTGCTCTCTCCCCAGTGATCCCTTCCATGACTAATGGGTATTGCAGGAGTTAGAGCGTGTTGTAGACATTTGTAATAACATTCTAATTTAATTGGTAAGGTTCTGTGGTTTGCTTGCTTTTATTTAAGCATCTTTAGTTTACTCGGACCTCCTGTTTATTAATTATGTTAATGCTGCCCTTAAAGAGGCACTTGTGGTGCTGACTCCTGAGGCAACCCTATTGGTCCCGTTTTTTTTTATCATTACCTCAAATTTACAAGAGGATGGAGTTTACTTGTTTTTTTAAAAAGTCAAACATTTAAAGAAACTTTTGATTTCTGATGCACGGGCCTCTCTATAAAACAGGTGGCAAAGTACCACCAGGGACACTGTAGCTTTAAGGCCAAAGACAATGAAGGAGTTGTACTGATTTCTCAAAAAGGGAAGGACGTTATTGTCCCAAAAAATAGCGATGGGGGAGGGGATCCGTTTCCCCTTCGAAATTCTGCCTGTCACTTTTTTATTGATACTAACTTTTTTAAAATTCATTCTCGGGATGTGGGCATCGCTGGCAAGGCCGGCATCTATTGCCCATCCCTAGTTGCCCCTTGAGGAGGTGGTGGTGGGCCTTCTACTTGAACCACTGCAGTCCGTGTGGTGAAGGCTCTCCCACAGTGCTGTTAAGTAGCGAGTTCCAGGATTTTGACCCAGTGACGATGAAGGAACGGCCGATAGATGTCCAAGTCAGGATGGTGTGTGACTCGGAAGGGAACTTGGAGGTGATGGTGTCCCCATGTGCCTGGTGCTGCCCTTGTCCTTCTAGGTGGTGGAGGTCGCGGGTTTAGGAGATGCTGTGAAAAAGTTTTGTAATGAGGAGTTTTGTGATGAGGAGAAATTTCTTCACTCAGAGGGTGGTGAACCTGTGGAATTCTCTACCACAGAAGGCAGTGGAGGCCAAGTCATTAGATGCATTCAAGAAGGAGATAGATATATTTCTTAATGCTAAAGGGATCAAGGGATATGGGGAAAAAGCGGAAACAGGGTACTGAGTTAAATGATCAGCCATGATCATTTTGAATGGCGGAGCAGGCCCGAAGGGCTGAATGGCCTACTCTTGCTCCTATTTTCTATGTTCCTATGTCTCTATGTAATCACAGGAGTGCTATACTATGTAACGCACAGTGTATTATTCCACCACTAAGGTGGAGTTGGGTTTATGTTGGCCTGTTTCTTGAAGGGTACACAGTCTAATTGTTGTAAATCCCAAAGTCAATTAGAGATTGATTGCCATTGCTGACGGATGTTTACAGGTTGGCGGATGCTTGTAAATTCCTGGCTGCAGGTCAGAAGCAAGCTTCGACAACTTGTAATGAGATGAACGTGTGCTGGATGTTCCGCTTGGGCAGAATCCTGGCAGGAAGTCCACATGACGGGATTTGCGCCTCACAGAACTTGGCCATCGCTGACCCTGACCGATCTTTTAGCGTCAGCTTAATTAGCATAATCTCAGTGGGCTCCCGGAAAGGATTCCTGCCTGGGAGGAGGAAAATGGCTGCTGTGGGGTAAAGGAAAGCAATCAATTGCCACGCAATCAACTGCACTCCATTAGGGAGCCGTTTAAAATGTAAATCCCCTACCCCCGCACACCACAGCAGCGCAAGATGTCAGGAACATGCTGGCATTCCTTGCGCCCAGCTTTACTATGGTGATAATTAATGGGAGGTAGAACACATGATATCATCTCTTCATTACCATCCACTTTGAAGACGCTCGCCCGTAAGAACATAAGAAACATAAGAAATGGGAGCAGGGGTAGGCCGTACGGCCCCTCGAGCCTGCTCCGCCATTCAATAAGATCATGGCTGATCTTCTACCTCAACGTTCGCCCAAATTTGGTTCAACATATTCGACAGCCATTGTCACTTCCGGCGTAAAATCCCGGAAGTGGTGGCAACCAGCTTGGAACTGGAAGAATAGCTCCCCACCCAACTTTCCCAGATCACCCGTGTGTGGAAGATCCTGTCTAAACCTTCTCTCTCTCTCTTACATTTGTGCACAATTCCTGCCAATTTTTTTCCACTATAAACTCCCATGTCCACATTTATAATGGGAGCTGCCAATGTAAACTTGTCACGCTACAGCGCCATCACTGGTGGGAGTGTGTAATTACCGCACGACGTGTTTCCGTTGGCAATTTTCATTCAAAATATGGACATAGTTGTCAGCCACGGCTTAGTGATAGCACTCTTGCCTCTGAGTTAGAAGGTTGTGGGTTCAAGTCCCACTCCAGAGGCATGAGCACAAGATCTAGGCTGACACTCCACTGCCAGTACTGAAGGGTAGCTGCACTGTCAAAGGTGCCGTCTTTCGGATGAGACGTCAAACCGAGGCCCCGTCTGCTCTCTCAGGTGGATGTAAAAGACCCCACGGCGCTATTTCGAAGACAAGCAGGGGAGTTCTCCCCGATGTCCTGGCCAATACTTATCCCTCAACCAACGTCACTAAAAACAGGTTATCTGGTCATTATCACATTGCTGTTTGTGGGATCTTGCTGTGCACAAATTGGCTGCCGCATTTCCTACATTACAACAGTGACTGCACTTCAAAAAGTACTTCATTGGTTGTGAAGCACATTTGGACATCCTGTGGTCATGAAAGACACCATAAAAATGCAAGTTCTTTCTTTAATGGAAATTTAGAATTGTGATTTTAAAATGGGGACTAAGTTATGTCTGCACACCCCCTGGTCCCTCGGCTATTAACCCTGCTTCACCTGAAGAAGACACTTGGTCTTGGCTCCCTGTTTATGTTGCCATGGGAGACATTAAATGTTGATGCAATGGATTTTTGTGCTGTATCTACTATATAGAACAGAGATGCAGGCCCTAAATTTTCACTTTATTTTTGGTCTTTTTATCTTTGCTTTAAAGAATTATATATTTTTTTGACACCAATGTGGCTGCTTTAAAAAGAAACAACATGGGTGATTCCAGGTAAGTAAATGAAGAACATTTTTTTTTTAGTAAGCTGAGGAAATGGTCCCATTTATAACTTAATGGTCTTCCTCGGACAGACAATATTCCCCTGTAGAGAGAAAAAAAAATTACGAGGTAACTCAGTCTATGTAGGGCTTTATCAAGTAACCATTGAAGGTAACGTAAACGTCAACATCGTCACTATAGACCGCGTTCTCCCGCTCACGCTTGTAAAGTCGGACCCAAACTTCATCGTTCTCTTGCAGCTCGAGCATGATGCTCTGGCTCTGCATGATGCTGCGGTCGCTGGGCTGCGCGTAGCAGATGACCATATCCTGGTCGTTCTTCATGATGTGAAGGTAGGTCTCCTTAAAGTTCCACGTGTGGATGTTGAGGTTGAAGTAGTAAATTCCCGGCACGTAGCAGTAGAACTTGCCCTTGAACATGTTGAAGTGACCGAAGAGGTTCACAAAGGTCGTGTCAAACACCAAGATCTGGTAGTAGTCGCTGCTGTGCAGGCCTTTCTTGCGGCCCACCGAGAAGGCCGAATAGTGCTGCTTGTAGGAGTCCCCCGGGATGCCTGCTTGCCCCACATCTCCCTTAGATCCTGTAGGGCCTCGCAACCCGACCGGGCCTTCCTTGCCAAGTTTTCCATGAGGTCCTCGATCGCCCCTGTCTCCTTTCTCGCCTGAAAGATAAAGAGAGGCTGGTCAAAGATCCATTTTGTCACAGCCCGTTCCAAGCCCATTTGAGGGGAGGGTGGGGACTATTAGAACATAAACAACAACTGTCCGTGCAACCTCAGAAACAAAAGAGACCAAAGTGACACTTCTGGTTCATCCACCATTACGAGATGCGACCACAAGAGATTAAATTAGTTTCCTGGAAATATGGAAAAGTAAAAGCTCAAAGCTATCTAGTCACAGCAGATGGGATTATGGAAGGATTGGGTAATAAGGACGTAACAAAGCATGGAGCAATTGTAAAGAAGATTAAGCAGTGTTAAAAAATGTGAGGACAGATGTATACTTTGGACATGTGAATGTCAGATGAGAATACATCTTAAATGGAAAAACACTGGGGGCAAGATGAATGAAGGGGTCCAGATGCATAAGTCATTAAAAGCCAGTTTGCAGGCTAGTTCTGTGATCAAAAGAGCTAATGGGATGCTTGGCTTCATTTCAAGACATAAGGAGTACAAATAAGCAAGGAAATACTCCTGCAGTCGTGCAGAGCACTGATCAGATCTCATTTGGAGTACTGTCTTCAGTTATGGGCCTCCCTCCTCAGGAAGCATATACTGAAATAAAAACAGAAAATGCTGGAGAAGCTCAGCAAGTGAGGCAGAGTCTGTGGAGAAAGAAACAGAGTTAACGATTCAGGTCAAAGACCTTTCGTCAGAACTGGAAGATGTTAAAAGTTAAAGTTTTTGAGCAAGTACAGAGCCAGGGAAAGGGGGGAGGAAAGAACAAAAGGGAAGGTCAGTGATAGGATAGAGGGCACGAGTGATTAAATGACAAAATGGATGATGGTGCAAGGCAAGGAGGGTGGTAATGGAACAGGTTAAGAAACTAAAGATTGATCAGGAGTAGCTGTAAATGGCAGCAGCAGAACCATTACCAGCACCAGCTGACCACAAAAATGGGAGCAGTGTTTATGATCTGAAGTTATTGAAATCAGTGTTGAGTCCGGAAGGTTGTAAAGTGCCCAAACGAGGTGCTGTTCCTCGAGCTTCCATTGAGCTTCATTGGAACAGTGTAAGAGGCCGAGGACAGAGAGGTCAGAGTAGGAGTGGGATGGGGAATTAAAATGGCAAGTGACCGGCAGGTCAGGGTCACGCTTGCGGACAGAGCTGAGGTGTTCAGTAAAGCGATCACCCAGTCTGCGTTTGGTCTACCCAGTGTAGAGGAGACCGCATTGTGTGTAGCAGATACAGTATATTAAATTGAAAGAAGTAAAAGTAAGCCACTATTTCTCCTGGAAGGAATGTTTTGGGCCCTGATGGTGGGAATTGAGGAAGTGAAGGGGCAGGTGTTGCATCTCCTGCACTCACACGGGAAGGTGCCGTGGGGAGGAGAGCGGGTGTTGGGGGTGATGGAAGAGTGGACCAGGGTATCGCGGAGGGAGCGGTCCCTTCAGAATGCTGAAAGGGGAGGGGAGGGGAAGATGCGTTTGGTGGTGGGATCGCGCTGGAGGTGGCGGAAATGGCGGAGGATGATGCGTTGGATGTGGAGGCTGGTGGGATGGAAGGTGAGGACAGGGTGACCCTATCACGGTTCTGGGAGGGAGGGGAAGGGGTGAGGGCAGAAGTGCGGGAAATGGGACGGACACGGTCGAGGGCCCTGTCAACTACAGTGGAGAGGAATCCTCGGTTGAGGAAAAAGGAAGACATATCGGAAGCACTAATGTGGAAGGTGGTATCATCAGAACAGATGCGACGGAGATGGAGAAACTGGGAGAAGGGAATAGAGTCCTTACAGGAAGCGGGGTGGGAGGAAGTGTAATCAAGGTAGCTGTGGGAGTCGGTGGGCTTATAATAGATATTGGTTGACAGCCTATCCCCAGAAATGGAGATAGAGAAGTCAAGGAAGGGAAGGGAAGAGCCGGAGATGGACCATGTGAAGGTGAGGGAAGGGTGGAAATTGGAAGCAAAGTTGATGAAATTTTCCAGTTCAGGGCGAGACCAGGAATCGGCACTGATACAGTCATCAATGTACCGGAAAAAGAGGTGAGGGAGGGGACCTGAGTAGGACTGGAACAAGGAATGTTCCACATATCCCACAAAAAGGCAGGCATAGCTGGGACCCATACAGGTTCCCATAGCGACACCTTTTATTTGGAGGAAGTGAGTGGAGTCAAAGGAGAAGTTGTTCAACGTAAGAACAAGTTCAGCCAGGCGGAGGAGGGTGGTGGTGGATGGGGACTGGCTGGGCCTCCGTTCAAGGAAGAAGCGGAGGGTCCACAGGCTGTCCTGGTGGGGGATGGAGGTGTAAAGGGACTGGACGTCCATGGTGAAAAGGAGACGGTTAGGGCCGGGGAACTGGAAACTGTTAAAGTGGCGGAGGGCATCAGAAGAGTCGTGGTTATAGGTTGGAAGAGAAAATATAGAGTCAAGATAGGAGGAAATAAGTTCCGTCAGGCAAGAACTGGCTGAAACGATGGGTCTCCCGGGGCAGTCCTGTTTGTGGATCTTGGGAAGGAGATAGAAACAGGCTGTGCGAGGTTGGGGGACTATGAGGTTGGAGGCCATGGGGGGAAGATCTCCAGAGGAGATGAGGTCAGTGACGGTCTGGGAAACTATGGCTTGATGTTCGGCGGTGGGCCATGGTCCAGGGGGAGGTAGGAGGAGGTGTCGGAGAGTTAGCGTTCAGACTCCGCACGGTAGAGGTCTGTTCGCCACACAACAACAGCGTCGCCCTTGTCAGCAGGTTTAATGACAATGTCAGGGTCGGACCTGAGAGAACAGAGTGCTGTGAGTTCAGAGGGAGGTAGGTTAGAGGGGACTAGAGAAATTGAGACGGCCGATGTCACGCCAGCAGTTCGCAATGAAACAATCAAGAGAGGGTAAGAGGCCAAAGGGTAGGGGTCCAGGTGGAACCAGAATTCTGAAGACGGGAGAAAGCGTCCGCTGTGCAGGGGGGGGGGGGGGGGGGGGGAAGACTCCCGGCCAAAGAAATGGGCGCGGAGGCGAAGGTGACAGAAGAAGAGCTCAGCATCGTGTCGAGCTCGAAATTCATTAAAGTGGGGCGTAAGGGGATGAAGCTGAGGCCTTTGCTGAGGACTGGTCGTTCGGAGTCAGAGAGGGGAAGGTCAGAGGGGATGGTGAAAACACGGCAGAGGGTGAGATTGGAGGGAGGGGTGGGGTCAGAGGAAAGTGAAGGGGAAGAAGGATCAAGATGGGTGTTGGCAGATACTGACCTTGGAGGAAGCTCAACAATTACTCATCATCATGATACGTTTCATAGAACGAATCGGTACACTTGGGGGCATTCCCTAGAGATACGAATGTTAAGCGGTGAGGTGTATAAAATAACAAAGGGAATTACAGGCCAGGTAGGGGATGATCCTTCCTAAGAGTGGGGGAATTCCAGGAAAACGGGACATAATTCTGAAAATTTCTTCACACAAAAGGAATGTGGCACGTTTAGTCCTGGAAGGTCATAGATGCAGATCCATCATTGGACACGACATTTCAATATTTATGAGGCCTCCACGTGCCCGAAAACCCAGGAGTTAAAATGTCCGTGGGGGGGGGGGCGGGCCTTCTGCCTGGCCTCCATTTAACCCCCCCCACCCGCCCTGTCTGCCCTGTTCCTGCCGGGCAGCCCATGGTTACAATCAACCCTTGAAACTCAAATGGTTTATGGAGGTCACATAAACCTGGTCACATAAATGAGGGTGTTGTTCCTCAAGCTTGCGTTGAGTTTGTCAGAACAGTGTAGGCGGCCAAGGTCAGAGAGGTCAGAGTGGGAGTGGGACATGTTACTCAGTGCTACATAATACAGACCACTGAGCCATAGGGAGCCCTTGCAAGATATATTAGGGTAGCACTCCCATTATATGGATGGAGTTGTCATATATAAAGAAAGAAAGACTTGCATTTATATAGCGCCTTTCAGGATCTCAGGACGTCTCAAAGCACTTTACAGCCAATGAAGTACTTTTGAAGTGTCAGCCTTGTTGTCATGCAGGAAACATGGCGGCTAATTGGCGCACAGCAAGATCCCACAAACAGCAATGTAATAATGACCAGATAATCTGTTTTAATGATGTTGGTTGAGGGATAAATATTGGCCCAGGACCCTGGAGCTCTGCTTCGAATAGTGTCATGGAATCTTTTACATCCACCTGAGAGGGTAGACGGGGCCTCAGTTTAACATCTCCTCGGAAAGACGGCACCTCTGACAGTGCAGCACTCCCTCAGTACTGCACTGGGAGCGTCAGCCTAGATTATGCGCTCAAGTCTCTGGAGTGGGGCTTGAACCCACAACCTTCTGATTCAGAGGCGAGAGGGCTACCCACTGAGCCGCGGCTGACATCTAAAATTAAAATATCTGTTAAAAAATTAATAAAGGACACATTACAAATATTATTTAAGATATTTCAGAAACTCGGTGCTGATTTTGTGCTCTCCTATTCCCAGCAGGGAGTGGGGCTCATGGGGAGGGCATCGTGCAAAATCATGGGCTGGTGCCCTCACTGCCAACTGGGAGTGTGGGAACTTGAAACCAGCTGAATTCTGATTGCTGTTTCTTACATCATCTTCCTCAGTCGTGTGTCCTCGGCTCAAACCCTTTCTGAACATTTGGTACATCAATCAGCTAAATTGACTGCATGTGCCACGTAACATGGGATGGTATCTGTCCAACTCCATTATATGATAAGGCCTCTGACCAAATGTGGAACTTACTGTTCGCAGCTTATAATTTGCACCAGGTCAGTGTTTCACTGAGTTCTACATATTTCAGTAAAATCTGTTGACCTTTTAAAGCAATTCTCCTGTAAAAAAACTCCACTCACGCAGTAAATTCTATTCCTACAGCCCGCAGTAAGACATTGGCAATTAAATTTTTTCCAGCTGATTCTGTCAAAATTCCCATTATTTTCCACAGCGTATTTGAAATTCCTGTAGTCGGCTCTTTTCCCACTCAGGTGTTCTAGGGGCCTCCAGTATTTTTAGTGCTAGAGTAATATAGACAGCACTGTCTAATGTCTCTTTTACTTTCGTCTTTCATAAAAGTCCCCAGGATTGTTACAGTGGTCATACAAGAAAGTGCGGAAAGAGAAAAGGGGCCATCGAGCCTAATCCTAACAGGCCTTGTTCTGGCATGGACTTTCTTTCATTTATTCAAACTCCTGAGGAAAGTGAACAAGGCTCTCAAGACGGAAATATTCCGTGAAATATCTTCCTTAGTCTCATCTTTAAAATTTACCAGGCTGGTACCAGAACTGAGAGGTTATACCTATCAAGAAAGATTCAACAGACTGGGCCTCTTTTCTCTAGAAAAGAGAAGGCTGAGAGGTGACCTGATTTAGAATTATGGAAGGGTTTGATAGGGTAGAAAATGTTTCCACTTGTGGGGGAGACCAGAACTAGAAGATATAAATATAAGATAGTGACTAATAAATTCACTAAGGAATTCAGGGGGAACTTCTTTATCCAGAGAGTGGTTAGAATGTGGAACTTTGATTAATTGAGGCGAATAGCATAGATGCCTTTAAGGGGAAGCTAGATAAGTACATGAGGGAGAAAGGGATAGAAGATTATGTTGATAGGGTTAGATGAAGAGGGGTGGGAGGAAGCTCGTGTGGAGCATAAACACAGGCATGGACCAGATGGACCGAATGGCCTGCATACTCAATGTAATCTCCAAGGTAATTGGGGTAGATTTTCAATTTGGCCACACCGTGCAAAACTGGCATTGCGGATAGAACCACTGTTATAGAAACCGCTTGATTTTCAATGATTAACAACTCTAGTTTCACTCCCAGGCAGCTAGTTGAAAACCTACCCCACTGAGTGGAAAAAACTGCAAGACATCAATCTACGTTGCTCAAACCTAATCGGTCACGTTCACTAGATGACGCGCCCATGATTCCGAGATTGGTAATGAGAATCAGCTGCTTTTTACGACGGGCGGCCAATCCACGAGGTCAGTTTTACTCCCGGGAGGCAAGCTGAAAATCGACCCCAGTGTTCCTTCGTGTGGGGTTGTTCAAGCTTTGATCTGTGGGGTGTCGATGTGCACCAAGGAATCTTGTGGGTTACTTAAAGGAGAAGATTTTTCTCTTAAAAGGCAAAAAGGATCATCTAGCAGAACTCAAAGAGGAAAATTGGCCAGGAAGGACTGCATACCCACAACAAAGCGCATTCAATTTTCTCTCTATTTAAATAAAGGATGGAAATTTGGATGAGCTTTGTTATAAGCATGAAATCCTTCTCACTCAGTTCTCCTGCATGCATTTACACAGCAAGAAGAAAATCGGCATCATAAAGTCTAAACCCACATTCCCATTAATTCGCATGTACCTCAAGTTGCTGCTACTAACAGATTTTGGTTGTTCTGATTTAAGATTTATCCAACAACGAGGCAACAGCACTAAGAACGAATGCTTTCCAAACCTCTAGGCCCACTAAATTCCAATAGGACAAAGCAGGGAGCTAAAAAATATATAAGTACAAATCGGGAATGGGCTTGCCTGGGCTTTCATGGTTGGATTCCCAGAGTTCAGGTGGTTGGATGTGGCCCTAGGACTGCAGGTTGGTTGGAGGAGTTAATTGGACGTTTCAAGAAAGAATTTGCATTTATGTAGCGCCTTTCATAACCTCAAGATGTTCCAAAGTGCTTTACAGCTAATTAAGTACTTTTTGAAGTGTAGTCATAGTTGTAATGTAGGAAATGCGGCAGCCAATTTGCGCACAGCAAGCTCCCACAGTGATAATGACCAGATAATCTGTTTTAGTGATGTTGGTTGAGGGATAAATATCGGCCAGGGCACCAGGGAGAATTCACCTGCTCTTCTTCGAAATAGTGTCGGGGAATCTTTTACGTCCACCTGAGAGGGCAGACGGGGCCTCGGTTTAACGTCTCATCCAAAATACGGCACCTCCGACAGTGCAGCACTCCCTCAGTACTGCACTGGGAGTTTCAGCCCAGATTTGGTGCTCAAGTCTCTGGAGTGGGACTTGAACCCACAACCTTCTGACTCAGAGGCGAGAGTGCTACCCACAGAGCCACGGCTGACGTCTACAACCTGTAATTACTTTTGTCTTATAATTTAAGCAAGATTATGTTCCCCATAAATGATGCAAGTATAAATCCAATTCAAATTATATTGGAAAACCGCCGATACAAAGTTTTGTCAAAAGTTACCATGTAACTGACAGTGTGCATTATCTCGAACGCTGTAATAAGGAAATGAGTACTATTTTACAGAGAGCGCATTCACTCGAATGCCCAAAAACCCAAACCAATTTTCTGGCATCTGCAAAGCAGGAAAGAGCAGAAAATTGACTCAAATATCCACAGCTGCGAAACAAAGTTGCCTTTTACCTTTGAGAATAGTGATATTGATATGAGGATGGATTTGCGGCATAGGGTAGGGTGGGTAGTAGCCGCCATGGTGCGGGATTGAGGACGGATTGGCTTCTGTGGTTGGGCGCACGGGATATTCATATGGATCGCAGCACCGGACACACTTGGCTTGAATCGATGTTTCCTCCTCAATAGGCTCGCTGGACGGGGCTCCAGTTGTGGGTGTCAGAAAAATGAAGAGAAGGACATGTCCCAGAAGTCTTCTAGCCACCATTACTAGATGTAAAGCACAAATAAAAATAAGGATAGTTTTCACAAATAGTGGGGCTGAGTGGCACAGTGAGTTGGCACGCTGTCCTTTCACCCAGCTGCAAATCCAATTCAGCTTGTTTAGGTCAAAACCTCCACTCTGCTAGCTGTGTTTTTTATATTGAGATACCTAAGGGACAAAGCCTAAGGCCCAGGGCACCATCAAGACTGAAAAGAGTTGAAGAGTCGTCAGGTGCAAGACTGTAATTACGGGATAAATTTTATGAAGTAACCTTAGTGTCAGCTGTAGCTCAGTGGTAGTCAGAAAGTTTGAAGGTTCATGTCCCACTCCAGAGACAAGGCTGGCACTCCCAGTGCAGAACTGAGGGAGTGCTGCACTGTCGGAGGTGCCGTCCTTCAGATGAGACAATAAACCAAGGCCCAGTCTGCCCTCGCAGGTGGACCGTAAAAGATCCCACGGCACTATTTCAAATGAGCAGAGGGGTTGTCCCTGGTGGCCTGGCCGATATTTATCACTCAATCAACATCACAAAACCAAATTATCTGGTCCTTATTCTTATTGCTGTTTGTGGGAGCTTGCTGTGCGCAAATTGGCTGCTGCATTTCCTACATTACAACAATGACTGCACTTCAAAAGTACTTAATTGGCTGGGAAGTCAGTGGACTGATTTGCCGTGTGCTGGACTTCCCATCTGTCAGAATTAATGGACAGAAAATCAAGTCAGGTGCTCTAACCTCCACCCTCAAATGGCTGATATGCTTTCCTGTCACGCACAACTCCATGTCAGGAGCACTAAATCATCAAAATTTACTCCTACAGGAATGAGATAAAGGGGAGACAAGCAGGATAAATGCTTTGGTAGCCTTGCCTGGATGTTGGAACATCCTTGTGACACTCAGCAGTGTCTATGACAGATGCCCGCAGTGGTCTTCAAGCAATCAGTGAAGATCCAGTACTGTCAGGATCCTCCATAATGTAAGCTTGGGGCAATTTCAACCCAGTTCTAGTGGGTCTACAATGCAAAGAAGGCTGGTGTGGGAAGCAAAACAAATTCACATTCGTGCAGCCTGGGCTTTGACACACTGTTGAAACAGAGTAGAAGGGGGAAAAAATGGCTGCATATAGTGACACCACTATTCCCGGCCAGAATGGAGATGATTGGGTTATTCCCCTGTCAATCACGCCTGGAGACCGTACTACTGCAAGTGATTGTGATTGATTTGTATGGATGCAACTATCCTACATTCACTGCATTTTTGCTGGAGAAATAATCTTACTTTTATCAGGAGACGTTGCTGTCGTTTCGGTCATGGGTTCAGTTTGCTGTAGTTTGTAGGGATACTTTTTAAATAGACTTTGTAGATGGTTTGCTGTAGTGTGCTGTTTAAATAGTCTCTGTTTGCTGAGTAAATAGACTTTGTTTACTGTGATTCCTGCCTTAAGTCCAGCCCTTCCTCTAACTCATTGGCTGACACAATGGTACCAATAAACACTCTGGAAAAAAAATACCATGAAGTGATGGAGTCTCACTCTCCAAAGCAAAAGAAGAATGGAGAATAAAACAATGGTAATAAAAATACATTTGAGGATCAGTTAACATTAAAGAGTAACTACTAATTTGCAGAAACTCTAGAAACCAGATGTATTATTACCACTAAAAACTATGATCTCATCTTTCTCTCACATCAAGCAAGATGCATAGTGCCAAAATCCCTGAACTTACTGCCAAATCAAGCAGTCTCTACTACCATCAGAGAACTAGTAATTACCACAAGAACTAGTAATTACCACAAGAACTAGTAATTAACACAAAAACTAATCAAGAAAGATGTTGATGTGGGATTTATTGCTGTGTGGTGACTTCATGTAAATAGCTGAGACCACCAGAGATTGTAAACATAATGAGCTTGAGGCTGCCAGGGATCACACATCAATTTTCCACAACACACCACCTGGTATTGGAATGATAAATGCTCACTCTCCTTACAGTTGTACTAGTTATTTTTTCTTAAAGGGTTAGATACAATGGAGGATGGGAAAGCTTGAATTGGGTTAACTTGTGTTAATCCCACAATCCCCTGACTGGGATTCAGGTTATAACCTCTGTTGATGCTCATCTCAAGATGTTCATAACGGGTTGTAACACACAAAAGTGTCAGCTGTGGCTCAGTGGGTAGTACACTTGCTCTTTGACTTAGAAGGTTGTGGGTTTAAGTCCCACTCCAGAGACTTAAATACAAAATCCAGGCTAACACTCCAGGGTAGTACTGAGGGATTGTTGTGCTGTCAGAGGTGCCATCTTTTGGATGAGATGTTAAACCAAGGCCCCGTCAGCCCTCTCAGGTGGGCGTAAAATATCCCAAGGTACTATTTCGAAGAAGAGCAGGAGAGTTCTCCCCGGTGTCCAGGCCAATTTTTAACCCTCAACCAACATCACTAAAACACAGTATCTGGTCTTTATGTTATTGCTGTTTGTGGGATCTTGCTGTGCGCAAATTGGCTGCTGCATTTCCTACATTACAACAATGACTGCACTTCAAAAGTACTTAATTGGCTGGGAAGTCAGTGGACTGATTTGCCGTGTGCTTGATTTCCCATCTGTCAGAATTAATGGACAGAAAATCAAGTCAGGTGCTCTAACCTCCACCCTCAAATGGCTGATATGCTTTCCTGTCACGCACAGCTCCATGTCAGGAGCACTAAATCATCAAAATTTACTCCTACAGGAATGAGATAAAGGGGAGACAAGCAGGATAAATGCTTTGGTAGCCTTGCCTGGATGTTGGAACATCCTTGTGACACTCAGCAGTGTCTATGACAGATGCCCGCAGTGGTCTTCAAGCAATCAGTGAAGATCCAGTCCTGTCAGGATCCTCCATAATGTAAGCTTGGGGCAATTTCAACCCAGTTCTAGTGGGTCTACAATGCAAAGAAGGCTGGTGTGGGAAGCAAAACAAATTCACATTCGTGCAGCCTGGGCTTTGACACACTGTTGAAACAGAGTAGAAGGGGAAAAAAATGGCTGCATATAGTGACACCACTATTCCCGGCCAGAATGGAGATGATTGGGTTATTCCCCTGTCAATCACGCCTGGAGACCATACTACTGCAAGTGATTGTGATTGATTTGTATGGATGCAACTATCCTACATTCACTGCATTTTTGCTGGAGAAATAATCTTGCTTTTATCGGGAGACGTTGCTGTAGTTTCGGTCATGGGTTCGGTTTGCTGTAGTTTGTAGGGATACTTTTTAAATAGACTTTGTAGATGGTTTGCTGTAGTGTGCTGTTTAAATAGTCTCTGTTTGCTGAGTAAATAGACTTTGTTTGCTGTGATTCCTGCCTTAAGTCCAGCCCTTCCTCCAACTCATTGGCTGACACAATGGTACCAATAGACACTATGGAAAGAAAATACCATGAAGTGATGGAGTCTCACTCTCCAAAGAAAAAGAAGAATGGAGAATAAAACAATGGTAATAAAAATACATTTGAGAATCAGTTAACATTAAAGAGTAACTACTAATTTGCAGAAACTCTAGAAACCAGATGTATTATTACCACTAAAAACTATGATCTCATCTCTCTCTCACATCAAGCAAGATGCATAGTGCCAAAATCCCTGAACTTACTGCCAAATCAAGCAGTCTCTACTACCATCAGAGAACTAGTAATTACCACAAGAACTAGTAATTACCACAAGCTCTAGTCATTAACACAAAAACTAATCAAGAAAGATGTTGATGTGGGATTTATTGCTGTGTGGTGACTTCATGTAAATAACTGAGACCACCAGAGATTGTAAACATAATGAGCTTGAGGCTGCCAGGGATCACACATCAATTTTCCACAACACACCACCTGGTATTGGAATGATAAATGCTCACTCTCCTTACAGTTGTACTAGTTATTTTTTCTTAAAGGGTTAGATACAATGGAGGATGGGAAAGCTTGAATTGGGTTAACTTGTGTTAATCCCACAATCCCCTGACTGGGATTCAGGTTATAACCTCTGTTGATGCTCATCTCAAGATGTTCATAACGGGTTGTAACACACAAAAGTGTCAGCTGTGGCTCAGTGGGTAGTACACTTGCTCTTTGACTTAGAAGGTTGTGGGTTTAAGTCCCACTCCAGAGACTTAAATACAAAATCCAGGGAGGTACTGAGGGATTGTTGTGCTGTCAGAGGTGCCATCTTTTGGATGAGATGTTAAACCAAGGCCCCTCTCAGGTGGGCGTAAAATATCCCAAGGCACGTTTTCGAAGAAGAGCAGGTGAGTTCTCCCCGGTGTCCAGGCCAATATTTAACCCTCAACCAACATCACTAAAACACAGTATCTGGTCATTTATCACATTGCTGTTTGTGGGATCTTGCTGTGCGCTTGTTGACTGCCGAGTTTCCTACATTACACAGTGACTACACTTTAAAAAGTACTTCATTGGTTGTAAAGCGCTTCGGGACGTCCTGAGATTGTGGAATGTGATATATAACTGCAAGCCTTTCTTTCTAGTTAGAGAATTTTCAACTCCATTTAATTTACTTCTAGCAAAATTATCAACTTTGTGTAAACAAAGGTGTTAAACAGAACAAGGTGGGGAACAAAGACTCCAAACGTAATTGTGCATAAATGGATAATGATTGTTACATAAATAAAGGCAAATGTCAGGAGCTGGGGTAAACTTTCCACCCACCCCCGCCAAGATGATACATTCACTTTACCAATTTGATGCTCTAAGAGAGCAAATAAACAAGAACTTGTATTAATTAGCACCATTAACACAGCAAACATCCCAAGTCATTCTTCAAAGGGGAACCAGACGCTGGGCAAAGGTTAATGAAGGTGACCGAAAGGTGCGGCTAGGGATGTGGGTTTTGAGGCGCCGTTCGAAAGCGGAGAGAGGGATAGAAGAGGGCGGGATTTCAGAAGGGAGGTCTAAAGAGCTGGGGCTCTACCACTGATGAGGGAATGGGGTGGGCACAAAAACCCAGAGTCGGAAGGGTGGAGGATGTGAGACTAGGTCTGGAGAAGGTCACGGAGTTGGAGTAGAGCAAGGCCAGGAAGGAATTATTGGGTAAGGATGAGGATTTTGAAACCAAAATGCACAGGGTTGCTAAGCCAGTAGAGTCACAGAGCAAAATTAGTGGTGAGACTACAAGTACCAGGAGCACAGAACTAAAATGGACTTTCTTCAAGAAAACTTGCAGGTAGATATTTATTTTGTTATCTACTGATGATGAATTTTACAGCAAACGTGCCTACTATAGAGCTATTACCTTCCTTTCATACAAATGTTGACACACATGAGGTAGGTGGTAAATGTACTGTGGTTACCTGCTCCTTTCTGATCTCAAATCCCAGGAATACCATTTCCCCGTGATTGGGCTTATTTGTGTGACCTTGTATGCCAAGTAATTGAGTCCTTGATTCCTAAGACAGCGAGTTTGAGTTCAGGGCAGGTCTTTGAGGAGCAAGCCTGTCTCGATTGGATCAAGTCCCTTAGTTTGCGTCAGCCGTGGCTCAGTGGTAGCACTCTCACCTTTGAGTCAGAAGGTTGTGGGTTCAAGCATCACTCCAGTGCAGTACTGAGGGAGTGCTGCACAGTCGGAGATGCCGTCTTTCGGATGAGACGTTAAACCGAGGCCCCATCTGCCCTCTCAGGTGGCTGTAAAGGATCCCATGGCATTATTTCGAAGAAGAGCAGGGGAATTCTCCCCGGTGTCCTGGTCAATATTTATCCCCCAACCAACATCACTTAAAACAGATTATCTGGTCATTATCATATTGCTGTTTGTGGGACCTTGCTGTGCGTAAATTGGCTGCCGCGTTTCCTACACTAAACCAGTGACTATACTTCAAAAGTATTTCATTGGCTATAAAGCGCTTTGGGAAGTCCTGAGCACGAGAAAGGCACTATATAAATGCAAGTTCTTTCTTTCTTAGGCTTCAGCCAAAATGCAATGGAGTGCAGTAATGAACCCATTCCAGTTCAGGAGTAGTTAAATTGTCTAGCACTGTATTTGGGAAGGCCGTAGAATCCTTTGTTCTCAGTATGGAGCACCCTAAGTGAAAGTCCTATGACAAAGAAGAGATATGGACCAGCTATTATTGAAAAGTTGGTATCAATCTATAGCCACATAGCTGCACTGTTATTGTATCTCATCAGTATTGGAGCTGTGCTGAGCCAGGCGAATGGCCAAAGAGAAGAGCACCCCATTGCTTAACTGAGCTGCAGGCTTCCGCTGCGAGAAAGGGCCTACTGAGCGATTAAGAAAGACCGTGTTAGCATGGCGTGGGAGTTACACACAGCTGGGCAGATATTCTGACCATATCCCTTTGGTATGGTCAAATTCAACAAATGGCAAAACTTGTGGTTTGTTATATTGCAGCATATGTGTATTAATGGTGATCCAACATTGAAGGCATTCTGCGAATGGGTCATCTGTCAAGAATGATGGAGGGTGGCCTCTCGTGGACGCCTTGCCAAAGGCAGCCATTAGAAGCCTCTTCCAGGAGGGGGATGAAAAGTGAGATTATTGTTGTATATTTTTTTAAAATCTAATTGAACCAACGCCAATCTATGTTCTGTACCCAGTCTTTAGCACCCAAAATGCCTCTCCTCGATCTAGAATCCCAATGGAGGTATTCTTTAACCTTGAGTTTGGTTAAGGTTTCACCCGATATGATAAGTGATGAATCCAGATGTTGGCAGCTGGTGTTTGTGAATGAAGTCACAGTAGTGCTGCTTCTATACACGCAGATATGGAGGTGTGGGGTTAACCGAGAGTCCTGAAACAGATTGCGGCCTAGGTTTCTCTTGTTTGAAGTATAATATCCTCTCACATCATTAGCTGTTGGCTTGATGAGCTCAAAGCAAGTCTGTCTCTCATCGTCCAACTTAATTGTCTGACCAAAAAAACTCTTCCATCTCTGAATGTGATGTCATTGTAAATGTGGAGATCAAAGGGAAAAACTGCTCATAAATAGGAAGACATTTTGTTATTGGAGAGAGACCCTGCTGGTCCTTAGAATCGGAATACTTCCAAGAATCCGGAAACTTGTTTGTCGGGCTATTTATAATTCAAACAGGCAAAAGATTATTTCCCAAAGTTCCGTAGAAGAAAAAAAATAACTTGCATTTTTATAGTGCTTTATCATGGGTTCAGGACATTCCAAAGAGCTTCATTATTTGAATATTCCAATGCTCTCCTGGTTGGCTTCCCATCATCCTCTGTAAACGTCATCTCATCCAAAACTCTACAGTCCGTATTCTATCCCACACCAAGCTCACCCGTCACCCATGTCATCACTGATCTACGTTGACTCCTGGTCCTCCAATGCCTCCAATTTAAAATTCGAACCCTTGTGTTAAAATCCCTCCATGGCCTCATCCCTCCCTCTCTCTGTACCCTCCCGCCAGCCCTACAAACCCTCCCCTCGACTCTGTTCCTCTGACTCTGGCATCTTGTGCATCCTTCTCTTTCCCTTCACCCCACCATTGGTGGCTCTGCCTTGAGCCACCTAGAGCCCACACTTGGGAATTTCCCTCTCTAAACCCCTCCAGTCTCTCCACCTCCTTTTCCTCCTTTAAATCCTGCTTAAAACTGCCTCTTCAGCTAAACTTTT
The DNA here is from genome assembly GCF_035084215.1 of Heptranchias perlo. Lineage (NCBI taxonomy): Eukaryota > Metazoa > Chordata > Chondrichthyes > Hexanchiformes > Hexanchidae > Heptranchias > Heptranchias perlo. The sequence continues at coordinate 8,869,783 of NC_090364.1, forward strand.
GTTCACTGCTCTTGATATCTTCATCTTTGGCTCAGCATCTTTCTTTTTGATTAAGCCTTTGTAAAGTGCCTTGGGATGATTTGATAGGAACATAGGAATTAATAGATGAAAAGTTTAGTTCGCCTTCTACCATCCTGGTAGTCACTTGACGCAATGATAATAAAGCTGTTGGCTAGTCATAGCAATCAATCTCTATCAATTAGACTAACAATACAAGGGCTCTCTCACATTGCCCTAGTTAGGAATGGTGAAAGCAGCTGTATCGACCAATTTGCTAGGATCACCTGTAGAACGTGAACCACATCAATCTCAACAGCATGGTCATTAGAAAGTCCACGTCAGTAAGATGATGATAGGGGGAGCAGAAGAAATTTTCTCCTGGTGGACTATGGCAACGATAATAATGATGAGGATGATGATGAAGAGGATGAGAACAATGAAGTCCCTGGAGCCATAAAAAAAGCCCCATGTTCTTCTGACCTAATCCCCTCCATCTTACCCCCTGCATCACGATAGCTCCCTCCCATGCTCCAGCTCAGAGACTGTCACCTGCTGGTTTGTGGGGGCGGGGAGGGGGAGGGGGCATTAGATAGTGTTAGTGAGGTTGCGTCACCAGTAACTCACAGAGAACAAGGGAGCCTGAGGAGAGGACGTGCCACTTTCCCAGCAGAGGCTGAGGAGAAAGCTGCCAATGGCTTCGGAGTCGTGGGATCCTGGTCGTACGGGTTGTCACCTGAGAAGGAGAATGTTTGAGGAACATCACATGTACGTGTGGGCTTTAGGACCAGTCTCCGAGGCCATGCAGCAACTGACAGGTGTGAGCCTTGAGTCTACAGCCCTCGTTTGCGGTAACACCAGGGAAGCTTTTCCCTCTTTGCAGCAATCAATGGATCATGAGGCAGCTTCATTGGAGTCTGCAGCTGTCCGCCACCTCACAAATGGCTCGGGGACAGACTGCACGCCTGGTGATTATGGCTGGTGGGGGGGGGGGGGCGGTGGGATATGCCAGCGCAGCCTTTCAGAGGCAGAAAACTGGCAGAAATGTGCCCCAAAATGCACCCAGAAAATGCCAGTGTGCTGCAAACGCAAGTAAATTTGGGGACCATGTGCTCAAGTCCTGGAGTAGGGCCTGAACCCATGACTTTTCTAAATCAGAGGTCAAAGTGCTACCCCTGAGCCAAGCTGACACTTAAATCCTTTAAAAAGGGTAAAATAACCCTTTGTGAACTTAGCATAGGACATCTGGTATGGCCTAATGCTTCAGTCTGCTTTTTCCATTGTAAATAAATAGTGCAGTTGATTTTATTCCATCTCCTGAGGTAACTGAAAAAGTAGGCCGGGCCTACATAAATTCCAACATGCAGTTCGCAGCAACTAGAACAATTGTTAACTCTGGATCATTCTAACCCTCTGTGATCAAACACATCACACAGCTTCCTCGGTCATAGGAAATATGGTGGCATAAATTGGTTCGTGCTCATTTTGGGGTGCAAACTGGGCGGCGCGCATACTGCACATACCAGAAGAGGACTACCCAAAATTGGTCCTCGGGCCTCATTTTAATGTCTTGGGCTCATTGCCAGCGCTGTCCAGGGGCAGCTCGTCCATATCGAGGGATCCAATTTCAGGTCACCTGCCTCTCCGGCAGTGACCCTCCGGTAAGTGCTATTGGGGGAGGGGGAGGGGAAACGGGAGGGGGCACGATCGCAGACCCCTCATTAGGATACGCAAGGGGCCCAGCGCCAGTTCTAGGCAGCCAACGTCCTGACCAAATATCGGATCAGACGTCTTTCAGGCGTCCGTGGGGTGCAGGACGTTGGTTCTCAAAATTGGCCCTTTTGCATAAAACCAGCGCAACAAGGACCCCAAGATCTCCTGAGGGGGAACTGCTGCAAAATTGTTGAAAATGGTACTTGAAGAACTCAAACTCAATCAATGGAGGCCTAACAAGAACAAACCATTCCTTTGCTAATTATCTGAAAACAAAACCAGAGTGTGACAGGACCTGATTATTTCCTGATTTATCTCAGTATGTTCTTACAGATTAACATCAGCTACATTTTTCTGTTTTTTTATTATTAACTCCCTCTCCCCCAGTTCTTCTCCTCTCCTCTCCCGAAGGTGCTGACTCGCACTGGGATACTGCTCTGGGGACGCTGGCCATCAACAACAAGTTGCATTTATATAGCGCCTTTCTCGTAATAATAATGTCCCATGGTGCTTCACAGGAGAATAATCAGACAAAATTTGACACTGAGCCGCATAAGGAGATATTAGGACAGAAAGAGGTAGGTTTTAAGGAGCATCTTAAAAGGAGGAGAGGTGGAGAGGCGGAGAGGTTTAGGGAGGGAATTCCAGAGCTTAGGGCCTAGGCAGCACGGCCGCCAATGGTGGAGCGATGAAAATTGGGGATGCGCAAGAGGCCAGAATTGGAGGAGCGCAGAGATCTCAGAGGGTTGTAGGGCTGGAGGAGGTTACAGGAGATAGGGAGGGTGCGAGGCCATGGAGGGATTTAAACACAAGGATGAGAATTTTAAAATCAAGGTGTGGCTGGACTGGGAGCCAATGTGGGTCAGCGAGCACAGGGGGTGTGTGGGTCAACGGGACTTGGTACGAGTTAGGACACGGGCAGCAGAGTTTCTTACCTCATCCAAGTGCCCATTCTACAACCACGAAGGATAGACCAGGAGGGGCATCGCAACCAAACCCAATGCCGTCTTCACACACTTTCCAGCAGGGGTCAGTGGACAGCAAATTTGGAGCAAGGAGTATTCCTGTATATTCCCCATTCACTAAATTAAGGGAATTGCAGACAATTTGAACATCCTGCCCGAGATCAGCTAAGTCAACATCAACCCGGGGTAAAATCTGGGATATCTTGGTCTGTGTGGCTCAGTGCCACGCTGGGTGGCACATCTACCAAGTAAGTCATCAATATCAACGTAAACAAAGGACAAAATGTCACCCATGAACTATCTGGAGGAGTGTGAGTCATTCTTCTGCACCCTGGGTCTAAAAGCACTGACTTCACTGGACGTTTGGGCAGGTTCTTGTGCAATTGAGCCGTAGGCTTCCATTTTCCTCCCTTTCCTCACCCCAGTGTAAGTGCTTTCCTTTTTGCAAGGCCCCAAATTGACCTCAGCTGAACCGGTTCAGCTCATTTACAATGGGCTGGGTGGGAGTCCCCAGTCTGGGCAGGACTAATTGGAGAAGGGAGGCTGTGCACCACCTTCGACCTTAAAGGCGGCAAATTCTTGGCGGTTTTTGGGTCAGTTGACGAGGCCAGGTGTTTGCTGGCAGCCGCTGGCATGGTCCTCCGATCTGAAGAGAGGGCCGAGAACCTCTACCGCCCAGTGCCCATGGGTGATCTTCCCGGCTGTTGTCTGCTGGGGGAATTCAAGGAAAATGATTGGGGGTGGGGGGAGGCATTAGGCGTGACTCCTGCGTCATTTGCATTGAATCCAGATGTTCCCGTCTGTATCTCAGGATGCCCCGGGGGAAATGTTTGTGGTGCACAAGAGGCACGGAAACCCACAGTTACTGGTCTGTGCCCTTTCTTATCTCTACCCAACGCCATGAGGCTTGCTGGCATGGCGGTGGGGGAGGTGGGGTTGGTTTGGGAGAGGAAAATCAGCCCATAACATCCTTTGTTTTCTGATCCCGCCCTTACCTAGCCACATACTGTGGTATCCGTACCCTGGTTGGCAGAGCAATATTAGGTCAGGCCCTGAGAGCCCATTGTATGTTTAATGTTCATCCTCCGCTAACTGCAAATCTTCTGAAGACCAACCAAAACCAAGCTCGCGAGGAGCGCATTGCGGGAAGATCCCATGATTTTTCCGTCTAAAGGACGGAAAATCATGTTCTGTACCTGCGCAATTTCCTGATACGCTGGTCAGGAGGTGCAGCTCTGTGCTGGGTGCTCGCCAGTGGAAAATATCCCTTCTCCTGTTCAGTAAAAGCCCTCATCTATCCCGACACCATCTGGTGCAATTTACAGACTCCTGCAGGAAGTTAATAAAAACAGGCGATCGCACTTCAGTTTTAATGATCTTTGCCAAGTCTCACCTAGACCTTTCCTCCCTCTGCTCCTGCACAATCTCCACCGCCCCCCCTCCTCCCCTTCCACCTCCGAAGACCGTCCGGGCTCCTCATTCTCAATCGAGGCATGGACCGACCAACGAGTCGCAGGGCGCAGGCACCCGCACCGCCGCAGCTGTCAACCCACCCGGCGCCCGGCCAAACGGGAGGTCCACCTGTTGCACAGACCCAGCGCGCGAGCCAGCTGCGGAGACGGCAACGCAAGACAGACGAATAAGTGAAGGCACTTACCAGCCGAGGGTCTCAGGAGTGAATCCCCTTCAAATACAAGCAGAGAAAAAAATAAAAACTGATTATTTCTCTCCCGGTTTAAAAAAAAATGTCTAATTCTCTTCCTCGGCTCTTTGTTCTCTGTCCCTCGCTCTTTGTTTTATTGTTCAGTCCGAACACAGTTGAAACTCAAGAAAATACTTCAAGGGATTTGCAAGCATTTGTTTTTTGTGTAGCTTGGCAGCTAGTTCCAGCTCCCTGTAGATCCGTATCTACAGTAAGAGGTCTGGATACCTTTCCTTCTCTCCCTTCACTTTCTTTCTCTCCCTCACTCTTTCAGAATTGCTCTCCTCCGCTCCCTCTCTCCGCTGCTGCCTCGGTCCCCTCACGTCTCTATCTCTGGGTCTCCTTAACTGTGAGTGCCTTTGCAAGCTTATAGTTATCTGCTCTGGTTAGCTCTGTAGAGAGAGAGAGAGAGAGTGAGAGAAAGAGAAAAAAAAATCCTTAGACTCAGCTGAAAACAGAGTTCTTGTTCTGTCAAATTTGTTTTATTTTTTTTGGCTAAGTGGTTTTCTCTGACCTGAGGGGGGTAGGAGGCATAACAGAGCCCAGTGAGGTTTATAGGTCACATTGTGAGCTTTTCTGGAAACAGAAAACCGCCAAACTTTAAGCTCAAAGTAAACTCATTCCAGCTGCACGTCTTCCCCAACAGAATGAGAAACAGCTGTGTGCATGGGGGAGGATAATAATCCTACAAAAGTTAAGTTCCACACTCTAACCTTCCTGATCGTAGGCCCCGATTTACAAGAAAGGAAGAAAAAAAAGAACCTGCATTTAAATAGCACCTTCCACGTCCTCAGGATGTCCCAAGGTGCTTCACTGCCAATCAGTTACACCTGGAGTAAGTCACTGTTGTTTTGCAGAGAAATGAAGCAACCGATTTGCACACAGCATGTCCCACAAACAGCAACAAATTTGGTGATGTTGGTTGAGGGATAAATATTGGCCCAGGACACCGGGGGAGAGCTCTTCTTCAAATGGCACCATGGCATCTTTTACACCCACCTGAGAGGGCCTCGGCTTAACATCTCATCCAAAAGACAGCATCTCCGACAGTGTAGCACTCCCTCAGTACTACACTGGAGGGCAGCTTTGATTATGTGCTCAAGTCCTGAAGTGGGAGTTTGAAGCCCACAACCCTTCTGCCATCGAGAAGCAAGAGTTCTACCCACCTGAGCCAAGTAAATAACATTAAATGCAACCCGTGAATGATCAAGTTTAGGAAACTCACCACACAGTGGGTACGATGCAGGTTCAGCACCACGATACGTGTGGGAGACGGGGGAGGGAGTACGATCAAGATCACGTCTGGTGCTCTAAACCGCATTTGTACCCACAAATCCAGCGTTGCCTGATGCACAAATTAACCAGCAATTACCAACTCTCCCATGGTTAACAGGATCTTGTGTGTGAAGGCAGAATCTCTCGTCCTCCTGCATGAGGACTCCTAGCTCACACCTTTCCAACCAAAGAAAGACAGGCTTGCATTTATATAGCACCTTTCATGACCTCAGGATGTCCCAAAGCGCTTTACAGCCAATTAAGCACTTTTTAAAAAAAATGCCTTTCCAGAATTTTCTGCTTTAAATTTCAATTTAGAACCATATAGATTTGCAGTGCAGAAAGGGGGCCATTCGGCCCATCGTGCCTGTGGTGGATCTTTGCGAGAACAATCCCACTGTTCTGCTCTCTCCCCAGTGATCCCTTCCATGACTAATGGGTGTTGCAGGGGTTAGAGTGTGTTGTAGACATTTGTAATAACATTCTAATTTAATTGGTAAGGTTCTGTGGTTTGCTTGCTTTTATTTAAGCATCTTTAGTTTAATCGGAAACCTTGAGGCTCCCTCGCCCCGCGGGGGCTTCCCCCTTGTCCCCCTATCGCGATCGCCCCTCCTCCCCTCACCTCTTACCTGATTGCCGGGGATCATTCCCGCAGGTTCCCGGTGGTGGCTTCCCATCGCTGGAAGTCCTGCTTCCGCCCAGCGGCCGGGTTCAGGCGTGAGTCGGGGACCTGGATGTGGAAACGTATCCCGGGAGTTAAAATCTCTCCGGGCCTCACCGTGTGAGCTTGTTGCTCACCCAGGCTCCTCGCACAGAAGGATCCCGCTATAAAATCAAATTCTAAAGGGATTCAAACAAGTCATTGCTCAGGATCGTAGCTCTGGGCACAGTTAGAGGGGATCCCTGCTTTAAACAATGACAAATAATAGTAATGAACGTTAATAAAACTCATAATGAGACAGAACGTCAACACAGCTTTAAAAGAAAAGGGAGTTGACAAAATGACTCTGTCTGACTGGAAAATGCTAGGCTTGCATGTTTTGTAACACTTGGTGCTGTAACAGGATATGTATTGTTGCCTGTAAAAAGCTGGCTTGGGTTCCGAGCAAGATTGTGCTCAAGAATAGATAAAGGAATCCTTGTGCTTATAAATAGTCAGCTCCTGAGCTCTAGATATATCCAGGTTTACTTTGGCTGTTGGGGACTGTCGCAGATTGTGTGAGCCCAACAGTCGTTACCTCGTTCCAATACATAAAACCTGAAGGAGTATTAACATTGCATTTAGTTCGAAACACTTAGAGAAATGTTACTGCCTCAATGCCACGTATTTATTTAGATGGCCAGTGTCTATATTTAACTATTTGGTGCCAGGCAGCCAGCTCCAGACACTTGGCTGTGGTAAATTTATATCGCGGCAGATTCATTGGTTTTTACAGAGCAAGTTGTTAAACTTTGTTCTCAGTTCCACCTACCCCTCACACCCTTTACCCAGTGGCTCACACCAGGGAATGGTTCCCTTTTTCTTTGTGGTGGAGAAACTACAGACTTCAAAGATGCATTTTTTTTTTGCTCTGGTGCATATAAAACATTCTAACACTTTTTTGGCAGAAATTTAGCACAAATCTATCCATTCCATGAGTGTTTTATTGGATCAAGCCTCCCCAAACAATTATCTTGTCCCCTCATCAAAGTTGATATTTAAAGGCTTGATCAAGGCAGAAGATTAGGAATCTTATGCAGCCTAGGTATTGGCAGTCATCCAGTACCTCACTGTTTACGTGTGACCTGAGACAATGGGTTAGAGACTTGTCTCGGGCCCGAGCACAAAACGGGTGGTAATTTTCATTCTCGGGATGTGGGCGTCGCTGGAAAGGCCAGCATTTATTGCCCATCCCTAGTTGCCACTTGAGAGGGTGGTGGTGGGCCTTCTTCTTGAACTGGACATTCTCTCTCTCTCTGCCTTTCGGGTCTCTTTCTCTCTCTGGCTTTGTAATCTGACCCATTGTGTATTCAGTATACTGGGATGTAATGTTTTCCGTGGCTAACCTGTCTGAACACCAACGGCACCTTTGATTGCTGTGATCGTCTCCCAGGCGAGGTGTTGTAGGGGGCAGTTGGAAAGATTATCTGTAATCACCAGGCATTGTTCTCTGACTATATATGCTATGTGTTTTTAGAATCCCTTCACTCACCTGACGAAGGAGGTAAGCTCCGAAAGCTTGTGATTTAAAATAAAACTGTTGGACTATAACCTGGTGTTGTGCAAGTCCTTACATTTGTCCACCCCAGTCCATCACCGGCATCTCCGCATCATGGCTTCTTCTTGAAGCGCTGCAGTCCATGTGCTGAAGGTGGTCCCACAGTTGGGTGGGGAGTCCCAGGATTTTGACCCAGCGACGAAGAAGGAACGGCCGATATACGTCCAACTCGTGATGGTGTGTGTGTGACTTGGAGGGGAACTTGTAGGTGATGGTGTTCCCATGCACCTGCTGCCCTTGTCCTACTAGGTGATGGAGGTGGCGGGTTTGGGAGGTGCTGTCGAAGAAAGTGTCAAATCAGATGCCCCTTATACTCCTCGCTCGATATTTAGTTCCATCGATAGAACTGAGTATCAGGCGGAGAATTTAATAGGCGGCTGATTCAATAACGCTCGTTTAGTGTGACGGCTCAAGACAAACATCTACCTTGGTGAATGTCTAGTTTCCTGATCATGATCATCTAATCCTCAGCCAACCTCCACACATATGGACTTTCCATCAGGGATTGCTGGATAATGATTAGGGAACTCCGCCTGATATTTCTCCTGCTTAGCTATGAATGTTGACAACAGCTCTTCCACCTGTTCAACCGCCCGGGCTCAGGTCAGTTAACTCGACGCAGATGGGAATTCAAACCTGGGACTTTGCCGCACTGCATGGCTCGGTACTGCACAGGGCAGTGCCCTTACCAACCGTTTCTGGTTCATGTTGACAATAGTTTCGTGGGGGGCAATTTTGACTTTGTGCGATAGTGTGAAACGGGTCATAAAGTGAATCGGCAGCCCGTTTTACATCTCCCCCCCCACCCCACCCATTGAAGTTGGGAGAGATGTAAAATGGGCAGCCGATTCGCTTTATCACCTGTTTTACACTATTGCACAGTCAAAATTATCCATAATGAATGTTGCAACCTATCTCTGTAACTGCCCCCAGCCCGACAACCCTCCGAGATCTCCGTGCTTCTCCAAGTGTGGCCATTACACCCCCCCACTTCCTTCTCCCCACCATTGACGGCTGTCCTTCAGCTGCCTAGGCCCTAAGCTCTGGAATTCTCTCCCTAAACCTCTCCGCCTCTCTCTCCTCCTTTAAGACGTTCCTTAAAACCTACCTCTTTGACCAAGCGTTTGGTCACCTGTCCTACTATTTCCTTATGTGGCTCGGTGTCAAATTTTGTCTGATAACGCTCCTGTGAAGCACCTTGGGATGTTTTTATTACGTTAAAGGCGCTATATAAATGCAAGTTGTTGTTGTTGCATCACTTATTGTGTTACCGCGTCTATCTCTGTTTCTTATCAAAGTGCCTCACAGCCTTGAGAACGCTTTAGGCGGAATTAGCCTATCTGTGGCCATTAAGTTATCTGAATAGTATCAGGTGTTCATCGGTTGGTAGCACTCTTGCTCTGGGTCAGAAGGATTGGATTCAAGCCCCTCTCCGAGACTTCAGTCTATAACCTGGGCTGAGGTCAGTACAAGGGAGTGCTGCATTGTCAGAGATGCCGCCCCTCCGATGAGACATTAAAGCAAGGTCCCAAAGCAGCTGACAACCATAATCTCATGGTGCTATTTGAAGAGGGGCGGGGAGTGTTCCTGGTGTCTTGGCCAACATTCCTCCCTCAAACACTACCACCTACAGACTAACTGGTCGTTCAAAATATTGCTGTTTGTGGGACATTACTGGTGCAGAATGGTTGCCATATTTGTCTACATAACAACAGTCACTCTACTTCAAGAAATAATGATTTGCGTGAAGTATTTTTAGATGTTTTGATGTGCTACGATACTTGCATTTATATAGCTGTTTTAACTTAGTAAAACGTCCCAAGCCGCTTCACAGGAGTGTAATGAGATAAAAAATTGACACCAAGCCAAAGAAGTAGATATTAGGACAGGTGACCAAAACTTTGGTCAAAGAGGTGGGTTTTAAAGAGCATCTTAAAGGAGAAGAGAGAGGTAGAGAGGCGGAGAGGGTTAGGGAGGGAATTCCAGAGCTTAGGGCCTGGGCAGCTGAAGGCACGACCGCCAATGTTGGGGTGAAGAAAATCGGGGATGCGCATGAAGCCCTAATTGGAGGAATGCAGAGATCTCGGAGGGTTGTAGGGCGGGTGGAGGTTACAGAGATAGGGGAGGGGCGAGGTCATGGAGAGAACACAACGATGAGAATTTTAAATATGAGGCATTGGTGGACTGTGAGCCAATGTGTATAAATACAAGTATTATTATTTACTTCAATAAATGGGGATAGTCTAACTGCTTGGAGGTTCCTTACTCCTGGCAGTAAGTTAAGCTGTGCAATGGATAGCCGCATGTATTCATATGAAACACTATAATAACTGGAAGTCATTCACTTGATCTTGCTCACGTCAGATGTTACTTTCACTGACTGTATCCAACCCAAAGTGACATGTAAAAGTCAACCAAGGCGTTGGTTATATGTCAGGGAGCATGAGCTTCATAATTGAATATAGAGATTAGTAAGGAGAATGAGGCAATTCTTGGCTCCTGTTACTAATGCTGACACAGTGGCAGCCATGGCTCATTGGCAGCGCTCTCACCTCTGAGTCAGAAGGCTGTGGGTCCAAGCTCCACTCCAGAGAGAGTGAGCACAAAATCTAGGCTAACACTTCAGTGCCGTACTGAGGGAGTGCTGCACTGTTGGAGGTGCCGTCTTTCAGATGAGACGTTAAACCGAGGCCCCGTCTGCCCTCTCAGGTGGACGTAAACGATTCAATGACACTATTTTGAAGAAGAGCAGGGGAGTTCTTCCCAGTGTCCTGGCCAATATTTATCCCTCAACCAGCATCACTAAACAGATTATCTGGTCATTATCACATTGGTGTTTGTGGGATCTTGCTGTGCGCAAATTGGCTGCCACGTTTCCTACATTACAACAGTGGCTACATTTCAAAAGTACTTCATTGGCTGTAAACCGTTTTGGGACGTCCTGAGGCCTTGAAAGGTGCTACATGAATGCGAGTCCTTTGTTAACAAAGGGCAGAAAATCCATCCCATGTGTCTACAGCAGGGAAGTATCAAAAGCAGTGGGGAACTCAATAACATTTGTAACAAAAAGGAAATCCAGGAAACAGCTCCGTGACCTCAAAGAATTGGCCAGGGTAAGGATGCCAGCTGGTGAGTGACTAGTATTTTGCAATTTGTGTATACATCAGCTAATCCATTGCCACTGCTGTTCACCCTCCTTCCCCAGCCAATATGGGCACAGACTCCAGCCTTGTAGACACTGATGTACATTCTTCTTTCTATCCTTTGGATCAGCGCAAAGACGCAAAACAAATGACGGTCCGAATCCCTCGACACCACACTGCAATAAATTTGTACTCAACTCTCTTCTTACACCCTCAGACGAGGGTGCAAAGTAAGGGCAAAGGTCAAACTGGCCCAGCCTCTGCCCTGACCTGGCTTCTAAGGGACTTGAACGCTGACACCACCATTGTAGACGGTGCCGTGTCTGTCACTTCGTCCGGGGCCATCTCGTCATTTGAAGCTTGCACACGTCAGCCAATTCATTGCTACCTTCCCGCCACCCTCCCATCCTCAGGCCTACCGTCCCTGGGAGTCAAATGTACTCACCAACCCCGTGAATATCGCCATATGCGGGGCCTCACATCCTCTGGCTAAGCATAAAAACACAAAATAAGGAACAGCGAGCGAGTGACGCCTCTGACTGATTTCCTTGTGTACATCACCAAATGTCAGGTTGGCTGAATGGGTAGCTCGCTCACCACTGAGTTAGAAGGTCGTGGGTTCACCCCCACTCCAGAACTTGAGTACAGAATCTAGGCTGACACTTCAGTGCATTACTGAGGGAGTGCTGCACTGTCGGAGGTGCCGTCTTTTGGATAAGATGTTAAACTGAGGACCCATTTGCCTATTCAGGTGGATGTAAAAGATTACAGGGTACTGTTTAAAAAAAGAGCAGGGAAGTTTTCATGGTGCCTTGGTTGACATTTATCCCTCAACCAACGCCACCACAATAGATTAACTGGGCATTCATCTCATTGCTGTTTGTGGGATCTTGCTGTGCATTAATTGGCTGCCATGTTTGCCTACATGACAACAGTGACTACATTTCAAAACTAATTCATCGTCTGTGAAACGCTTTGGGACATCCTGAGGATGTGAAAGACACTATAGAAATGTAAGTCTTCCCTTCCGAGGCCCGTGGATACTCCATAACACAGGGGGCACACAGCAAGGGCAAAGGTGAAGGTTGGCCAACAGAAAAGTCTGCGTTAACTAGCAGAGAGAAAAGTGGCCTTACTGTTTCACCATGTGAGCAAAGGGAGAGCAGGGCCTGCGGAGACACAATTTTAAAATGACATTCCGTTTCCAGGAATATAAACCACGTGTAATTTAATCTAATATGATATGGATGCCAAAAATGTATCGCAGAACAAATACAACACCCAGATAATCTTTCTTGTCCAATTGTATCCACATTCCATTATTTATTTTAACTGGGACCACTTTCTTGAAAAAGATGTCTCTACATCCATAGTCATGTTGTTAAATTCACAGTTCAAAGTTTACTGATTCACCTACACCTGAGCTCTGAGGTAATGTCTATTTTAAAATCACTTTCATCCGTTACTGACTGATCAATGGGTCACCGGTGAGGTTGCCTTAAGTAAAGGCACCTATGACTTGATTACAAATCGGACATAACCTTGTTGGTGATGCTGTTATGCAAAGCGACCAGGACAAATTTTGCCAACTGCAATCAGTCTCTCTCCCGTTCTCTCTTTTCCACAAAATTGGCCAGCTTTCACTTATTTTCCTCCCCATACATATGTGCAGGTTCTTTGTCTTACAAAATCCGCTAAATACGGGAACACTGCGTAAGGAGCAAATTTAGGTCTTATTGACACTTTGCACGCGTTTTAGCGTTGCCAGAATTTGCAATTCTCTGATTTGTGCAAAGCATCAACAAGCATTTGTCAGGACTGTCTTATCTGTGGATCATTGCTAGAGTGTAATCGCCTTAAAGGGGCAGGACCGTCATATCACAGAGTTGCTGGATTGCTTGAGTTCCTGGAACCACCTACTCCAGAAAGTTCCTGGCATGTTGTCTGCAGAAATAAATTTGCACCGCGGCTTTGAATATTGGATCTTTAATGTGGCTTTCAAATTTTGATCTTAATTTGTGTCTGACATGACACCATGGTATCATTGCACACACCTCTGTATATAAACAGAGCAAAGTATAGAATCATAGAAGTTTACAACATGGAAACAGGCCCTTCGGCCCAACATGTCCATGTCGCCCAGTTTATACCACTAAGCTAGTCCCAATTGCCTGCACTTGGCCCATATCCCTCTATACCCATCTTACCCATGTAACTGTCCAAATGCTTTTTAAAAGACAAAATTGTACCCGCCTCTACTACTGCCTCTGGCAGCTCGTTCCAGACACTCACCACCCTTTGAGTGAAAAAATTGCCCCTCTGGACCCTTTTGTATCTCTCCCCTCTCACCTTAAATCTATGCCCCCTCGTTATAGACTCCCCTACCTTTGGGAAAAGATTTTGACAATTACCTTATCTATGCCCCTCATTATTTTATAGACTTCTATAAGATCACCCCTAAACCTCCTACTCTCCAGGGAAAAAAGTCTCAGTCTATCCAACCTCTCCCTATAAGTCAAACCATCAAGTCCCGGTAGCATCCTAGTAAATCTTTTCTGCACTCTTTCTAGTTTAATAATATCCTTTCTATAATAGGGTGACCAGAACTGAACACAGTATTCCAAGTGTGGCCTTACTAATGTCTTGTACAACTTCAACAAGACATCCCAACTCCTGTATTCAATGTTCTGACCAATGAAACCAAGCATGCTGAATGCCTTCTTCACCACCCTATCCACCTGTGACTCCACTTTCAAGGAGCTATGAACCTGTACTCCTAGATCTCTTTGTTCGATAACTCTCCCCAACGCCCTACCATTAACGGAGTAGGTCCTGGCCCGATTCGATCTACCAAAATGCATCACCTCACATTTATCTAAATTAAACTCCATCTGCCATTCATCGGCCCACTGGCCCAATTTATCAAGATCCCGTTGCAATCCTAGATAACCTTCTTCACTGTCCACAATGCCACCAATCTTGGTGTCATCTGCAAACTTACTAACCATGCCTCTTAATTTCTCATCCAAATCATTAATATAAATAACAAATAACAGCGGACCCAACACCGATCCCTGAGGCACACTGCTGGTCACAGGCCTCCAGTTTGAAAAACAACCCTCTTCAACCACCCTCTGTCTTCTGTCGTCAATCCAATTGGCTACCTCACCTTGGATCCCATGAGATTTAACCTTATGTAACAACCTACCATGCGGTACCTTGTCAAAGGCTTTGCTAAAGTCCATGTAGACCACGTCTACTGCACAGCCCTCATCTATCTTCTTGGTTACCCCTTCAAAAAACTCAATCAAATTCGTGAGACATGATTTTCCTCTCACAAAACCATGCTGACTGCTCCTGATCAGTCCCTGCCTCTCCAAATGCCTGTAGATCCTGTCTCTCAGAATACCCTCTAACAACTTACCCACTACAGATGTCAGGCTCACCGGTCTGTAGTTCCCAGGCTTTTCCCTGCCGCCCTTCTTAAACAAAGGCACAACATTTGCTACCCTCCAATCTTCAGGCACCTCACCTGTAGCGGTGGATGATTCAAATATCTCTGCTAGGGGACCCGCAATTTCCTCCCTAACCTCCCATAACGTCCTGGGATACATTTCATCAGGTCCCGGAGATTTATCTACCTTGATGCGCGTTAAGACTTCCAGCACCTCCCTCTCTGTAATATGTACACTCCTCAAGACATCACTATTTATTTCCCCAAGTTCCCTAACATCCATGCCTTTCTCAACCGTAAATACCGATGTGAAATATTCATTTAGGATCTCACCCATCTCTTGTGGTTCCGCACATAGATGACCTTGTTGATCCTTAAGAGGCCCTACTCTCTCCCTAGTTACTCTTTTGCCCTTTGTGTATCTTCTAAGAATCTTTAGCACAGTGGAGCCTCCCCCTTTAGTTTGGGTCACAAAACAATTCTTCGGCAGCAATTAAGGGGTTAAAACATTTTAAGTTCCTCAGCTGGAAAAGCACTAACCTGGAGACCCTGTTTTGGTTACTCCTGTTGTCCCATGTCAGCAAATTACACACACTCAAGATTCAGCAGAGATTCGCAAAGCATTTTCTGCACCGTCTCGAAACAAGGAGGAAGAGAAATTTATGTTTGCAAATGAGAAACAGAAGTTCTTACCTTTGATACAGTAAAGCTGTGTTTAGCATACGTGTACCTGCATGTGGTTTTAATCACATAGCCGGAAGGAAACTAAGATCATTAGGAGCAGACTTTTGAGTATATACAGAGGAGAGAACACTGGCGTCCTATATAATATGGGAACAATTTGTCTTCATTCAATCAGCCATTAACTCCTAACGAACGGTACTGAGTGTATTTAGAGAACAGTGGATGGCCAGGTACAGCATATCAAGTTACACCGTATCAAGTTACACCGTACCAAGTTACACCGTATCAAGTCACACCGTACCAAGTCACACCGTACCAAGTCACACCGTGCCAAGTTACACCGTACCAAGTTAGACCGTACCAAGTTACATCGTATCAAGTCACACCGTACCAAGTTACACCGTATCAAATTACACCGTGCCAAGTTACACCGTATCAAGTCACACCGTACCAAGTTACACTGTACCACGTTACAGCATATCAAGTTACACCGTACCAAGTTACACCATACCAAGTTACACCATACCAAGTTACACCATACCAAGTTACACCGTACCAAGTAAATGAGGATTGATGTAGATCCAACACTCAGCATATCCATTCAATGTGCAGCAGCAATCAATAAAGCCAATGGAATGTTGAACTACGTAGCCAAAACAGTGGAGTACAAGACAGAACTGTACAGTGCTCTGGTCAGACCGTACCTTGAGTACTGCGTCCAGATCTGGTCAGTGAGGCACAAGAGACACATTTCAATGCTGGAGGCAGTGCAGAGAAGCGCCATGAGGCTGATCCCTCGTGTTAAAGATCTGAGTTATGAGGAAAGACTGAAGAAACTTGGGGGGCTATTTTGACTGGGTCCAATCGGGAGAGATGTGTAACGGGCAGCTGAATCAATATCGCCCGTTTTACACTCTCACCTACAGTCAAAATTACCCCATGGACTTTTCAGCTTGGAAATGAGGTATCTGAGTGTTAAACTGGCATTGGGGATAGACCACCCTATCGATGGGAATAAAAACATGGTGGTTTCTATAACAGACGGCTAAACTCCAAGGCCAGTTTTACACCCAGGTGGCCAGTTGGACATCAACCCCTATGGACTTTGTTAATCCATGAAGGCCTATGTATTCAAAATTGCTACAGGGTGATGCCTGACAACATCCCAATGGAGAACGCTCCATTCCCTCCGTGTTTTGTTTCACACAATCTCAAGATTACATTTGACACGCACTGGTGTGCAGGCAGGGATCACATTGACATTCTAGAGACACTCTCCTCATGCAGAGATTGGGCAGCATCTCTAATGGACAATGTCCACTGATTGATACTGGACTATTCAAATAGACAAGAATGTATGAAAATCCCCTCCTACTAACCCTGTCAACTAATCCACGATGAATTAGCCCTCACATATTACACAGAGAACTCGTCAGGAAAACAAGAAAAGTCAATCATCTAATGGATGGTAAATTGACACCTCTCTTTGTACCCTTGGACATGTCTTGATTTTGTTCTTGTGTGTTCTATAAACACTCTCCTCCAGGGCCTATGTAGTGGTACAGTCCCCACTGCCTATAACAGATGTGTAGTTATTAACGCAGTTTGCCAGCTATACATGTGGGACGGCTTATATGAATCTGGATGAATTTTGCGATCGTAGCTCTGCATCTAGTGTGAAGCAGCATAGTTAGTGAAATCTGCCTCACAATCTTCGATTCCCCTATGAGATTTCCCTCTCGTCGAGACAATGGTGTTTAATCGTTCCAGATTATTTATCCTTTACATCAGCATTGCAATGAACCCTTACTGGAATCCTACATTCCCGAAAACCATGGCCAAAAAAAGATTTGTGGGAGTGCTGGTATTTTATTCCTCTGGTAATTCATGAACAGAATATTGCAAAGGTCCTAACTTGTAGCCGACACCACTGAGAAGTGATGAAGTATAATAAGTAACTGCACCCAAACAAGGCATGAACTATTCATTGCATACCTGTGTTTGCCTAAAATACCAGTGCACTTAACACACTATAAGTGACAACTTTTTAATTAATAATAACGGTAATGGTTTGCGCTATTTACTCGAGTTAAACGATTGTCCGATTTAAACATGGGCGATTTAACTGCTGGGGACTGTATTAACACCGGCCTTCCAACCTCTGAGACCTGGATTGAGGGGCGATTTTAACCCCACCCACCCAGCGGAAACTGAGGGGTGGGCAGTTAAAATCGGCTGGAAGGCTTACCCACTGACATCCCGCTCCCTTCCCGTAGGCTTCGATCTTCTGAGCAGGGGCCAAGGACACCCACCTGAACCCGACGGGGTCCCTCTTTAAGCATGCAGATCCGGCTCCAATTATGTCATCGGGGCCCGACTGCTATTTTAACCATTGGCCTGAACAGGGAGCCAGGTGAAGCTAGCGGGAGGAGAAGAGGAGGCCCAAAGAGGTAAATTTTATGTCTGTTGTAATTTTCTTTGTGGGCACAGGAGGAGCAGGAGTGCAAGATAGACCTGCGAGTTGTTGATACTGATATTTAGTGCCTGATCTGAAAAGCGTTCTATTCCCCCCCCCCTCTCACCTTCATCAACACAAAAACGAAAACTTCTCTGACTTGGCCAATGTTAATGTTTTCTCTCTCTTTATAACAATCTGCTATGCAATTCCAGCATTTTCTTTTTGTTTTAAATTTCAGACAGTATATTGGCTCCATGTGGTCAGGGTCACTGTAAAGCAGAGCTGTGTGTCATCCTGAAGAATGTAATTTATAACAAAATCGTCAATTGCAAGATGGTTTGAGGGAAGCAATACCGACCACGCAACAGATTTCATTGTAGCTTGGAATTCAATGGCCCAGAAATTGCTTCAAAAGGAACAGTGAGCTCAACAGCGCTCACCATTATTAGTGACATCGAGGGCATCCTGAAACCCATCGTACAGGGAACCCCCAGCTTCTGTCGTGACACTACAGACTTCCTACAAAAACTCAGTACCCACGGACCAGTTGAACCAGGAACACTTCTCACCACGATGGACGTCTCGGCACTATACACCAGTATCCCCCACGATGACGGCATCGCTGCGACAGCATCAATACTCAACACCAACAACAGCCAATCTCCGGAAGCCATCCTACAACTCATCCGCTTCATCCTGGATCACAATGTCTTCACCTTCGATAACCAGTTCTTTACCCAAACACACGGAACAGCCATGGGGACCAAATTCGCACCCCAATACGCCAACATTTTCATGCACAAGTTCGAGCAGGACTTCTTCACTGCACAAGACCTCCAACCAACACTATACACCAGATACATCGACGACATTTTCTTTCTATGGACCCACGGCAAGGAATCACTAAAGAGACTACACGATAACATCAACAAGTTCCATCCCACCATCAAGCTCACCATGGACTACTCCTCAGAATCAGTTTCTTTCTTGGACACACGAATCTCCATCAAAGACGGGCACCTCAGCACCTCACTCTACCGCAAGCCCACGGACAACCTCACGATGCTCCACTTTTCCAGCTTCCACCCTAACCACGTCAAAGAGGCCATCCCCTATGGACAGGCCCTGCGAATACACAGGGTCTGCTCAGACGAGGAGGAACGCGATGGACACCTACAGACGCTGAAAGACGCCCTAGTAAGAACGGGATATGACGCTCGACTCATCGATCGACAGTTCCGACGGGCCACAGCAAAAAATCGCATAGACCTCCTCAGGAGACTAACACGGGACGCAACCAACAGAGTACCCTTTGTCGTCCAGTACTTCCCCGGAGCGGAGAAACTACGCCATGTTCTCCGCAGCCTTCAACATGTCATCAATGAGGACAAACACCTCGCTATGGCCATCCCCACACCTCCACTACTCGCCTTTAAACAGCCACCCAACCTCAAACAGACCATCGTTCGCAGCAAACTACCTAGCTTTCAAGAGAACAGCGTCCACGACGCCACACAACCCTGCCACGGTAACCTCTGCAAGACATGCCAGATCATCGACACAGATACCACCATCACACGAGATGACACCACCCACCAGGTGCATGGTTCATACTCCTGTGACTCAGCCAACGTTGTCTACCTCATACGTTGCAGGAAAGGATGCCCCAGAGCATGGTACATTGGCGAGACCATGCAGACGCTGCGACAACGGATGAACGGACACCGCGCAACAATCGCCAAACAGGAGGGTTCCCTCCCAGTCGGGGAACACTTCAGCAGTCATGGACATTCATCCACCGACCTTCGGGTAAGCGTACTCCAAGGCGGCCTTCGAGACACACGACAACGCAAAATTGTCGAGCAGAAATTGATAGCCAAGTTCCGCACCCATGAGGACGGCCTCAACCGGGATCTTGGGTTCATGTCACGCTACACGTTACCCCACCAGCGAACAAATGTTATCTGTTTTTAATATAATGGGTCATTTGCTGGCTCTCTCTGCCTTCCGGATGTTTCTGCCTCTCTCTGTGTTTTTTTTTCTCTGTTTTTTTCCCTGTTTGTTTTTTTGTTGAATGTGTATTCGGAGGTTCTGCAGGTAACACCTCTCTGTCTGAACACAGTGATTGCCTTGGCAACGGGCAGTTGCAGGGGCAGTCTGTAAACACCATGTTTTATTGTTCAATATGTATAAATGCGTAGGCTTCAAGGAGATCTTGAAACATTTGCCTGAGGAAGGAGAAAATCTCCGAAAGCTTGTGAATTTAAAATAAAATTGCTGGACTATAACTTGGTGTTGTAAAATTGTTTACAATTGTCAACCCCAGTCCATCACCGGCATCTCCACATCATTATTAGTGGCGAAATCGAGGAGCAAGTTCCGGCATTTGCACATGCGCAGCCAAACGCAGAAATTTGGAACTTGCTCCTCCTGGTTCGCCGGCGATATGACAGCTTCGAAATAAAGGGATATCGCCAGCTGCAATCAGTGGAATCAATAGACCAGCGCCAACTTGCTCTTCTGCCCAGCTGCAAAGTAACTAATATCGCCACAAAACAGGTACGCTTAAAAATACCAGGTCTAAACTAAGTTTTAAAAGTGCAGTAAGTCTTAATGACTGCCAAACAACTAAAAATTAACTTTTAAAAATGTGGAGTTTCATTACTTATTTTAATAGTTTTTGGTCATTAAAATTTTTTTTAAAAATTAAAACTTTTTTTTAACTTTTTCCTTCCGTCTCTTTTATTTAATTCGATTATTTCTTACCCTTTCCTTTTTTCGCTGTCTGTAACTGTTTTTACAAATGATAGGATTTCACGTTCTAAGCTTGCTTGTCGAAGATGCTGCAATCGGATCAGTCCGGGGGGGAAGAGAGCGATCTTCTCACTTCTCCCACAGGTCCTAGCTTCGCCGGAGCTAACGCTGGGCTCTTCTCCGCTTCCTATTAGAGGCAGCGCACGCAGTAAAGACCACGCGCGTCGGTAGGAGTAAGTTAGTGGCTTGGTATAAATCTATGGAGCTGCGAGCACCGTCTCTGAGCAATTTCTGGGCCAATATCTTTGAACAAAACCTCTGAGGACAGGCAGATAAAAAGGAAAGATCTGGTTCTCCTCCTGTTCCACCCATGGACTCATCTGCTGCACAGATGGTTTCGTCCCATCCAAATGCATTTCATTTTTGTTCCCAGAGAATTTAGTCCATCCTTAAATCTATAAAAGAAAACCAGTCATTCAGGGCAAAATGAGCAAGAAATGAGTGTATTCCACAATCACCTCATATAACCCCAACAAGCGATGAATTCACACCTATGTGTGCTAGTGAGGGTAGCTGGGAGCGATTACATATCTGTAACCTAGAGGAAGTCCAAGGGTTTATATATAGAGTAATGGATACCTGGGAGTCATCACAGGCTGGAATCTAACAGAAGCGTTTGAATGGTTTAGATATAGACTGACAGATATCTAGAAGGGCTGGAATCTAATTGAGGGATTCAGGTGGTTTATATTTAGAATAATGGATAGTTGGGAGCGAATCATAGATTGGAATCTAATCAAGGGTTTCCAATTGTTTACATATAGAATTATGGATACCAGAAAGTGAGTTACAGGCTGGAATCTAATCAATGGGTTCGGACGGTTTATGTATGGAATTATGGATACCAGGAATGAGTTACAGGCTGGAATTTAATCAAGGGGTTCAGATGGTTTATATATAGAATAATTGATACCAGGAGTGAGTTACAGGCTGGAATCTAATCAAGGGGTTCGGATGGTTTATATATAAAATAATTGATACCCAGGAGTGAGTTACAGGCTGGAATCTAATCAATGGGTTCGGATGGTTTATATATAAAATAATTGATACCCAGGAGTGAGTTACAGGCTGGAATCTAATCAATGGGTTCGGGGGTTTATATATAGAATAATGGATACCAGGAGTGAGTTACAGGCTGGAATCTAATCAATGGGTTCGGGGGTTTATATATAGAATAATGGATACCAGGAGTGAGTTACAGGCTGGAATCTAATCAATGGGTTCGGGGGTTTATATATAGAATAATTGATACCAGGAGTGAGTTACAGGCTGGAATCTAATCAATGGGTTCGGGGGTTTATATATAAAATAATGGATACCCAGGAGTGAGTTACAGGCTGGAATCTAATCAAGGGGTTCGGGGGTTTATATATAGAATAATGGATACCCAGGAGTGAGTTACAGGCTGGAATCTAATCAAGGGGTTCGGATGGTTTATATATAGAATAATTGATACCCAGGAGTGAGTTACAGGCTGGAATCTAATCAATGGGTTCGGGGGTTTATATATAGAATAATGGATACCCAGGAGTGAGTTACAGGCTGGAATCTAATCAAGGGGTTCGGGGGGTTTATATATAGAATAATGGATACCCAGGAGTGAGTTACAGGCTGGAATCTAATCAAGGGGTTCGGGGGTTTATATATAGAATAATGGATACCCAGGAGTGAGTTACAGGCTGGAATCTAATCAAGGGGTTCAGGGGGTTTATATATAGAATAATGGATACCCAGGAGTGAGTTACAGGCTGGAATCTAATCAAGGAATCCAGTTGTTTTTTCATAGAAATAGAGAGTAGAAATGGCCATTACTGCTGTTATTGTACTAACTCTCAACATGCTTGTACCCAATTCCTCTCTCTGTTATATTACTAAGATAACTCATATTTCTGCCTCTATACATTACATGGGGCACTGTACTGAACAATAACCACCACCATAAGAGAAGGAAGGAAAGAATAGATCCCATAGTATATTTTTAAAAAAATACAACAGGTACATGGGAGCGATTGCAAACAAATCTCACTTTAGCGATCCAATGACTATTAAAAAACCACTCGAGCATTGTTCCACAGTTTAAGACAACTTCTGGATGTGCTATAATCTGTTCATTCCATTCTTCATTATACGGGGAACATCATTATACAGGGAACATCATTATACAGGGAACATCATTATACAGGGAACATCGTAATCCTGTTATAAGAGCATCAGATTTTTTTTTAAAGTATATAATGCTTTAGAAACAGAAGGGTCAGAGCCTGATTGGTAAATTTTGGGCCCGTAGCTCCTCATTTTCTGCCTAATAAATTAATGCTCAGAAAATCAGGGGTTGTAGTCTTTGATTTCTATAAGTCCCACTTTTTGTTGGGAGATCGCAATTGGGAGAATCAGCCCTAGGATATTGTCATTAAGGCATTGATGCTTCAATAAACCACACAATGGAGTTGAAATTCCGGAGTGGGCTATTTATAACATTGATTAATGGGTTCGTGTGAAACCCTGTTTACTATTTTAACAAAACCCATTAAAATAACTGGCCTAAAATAGCAATCCAAGCAATTTCATCTGAACATGGTAACCGATGGTTATGCATATCACAGCGGACTATCAAACAGGGTGGATAGATTTTCATTTTTACTGCTTTGGCGATGGGGGGGACGGGGAGCCAATGTAGGGGTGATGGGTGAACGGGACTTGGTGCGAGTTAGGTTACGGTCAGCAGAGTTTTGGATGAGCTGAAGTTTATGGAGAATGGAGGATGGGAGACTGGCCAGGAGGAATAGTCAGGTCTGGTGGCGACAAAGGCATGGACGAGGGTTTCAGCAGGCGATGGGCTGAGGCGGGGGCGGAGACGAGCGATGTTACGGAGGTGGAAGCAGGCGGTCTTTGTGATGGAGAGGAGATGGAGTCAGAAGCTCGGCTCGGTCGAATAGGACGCTGAGTTTATGAATAGTCTGGTTTAGCTCGAGGCAGTGGCCGGGGAGCGGGATAGAATCAGTGACAAGGGGACGGAATTTGTGGTGGGAGCTGAAGACGATGCCTTCCCTCAAGGAAATTCAGGCTCATATAAGACTGAATGTTGGACAAGCAGTCTGACATCACAGAAACAGTGGAGGGATCGAGAGAGGCTGTGGAAAGGTAGAGCTGGGTGTCGTTCGTGTACATTTGGAAGCTGATTTTGGATGATGTCACCAAGAGGCAACATGTAGGGAGGGACCAAAGAACTAAACAATGACAGAAAGACATGCATTTATATAGCGCCTTTCACGACCTCATGACGTCCCAAAGTGCTTTACAGCCAATGAAGTACTTTTGAAGCGTAGTCACTGTTTTAATGTAGGAAACGCGGCAGCTAATTTGCGCACAACAAGATCCCACAAACAGCGATGAAATAAATGACTAAATCATCTGCTCTAGTGATGTTGGTTGAGGGATAAATATTGGCCAGAACACAAAGGGAGAACTCCCCTGCTCTTTTTCAAATAGTGCCATGGGATCTTTTACATCCACCTGAGAGGGCAGACAGGGCCTCGGTTTAACGTCTCATCCGAAAGACGGCACCTTCGTTAAGT
This sequence comes from Heptranchias perlo, assembly GCF_035084215.1. NCBI lineage: Eukaryota > Metazoa > Chordata > Chondrichthyes > Hexanchiformes > Hexanchidae > Heptranchias > Heptranchias perlo. The sequence goes on from NC_090364.1 coordinate 8,893,821, forward strand.
GCAGCCCTCCCTCAGTGTCAGCCTGGATTAATGAGTTCAAGTCTCTGAAGTGGAGCTTGAACCCATGACCTTCTTGACTCAGAGGCAAGAGTGCTGCCACAGAGCCACAGCAATGAAGAACTAAAGACTGTGGACTGAAGCCCACTAAAAACAATTCAACCAGTTATTCATCACATTTGTGGGAATTGCGCAATGTGCAGATTGGCTGCTGGATTTGGCTTCTTAACAACACTGTATACACTTCAAAAATAACTTATGAAGTGTCTTGTTATTGGAAAGGGCCTTAATTATCGCTGCAGGAGTTCCTCAGGGCAGTGTCCTAGGCCCAACCATCTTCAGCTTCTTCATCAATGACTGTCCCTCCATCATAAAGTCAGAAGTGGGGATGTTCGCTGATGATTGCACAGTGTTCAGTTCCATTCGCAACCCCTCAGATAAAGACGTAATCTGTGCCCGCATGCAGCAAGACCTGGACAATATCCAGGCTTGGGCTGATAAGTGGCAAGTAACATTCACGCCAGACAAATGCCAGGCAATGACCATCTCCAACAAGAGAGAGTCTAACCACCTCCCCTTGACATTCAACGGCATTACCATCGCCGAATCCCCCACCATCAACATCCTGGGGGTCGCCAATGACCAGAAACTTAACTGGACCAGCCACATAAATACTGTGGCTACAAGAGCAGGTCAGAGGCTGGGTATTCTGCGGCGAGTGACTCACCTCCTGACTCCCCAAAGCCTCTCCACCACCTACAAGTCACAAATCAGGAGTGTGATGGAATACCCTCCATTTGCCTGGATGAGTTCAGCTCCAACAACACTCAAGAAGCTCGACACCAACCAGGATAAAGCAGCCCACTTGATTGGCACCCCATCCACCACCTTAAACGTTCACTCCCTCCGCCACCAGTGCACCGTGGCTGCAGTGTGTACCATCTACAAGATGCACTGCAGCAATTCGCCAAGGCTTCTTCGACAGCACCTCCCAAACCCGCAATCTCTACCACCTCGAAGGACAAGGGTAGCAGGCACATGAGAACAACACCACCTGCACATTCCCCTCCAAGTCACACACCATGCTGACTTGGAAATATATCGCCGTTCCTTCATCGTTGCTGGGTCAAAATCCTGGAACTCCCGGCCTAACATCACTGTGGGAGAACCTTCACCACACGGACAGCAGCAGTTCAAGAAGGCGGCTCACCACCACCTTCTCAAGGGCAATTAGGGATGGGCAATAAATGCTGGCCTTGCCAGCGACGCCCACATCCCATGAACGAATAAAAAGAAATGAGGTAAAACAGGGTCGTGCAGCTGGGTCGCTGTTTGTGGACAATAAAGAGCTCCTTCCTGGCTGTCCGTTTTCCCACATGCAAGTTCCAGACTGTAACATTTCTCTCCTATGAGGTAATTACTTGGGGAGTTACATAAACGCACATTCCAGCCGACTGATGCTGAATCAACAGTTCCACACTCGTGTCTTAGCTGTGAAGCAGACTCCTCTTCTCCAAGCGAAAAACTTTGGTGCGTATCACAACTAGGAGGGCATCGCTTTTCAGGTGCATTCCTTCCAAGGCACTGGGGCACAAATTCAACTCGAGCCAGCTCACGCTCGAAACGGGTGGCGCCACGGCAACGGGGCCCGGGGCCCACCCGAAATTGGGCCGCGGGCCTGACCTGCATGAAACCGAAGCATTGCGGACGCCAATCGGGGCTGTAGGATTTTCAGCTGGCTTTGACGCCTAGTATGCCCGGGGGGTGGGGGGAGGCAACCTCAAGCTGGCAGCAGCCCGCAGTATTTTCGTGGAGACAGGAAAAGAAAGAAAGAACTTGCATTTATATAGCGCCTTTCATGACCTCAGGACGTCCCAAAGCGCTTTACAGCCAATGAAGCACTTTTCTTGAAGTGTAGTCACTGTTGTAATGTAGGAAACGCGGCAGCCGATTTGCGCACAGCAAGATCCCACAAACAGCCAATGAGATAATGACCAGATAATCTGTTTTAGTGGTGTTGACTGAAGGATAAATATTAGCACTCCTGTTCCTCCTGGTTCCACAGAAATGTAACTTTTAAAAAAAAGTGTTCTTACCTTGTTGTGGGCGGGCTCTCTTTAAGGATTGCTGGTTAGGTCACTGGATGCCAGGCACAAATGGGCGGGACATGCGTGGTGTAAGCTTCACCCATTTGCTCACCAATTTCGCATCGGGGTCCTAGTACCGCAATTTGCATATTCCTGGCCCCCTGTGCCTGCTTCAGGCGGGCGCCCTGCACGATTGGAAGTCGACGGCTTCCAAATTGGCAGGAGGCGCATTGTCCGCGAGAGATCCCTCCAATGTTAATATTTCGAGGTTGAGCTTCTCCCCCCCACCAGTTCTGCTGTTCAGTTGCTGGAATAAATCTGTTTTAGAGAAGGGCAATCAAGAAATCATCATTAAACAGCTTGTCCTACTGTGTCCGTTGCTTAAAGTCGCAGTTTTCAACAGGCCCTTAAAACAATGAGAGGTAGAGATAGAATTATAGGCCTGAATTTCTGTGGGCGTTAATCAGGTCCACTGACGTAACTCTGGTGGGAGATCGGCAGAATCCCCTAGAAAACAGAATCGATGGTTATTTACAGCTGTTTACAACGTTTCCTTAGAGACACCGTCGGAGTTATGGAGGGAGACGGGATGAACCCCTCCCACGGAATTGCAGGGCCATAGAATTTTACAGCACAGAAGGAGGCCATTCTGAAAGAGGGCCCATTCCCCATTCCCTTTTACATTTTCTTTCTTCAAATATCTACCCACTTCCCTTTCAAAAGTTGTCTTGGATGCTGCTTCCACCACTGTCCCTGGTAGGCCATTCCATGTCCTCACAACCCTCTGTGTAAGCGACCTACTTAACTTGGGCAATGAGCATGGGCTGACAGGAAATGTATAAAATTTACAAGCCAGAAGCAGGGTTAGAGATTAGAAACACCTTCCCCACTCTCTCCACCCAAATCCCCTGGATAGTGGTCTTCTAGATTAGACTCCCAGAGAAGGTCATTGTTTCGGGATCAATTGGCACCCTCAAATGGGAGCTGGATAGGATGTGGGTTTGAGGGTTGCAAAGCTTTGCTTGTTTCCTTTTCAGAGAGATCATGGAATAAACATACACATATCCGAGATGGAGCGGCTTGATGGATGGAATGTCCTTTTCTTGATTGGAGCTATATTATGTATTTATATTTTTAATGTAATTATTATATTAGTTGTCACAAATTAATTTGTTTCCAAGAAGCGACCTTCTGAGGGCATACTGTTGTCCTTTTACCTCTGGGATCTGGGCTTGAATTTATCCAAGATTGATGGGATGAAAGTCTCTTATCTCTAATATTTATAAGGTACTCACATGAAGGGATCTGATAGGGAAGGATGCTTTGTCTAGCTTTGTTTCTTGTCTCCATTGGTGAACTGGTGGATGTAGTCAAGAGTGATGTTGCTTCAGTTGCAGGTGATATTACCTCTACAGAGTGTTCAACTCCCATCAGAAGGCCTAGAGGTCACTCACTAGCTGCATGTAGACACAGTTAGAACTCAACTGATGGATAAATAGCATGTTATCTGCAACATTGAGAAACCCAAGTCAATAAGCCTCTTCAGTAAGACTGATCTTCATGTTGCCCTCTCAACTCCACTCTACAAGGGTTGAAAGTTCCTTTTGCAAATACTCAAGGTACCAACATTCAGCTCCTTGGCTTTGTGATCATATCCAATCAACACAGCCGCAAGTAATGAGGATTAAATTGCTGCAAAAGTTTGCAAAAGGGTGAAAAACTTTAAGAAAATTTATTAGGCTCAGACGTGATGTCCTCAATGGTAGAATAGCCTGCTGACATTCAATGTTTGGGTCCACATGTTAAGAATAGCCCATTGGTTGAAGCACTGAGGAATGGCATCAGTCATGGTATGGTACTGGACAAACCGCCTCAGAGGTCATGAGGTCAAATCCCACCATGGCAGGTTGTCATACTAATTCAATGAATGTGGCAATTTTTGGGCTAGCACCAAAATAATAACCACGCAAGCTTCCAGAGTGTGATTAAAAACCAAATGGTTCGTTAATGCTCGATAACCCGCTGCCCCTCCCTTGTGTGACCTTCACATGACTCCAGTGCCATGCGACATGGTTGATTCTTAATGCCCTCCAGAGTGGTCAAGCAACCCACCCAGTGGTGAACAATGACTACAAAGTTTAGTAATACGGAAAAAAAAATTGGATGGACATATCGGCAATGGCCCAGGCACCATTGAGGGAGCACAATTAGAACAAGGACTGCAGTGGTTCAAAGAGAAGACCCATCACCAGCTTCTCAGGGCAGCTAGGGATGGGCAAGAAATGTGGCCTTGCCAGTGTTGCCCGTAACCTAAGAACAAATAAAAAAAAAAATGAATAAATACCTCAGCATTTTTTTTTTTAAAATTCATTCACGGGATGTGGGCGTCGCTGGCAAGGCCGGCATTTATTGCCCATCCCTAATTGCCCTCGAGAAGGTGGTGGTGAGCCGCCTTCTTGAACCGCTGCAGTCCGTGTGGTGACGGTTCTCCCACAGTGCTGTTAGGAAGGGAGTTCCAGGATTTTGACCCAGCGACAATGAAGGAACGGCGATATATTTCCAAGTCGGGATGGTGTGTGACTTGGAGGGGAACGTGCAGGTGGTGTTGTTCCCATGCGCCTGCTGCCCTTGTCCTTCTAGGTGGTAGAGGTCGTGGGTTTGGGAGGTGCTGTCGAAGAAGCCTTGGCGAGTTGCTGCAGTGCATCCTGTGGATGGTGCACACTGCAGCCACAGTGCGCCGGTGGTGAAGGGAGTGAATGTTTAGGGTGGTGGATGGGGTGCCAATCAAGCGGGCTGCTTTATCTTGGATGGTGTCGAGCTTCTTGAGTGTTGTTGGAGCTGCACTCATCCAGGCAAGTGGAGAGTATTCCATCACACTCCTGACTTGTGCCTTGTAGATGGTGGAAAGGCTTTGGGGAGTCAGGAGGTGAATCACTCGCCGCAGAATACCCAGCCTCTGACCTGCTCTCGTAGCCACAGTATTTATATGGCTGGTCCAGTTAAGTTTCTGGTCAATGGTGACTCCCAGGATGTTGATGGTGGGGGATTCGGCGATGGTAATGCCGTTGAATGTCAAGGGGAGGTGGTTAGACTCTCTCTTGTTGGAGATGGTCATTGCCTGGCACTTATCTGGCGCGAATGTTACTTGCCACTTATGAGCCCAAGCCTGGATGTTGTCCAGGTCTTGCTGCATGCAGGCTCGGACTGCTTCATTATCTGAGGGGTTGCGAATGGAACTGAACACTGTGCAGTCATCAGCGAACATCCCCATTTCTGACCTTATGATGGAGGGAAGGTCATTGATGAAGCAGCTGAAGATGGTTGGGCCTAGGACACTGCCCTGAGGAACTCCTGCAGCAATGCCCTGGGGCTGAGATGATTGGCCTCCAACAACCACTACCATCTTCCTTTGTGCTAGGTATGACTCCAGCCACTGGAGAGTTTTCCCCCTGATTCCCATTGACTTCAATTTTACTAGGGCTCCTTGGTGCCACACTCGGTCAAATGCTGCCTTGATGTCAAGGACAGTCACTCTCACCTCACCTCTGGAATTCAGCTCTTTTGTCCATGTTTGGACCAAGGCTGTAATGAGGTCTGGAGCCGAGTGGTCCTGGCGGAACCCAAACTGAGCATCGGTGAGCAGGTTATTGGTGAGTAAGTGCCGCTTGATAGCACTGTCGACGACACCTTCCATCACTTTGCTGATGATTGAGAGTAGACTGATGGGGCGGTAATTGGCCGGATTGGATTTGTCCTGCTTTTTGTGGACAGGACATACCTGGGCAATTTTCCACATTGTCGGGTGGATGCCAGTGTTGTAGCTGTACTGGAACAGCTTGGCTAGAGGCACAGCTAGTTCTGGAGCACAAGTCTTCAGCACTACAACTGGGATGTTGTCGGGGCCCATAGCCTTTGCTGTATCCAGTGCACTCAGCCGTTTCTTGATATCACGTGGAGTGAATCGAATTGGCCGAAGACTGGCTTCCGTGATGGTGGGGATATCGGGAGGAGGTTGAGATGGATTATCCACTCGGCACTTCTGGCTGAAGATGGTTGCAAACGCTTCAGCCTTGTCTTTTGCACTCACGTGCTGGACTCCGCCATCATTGAGAATGGGGATGTTTGCAGAGCCTCCTCCTCCCGTTAGTTGTTTAATTGTCCACCACCATTCACGACTGGATGTGGCAGGACTGCAGAGCTTTGATCTGATCCGTTGGTTGTGGAATCGCTTAGCTCTGTCTATAGCATGTTGCTTCCGCTGTTTAGCATGCATGTAGTCCTGAGTTGTAGCTTCACCAGGTTGGCACCTCATTTTTCGGTACGCCTGGTGCTGCTCCTGGCATGCTCTTCTGCACTCCTCATTGAACCAGGGTTGATCCCCTGGCTTGTTGGTAATGGTAGAGTGAGGAATATGCCGGGCCATGAGGTTACAGATTGTGCTGGAATACAATTCTGCTGCTGCTGATGGCCCACAGCGCCTCATGGATGCCCAGTTTTGAGCTGCTAGATCTGTTCTGAATCTATCCCATTTAGCACGGTGGTAGTGCCACACAACACGTTGGATGGTGTCCTCAGTGCGAAGACGGGATTTCATCTCCACGAGGACTGTGCGGTGGTCACTCCTACCAATACTGTCATGGACAGATGCATTTGCGACAGGTAGATTGGTGAGGACGAGGTCAAGTAAGTTTTTCCCTCGTGTTGGTTCGCTCACCACCTGCCGCAGGCCCAGTCTAGCAGCTATGTCCTTCAGGACTCGGCCAGCTCGGTCAGTAGTGGTGCTACCGAGCCACTCTTGGTGATGGACATTGAAGTCCCCCACCCAGAGTACATTTTGTGCCCTTGCTACCCTCAGTGCTTCCTCCAATTGGTGTTCAACATGGAGGAGGAGCATAAGACACTGCCTTCAAGAGGCAAGAAAATTGGGGAAAACATGTTTATTCCCTGTTTTTCTCCCCGATCGCAATTCCCACCACCATCAGCTACTGAAATTAGATTCAACACAACTTGCATTTATGTAGCGCCTTTAACGTAGTAAAATGTCCCAAGGTGCTTCACAAGAGCGTTATCATACAAAACCTGACACCAAACTACATAAAGAGCTGTTAGGATGGGCGACCAAAAGCTTAATAATTAATTTGATAAACATTCAAGTAAAGAGATCAGATAAGATGTGTTTAGCTTGGAAACTACAAATGCTACAATAACCTCGAAGTCCTAAACGCCTAATTAGGCGTTTAGGACTTCTAGGTTATTGTAGCATTGAAGATTGACACTTCAATGCAGTACCGAGGGAGTGTTGCATTGTCGGAGGTGTCGACTTTCAGATGGGATGTTAGACTGAGTCCCCGTCTGCCCTCCCAGATGGATACAAAAGATCCCACAGCACTGTTTGAAGAAGAGCACCGTGTTCTCCTGGTGTCCTGGCCAATATATATCCCCCGTCTAACATCACCAAAACCGGTTATCTTGTCATTTAGTTCAATGCTGTTGTGGATCTTTGCTGTTTGCAAACTGGCTGCCGTGTTTGTGTATACAAGAACAGTGACTACACTTCAAAAGGACTTCATTGTTTGTAAAGTGCTTTGGACCATCCTGAGGATGTGAAAGATGTGATATAAAGACTAATTCTTTCTTTATAATGTATCTTCTATATAAGGGGTTAAATGAGCAGCAAATTCTGCTCAACTTTAAACACCTTTTCTAAAAAGCCATTATGGTAAAGCCATTTGGATGGAAAGTTACATTTTTCATTAGATAACACTGAAATAAATCCTAAACATAAGAGACTTCCAGCTCCCAAATGTCTACCAGATGTTGGTCTTCTCTTTACTTCACTAGGGTTACAAATGCATTTAAAATAAAAACAGAAAATGCTGGAGAAGCTCGGCAGGTCAGGCAGCATCTGTGGAGAAAGAAACAGAGTTAACGTTTCAGGGCGAAGACCCTTCATCAGAACCTGACTTGCTGAGCTCCGCCAGCATTTTCTGTTTTTAGTTCAGATTTCCAGCATCTGCAGTATTTTGCTTTTTACAAATGCATTTACTTGGCAGACAGCTCCCTTCCTTGTGATTTGAAAGGAATAGCCATATATAGTTTTGGAGTATTTGAAAAAGTGTTCCACTTAAGGGGAGACGTGGCCATGCATAAGATCAAAAGGTCTGTAACCTCGTCAACCCAAATTTGGATTAGCTGAGCTGAGACGTCCTCATCTTCCAGCAATCCTGAGAGACCGTTGCTAGTGAAAATGATTGCTGTGCTGCAAGAGACTTCCTGCACTAAAGCATCTTCAACAGCTGGGCCTCAACACATATTGCCAGCTGAACTAAGATCACACACATTCTGCGGCCAAATGTCCAAAACATTTGTTTAACCGGAGCCAATCGAGGATTCTGGAGGACCTTTGTCTCATTATTGGTTCATGACAGATCCAACATTTGGCCAATGTCTGTTATTGGTAGGAAAGTCTGATTATACAAACTTGGAAAGGGACATTTGCAAGAAGATGGTCAGATATGGCTCGGCAAAGGGTTACCTGAACATATTTCACTCAGAAGGAAAGCTTTCTTGATCATATCCAGGACGGCCTTTGATTCAACTCAGGATCTTACACATTCCAAGGGAATAAAAGCTTGGTGGGAAAACATGATCCTGTACCACATTAACTGACCACTTGGATAACTGAGTTGATAATGGACATCCCTCTCTCACATAAGGTATTACTTTGCATCCCGAACATTTGGGCTGTGCTTCCTAATATTTGCTGTAAGACTATTTCACAGAAATTTAATTGTATGTCTTCTGGTCTTAACGTTATGTCATAAACTGATAAATTAACATGGGATCACCTGTTTATACCAGTTAATATAACAACAACTTGCATTTATATAGCACCCTTAACGTAGTAAAACGTTCCAAGGCGCTTCACAGGAGTGATTATCAAACAAAATTTGACGTCGAGCCACATAAGGAGATATTGGGACAGGTGACCAAAAGCTTGGTCAAAGAGGGAGGTTGTAAGGAGCGTCTTAAAGGAGCTGAGAGCTGTAGAGAAGTTTAGGGAGGGAATTCCAGAACTTAGGGCCGAGACAACCCAAGGTATGGCCGACAATGGTGGAGCGATGGAAAACAGGGATGTGCAAGAGGCCAGAATCGGAGCAGCGCAGAGATCTCAGAGGGTTGTAGGGCTGGAGGAGGTTACAGAGATAGGGAGGGACGAGGGTTTTGGAGGGATTTGAAAACAAGGATGACCTCTCTTTTCTAGAGAAAGAAACCCCAGCCTATTCAATTTTTCCTGATAGTCGCATCCTTTCAGATCTGATATCATCCTTATAAATCTTATTTGCACTTTCTCCAGTGTTTCTATATCATTTTTGTAATATGGAGACCAGAACTGTGCACAGTGCAGTAAGTGCGATACTTTTATATCTTTACCTGAGTGGATTCTAGTTATTTTTTTTTCTTATTTTGTAATGAATTCTCGTTGCTTATAATCAGACGGCACAAATCAAGAGGCCCTCATTATTGTCGGACAGTCTGTCTTGCCAGTAAGTGAGCCCAGCTTGAGGTCACACTTATTTTCCGCGTATATTACCCATTCTGTGCAGTTCCAATTCCAGTGAATTAGCTCAGTGAAAGTGACAATCAGTGAAAGTGACAATCAGTCCTCCATTTCCATGAATTATTTTTGATTAGATTTCCTTCAGTTTCCTTTTAAGAACTATGATTGGCCTTCAGTTTGTCAGGAAGTGGAATGGGTTGAATGGTTGGCAGCCAGCGCACAGTTTGATTGAATTGCTCTTGGAATTAAATGCCGCGGACACGTGGCCGAGCCTGGATTTTGTGAAACTGACACAAAAAAAACGTTCGTTTCAAAAGCCAGGCCGCCAAGTAAAGGTTTCTTAAAAGCAAAGCACATTGAACTGAACAACAGAGTGCATCTGAGTCTCCCAGGACTGGCCCTTATACATTGTCCCCGTGGTATGTAATTCAGAAAAATTCACTCTGCCTAACTAAATCGGTAGTTTTAGAAGGGGAAAGGGCGGAAGTCATTGGCCCAGATTTTGTTGCCAAAGTAACGGTGAGGTTAATGGCCATTATTCATCTGTAAGGAATCTTACAACACCAGGTTATAGTCCAACAGTTTTATTTGAAAATCACAAGCTTTTGGAGATTATCTCCTTCGTCAGGTGACGAAGGAGATAATCTCCAAAAGCTTGTGATTTTCAAATAAAACTGTTGGACTATAACCTGGTGTTGTAAGATTCCTTACATTTGTCCACCCCAGTCCATCACCGGCATCTCCACATCATTATTCATCTGTAAGTCGTCCAGCAACTTGTGGCAAGGAAGAGATACCCCGTGAGTTGCGAATTGCCACAAGTTGCTGGACGATTTGTGCTGCTCTGCCATTAGCGTGGCGAAAAGGGCATCTTGCCCTCAACCTCCCCGGGAGTTTCACGAAATTGCTGCATTTTCGCATTGATTGCTCATTAAACTCACCGTAGAAAGTTAGGGCTGCTACTTCACAATTTAAGTACCTTTTTAATGAGGAGATTTATGTTCCTGCAATGCCAATCAACCTCTCGGGCCTGGAAAGGGAACAATTGAAACTGTGGAGCCTCATTCCTGCAGGGAGTAAATTGTTGTTGGAGATATTTAAGAGTTTAAAATTTCTTTCTTACTTTTTTCCTTTCTGTCTCTTTTCTCTCTCTTGATCCAATCTTTCTTTCCCTCTCTTTATTTCGCCTTCTGTAGCTGATTTGACGCTAATTCACTCTATTTCCTTCTCCGTCGTTCCTCTTCTGGAATCTAGCAATTCTAATAAATCGCTGGCCTGTTATCCTCTCTATGTCGTAGTTCCTCTCTGTTATTCATCTCTAGTGACCCCATAGACTGATCCCTCTCCCCCCTTTTATAACACTTCAGTCAGGCATTTGTCTCTGGGCTGTATTGTGTATCTGTGACTTGCTGAGCTTCTCCAGCATTTTCCGTTTTTAGTATTTTGCTTTTGATTTTGTGCAATGAGAGACTCGATTCCTACTGAGTTTGGGGAACCAGCTCCCTGTGTTACGCCTAACAGAAGATCTGTGGACCATCAATTTTGTGGATGTACAATTGAATTGGTTCCCTGAAGGATGTGCTGTTGAAGCTAAGGAGTGCAGTTAATGGCTGAACTACTGTAATAGAAAAGTGCCTTTTATTGCTGGTATCGAGAGCTAAACAGTGAGACAGTGTATGAGTGAAGAGGTTCCCTTTGAGATAGATTAAAATACAAAGCCGTGTTGCATCTCCGTGGTTTGCAGGTCATCGATACGGGATCCAGAGAGGCACAGCAATCAACTATACAGTTATTAATAGCTAGGCATGGTTTTTTGCTTTCCATTTGCAGTGTCCAAGGTCACTGGGAAACCTCAGGCCCACCCGGACAGTGACTGTACCTCCTCCTTCAAGACAACAACTCTCAGCTGTCTCTCTTGGACAAGATGCTGGCCTGAGGCAGAGGGCAACTGCCAGGTCAGAGTTGCTGACAGCTTCTGTGTGGCACCTAATCAGGCCAAGTCACAAAGCAAGCTATTGGTGACCACTAGGTCTGGGTCGCTGCTAATGGATCAAACGACGAGGCCAATGATATTCTTGCCTCAGCAGCTGAAACTCATAAATAAAGCCAGAGCCTGATTTCCACCCATCCACTGAGCTGGGTCCTGTTGACGGGAAGCATAAGGCCGTCAAAGCATTGCCTGAAACCTCTCCACAGTAACCAAGAGCAACTGCAAAGGTGGGTGGTGAAGAAAATCACCCTCATTGTACCTGGAGTTTTGCAACTCAACCACTTTAATCAAATACTTGCTTGGTAATGCATCATTCTGGTTGTCATGGTTTCCAAGCACAGATATGGTTTGCAGTCCCCCCGCTTCATATCGACAACGTTGGGAAAAGAAACTTGGAGTGGGTGAATTTTTGGACGTCAGTTCTGGGAATGGGATATTTTTCATTTTTGCACTCAAGTGTCGTCACCAAGCACTCTCAGCTCAAGTATAAGTCAGATGCAGAGTAAAGTTCCCCTTCCATCGTACCAGCAATGCACCTTAAACACAAACCTCAGAACAGCACCTCTACTGCACCAGTGTGGCATCTCTATTTCCCACAGCAGCCACCCTCATGGTCTCTCTGAGTGAGACTGTGTAACCTGGTTTTTGTTATGGATTCATGCCTAGTAGGATCTGCACTTTTCTATTCCAGTAGTTCAGTCATTAACTGCACTCCTTAGTTTCAACAGCACATCCTTTAGGGAACCAATTCAATTGTACATCCACAAAATTGATGGTCCACAGATCTTCTATTAGGCGTAACACAGGGAGCTGGTTCCCCGAACTCAGTAGGAATCGAGTCTCTCATTACACAAAATCATTTCAGCTTCCCTGTAGATATATCCCCTGTACTAGCCTTGGCTCAGTGGTTGATCTCACAACTCTGAGCTAGAAGGTTCAAGCCCCACTCCAGAGACTTGAACACATAATCAAGGCTGATACTTCAATGCAGTAATGAGGGAGTGCTGCACAGTCGGAGGTGCTGTTTTTCGAGTGAGATATTAAACTGAGGCCCTGTCTGCCCTCCCATGGTCCCTTTCAAAGAAGAGCACTGGAGTTCTCCCAGTGTCCTGGCCCAACATTTTCCCTCAACCAACATCACTAAAACAGATTATCTGGTCATTTATCTCATTACTGTTTGTGGGATCTTGCCGCGTGCAAATTGGCTGCTGTGTTTCCTACATTACAACAGTGACTGCACTTCAAAAGCACTTAATTGGCTCCGAAGCATTTTGGGACATCCTGAGGTTGTGAAAGGCGCTATATAAATGCAAGTTCGTTCTTTCTACTCAGGAACATCCCATACCTATCTGGTGATCTACTTTTTAACCACTGAAACTATAATTAGCAAATGTAATAGTTTTGATAATGAGAATAATGAGAAAATATGAATTCCACAGTCTTGATTACAATTAATTTCTATTTTAATATTTTATTAAAAAGTACTAGCAGATCTTCCGTGGCATTGCTCACAGTGGGTCAGGGTGCTGCTTTATAGCAATTGGAGTGTTATTAAAAAAGTGTGACAGGGAAAGTGTTACAGGAAGTAAATGTAACACTTACAGGAAATGTGCACTATACACAAGAGGTAACACTTATCGAAAGTGTGCGCTATGCACATGACTTTAATTACATAGATGAAAAAATAGATGCAGTTCTGAGTAACAGCAAAACTTACCCACTCTAGTATTCAGCCTTGGTATCCTGTGCTATGGACCATTAGCCCTTCCCTAGGTTCCTCACTTAAAAACAAATTTATTCTTGGGGTTCAGGCCACAGTCATCAGCTGTGAAACTCCTTGATAATACTGTAGTGGTGGAACGCACCCCTCTGGCACCCATCATTCCCAATTGTAAACATTATTGCAAGACCAGATCATTTGAGATCTACAAATCCTACTGGCTGAGAAAGCAGGCGTTATCACACGGTCCAAGTCTCATCGTTTCCAGTGAAAGACCAGGAATGCTGGGAAACGAGGCCAAGCTTGTCCTGAGTGGACGGTCATGTTAAGAATGTAAAAAAAGTTAACATGGAATGCCAAATAGTCCAATTTGCTGATGATACCAAATTAGGAGGGGCGTTTACTTTTGAGGAGGCAGCTTAGGAAATACAAAATGTGTTGGGCAAAATATAGGTATTGGGTATATATGGGTATGGATACCCACCCCTGAGGGGGATAGACTAAAGGTTGAAATTTTATATAGAGTACTACACATAGAAGTAAAAAAAATGGGCAACGTACAGGGGATGACTTTAACTTTGGGTGATGATGTATAATTGGGGGCCTATTATACACAACACCCGATTTTCCTTTTCATTGATGTCAACGGGAGGGAAATTCGGGTGGGGCATATCATGGGCGGCCAATTCAATAGCCCACCTAGCTAAGGATGGAACTGAAAGAGGTCTAGAGGTCTTAGTAGACTCAATGCTCAGCATGTCCGGCCACTTCACAGTAGCAGTCAATGAAGGAAGTAGAATGCTGATCTTCTTCTGTCTTCACAGTAGAAGATACTAATAATATACCAATAATAGTAGATAATCAAGGGGCAAAGGGGAGGGAGGAACTAAAAACAATCACTATCACTAGAGAAAAAGTACTAGGTAAACTAATGGTTCTAAAGGCTGACAAGTGCCCTGGACCTGATGGCTTGCATCCAAGGGTCATAAAGGAAGTGGCTACAGAGATAGTGGATGCACTGGTTGTAACCTTCCAGAATTCACTACATTTTGGAAAGGTTCCAGCGGATTGGAAAACCGCAAACATAACACCCCTATTCAAGAAGGGAGTGAGACAGAATGCAGGAAGCTATAGACCAGTTAGCCTAACATCTGTCATTGGGAAAATGCTAGAATCCATTATTAAGGAAGTAGTAGCAGGACATTTGGAGACTCATAATACAATCAAGGAGAGTAAACATGGTTTTATGAAGGGGAAATCATATCTGACAAATTTATTAGAGTTCTTTGAGGAAGTAACAGGCAGGGTAGATAAAGGGGAACCAATGGATGCATATATCTGGATTTCCAAAAGGCATTCGATAAGGTATCACATAAAAGGTTACTGCACAAGATAAGAGCTCATGGTGTTGGGGGTAATATACTGGTATGGATAGAGGATTGGCTAACCAACAGAAAACAAAAAGTCGGGATAAAAGAGTCATTTTCAAAATGGCAATCTGTAACTAGTGGGGTGCCGCAGGGCTCAGTGCTGGGGCCTCAACTATTTACAATATATATCAATGACTTGGATGAAGGAACAGAGTGTATTGTGGCCAAATTTGCTGATGATACAAAGATAGGTGGAAAAGCAAGTTGCGATGAGAACACAAAGTGTCTGCAAAGGGATATTGACAGGTTAAGTGAATGGCCAAAAATTTGGCAGATGGAATATAATGTGGGAAAATGTGAAGTCATCCACCTTGGGAGGAAAAATAAAAAAGCAAAATATTGTTTGAATGGAGAAATACTACAAGATGTTGCGGTACAGAGGGATCTGGGTGTCCTCGTACATGAAACACAAAAAGTCAATATATAGATGCAGCACGTAATCCGGAAGGTAAACGGAATATTGGCCTTTATTTCTAGGGGGATGGAGTATAAAAGCAGGGAAGTCATGTTACAACTGTACAGGGTGCTGGTGAGACCACACCTGGAGTACTGCGTATAATTCCGGTGCTCTTATTTAAGGAAGGACATACTTGCATTGGAGGCAGTTCAGAGAAGGTTCACTAGGTTGATTCTGGGTATGGAAGGGTTGTCTTATGAGGAAAGTTTGAACAGGTTGGGTCTATACTCATTGGAGTTTAGAAGAATGAGAGGAGATCTTATTGAAACATACAAGATTCTGAGGGGACTCGATAGGGTAGATGCTGAGAGGATGTTACCCCTCATGGGGGAATCTAAGACTAGGGGGCAGAGTCTCAGAATAAGGGGTCGCCCGCTTAAGATGGAAATGAGGAGGAATTTCTTCTCCCAGAGGGTCGTGAATCTTTAAAATTCTTTACCCCAAAAAGCTGTGGAGGCTGAGTCATTGAATACACTCAAGGCTGAGTTAGGCAAATTTTTGAGAAGCCAGGGAGTCAAAGGATATGGGGAAAAGGCGGGAAAGTGGAGTTGAGGTAAAAATCAGATCAGCCATGATCTCATTAAATGGCGGAGCAGGCTCGAAGGGCCAAATGGCCTACTCCTTCTCCTATCTCTTATGGTCTCATGGTCTGAACTATATATCCTAAACAGTAGAGTACAAGTCAAAGGAAGTCCTGCTCAACCTCTATAGCGCATTAACAGACCGTGCCATGAGTGCTGTGTCCAGTTCTGGTCACCGAGACATAAGGGAGACCTTCAAATGATGGAGAACAGCCACAAGCTGATCACTAGTGTTAGAGGGATCTGAGTTATGAGGAAAGACTGGGGAAACCTGGAAACAGTCTGTTTCTATATACCCCATCCCATCCCTTCAGAATTTTCAAGGTCTATCAAATCACCCTGTAATCTCCTCCTTTCTAATTAAAACTGCTCCAATTTTTTGAGCCTGTCTTCATCTCTGTATTTCCTCATACCAGGCAGCACCCTAATGCTGTACCCTCTCTATAGCCTCGACATCCTTCCCACAGTGTGGAGCCCAAAACTGCACGCAGTAGTCCAATTGTGGTTTTACTGAGGTTTTCTATAGATTTACCATTACATTTTGACTTTTGTATTCTATACCTTGTGCCATAAAACCCAATGGGGTCTAAATTCATATTTGGTGGTACCTACAATGGAAAAAAAAATTGTGCATAGTGTAAAATGGGTTGCCGGTTCACAATCACTCATTTCGCACTGCCACAAATTAAATTTATAGTCCAATACTCCATTAGCTTTTTCTATGGCTTTTTAACCAAAATGTAGCATCACACATTTACTGACATTGACTTCCACCTTCTGCTTTTTGGCCCATTCCGGCATCTTATCAATATCCCGTTGCAGTTTCCTTTGGTCAGAATTATTTACTATGCGTCCTACTTCAGTATCATCTGGAAGTTCGGACACCACTCTCTCTAGATCTATACCCAGATCACTGGATGTATACTGTGGACAGAAGCGGTGCCAGATCAGAACCCTATCTGTCAGTCATAGAGTAGCATTGGCGGGAATCACGGAGATATCTCCAGCCAAAGCCATTCCACCTCCATAGATTAGGGAGGCCAGGTAAGGTTGAGCAAGAATGCAGGTGAGGGAGAATTAAATTCTTTTTAAAAGAAAAGAGAGCAACATAAATATTTATTTTTCTCCAAATTAGTAGGCCACCAAGAAATAACCAATTCAAAGGGAGCTTGTTAGCAAACACTCATTACATGTTACCATAGTAACAACCTCATGGAGTGGTGTTGTACACTGATAGATCATTCTTCCTGGTTACATGGAGTTCCCATGGGACAAAATCAGGCTGTTTGATCATAGATGGAGCACCTTTAGCCTCCAAAACCATCAATTCAACATCCATGTTGTCCATAATGCGCACCATATCTCCATCTGGATCGCAGTAATTAAGGGCAATGTCTTCTTTCCCAAATTCAGTCCTGGAAAATCAAGAAAACACAACTGCTTTTAGTCTGAAGAATGTAAGTGTGAGTCTTCATTGCCACCATGTTACAGTCAAAGGAACATGAGATCTACAGTTGTGTTTGAAAATCAATTTCATTGCTTTTGACCTATTTGTTGTTCCCTTACCACCAATCGTTCCATAGTCCCAAGGCCAAGAATACAACTTGCTTCCAGCTCTCTACAAATCCTGCTTTCAACCAAACTCCTTGCAGATGCAAAAGGGGGTCCAAGGATTGACTCCTCCATCCCAATTTCCCCTCTCGGTCTACAGGAAAGCAGCTAATCTCCATTCACTTCCTTGCTCTTGGTAGTAGGCCATCAGGAACTTGCTATACGTATTGGGCATAAACCACACAATACCACTGTAACAATGCCATAAAACTCACACAGTGCACCAATGGTGAAGCCTCACACACCACTTTTCCTGCATGTAGAATCCTTTCCCGGAGAGCATTATTAGCTGAGACTGTGTCCCAGGAATGGAGACATTTCATCATAAAGCTAACCACCACTTGCTGTAGTTACTGGAGCTTGTGTTAGGCTGAGGACCTCTGGTTGGTACCTCAGTACATAGTCCTTCTGGGCTTCCAGCCACCTCTAGGGTCGATTGTATGAGACATCTGTGCTCTTTTTTAATTCATTCATGGGATGTGGGCGTCGCTGGCGAGGCCAGCATTTATTGCCCATCCCTAATTGCCCTTGAGATGGTGGTGGTGAGCCCCGTTCTCGAACCGTTGCAGTCCATGTGGTGAAGGTACTCCCACAGTGCTGTTATGTAGGGAGTTCCAGGATTTTGACACAGCGATGATGAAGGAACGGCCGATATATTTCCAAGTCAGGATGGTGTGTGACTTGGAAGGGAATGTGCAGGTGATGGTGTTCCCATGCGCCTGCTGCACTTGTCCTTCTAGGTGGTAGAGGTTGCAGGTTTGGGAGGTGCTGTCGAAGAAGCCTTGGCGAGTTTCTGCACTGCATCTTGTAGATGGTACACACTGCAGCCATGGTGCACCGGTGATGGAGGGAGTGAATGTTTAAGGTGGTGGATGGGGTGCCAAACAAGTGGGCTGCTTTGTCCTGGATGGTGTCGAGCTTCTTGAGTGTTGTTGGAGCTGCACTCATCCAGGCAAATGGAGAGTATTCCACCACATTCCTGACTTGTGTCTTGTAGATGGTGGAAAGGCTTTGGGGAGTCAGGAGGTGAGTCACTTGTTGCAGAATACCCAGCCTCTGACCTGCTCTTGTGGCCACAGTATTTATGTGGCTGGTCCAGATAAGTTTCTGGTCAATGGTGGCCCCCAGGATGTTGATGGTGGGCGATTCGGCAATGGTAATGCCATTGAATGTCAAGGGGAGGTGGTTAGACTCTCTCTTGTTGGAGATGATCATTGCCTGGCACTTGTCTGGCGTGAATGTTACTTGCCACTTATCAGCCCAAACCAGGATGTTGTCCAGGTCTTGTTGCATGCAGGCACGGACTGCTTCATTATCTGAGGGGTTGCGATGGAGCTGAACAGTGCAATTATTAGCGAACATCCCCACTTCAAACCTTATGGTGGAGGGACGGTCATTGATGAAGCAGCAGAAGATGGTTGGGCCTAGGACACTGCCCTGACACTGGCCTTGTTACAAGATAAGGCCAAGCTCTGCAGCCAATTTAATCTCACTCTTTCAGAATCCCATCGCTTCCATCTTCCCATTATGGCACCTAGTTAAATAACTCTGAAATATGTCCATTGTCCTGGTCAGGGCTGTGTTTTCCTTGCGGGGGGCCCTGTGCAAAGGTTAGGTTTGGGGCCACTACATTTCACTAGAAAATTGATATTCAAACTTATCACTGGATCCACTCGTGGGCCCCTGACTGGCTCGGGGTCCCCATGCAATTGCACGGTCCTAATGCAGCCCCTGGTCCCTGTCTCAGCTACCCACGCTTTGGACTGAATTCAACCCAACTGCACCCTCTTGTTATTCCGTTTGATGTCCAAATATAAGTGCATTCCACGAGACTGCTGCAGGGTAATTAATTCAAAACATTGTAAGTGCTGACACCACAGCACATATATAATAATGGCCATGGGAAAACAGTCCACTCTTGTTGAGTGTGCAGCTGACTCCACATAAACAGCTCCTAATCCAAGTCTGGAATTTCAACGGAGAAAGCCACTTCCTATTCAAAACATTGATATTATGGTTCTCGTCCAAGTATAACATGGTTGTCAATTATTGAGATGTTAATACTCAGCACATCAGGTTCATTAATTTATACTTCCCCCCCCCCCCCCTCCCATTTCTCTCCTGAAGTAGACTGTACCATTGGTGCCAGCCACCAGTAAATCTGGGCGCAGGACCAGGGAAATCTTGCCTCGAATTACCAGAGTAATTTAGCAAAAGCCCAGCAGCGATCGTCATTTCTGTATTGGTTTAGGGCTTCGATTGGTGAGCAGGTTATAAGAGGGTCCAAACATGTTTCTTGTCAATCCAGAATTGATGGAGATCCCAATCTTAACACAACACTCTTTCAGCAAGCTTGTTGTGCGATAATGAGGATCTGATTGTAACAAATCCATATGCACTTAGGGATTCTATTTTAAGAGGGTGTCATTCATTTGGGGGAGAAAAATGGAACAGTTCAGGTCTGCTTAACCAACTCACTACATTGTATTTACACTAGTTGCACTCTGCTGCATTGAGCAGATGGGCAAACAACAGTTAGTTAATGCAGTAGCGAGACCGAGAGCAGTCTTGCCAAGTTATACACTGAACTGACCTCCCTTTTTCGATCAAAGTACATTCAAAGATGGCAGCATCAATAACTAATATGGAGAAATCTTTTCCATGATTTTCGCTCCCTTTTCCCTCCTCACCTAAAGGTCCTGACTCCTGCTGGGGTACAGTGCTAGCTGCCCTCCAGTATCTCAACTAAGTGGTCACTCTTCATCTGCCAGTCTAGACACACTACTTCACCTCCGAGGGCATTACAGTGGATCCATTTCTGCCCTCGCCAGACCTCTGTGCCCGTCCACTTTCCAACTGGGGGTCACTGGATTGAAATCGTAAGCTGCCTAGGCCCTAAGCTCTGGAATTCCCTCCCTAACCCTCTCCGCCTCTCTACCTCTCTCTCCTCCTTTAAGACGCTCCTTAGAACCTACCTCTTTAACCAAACTTTTGGTCACCTGTCCTAATATCTCCTTATGTGGCTCGGTGTCAAATTTTGTTTGATAATCGCTCCTGTGAAGCGCCATGGGATGTTTTACTATGTTAAAGGCGCTATATAAATGCAAGTTGTTGTTGTTATTTGTTGTTGTCCCAGATGACTGTTTATCCCCTTCCCAGGGGTCCTGAGGCTAATTATAAAGCTGAAACTGCTGTCCTGGTTGAGACCAGCTAGCTCAGCATAGCATAGGGATTGAAGCTGAGACTTTCCTGATCTGTACGGTCAGCATTACAGGCATAGCATTCATCTACCCAATCAATGGGGCCACTCTAAGCAAGATCGGAAACAACCTGACATCAAATACAGGGGGCACAGATTTAAAGTAATTGGTAGAAGTATTAGAGGGGATCTGAGGTGAAATTTTTTCACCCAGAGGGTGGTGGGGGTCTGGAACTCACTGCCTGAAAGGGTGGGAGAGTCAGAAACCCTCAACTCATTTAAAAAGTACTTGGATGTGCACCTGAAGTGCCGTAACCTTGAGGGCTACGGACCAAGTGCTGGAAAGTAGGATTAAGCTGGATAGCTCTTTCTCGGCCGGCACGGGCACGATGGGCCGAACGGCCTCCTTCTGTGCTGTAACTTTCTATGATTCTATGAAATACACAAGGCTGGTGCTCAGACAAGCTTCCCCCATCGGTAAAAGGAAAAACACACAATGCTGGGCTTCAAGGTGGCACAACACATTGGTGTGCCAACATACTGTGCCACAAACAGGCTTGTGCCAACAACTCTCCACCTGTTGAGCTCCTGATTTCAGCCAACTTGTCAGGGGCAGGCACGGCGCAGATACCAGGCGTTCCCGCACAGGAAGGGAAATAGGTTGCTCTCTCATGCACCTCCTCGAAAGTGACTGAAGAGCATTTTGGCACATGCCCACTTTCCAGCAGGAGTTTCTGGATCGCAATCGCAGCTAGTGAACTACATGACTGCCCGCCTGTCCTCTTGGTTGGGAACGGTGCATGGCACCTCAGGTGAGATGGCACGGCATGAGCCTAGAATCTAAAGAGGAGGGGAAAACGAGTGACAAGCACAATTTAGAAGAAAAAGACACAGTGAAGGGGAACTAAATAGTTGTGGGGAAACTGTGTGGTACAGTGAGTCAGAAAGCAACGTCTTTCAACTCTAAGTTTAAATCCAGCCCAGACCAAGGAGATGAATGTCTCCTCCCTTTGGATCCCACATGAAATGAGTCCTAAAAGGAATGCTCCGTTAGCCTTTCACTAAAAGAGAGGTTAGGAGAAATTCCTTGCTCAGAGGGTTGTTGGCGCATGGTATGCTTTGCCACAGGGAGTGGCGGAGGCAGAGACCGTTGCATCTTTTAAGGGAAAATTGGATAATTATTTGAAGCAGAGGAAGACACAGGGCTAAGGGGAGAGAGCACGGCAGCGGGATTAGTTTTGGATTGTTCGAGCAAAGAGCCAGAACAGACCCGATGGGCAGAATGGCCTCCGTCTGTGTTGTAAATTTACATGGACTCACAGATGCCTACAGTTTCCGACCGTTGTTCATGCTGAATCTTCAAGGGGAGGAGCAGGGGGAGGGGGCAGGTAATGAAGCAGCTGTTGCTGAGGTTGGCCTACAATGCACCTCTGGTGCCTATATGGAGCGACCAGCGATTAGTTCTTTCATTGGCTTCCCCGTGAACAGTGCAGTTAAGAGCTGGAAAAGACGAGGTCCACCACAAAAGCAAATGGGTGGCACTAATGAGGTCTGTGGTTCTTTGGCTGGAAAACAAGATGGAGCTCCACAATTTTGACACGCACTTCGCCCTGGGGGAGGGGGAGATTCCATTGTCACAATTACGGTAGCAGGCTGTAACACCACCTGCCCATTCCCCTCCAAGTCACACACCATCCCGACTTGGAAATACATCGCCGTTCCTTCGTCGTGGCCAGGTCAAAATCCTGGAACTCCCTACCTAATAGCACTGTAGGAGAACCTTCACCATACGGACTGCAGCGGTTCAAGAAGGCGGCTCACCACCACCTTCTGAAGGGCAATTTGGGATGGGCAATAAATGCCGGCTTTGTCAGCGACGCCCACATCCCATGAACGAACAAAAAAAAAGGCAAGGAGATGTCTACGACTCTTGAACACCTTGCCAACTTGAAGCAATTGAAACAGGTCCAAAAAGAGAAGATAAAAGCAAGGAAAAACCCAAACCAATAAAAAATAAACTAGTTAAAAGGAGAATGTTTAGGACTGACTGTTCACCTATGTAAATAATACCTCATCAAGGACAAAATATCTGTGTATTCCAGTTGTACATCCTCCAGAGATATGTTCCTGCAGGAGGAAAAAATGCAGTGAGAAGCTGAACAATTGTTCCCCTAAGACAATTGCTATTCAAGTATTTCGCTGCTAGCCTGCTGTTCCCACAGTTATGGTAATATTATACATTAATTACAAACTTTAATCTTTACCTTAACTGTCTTGAGGCTTACTTCAAGCTCGGCAGGCACTGTGCAGAAAAATAAGCCTTTTCCTATGTCTGTATTTTTATATTCACTGCCAGTAGCAACCAAGACTTCAGGTGTAAAATGTTCAACAGTTTCTAGGGATGAAGCTGAACATTGAGCCCAAGGCAAATCTACTCCTCAGTTGCAGACAGCTGGAGTTCTTCATTGTTGGGGCCAAGATGCTAAATAAAATTCAAGCATTCAGAGTGGCCTTAAACCTACACTGAGTTGCCTTAACACCACTCTAGAACTCAACATAGCTGCTGACTGCCACCAACCAACCCATGATTTCCATTAATCACCCTTGCTGCTAGTGAGGGAACAAGGTTCAGAGACACCCCAAAGCTGTGGCCCCAAGAGATTGACGAGAGCCGCTCAAATCGGCACCTAACACGCACATCTTTTTAGAATCAATACTGAGAGATAGGATAAACTGTCACTTGGAAAGGCATGGTTTAATCAGGGATAGTCAGCATGGATTTGTTCAGGGAAGGTCATGCCTTACAAAACTTATTAAATTCTTTGAGGAAGTGACAAGGAGGATTGATGAGGGTAGTGCAGTGGATGTTGTCTACATGGATTTTAGTAAGGCATTTGACAAGGTCTCACATGGCAGACTGGTCAGAAAGGTAAAAGCCCATGGGTTACAGGGAAATGTGGCGAATTGGATCCAAAATTGGCTCAGTAACAGGAAACAAGGGTAAAAGTCGATGGATGTCTTTGCGAATGGAAATCTGTTTCCAGTGGTGTGCCACAGGGCTCAGTGTTGGGTCCCTTGCTGTTTGTGGTATATATTAATGATTTGGACTTGAATGTAGGGGGCATGATTGGCAAATTTGCAGACGACACAAAATTTGTCCGTGTAGTTGATAGTGAAGAGGATAGCTGTGGACTCCAAGAAGGTATCAATGGGTTGGTGGAGTGGGTGGAAAAGTGGCAAATGGAGTTCAACCCGGAGAAGTGTGAGGTAATGCACTTAGGGAAGGCAAACAGTAAAAGGGAATACGCAGTAAACGGGAATATATTGAGAGGGGTAGAGGAAGTGAGAGACCTTGGAGTGCATGTGCACAGGTCCCTGAAGGTGGCAGTACAGGTAGATAAGGTTGTGAAGAAGGCATACGGAATGCTCTCCGTTATTAGCCGAGGTATAGGATACAAAAGCAGGGATGTAATGATGGAACAGTATAAAACGCTGGTAAGGCCACAGCTGGAGTATTGTGCACAGTTCTGGTCACCACATTACAGGAAGGACGTAATTGTTCTAGAGAGAGTGCAGAGAAGATTTACAAGAATGTTGCGAGGGCTTGAAAATTGCAGCTATGAGGAGAGATTAGATAGGCTGGGGTTGTTTTCCTTGGAGCAGAGGAGGCTGAGGGGAGACTTGATTGAGGTGTACAAAATTATAAGAGGCCCAAGATAGAGTAGACAGGCAGTATCCGTTTCCCCTAGCGGAGAGTTCAAGAGCTAGAGGACATAGATTTAAGCTGATTGGCGGAAGGATTAGAGGGGACATGAGGAAAAACTTTTTTACCCAGAGGGTGGTGAGTGTATGGAATTCACTGCCCGAATTGGTGGTAGAGGCAGGGACCCTCAACTCTTTTAAAAAGTACCTGGACCTGCACCTAAAGTGCTGTAAGCTGCAGGGCTATGGACCGGGTGCTGGAAGGTGGGATTAGAATGGGCACCTGGTTGTTCGTCGAGCCAGTGTGGATACAATGGGCTGAATGGCCCCCTTCTGTGCTGTATCTTTTCTATGGTTCTGTGGTTCTACTTGCGTTAACTATTCTGAGGTAAATTTTCTCAAAAAATGACCCCTGCCCTAAACTCCTCTTTCAAAGGTACTGAGGTACAGGCCTACAGGCAACAGCCATCCTCCAACACCTCATCCAAGTGACCATTCTTCATGTGCAATGTAGGCGGGCATACAGCCAAGCCCAATTCAGTTGAATGTTACTGGATAGCAATCAAGAAGAGCAACCCGGGCTGATTTTGCTTCCTTCCTAGCACAGGGACACAAAGGTCAGTTGTAGTGTGCTCATTACCACTATGGCTGGGATCAGCTAACTCAGCACCAATTGGGAGCATGAACCAGGGTCCTCCCTGGTCTGCACAGCTCAGTTCCACCCCGGATAGCGCCGTTGAGCCATTGCTAGAGTAGAGTCCATACAATCTGTTACTTGAATCACTTGAAATTATTATAGGCACAGAGATACAGAGAAGGGCAGCTCAGGAATAATCCCTTTTAGGTCTCATTAAAAGGATAAGTGTAAATGTTGAAAACCATCTGCAGTTGTTTTGGACACTGAGATAATTCCCGTCACACTAAGCAAGAAAAAAGTTAAATCTAAGGCCCGTAGATATTACCTGAGCTCCTTGTCAATATTCCATTGGGACATTTTACTACGTTAAAGGTGCTATGTAAATGCAGACTGTTGTTGTTCCTTCCACACCCATGGTTGGCTGGACAATCACGTACCTGATCTCACAACAATTGACATCATGGTAGATGCACTGGAGCCTTTGAGGAACTGTGCTCTCTTCTTCATTTGGATTGAGGTGTCCTTGCGGTAAATCTTTAATAATCCTCACAAAAGATTTGGGGAAAATCCCTGTGCAGTTATATAGAGTGCCCTAATTTGAGAGAAGAGTGGAGGGAAGAAAATAATTATAAAGGGAGAAAAATGAAAGAACTGTCATCTGTCATAATAAAAGACCTCAAAAGTGGAAGTGAGGAAAAGAAGAAATGAACGAAAGGAAAAAAAAAGGGAAGAAAAGATAGGAAAGAAATAAAGAGGGAGAAAGAAAGAAAATATAGACACATCTCCCATTTGGGGTAGATCATTGAAGTCAACAGAAATAAAAATCAAGAGAGATGTAAAATGGGCTGACGATTTGCTATCACCTGTTTTATACTATCGTGCAAAGTGATGATCTACCACTATTTATGCAGAACTTTCACTGGAGGAACGCAATGGGATGGCGTAGAGTCTATGATGAGGCTGACTCTTTGGGAGAAGTAGGTTCAATGGCCCATATGGCCTCCTCTCATTCCATCCTGCCTCATGTTTTTAAATACTCAGTCGATGCCATTTAACAGCTCGCTGAGCCACTCTCATCATCTAAACATGGAAGGAGGAGATCACTTTGTGGCTTGTTAGACTGCTTGTTATTTCTGTAATATAGATGGCCGTTTTTTTTGCGATGACTCTGCTACAGCTGAGAGTTACCACATTCGAGGAAATAATTCATACATTTTCTTTGCAGAAAGCACAGTCTCCTCCTGTCAGAGTCAGATTGAGCACATCTGTTGGTCCTGTTATTTCTGTACAGCTGGCTGCCGTCTGCCCACAGTATCCAACAGAAAACATCTCGAACGCACAACAGCCAACTTAGCAAAATATACCTTTGTTATCTTTCAAAACAAGTGCGGAATTCAGAAATAATTGAAAGAGAAGAATTGGAGGAATGGAAAAGCAGAGCGAGGGAAGGAAAGAACGAAAGGGTTATTTGTTATTGGGAAATTAATGAAGAAAAATAGGGAGAGGCGCCCCTTCTGTTACAGAATCGTTTTCTCAGTGGGTTTAACATTAGGGGGGAACAGAGATGGGGCATATTGGTCAGGTACCAATCTTTTACCTCTGGGACCTGGGTTTAAATCTAGCCCAAACTGATGGGATGAAAGTTTCCCCCATTTCTTTGTGAACTAAAGTCTCACTGCAGCCCCTTACTGCACAAAACGGGCACTAATTGGCAATCTCACTCAAACCACAGAATGGCTGGCATGAGAAATGGATGAATTGTCACACTGCTGCAGAAGGGAGGTGCATTCCTGAGGTCGGGACAAAGCTTTACTCTGCACTTATATTTGACCTGGGAGTCTTGATACTGACACTGGGTGCCCGAAATGAAAATGTTTCGTTCCACAGCACTAAAAATTATGACCGGCATTAACATGATTTAATCAAAAACTAACACGTCCGAACCTTCAAATCGGAATCCCGTAGAGTTGTGACTCTTTGCCAAATACAAAACCAGACTGGGGAGGTGAGATCATGGTTTGGATTTTGATGTTTGCTTTGCTCTGATGAGAACTGAAAACTCTTACCAACCTTAATAATTAATGCCTTCACATTGAAGGGCATGGAATAAATGGAATACTGTTTGAAAAATCAGGCATTTGGATCAGGCATCAGGGAGTTTCATTCTTGCCACCTGTATTGGTGCCAACTGAGCATAATATATCAGAAGTACGGCAGAGATAACGTATGTCAGATCATCACCCATAATCCGTCTTTCGGATGAGATGTTAAACCAAGGCCCCGTCTGCCCTCTTAGGTGGATGTAAAAGATCCCACGGCCAATATTTATCCCTCAACCAACATCACTAAAAAAAAACAGATGATCTGATCATTATCACATTGCTGTTTGTGGGACCTTGCTGTGCGCAAATTGACTGCCTGGTTTCCTACATTACAACAGTGACTACACTACAAAAAATATAGTACTTCATTGGCTGTAAAGCGCTATGGGACGTCTTTTTTTTTATTCGTTCGTGGGATGTGGGCTTCACTGGCAAGGCCAGCATTTATTGCCTATCCCTAATTGCCCTTGAGAAGGTGGTGGTGAGCCGCCTTCTTGAACCGCTGCAGTCCGTGTGGTGAAGGTTCTCCCATCTTGAGTGTGTGAAAGGTGCCATATAAATGCAAGTTCTTTCTTTTACTAATTGGGTATAGGAAGTTCCTGCCTAAAATGCTATATGGAAATTTCTTGGTTGGTATACCAGCAATGCACTATGCTAATTCTGCTCATAAGGACCGCTGACATGCAATTTGACCTCCCCCTATCTGGTGTGCTCCCAGCAGCAGGTCGAATATGAGTTAGGAGCTCAATGAAACTACTGGACTGAAGCTGGTCCCCAGATGTTCTGGTGGGGTTAGCCCTCTTCTGCTCAGGCGCACACGAGACCAGCCGCGCCCAATGCATTCCCACCCAACCATGCGTGGGCCAGAAAATCTACGCCGCAGAATTTAGCATTTTCCAAGAATACCAGTCGAAAACTATCCTATCTGCTCAAAACCAAGGGAAGTCAGATATGAAACAACATTGCTTCAGTATGAAGCCAGTGGCACTCCTTCTATTCCCACCATGGATCCTAAGTTTGTGCATCAATAATGTACTATTGAAATAACTGGTCCTGAAGTTCTATGGCAATGAGCCAGTAGCGCAGTTGTTACTATAGTAGTTATGACTGGTTAGTCCTTTAGAAGAGATAGCCTGCCACCCACTGGATCTTGGCACTGAATGGCAGAAATGTCGGTCACCTGAATCTGCCTACCACTGTCTGGAGCTAATTCCTTCAGCTCTTACTGGATTGACGCAATGTCACAGTCAGGGTGGCTTATCTCCAGGGGAGAATGACACAGAGTGGTCACAGAGAAGCCTAAACCTCAAACTAGTCCACAGTCCCCAACCAAAGAAGGGAAGACATACAGCAGTGTACAGCTCCTTTGTGAACATACATGCAGAAAATGTCAATCCTAAAAGTGCAATCCCTCTATTATTACGCTAATACAGATGACAAGTTAGCAGAGTTTTCTTAGAAGTGGACAATGACTAGTTCAGTTAGTCTTTACCAGACTTACCTCCAGCCACTCTTCATTGACTCTTCCCAGCAGATAGATGATGTCACCAACTATGAATGTCAATTCCAGGTCATTGGCCCCAGTAAAATCATACAGGACCTGGGGGAAGGGAAGAAACAGAGGATTCAGCACTAAAGAAGAGCAGTTTAAACCAAGCTGTGAGGCAGACATACAATACTTACATTACAACAGCTAGAACTGGACAATTAAGGTGTAGTAATGATAGATAGATAGACAGACGGACAGATAGATAGATAGACAGATAGAAAGATGGAAAAGGAAATAGAGGAACAGACAAAAGGACAAAGAAACAGGTAAAGGAGGCAAAGAAAGATAAAGAAAGGAGAAAATGAAAGGGCAAGGGTGCAAAATAGAGATAAAGAAAGAGAAATATAAGAAAAAAAGTCAATAAATTTTGAGCTAAAGTTTGTATTCCGACCTCACGTGCTCTTCATCATGAAGACCAGCAACTTCCACCTCTGCAACATCACCCACCTCCAATCCTACCTCAGCCTATCATGTCTTTGTCACCTCCAGACTAAACTTATCCAATGCTCTCCAGGCTGACCTCCCATCCTCCACCCATCATGAACTTCAACTCATACAAAATGTTGCTCCCGTATCCTATCTCGCATCAGGTCCCGCTCCCCCATCGACCCTGTCCTCGCTGACCTATATTGGCTTCTGGTTCCCCAACGCCTTAAATTTAAAATTCTCATCCTCGTGTTTAAATCTCTTCATGGCTCCACCCTTTCCTATCTCTGTAACTTTTTCCTGCCTTCAATCCGTCCCAAACTCTTCACTCTTCTGACTCTAGCCTCTTGTGCATCTTCCCTCCCTTTGCGACCATGCCTTCAGCCACTGAGGCCCCACCCTCTGAAATTCCCTCCCTAAGCATCTCCACCTCCCCACCTCCCTCTTCTTTTTTAAAACCCTTCTTAAGACCCACTTCTTTGGCCAAGCTTTTGGTCACCCCTTCCAATATCTCCTTCTTTGGCTCAGCTAACATTTTTTCTCTGTTTATGCCTCTGTAAAGTGCCTTGGGATATTGTTCTACATTAAAGGCAGTAGTCGGTCACAGGTGTCGGTCACCACCAAAAGCCCACCACCAGGAGGTGCCTTCAAAGCTACTGAAAAATACACAAAGTCAAGTTTAGGGTTGCCATCTGTGCCCACAGCTTCGGAAGGGCCAACAGCTGAGGATTTCCACATCTGCGCTTGGCAAACCATGACTAGTCCTCCCAGTGCTGGCAAGCACAGATGCAGAAAATCCTAGCCAACAACACAGGTCCAGACACTGCACACGATGCTGGTACGGCATGGACACAGCCCCTTTAAGAAAGACACTGGGTGCCTCAATAGCACGGGTGGGCTCTGAATATACAGCACTTGCCAAATGGCTGCACAATTAACAGGCTTAACCTTTAGTCTCTTCTTTTAATACAAAACTCCATTTGGCAAGAGAGTTTACATATGTGCATCCATTACTGCCTAAATACACAGCAACTACAAGGAACAGCTGATCCCAGTCCAACCAGGCTAGGATTTTCCGACACGTACACTCTGCATTGTGTCACCAGACTGTGTACACTGGCTTTACAATTTGTTTCAGTTGAACAGCATTATGGCTGTGGACAGTTGAAAAGGAAAATTGTTATCTAAACTTGTTGGCAATGTTTTTGATAATTTAAAGAATTTAGAAGTTTAATAACCATTAATCAAAATAACGATCTCCCTTTACACAGTCAAAATCCTCTGTTCAGTATACCGTAATCTTCCTTATTTACACATATATTGCAGGTCATTAAATAGTAAGTAGCTTTGGGTTCAGCGTTCCCAAATCTACAGGCTTTCCTATATTTAACACAAGCCCTGATAAAAGGCTGGTAAACAGCAAATCTCATTATCCCTTCACATTTTGCCCTGCTGATTGTTTTGCCTGCTCTCAAAAAATGATTGTCGGCCACCATAATTGTTCCTGGCAGGTTGTTGGCAGCCATGTTTGATCCTGGCACAACTGAACAGCAGGTGGAAAGAGATGGTGGAGATAAAAATGGAGCCAAAGTCAGAGAGAGAGGCATCAAAACCGGTACGTGTATGTGTGAGCGTGTTAGTGCATGTGCGCGCGTGTCTGTGCATGTATGCATGCGTGTGTATATGTTTGTGACTGCAGATCTAGGTCGAGGACAGAGTTGGGCTTGGCTGCGGTGCACCCTGCGGTCAAATAGCCTTGGACCTACACATGGAGGATGACCACTTGGGCTCAGGGCCAGAGAGCTTTCAGCAACTGTGGAACTGAGCTCCAGCAACGGTCAGGAGAGGAGGAAAGAAAATCGGAGGGGACACAGGAACAAAACAGGTTACCGGGTTCACCAAGGGTGGAATAATGAACGACCCACACTCCTTCCAGCTAGTGTGAGGCACACATGCGACTCTTTCGGAGATACCCACCTCTGCCCGCGGAATTTCTGCTTTTCCACTCAAATCTTCCTTTGCTATTTTGGATATGCTAAGTAACAAATGAAGAATTATTAGTGTAGTTATGAAATCATTAAGGCAATAAGGCAATAAATAAGGCAATTAAAACAAAAAAAATTAATATAGCGGACCAGATGAGGAGTGACATCAATTACAAGTGCTCCTAGATGCAAATGTATCCGATTATTCCATATTTTAGAATTACTCATTTTTTTTCTTCCATTCCCTCACAGTGAAGTTTGGCAACATAGAATGACATCTGGTTTTGAACTCCCTGCGAATTCTATGATTGTGCCTCTGATTAATGGTATCAGCAAAGTCTACTGAAGGACGTGACTGTGATTAGAAATTATAATAATGCCTCCTGCTCAGGTGGATGTAAACGATCCCATGGCACTATCTGAAGAAGAGCCGGTGGGTCCTTGCAATGGCCAAGGTGCCTAATGGCTGCCAGTGCCTGTGGAACCGTAAAGAAAGAAAGAACTTGCATTTATATAGCGCCTTTCACAACCTCAGAATATTCCACAGGGCTTCACCGCCAACGAGGGACTTTTGAAGTGTTGTCATTGTTGTAATGTAGGAAACGCAGCAACCAATTTGCTCACAGCAAGCTCCCACAAACAGCAATGAGATAATGACCAGATCATCTATTTTAGTGATGTTGGTTCAGGGATACAAGTTAGTCCAGAACACTAAGAGAACTCTTCTTCAAATCTTGCCACATGGGATAAGAAATTAATGGGATAGATAAAGGGAGTGCAATAGACGTGCTGTACCCGGTGTTCAATAAGATGTCTCAAGAGGCATAATGCACTAAAGGCGAGCTTCCTCAATCTTTTTTTTTAGTTCAATGGCAGCGTAATAACAGTGCAAGTGCTGAAGACAGGGCTTATGGGCGTTACCATGGTTACTCACACTTTCCGGGTGGGAGGCCTCAGTCTTCGAAGTGACCTCGGTATCTGCTCACAGTCGTATGGGGTCTGATAGAAGAACATCCGGAGGTCTTCATCCAAGAGAATCCAGACTGGCAGGCAGAGAAGTTTCTGGAATTTCATTCAATATCGGAAAATGATCAGCCCAAAAGGAGAAATCGTTCAGCTGTATTTTATCGCTGTGGTTTCTAGGCCTTTCATTGACCAAAGACTTCAATCGGGATGGATTTGAATCATGGTATTGGAGATAAGAATGTGGTGTTTATAACCCACTGTCGTGCTACCCAGTCCCCTAACTCAAAGAGATTGTCAGATCCTCAATGGAATTAAGGTGGTTGGTCAGGCAGGATTTTCCCATCTAAAGTCTTGTTTACTGGGCTGTTGTTGCACAGATAACCCTCAGGTTTGCTCCTGATAATCAATTCCATTGTTTTCAATGGACTATTAAGTCTGTAGTTGGTCTGTGCCTGCTTTGTCACTCCCATTGAATATTGGCACCAGAATCAACCATGTTCTAATCTACCTCCCCAGTGGCCACTAACTCCCTCAACAGCAACTTGCATTTATACAGTGCCTTTAACGTAGAAAAATATCCCAATATGCTTCCCAGAGGCATAATCAAAAAAACATCGATGTGAGCCAAAGAAGGAGATATTAGGAGGGGTGACCAAAAGCTTGGTCAAAGTGCTGGGTTTTTAGGAGGAACGGAAGGTGGTGAGGCAGAGGGGTTCAGAGAGGGAATTCCAGAGCATGGGGCCTGGACGGCTGAAGGCATAGCCACCAATGTTGGGGCGAGGGCGAGGGGTTGCACAAGAGACCAGAGTTGGAGGAACGGGGGTGGGGGGGGTGGCGGAGTTGTACAGCTGTAGGAGGTCATAGAACTAGGGAAGGGAAAAGCCATGAAAGGATTTAAACACAAGGATGAGAATTTTGAGGCATTTGGGGACTGGAAGACAATGTAGGTCAGTAAGGACAGGTGATGGGTGAGCAGGAATTGGTGCAGGACAAGATATGGGCAGTAGCATTTTAGTTGAGCTTAAGTTTATGGAGTGGAGGATGGGAGGCCAACCAAGAGAGCATTGGTGTAGCCAAGGCTGGAGGAGAAAAAGGCATTGATGAGGGTTTCAGTAGCAAAAGGCTGAGTTAGGGGCAGAGGCAGGTGATGTCACAGAGGTGGAAATAGGTGGTCTTTGTAATAGAGACGATATGGTATTAGAAGTTCAGCTGGGGGTCAAATAAAACATCAAGGTTCAGAACCGTTTGATTCAGCCTAATACAATGACTTCTGACTCCCCAAAGCCTTTCCACCATCTACAAGGCACAAGTCAGGAGTGTGATGGAATGCTCTCCACTTGCCTGGATGAGTGCAGCTCCAACAACACTCAAGAAGTTCGACACCATCCAGGACAAAGCCACCCACTTGATTGGCACCCCATCCACCACCATAAACATTCACTCCCTTCACCACCGGCGCACAGTGGCTGCAGTGTGCACCATCCACAGGATGCACTGCAGCAACTCGCCAAGGCTTCTTCGACAGCACCTCCCAAACCTGCGACCTCTACCACCTAGAAGGACAAGAGCAGCAGGCACATGGGAACAACACCACCTGCACGTTCCCCTCCAAGTCACACACCATCCCGACTTGGAAATATATCGCCGTTCCTTCATCGTCGCTGGGTCAAAATCCTGGAACTCCCTTCCTAACAGCACTGTGGGAGAACCGTCACCACACGGACTGCAGCGGTTCAAGAAGGCGGCTCACCACCACCTTCTCAAGGGCAATTAGGGATGGGCAATAAATGCTGACCTCGCCAGCGACGCCCACATCCCATGAACGAATTTTTTAAAAAGCCTGATACAATGGTCAGGGACTATCCCTGGAATCCATGGCAAGGGTATGGAATTTGTGGCTGGGCCCAAAGACGATGACTTTGATCTTACAACGTTTAACTGGAAAAAATTGCAGCTCATCCAAGACTGGATGTTGCACAAGCAGTTTGGCCTCCTGGTGTTGACCTGGTGTTCTGTAGTGTACACCTGGGCCAGGATTTTGACCCAGAGTCAAGAAGGGGGTGGGAAGGTGGAAACACGGAAGTACGATTTTGACGTAGAGATGTCTTTTATTTTTTTTTTGTCGGACGAGAGCAAGGAAAAGAAGAGGACGTCTTCAGGTGAGTGTTAAGGTAAGTCTTAGATTGTATGGATGGTGGGAGGGGGGGAAACGGGTGGGCATGGGGGTCACGGGGGGGTCAGTCATTGGGGGTGGGGGGAGGTCAGTCATCAGAGGTCAGTCACTGGGGGGGGGGGTGTCAGTCATGGGGGGGTCGGAGGTCATGGGGGCGATCAGGTGTGTCACCGGGGGGGTCAGTAGCCGGGGTGGGGGTGTCGGGATCGGGGGTCATCGCGGGGGTCCGCGATCGTTGTCGGGGGGGTCCGTGATAGTTGGGGGGGTGGAGTC
Source organism: Heptranchias perlo (assembly GCF_035084215.1). Taxonomy (NCBI): domain Eukaryota; kingdom Metazoa; phylum Chordata; class Chondrichthyes; order Hexanchiformes; family Hexanchidae; genus Heptranchias; species Heptranchias perlo. The sequence goes on from NC_090364.1 coordinate 8,928,267, forward strand.
GCTGCAGGTGGGCTTGTTGGGCCTGGGGGAAGCACTCCTGCTCCATCTGGCCCACAAGCTGTGCCAGAAAGGCACTGACCTGCACTTTTGGTCCTTCTCGCCTCCTCTCACGTGGCGTGAAGGAGAAGTCCCGGGGATCCCAGCCCCCAGGGGTTGCAATCGCAAAACCTTTCAAAATGGAGACCCGCAGCCTCCTTGAAAGGTTTTAGTGACCAACCTGCCTCCTGGGAGCAGGTCGGTCGTCCGGCCCTCGTCCTGTCCCGGTGAAAACCGGAAACGGGCGGGTTGGAGGCGGGTCTGAAATTGTTGCAATTTTCAAAGCCCCCCGTCCCCAACCCCCCCATATTTCATGGTTAAAATCCTTCCCCTGGTGTCAGATTGGATTTTCTTCACATTAGAGATGTCTATCCAGAGTTGTTCTGTCTGTAGCTTACCCCGTTCTACAGGGTCAACTTCTTGTATCTCCTAGTTGTATCTGACACATATGGCGACACCACATTTTCTATCTCCACTGTCCTTTTTGAACACTCTATACCCTGACTATTAAATTCATTTCCATCGTCTGGGTTTAGCCATATTTCTTATACTCCCACCACATCAAAGCTCCCTACTGCCGCAACCACCTCCAGTTCTGTCACCTTATTTCCAATGATTCCAGCATTCACGTATAAGAATCTTAATGTAAATTTGCCTCTTTTCATGTCCCCCAATGTCTGTCTTTTCCTGAGCTCTGGATATACCAGTGCCAGCCATGACTCAGTGGGTAGCCTCTCTGCGTCAGAAGATTGTGGGTTCATGTTTCACTCCAGAGACTTGAGCCCAAAATCTAGGCTGACACCCCCAGTGCAGTACTGAGGGAGTGCTGCACTGTCGGAGGTACCATCTGTCAGATGAGACGTTAAACTGAGGCCCTATCTGCCCTCTCAGGTGGATGTAAAAGATCCCATGGCCCTAATCCCCTAAGAAGAGCAGGGGAGTTCTCCCCAGTGTCCTGGGCCAATATTTATCCCTCAATCAACATCACTAAAAACAGATTATCTGGTCAGTTATCTCACTGCTGTTTGTGGGAGCTTGCTGTGTGCAAATTGGCTGCCGTATTTCCTACATTACAACAGTGACTACACTTCAAGAAATATAGTACTTCATTGGCTGTAAAGCGCTTTGGAACATCCTGAGGTCATGAAAAGCTCTATATAAATGCAAATCTTTCTTTTTCTTTATATTTATCTCTCTGAATTATTGCAGTCATACCCACCTTCTACATTACAATCTGTCCCATCCAGGATCTGGTTACCTCCCTGCTTTCCCCTGCCCATCAGTCTAGTTTAAGTGATTTTCAATTGCTGTCTCGGTGTTCCTCACAAGTCTCTTTGTTCCTGTTTGATTAGGGTGCCAAGGCTCCAGTCCTTTCTATTCTGTTAATGTTCCCAGTTATTTATGACAGTAGCATTGTTACTTTGAAGCCAGTTTGCCAGCTATTCATTTGCAACCTTAATTTTATTCGCGAATTCCTGTCCTTTCCCAGACACTGGAAGTATATCAGAGAACGTTACTTTGCTTCCCATAAGACCATAAGAGATAGGAGCAGGTGTAGGCCATTCGGCCCCTCGAGCCTGCTCCGCCATTTAATGAGATCATGGCTGATCTGATTTTTACCTCAACTCCACTTTCCCGCCCTTTCCCCATATCCTTTGACTCCCTTCCTGATCAAAAATTTGTCTAACTCAGCCTTGAATGTATTCAATAAATTAGGAACATAGGACCATAGGAACAGGAGTAGGCCATTCAGCCCCTCGTGCCTGCTCCGCCATTTGATAAGATCATGGCTGATCTGTGATCTAACTCCATATACCTGCCTTTGGCCCATATCCCTTAATACCTTTGGTTGCCAAAAAGCTATCTATCTCAGATTTAATTTTAGCAATTGAGCTAGTATCAATTGCCGTTTGCGGAAGAGAGTTCCAAACTTCTACCACCCTTTGTGTGTAGAAATGTTTTCTAATCTCACTCCTGAAAGGTCTGGCTCTAATTTTTAGACTGTGCCCCCTACTCCTAGAATCCCCAACCAGCGGAAATAGTTTCTTTCTATCCACCCTATCCATTCCCCTTAATATCTTATAAACTTCGATCAGATCACCCCTTAACCTTCGAAACTCCAGAGAATACAACCCCAATTTGTGTAATCTCTCCTCGTAACTCCCCTATCTTTTGAGTTTTGAAGCAATACTTGTGTATGTGTGGGGTTCCCAATCCTGGTTGGACATATCCCTGGAGGTTTCATCACATGACTTCCTGCCGCCAACTGCCCCGCCCCCACATTCGTGCCACTGGTCGCCCAACATGTCCATCCTCGCAGTGCACCGCCTTCCCAGCCAATCGGAAAGCGAACAGACTCTTTATTACCCGATTGGATGATTCTTGACTGTCAGTCAAACAGCCTTTTTTTTCCCATGTCCAACATTTTTATCACTAGTAAACAAAAGTGTTCAAAGAAAATGTTTTAAAAACACAATTTTGAATGGCCCCCGATGATTTTTCTCCTGGGTGTTGCGCGCAGCAGTGTCCTGGAGATTAGTCTTTAATTCCTGGAGACTCCAGGACAATCCTGGAGGGTTGGCAACTCTATGGTATGAGCCTTTTAAGGCCCCTATGTTACTTCTCCCTATGTCATTAACCCCTATGTGGTTCTGATCCTGTCAGTATGAGCAAAGCTATAATGACAAAGATGCAATTTACTGCTTTTACATAAAGAAATAGCAATTACAGGGGGTTAGGCTCATAAATATACTTTCTTTGATGTATTCCATTAGTGTTCCTTTGATTGGCAATTGCAGACAGTGGAGAGACCAATGTTAATTGACAGCACGCACGGCCCCTGGATTTCAATGTATCTCCAGCTAGCAGCAGGTGAAAAAGACTTCTGAAGATGTCTCCAAATCAGTTAATGGCTGCCCTCAGGATATAGAAACCACTCACTTTATGAAAAAAACACACACAGCAGGTCAATCAACATCTGTGGAGACGTCAAGCAGGATGTGTTTCAAGGACGCAGGATATGTTTCCATACTTAAGAAAAGACATACTTGCTCTCGAGGCAGTACAAAGAAGGTTCACTCGGTTAATCCCGGGGATGAGGGGGCGGACATATGAGGAGAGGTTGAGTAGATTGGGACTCTACTCATTGGAGTTCAGAAGAATGAGAGGCGATCTTATTGAAACATATAAGATTGTGAAGGGGCTTGATCGGGTGAATGCGGTAAGGATGGGTGAAACTAGAACTAGGGGGCATAATCTTAGAATAAGGGGCTGCTCTTTCAAAACTGAGATGAGGAGAAACTTCTTCACTCAGAGGGTAGTAGGTCTGTGGAATTTGCTGCCCCAGGAAGCTGTGGAAGCTACATCATTAAATAAATTTAAAACAGAAATAGACAGTTTCCGAGAAGTAAAGGGAATTAGGGGTTACGGGGAGCGGGCAGGAAATTGGACATGAATTTAGATTTGAGATTCGGATCAGATCAGCCATGATCTTATTGAATGGCGGAGCAGGCTCGAGGGGCCGATTGGCCTACTCCTGCTCCTATTTCTTATGTTCTTATATAACATACCCTTCTTCAAAACTGGAAGATAAGAGACAGACAGGCGTATTGATATGATCAGAAAGAGGGAGGAATATGTATTCAGATATATACACACAAAGAAACACAGAGATGGATCTTTAGTGGAAAGATGTAACAATTCATCTCAGTCAAGCAACTTACATTAAGGAAATAAAAGACATGTGAGTAAAAGACTTGAAAGAAATTGCATTTATATAGCGCCTTTCACGACCTCAAGACATCCCAAAGCACTTTACAACCGATGAAGTACTTTTTGAAGTGTAGCCACTGTTGTAATGTAGGAAATGTGGCAGCCAATTTTCGCACAGCAAGATCCCACAAACAGGAATGAGATAAATGACCAGATAATCTGTGTTCGGTGGTGTTGGTTGAGGGATAAATGTTGGCCAGGACACCGGGGAGAACGTCCCTGCTCTTCTTCGAAATAGTGCCGTGGGATCTTTTGCGGCCACCTGAGAGGGTAAACGGGGCTTAACGTCTCATCCGAAAGACAGTGCAGCACTCCCTCGGCTTAAGTTATGTGCCCATGTCTCTGGAGTGGGACTTAAACCCACAACTTTCTGACTCAGAGGCGAGAGCGTTATCACTGAGCCACAGTCAATACCGTTAATTAGATAATTGAATAGCTAAAGAAGTAAGAGATCGAAGGTAAATGCAAGAAAATGAGGTCGAAATTGGTACCTGTTGCACCCTTTTCACGGGTGTAAAACAGGCGTTTAGCAGTGGAAAGGCCTGTGCCCAATCTGCAGTGCTAAAATCGTGGGGCTCTTTTTTAAGGCATCCTGGATCTCGCGGCCACCAATTCCAGGTAAGTAATAAAAATATTTCATTTTTAAGAAATAGCCCATGGAGGCAGGAGGAACAGGAGTTCCTTCGACTCCACAGTAGTCATGATTGCCCCACATCCCCCGCACCCCCCCCCTTCTCTTTCTGGGACTTATCCGAGAGCTGCTGCTGGCGAGGGGCAGGCGCCCTGACATTGATGCCTTCGCTCGAGCGAATTGCCTGTGGAGGTGCGGCCAGCGTCGGCAGCTCGCGCTGGGTAGACATTGAGGCCCGGGGACCAATTTCCAACGCTCTTCAGGCCTCTTGGTTCGGGCGCGAGCCAGAGAACGCAGCACCGAGTCTAGGCCCGAAAGCAGGCCCGGACATAAATCCAATGGGAGAGACAGAAAATTAGGGAGGCAGGTTTGAAATCAGAATAGGTTAGACAGTGAGTAAATTACTGGTGCCCATGGAGGTAATTTTGACTTTGGGCGATCAGTTATACATCACTCCCAATTTTCATTTCCACTGACTTCAATGGTGCCTGATCTGATATCACCAATTTTACACTATCATCCAAAGCCAAAAATACACCCAATGTTCAGACCAGATGGTTGCAATGTCTGGGAGAAAGATACTGTTCCTGAAGCTTGCATTGAGCTTCTTTGGAACAATATAAGAGGCCAAAGTCAGGGAGGTCAGAGTGGGAACGGGAGAGGGAGTTAAAATGGCAGGCCGCAGGAAGCTCAGGGTTGCACTTGCAGACACTCGGAGGTGTTCCTCAAAGCGGTCACCTAATCTGTTTGATCTCCCCAGTGTAGAGGAGACGGCACCATGAGCAGTGAAGTGTATTACATGTCCTTTGTTTCTTTAATGTCTCAATTCTTCTGCTGCTCGTATCCTAACTCGCATCAAGTCCCGTTCACCCATCGCCCCTCGGCTTGTTGACCTACAGTGTCTCCCGGTCCAGCAGCGTCTTGATTTTAAAATTCTCATCCTTGTTTCCAAATCCCTCCATGGCCTCGCCCCTCCCTATTTCTGTAACCTCCTACAACCCTCTGAGATTTCTGCGGGCCTCCAAATCTGACGTCTTGCGCATCCCCGATTTTCATCACTCAACCATTGGCGGCCGTGCCTTCAGCTGTCTAGGTCCTAAGCTCTGGAATTCCCTCCCTAAACCTCTCCGCCTCTCTACCTCTCCTCTCTTAAGACGCTCCTTAAAATCTACCTCTTTGACCAGGCTTTTGGTCACCTGTCCTAATATCTTTTTATGTGGCTCGGTGTCAAGCGCCTTGGGACGTTTTACTACGTTAAATGCGCTATATAAATGCAAGTTGTTGTTGTTGTATAATACTTGACCGAGATGAACTGTTAACACCGAACGTTTCATCTCTGTGTTTGCCTGTTTGTTGTTTTTAAACATATATTCACTGCCTTTTTTCTGATCATATTAATATACCGGCATGTCTCTTATTTTTCAGTTTTGAAGAAGGACGCGTACACGACAGGTCGACTGCCCGTCCTCTCCACAGATGCTACTTGATCTGTTGAATCATTGAAACTTACAGCACAGAACGAGGCCATTCGGCCCATTGTGCCTTTGCCGGCTGTTTGAAAGAGCTATCCAATTAGTCCCACTCCCCCGCTCTTTCCCCGTAGCCCTGAAATTTTCTCCCTTTCAAGTATTTATCCAATATCCTTTTGAAAGTTACTATTGAATCTGCTTCCACCGCCTTTTCAGGCAGTGCATTTCAGATCATAACAATTTGCTGCATAAAAAAAATCTCTCTTCATCGCCTCCCTGTTTTTTTTTTACCAATTATCTTAAATTTGTCTCCGGTCACCGACCCTCTTGCCAGAGGAAATAGTTTCTCCCCATTTACTCCATCAAAACCCCTCATAGTTTTGAACACATCTATTAAATCTATTAAATAGAGACAATAGAAAAGTACAAAGCATCCAGGAGAAGGGAAGAATGAGCAAAAAAGTGTGAAAAATAAGGGAGAAAGAGAAAAAAAAGTGAATGAAAAAGAAAGGAATGAGAAAGAGAAAAAGAAGAAAGGAGAAAGAGAAAAAAATGAATGAAAAAGAAAGGAATGAGAAAGAGAAAAAGAAGAAAGGAGAAAGAGAAAAAAATGAATGACAAAGAAAGGAATGAGAAAGAGAAAAAGAAGAAAGGAGAAAGAGAAAAAAGTGAATGAAAAAGAAAGGAATGAGAAAGTGAAAAGGAAGAAAGGAGAAAGAGAAAAAAAGTGAATGAAAAAGAAAGGAATGAGAAAGTGAAAAGGAAGAAAGGAGAAAGAGAAAAAAAGTGAATGAAAAAGAAAGAAATGAGAAAGTGAAAAGGAAGAAAGGAGAAAGAGAAAAAAAGCGAATGATAAAGAAAGGAATGAGAAAGAGAAAAAGAAGAAAGGAGAAAGAGAAAAAAGGGAGTGATAAAGAAAGGAATGAGAAAGAGAGAGAGAAAGAGAAAAAGAAAGAAACCGCCACCTTTTGTGGAGAAGTCCCACCTTCATGTATATGTTGAGTTCAGGGATCCGCTTCTCAGCAATCTGTTGCTTGTTGCCAGCGTAAACTTTCCCTAATTTGGAACAAGGAGATTTTGTTACAAATGGAACAAACAGAGGGGAATGGATGGCTCTCCATGAGAAAAGGAATCCGCTGGCCACTATGGCAGTAACATTCACTACACATAGCCACCTGAGAAATCCCTCTGCCCATGAGTTGAAAGTTAGTAATCCAACTGAGAATGCAGGTGAGGCCCTAAACCATACATTTCCTATCTCTACTTGAACCCTCTGAATAACATAGAAACATGGAAAATAGGAGCAAGAGTAGGCCATTCGGCCCCTCGGGCCTGCTCTGCTCAAAATGATCATGGCTGATCGTCTAACTCAGTACCCTCTTCTCGCTACAACAACTTGCATTTATGTAGCTACCCGCTTTGGGGCTCATGCGCCATATTCGCCCCCCCCCTTTAAAATCGAGGTCACGGTCTCCCAGTCATGACCGCTAGAACCTGCCCGGACATGTAGATCGGGTGAAGACTGCATTAGGCTCAGTTGTCACGGTCCCCCGCCCCATTATCAAGTAGCCTACCGATGCTCACTGTCTAGACTCTGACATGAAGAGGTAGCCGTTTGAGTAAGGGACCAGAGGGTGGTGGGATTCCTGGGGGACCGAACCTCCATAACCGTCAGCGCAGAAAACCGAAGAGGAAAAAGTTAAAAACCAGGACAATCAAGCAGAGCATCAGAATGTGGCAGTGAGAAAGTGGCTTGTGCAATTGAAGGGTAGACAATTAAATAATGCATTTGTAAATCATTTCATCTTCCATGACTCCTAAGTATACCTTTTCACTGGAAGGTGATAATTTGCACAGTAAGTTTGAAGAAATGAATAATCGGCTGAATCAGTCATCCATAAGCAACAGCATTATCGAGGCAGAATCCAAGGCAGCCTCCTCACAACCAGCACAAAGGCAATTGCTACCTTTCATTCATATTTTTTAGGTCAAAAAATTGTCAACGATCATTAGCTTTCTAACTCCGTTGGCTTTTGGAGATATTTGTGTTCAGTTTCAGGTTTTTCAGAGTGTTAACCCATTCTTGTCCAGAAAGTTCCATTACTTTCAGAGGAAATGTCGTGCCTCCTAGTCTGATCAGCCCTGGTGATGATCAGCACTGTGGGACTTGGCCCTCGATTTGTCATTGGGAACCAAAGTGGTTGGGCAGTTTCCCCTGAACGTTGAAATCTCTGGACAAGAATGGGTGATGTTGGACAAGCTCTCTGACAACGCAGAGGGGGTTGTGGAGTTAAGGTGGAGATGTAGAGCTGAACCTCATCAGCACGCAGATCCCCAGGCCCATGGATAACATTGCTGAGGAGCAACATGTAGATGAAGAAAAGGAGAAGGCCGAGGATGGAATCTTGGAGTACTTCCAAGAATGTTACAGGTAGGGGTGTGGTCTAACAGGAATGTTACTAGGATTATTCCCATCCTTTTGCAAGTTTTTCTACATAAACCAGAGGAGAATTTAGCCAATAATAATTGGAGTACAAAAATCTCTTTAAGCATTTTTATATTTGGAGTTTCTTTAGTTTCGGTCATGGGTCAATGTCACTTGCCCATCTCTTTATTACTCAACCAGCTCTCATGCCTTATGAGATATCTAGGATGCCCCTAGGATAAGGGAGCTTGACTTATTTACAATGTGGAGTCCAGCAAGCGAGGGAGACTTCCACTAAAGTGGAGAAGATGTTTCCACTTGCGAGGGAGACCAGAACTAGGGGCCATATATATAAGATAGTCACTATTAAATCTAAAAGGAAATTCAGGAAAAACTTCTTTACCCAAAGAATGGTTAGAATGTGGAACTCGCTACCACAAGGAGTAGCGTAGATGCATTTAAGGGGAAGCTTGATAAACACATGAGGGAGAAAGGAATAGGAGGATATGCTGACAGGGTCAGATGAAGTGGGAGGGAGGAGGCTCGTGTGGAGCATAAACACTGGCATGGACCTGTTGGGCCGAACGGCCTGTTTCTATGCTGTAACTGCACCGATACAATGTAAAACCTTTTGATTGTAGGGCGCTGGATGAATATATTTGGGTTTAAACCATTAGAGGGGACCCAATGCACAACAGCAAGAGTTGACAATAGCTAAAAAATCTGTAAAGGCCACCGCACGGTTTATTGGGAGACTCAGCACATAACTGGCACGAAGAAATTGAAACAAAGAATTCCCAAGTCAAGGGGAAGAGAAAACAGGCACAGATCACAATGCGATGAGGTGACAATTCTCCTAAGCTGCACTGAGTGGAACAGCAAAACAGGATCAGGCAATTTAGATTGGATCAGAATGCGCTTCGAATAATGACGGGAGGAGGGCTTCCCATAGGAAGTACCTGTTCGCAATAACACCATAGGAAAACAATATTGAAAAGTAGACTATCTTAAGTTTGCAGATAATCCCAAGTGCTGGAAATAGGACATTCAGAGGAAAGGGATAAAATAAACCACAAATGGAACTTAAAACTGCCAAGTGTAAAACAGGATAGAGTGGTACTGAATAAACCAAATATGATTACAAAACGAAGGATACAGTGCATTCCAGTTACTGCGGGTAACACAGACAGGGCCAAACGTGGTAACACAGCTATATTTTTCTTTGGTTTGTCTGGGCCAGCCTCAGATGTAGCCAAGAATTTTGTGGCTTTTTGTTTTATTATAATAAACTGTCATTTCAGGAGCCACTTAGGGCATCAGGGGGGGGGGGTGCAGAGAATGAGGACTGCCTTAAAACTGGTGGCCCTCTCTTTTTTGCTGGTTCCAGAAAAATTATCATGAACGTTAGTGGTTAATTGTAAAAACCCAACTGGGTTCACACATGTCCCTCAGGGAAGGGAACTTGCTACCCCTACCAGGTCTGGTCTAGGGGGGGCCTCCAGTCACACATTACATGGTTGACTATTCATGCCGTCATGGCAACTGGAGATGGGCGATAAATGCTGCCTTGCCAGTGTTGCCTACTTTCCATTTGGGGAAGGCCAGGGGAGTAGAGTATCAGCGTTCCGAGTGATTCAGTGTCCACAGGGACTGAGGCTAGGACAGTAGGAGTTGGGGCTGTCTGTCAGGGAGTGGGGGAAGGCCAGGCTTGCTATGAGCAGTACTATTCTTAAGAAAATTCAACAAATCATAGAATCGTATGGTACTAAAGAAGGCCTTTCGGCCCATTGTGCCTGTGCCAGCTCTTTGAAAAAGCCAAATAGTCCCACTCCCCCGCTCTTTCCCCATAGCCTTGCTAGATTTTCCTTTTCAAGTATTTATCCAATTCCCTTTTGAAAGTTACTATTGAATCTGCTTCCACCGCCCTTTCAGGCAGCGCGTTCCAGATCATCACAATATAACAAATCATTTTCAGTTTAAGTCACAATAACCGGAACTGGACCTGACCTGACCCTTTACAATGGACAGTGCACAGACTCCACTGTGTATTATTAAACAGGTCAAGATGTACTCAACGCCTTTAAAAACATTTATAGTGTGAGCTGCAACGTCAGTTAAACTCTCAGGTTGTGTAAGTGGATCTGTGAAGAATAAGTCAGAAAGTGGTACTGAGATTGTAATGAGACTATGGACCAAAGTCACCTGTTGAGGCCAGGAACGCAATGGGTGACTTATCGGAATATCAAAAGTGCCGTTGATGCAAACGGACAGGAAGAAACGGGCAAAGTGACGCAGTGCCTGAGCCTACAGGTGGAATACAACATAGGAACATAGGAACAGGAGTAGGCCATTCAGCCTCTCAAGCCCATTCCTCCATTCAGTTAGATCATGACTGACCTGTGTCTTAACTCCATCTTCCCGCCTTGGTTCCGTAACCCTTAATACCCTTGCCTAACAAAAATCGATCAGTCTCAGCTTTGACATTTTCAATTGACCCCCCCCAGCCTCAATAGCTTTTTGGGGGAGAGAGTTCCAGACTTCCACTACCCTTTGTGTGAAGAAGTGCTTCCTGACATCACCCATGAACGGCCCAGCTCTAATTTTAAGATTAAGCCCTCTTGTTCTGGACTCTCCAGAGGAAATAATTTCTCTCTATCTACCCTAGCAACTCCTTTAATCATCTTAACCATCTCAATTAGATCAGCCCTTAATCTTCTATACTCAAGGGGATACAAGCCTAGTCTATGCAACCTGTCTTCATAATTTAGCCCTTTAAGCTAAGGAAAGGCCGGTTTCTCACAATACTGGCGGGGAGCCTGGCCCACTGGGTACATGTTATCAGGAAACCGATGGAAAATCATGGGCTGTGTGTCCACGATTGTCCGACATGCGCGGTCAGTGTGCAAGACTCCCCGCCAGCACTGTGAAAATCAGCCCAACAGTGTGACTATACATTGAAGGATTTTGGACTTTATTGATGTGGACTTTTTTGGGGCCTACTTTCAAGGAAGACTAAGCAAGGCCTCTGGAGCGGTAACTATCAGGGCGACACTCGCCCGAGAACCCTGAGATGAATAAAAGAATGGACTTGGTAAAATTTGGTTAAAAAAGTGTGAACAACAAAGGAAAAGAATGCAGAACTGCCAGCTTGGCCAAAATCAGCGAGCATGCTGGATCTTGTTAACTTGACCAAGATTATGAGATATCATGGTCCTGTTATTGCTCCAAGTTGCCTTGAGAAGTCGGCACTTTTGAAGGATAGTTCTTGCTAACAATGCTGACAGTTGCAGAGATAAGAAATAAGGCCTGAGGAACTGATAATAAATTCTTTAGAGCTGGAACTGAAAACAACCCCAAATATGGTATTAAGCCAGTAGCAGTCCTGAAGAAAGAAAACATATAAAACAGCCCATTCTGCTAGGATTTTCAGGCAAACCAGGTGCGATGTTTGAACAAGAGGGCTTAGGAGAAGAACTTTCCAATATCCCAAGTCAAAGGACCTAATCACACCTTCGTTCTTGAGTTATGCTCACTAGAAAGGTTGTATGAGCAGTTACTACTTTATTTCTGATAAAATCTGTCGGGACTGAATGACAAATGAAATCCTTTAGAGGTAGTAAAATAACCACAGTGTTTATCATGATTCTTGGCCTTTCGTATCTTGAACTAGAGAGAGAATCCTTATAACATGGAGCATGGTCTCCACTTATAGATACCATACACGCAAAGAGGATTAGCGTCAGCAGGCAGGATTCAGATTCACAACAAAGATCTTATTCACTGAGATATCAAGGCAGTCTGAGGCTCATTGGTAGCACTTATGCCTCTGAGACTCGAGCACATGTTCGAGGCTGACACTTCAGTGCGGCACTAAGGGAGTGCTGCATTGTTGCTGGTGCTGTCTTTCAGATGAGATATTAAACGGGCCCCAATCAGGTGGGCGTGAAAGACCCCCATGCCACAGTTTCAAAGAAGAGCAGGGGAGTTCTCCTGAGGTCCTGGCCAACATTTATCCCTCAACCAACATCACTTAAACTGCAGTGTTTTCCCACTTCACGACATTGGCTGGACTTCAGAAGCAATTCATGAGCCGTGAAATGCTTTGGGACATCGTGAGGATGTGAAAGGTGCTATTTAACTGAAAGTTTTTTTTTAGATATTGAATTTATTCTAAGTGGGGGGAAGTTAAATGAGGGGGAGGGGAGAATATGGTCCAAAGGTTAAAATAATGGGAGGACTTGATAAGATGAACATAGAGAAGAATTCTGAGGGGATCCAGAAGATATTATAATAAATTAAGGAGGCCACCAAATTGAAGAATAATTCCTTTGCATTTTTAGCTCTCCATTTATGGGTTAGACTGCCATCTAGTGCGGTAAATGGTGACTCATGTCAAGCACTCAGAAGGGATTAGATAAGTGTTGACTCAGCAGGGAATAGAAGGACATGGGCTTAGCGCAGGGAAAACAGTGATTGGGCCAAATGCTGATGCCTTGGGCCTTGGCTGATGCAATATTGCTACATATTTTATCAATATCTTCACACACTCTCCAGAAAGCTCAAAAGTCACATCCGCCTTTCGGATGAGACGTTAAACCGAGGCACCGTCTGTCCTCTCAGGTGAACGTAAAAGATCCCATGGCATTATTTGAAGACGAGCAGGGGAGTTCTCCCTGGGGTCCTGGTCAATATTTATCCCTCAACCAACATCACTAAAAGACAGATCATCTGGTCATAATCACATTGCTGCTTGTGGGATCTTGCTGTGCGCAAATTGGCTGCTGTGTTTCCTACATTACAACAGTGACTACACTTCAAAAAAATCATTCTGTTCTATTCTAAGTATTTAATTGGCTGCAAAGCACTTTGGGACGTCCTGAGGTCATAGAAACATAGAAAATAGGGGCAAGAGTAGGCCATTCGGCCCTTCGGGCCTGCTCCGCCATTCAAAATGATCATGGCTGATCGTCTAACTCAGTACCCTTTTCCCGCTTTTTCCCCCTATCCCTTGATCCCTTTAAATGCAAGTCTTTCCTTTTGATCGATGTGATGTATTAATAGAGGAAAATGCAGAGAAAAGACTTTCAGGCCTCTCAAGCTCACCTCATCAAGATGGGGTGGGTTTGAGGCCCACCGCCTGGTGGAAATGGGGCGGTTAGCGTACCAAAATAGGCGGGGAATGACTTACCACCTTGTTCCCGCTGTTGCTATGACCGCCACAATCATCCCCCAGGCAGAGCGCCCGCCTGAGTCAGGTGGTACCTCTGACCCCGTTTGCCGTTTTAGAAGAGTACTGGGCGGGGCTTGCACTGCCAATGCAGGGAAAACTCTGGGAAATCCCTCCTCAACTCCCTAAGGCAACTGAGCAAACTCCAGGAGACTCTGGGCCGCAAGACTCATCACAATCTAAACTCATTAACCCCTACTTCCTCTAACTGGCAACCTTTCCTCTCAGGATCTTGTCAAGTTCCCCTTTTAAAGGACTGCAGGGCATCTCCACCCTCCCTCCCTTATTACATGTTTCCAGAGAGTGATGACTGCAAAAAGTCATTACTTCCTGGCATCTGAACTAACTCTCTGTCTCCTGATTTTCTAAGCATGGCTCCTGGTCCTACCTTCTCAATCATTTCAAACATCCATTCTAACCAGTCTGTATCTGACCCCTTCATCATTTAAAAAAACCCGCACTTCTCCAAAATAAATAATCCTGACTCGTGGGTCCAGATTTTAATTCCCCACCCGCCTGGGGGAAACCGGGACCGGTGGGAAGGAAGGGGAGGGCGGGGGGGGGTGCAGTTAAAATGAGGGCAGCGACTTACTCCCTCTGATCCCACTCCCTCCCCGAAGGGTCCGGATATTAACCTGCTCTTTTGAGCAGGATGTCCGACCCTGAACTGGCGGGGGTTCTCTTTAAATATGCAGATCGTGGCCCGATGGTGTCATCCGAGATCTGGATAAGTGGGATACCTTGCCTCTGGGTCAGAAGGATGTAGGATTACACCCTATACCGTGACTTGAGCGTGCAGTTTAGGCACTGCAGTGCAGTACTGAAGGTGCTATCATTATGCTGAGACTTTGAACCAAGACTGTTTGCTTGTTCAGATGGATGTGAAAGATCCCACCGCGTTATTAAAAACAAGAGCAGGGAGTTGTCCGGGGCCAACATTTAATACCACCAAAAGCAGAATAACTGGTTCTTCATCCTGTGGGATCATGCTGTGTGCAAAATGGCTGTCATACTCGCCTACATAATAATGGCCACTGCTTCTTGAGGTAATTTATTGTATGTGAAAGGTGTTAGACGTCCCTGAAAGATGTTAGCAATGTCAATCTTTTTTCATTCCCCATGATGCATTTCTATGAACCGGCGATTGGTTTAGTGGGATCGTCAAATCCAGCTGTGGGGGGAGAGCTGACTGCTCTGACACGTGCTAGTGGAGCAGCTAAGTCTTGCAGCTCATTAAGGTGCATGCTCACTGAAACAGCAGCACAGATGTGTGGGTAAACAGGTCCATCATCCGTGACTTTTGGCTAAACAAGAATGCGTCGCCGCCTCCAAAGTATCAAGACTGAGCAGATTCTACTGTTGCGCATCACATGAGTGAAGCTGTCAAAAACATCTGGCGGTAATGTGTCATCAACTACTTCTACATTCTGTAACCACATGTTGCACGCCCTCCAACCTGGACAATCTTCCGAATTAACACTTTCTTGTGCCTGCAACACACAGCTTAGGCAAAGAGATCGTCAATAGCAAGCGTTTACATTTATATACGGCCTTATCGTATCTCTCAGATACATCCTAAAATGCTTCTATTGCATAGAAACAGGCCATTCGGCCCAACTTTTCTGTGTTGGTGTTTATGCTCCACACAAGCCTCCTCGCTCCCTACTTCATCTAATCCTATCAGCATGTCCTTCTATTCCTTTCTCCCTCATGTGTTTATCCAGCTTCCCCTTAAATGCATCTATGCTATTCACCTCAACTACTCCATGTGGTAGCAAGTTCCACATTCTCACCACTCTCTGGGTAAAGAAGTTTCTCCCGAATTTCTTATTGGATTTATTAGTGACTATCTCATATTTATGACCCCTAGTTTTGAACTCCCCCACAAGTGGAATCATCTTCTCTACTTCTACCCTAAAAAAAAACCCTTCATAATTTTAAAGACCTCCATCAGGTCACCCCTCGGCCTTCTCTTTTCAAGAGAAAAAAGCCCCAGCCTGTTCAGTCTTTCGTGATTGTTATAACCTCTCAGTTCTGGTTTCATCCTTGTAAACCTATTTTGCACCTTCTCCAGTGCCTCTATATCTTTTTTGTAATATGGAGACCAGAATGGGAGTATTCCAATAACAGGATGGGACTTTCCCATGTGTTTAATTACCTGGTAGTGTAGGCAAGATGCAGGTGTTGAAGTTCTGGTTATTCTCTGGACTGAATTTCCCCTGCAGTTTAGACTGGAGGCTATAAAACTGCCTGTAACGCCTGAATATAAAGTACCTGCCACCACCTTTCAGCTTCACCTGGATGACAAACACCTGTGAGAAGAACAGAGCCAACTTTATTGAAAGGACCATCTCATCTCTTTTAGAAACGCACGTCTAATACAGAATGCCTGAGCAGGGACTTCCCAGCTCAGAGTGTGTGGTATTGGAGGGGAGAAGAGGAGAAGGCGAGAGGGGACGGGAGAGGGAGAGGGGACGGGAGAGTGGGAGAGGACGGGAGAGGGGACGGGAGAGTGGGAGAGGGGACGGGAGAGGGGACGGGAGAGTGGGAGAGGGGACGGGAGAGGGGACGGGAGAGGGAGAGGGGACGGGAGAGGGAGAGGGGACGGGAGAGTGGGAGAGGGGACGGGAGAGTGGGAGAGGGGACGGGAGAGGGGACGGGAGAGGGAGAGGGGACGGGAGAGGGAGAGGGGACGGGAGAGAGGACGGGAGAGGGGACGGGAGAGTGGGAGAGGGGACGGGAGAGGGGACGGGAGAGTGGGAGAGGATGGGAGAGGGGACGGGAGAGTGGGAGAGGGGACGGGAGAGGGAGAGGGGACGGGAGAGTGGGAGAGGGGACGGGAGAGCGAGAGGGGACGGGAGAGCGAGACGGGACAGGTGAGGGAGAGGGAGAGAGAGAGGGGAGGGGAAAGGGAGAGGGGATGGGAGAGCGAGACGGGACTGGTGAGGGAGAGGGAGAGAGAGAGGGGACGGGAGAGGGAGAGGGGACTGGAGAGGGAGAGGGAGAGGGAGAGGGGACGGGAGAGGGAAAAGGGGCGGGAGAGGGGACGGGAGAGGGAGAGGGAAAGGGAGAGGGGACGGGAGAGGGAGAGGGAGAGGGAGAGGGGACGGGAGAGGGAGAAGGGGCGGGAGAGGGGACGGGAGAGGGAGAGGGAAAGGGAGAGGGGACGGGAGAGGGAGAAGGGACGGGAGAGGGAGAGGGAGAGGGGACGGGAGAGGGAGAGGGGACGGGAGAGGGAGAGGGGACGGGAGAGGGGACGGGAGAGGGAGAGGGGACGGGAGAGCGGGAGGGGACGGGAGAGCGGGAGGGGATGGGAGAGGGAGAGAGGACGGGAGAGCGGGAGGGGACGGGAGAGCGGGAGGGGATGGGAGAGGGAGAGAGGACGGGAGAGCGGGAGGGGACGGGAGAGCGGGAGGGGATGGGAGAGGGAGAGGGGACGGGAGAGGGGACGGGAGAGGGAGAGGGGACGGGAGAGCGAGAGAGGACGGGAGAGCAGGAGGGGACGGGAGAGGGAGAGGGGACGGGAGAGGGAGAAGGGACGGGAGAGGGAGAAGGGACGGGAGAGGGAGAGGGGACGGGAGAGGGAGAGAGGACGGGAGAGCAGGAGGGGTCGGGAGAGGGAGAGGGAGAGGGGAGAGGGAGAGGGGATGGGAGAGGGAGAGGGGACGGGAGAGGGGATGGGAGAGGGAGAGGGAGAGGGGAGTAGATGTCACTTTGCTGAATGTTGGGCTGTTTATACAAAGGATCGCAGCTGATAGTGGGAAAACCAGAGATCTGCCACTGGCTGAGCTCTTCGAATGCAAAGGCACCTTAATTCAGCCGTGCGCGTAGTTTAGCTGTGAGGTGTGCCTCAGAGACCGAAACCCAAGCCCACTGAACTGGAGAGTTCAAGTTGTATAATAACAGAGATCATATTTCATAAGGAATTCAGCCTCCCTCTAAGAGGTGGGTCTCAGCACCCCAGGGCTAGGGAGGGTGTAAAGAATAAAAGAGCAGATCCCTGGAGAGGGCACTCTTTTCTCCTTTATTCATTCTCAGGATCTGGGCGTCGTTGGCAAGGCCGGCATTTATTGCCCGTCCCTAGTTGCCCTGAGGAGCCGGTGATGGGCCTTCTTCATGAACCGCTACAGTCCATGTGGTCAAGGTGCTCCTACAGTAGTGGTTTGATACAAGTGGCTCGCTAGGCCACTTCAGTGGGCAACTAAGAGTCAACCACATTGGTGTGGGATTGGAGTCACGTACAGGCCTCCCCTTAAACGTGTCAAGAAAAGAAATGCCGTGACAGCTCCCACACTCACGCACTGGGATTGTGCAGGAAGTATGGTCAGTTGGGCCGATCGCTCACAGGGATGAGGACAACATCTACAGACTTGAGGACATAATCTAGGCTGACACTTCAGTGCAGTCCCGAGGGAGTGCTGCACTGTCGGAAGTGCCGCCTTTTAGGGTGAGAAGTTCATCTGAGGCCCCCGTTTGCCTGCTTTGGATGGAAGGGAAAGATCCCATGGCACTATCTGAAGAACAGCAGGGGAGATCTCCCCGGTGTCCTGGCCAGCATTCCCCCTTCAACCAACATCACCAGAAGAGATTAACCGGCCATTTATCTAACTGCTCGTGGGACCTTGCTGTGCGCAAATTGGCTGCCGTGTTTCCTACATTGCACTTTAAAAGTTGCACTTTAGAACACCCCGAGGGCATGAGAAAGCAATGCATAACTGCAAGTCGTTCTAACGCATCCAAAGTTAGGTTTACCTTTAAGATACACGAGCATTTTCAATGGACTTTAAACACAGGCTTCTTCTGAGGAAGTCAGACACTTGCATTAAAGCACATGCAACTCCCCTTCCTCCCCTCTCGTATAGCTGAAAAGAAGGGGGAGCTGCCCCTTTAAGGAACGGAATACTCACAAAGTGGTTGGAGAACCCTTTATTCTGCTCCGCGTCTGCAATGTGGGCAGAGGTGGGCACATCGTCAGCAAGCTGGTCGTAATCACTGAAAAGGAGAAAGAGACAAATCTTAGCTCCGGCTGCTCGTTCTCTCAATCGGTCACCACCCACCCCACCTCTCACCTCCCCTCTCCCGGGTCAAACGAGAAACGATAAGTCCTCTCACCTCTCTTCCCTCAGCTGTCGCTGCATTCTCTGCCGCCTTCACTGCACCAGATAATAAAAAAAAAATTCTTCTAAAAAAAAGCAAATGATTTATAAATCTGTTAGGAATGAAACTGCCCGTGGCTTTTTGCAAACACTGTGAAACTAGGTTTTGAGGAAGTGCAAACAAAAGAACGAGTTGCAACAGACTATTCCGGATTTGTGAAATCTATTGCCCTTTCTATACATTAACAGTTGCTAAATATAGAAAACTGCAAAGGAGATTGCCTCTTTACAGCTTAAAACTGGGGATTTGGCACATTTCCTGTCGGAGAACTATCTCCACCTTCTGGGTTTTCTTAGACTGGGCGGTCTGATTTTTTTTTTGAGCAGGGCTGTCTGATAAAATTTATGAAGTCTGGAAATTGAGGGGTTGAATTTCTGCAGGTGGCTCTCCCAATCGTAACCTCAGAGCGTCGTCTACAGGACGTCCCCACAGCACCCTCCACCCACTTGGGACGTCCCAAAGCCCTTCACCGCCGATGAAGTACTTCTGAAGTGTCGTCACTGCTGCGGGCGGGAACCCGGGAGAAATGGCGTAAAACGTTCCCACGGAATTCAGGAACCCCCTGCCGGAAATTCGCTCCCTACAGAGTTTGGGGGAGGTGAGGGGGAGGGATTGGGGGGGGTTCCAGTTTTAAATTTCGATGCTTTCGCCCGCAAGAAGTGAGCGAGTGGGGCCTGGAGAATCGGGGGTTCGGGAACTTGGTTCCTATGCCCGTTCTACGCGTCACGTGATACGCCTTACCCAGGGGCATGTTCGCTGTGCGCCCTCTCGCGCCACTTCATTAACGTTCAAATCGAACGCAGATTGGTAACGGGGGAAACCGGGGGGCGGGGGGGGGCGGGGGGGGGCTTTACATTTTCTACGGGGATTTTCCTGATCGTCTGCCGGAATATCGCCGGAAGATCCGCAGAAAGTTCGGAGTAACCAGTGTTTACGCTGTCTCTCCATGGCTTTTCCGCCAAAGCTATAAGAACATTTGAAATAGGAGCAGGAGCAGATCCTAATCACTCGCTGTGTAAAAAAGTTTTTCCTCAAGTCGCCTTTGGTTCTTTTGCCAATCACCTTAAATCTACGTCCTCTGGTTCTTGACCCTTCCGCCAATGGGAACAGTTTCTCTCTATCTACTCTGTCTAGATCCTTCATGATTTTGAATACCTCTAAAAAATCTCCTCACAACCGTCTTTGTTCCAAGGAGAACAACCCCAGCTTCTCCAGTCTATCCACGTAACTAAAGTCCCTCATCCCTGGTAGTGTTGTTTTAATTTTTCCACAAAGGGAACTTCTCCTGCCATTGACCAGGGTGGGGACAGTGGGGTTGTGGGGAAGCTCTCCAGAACAATGCTTCTGTCACCCTCCAGTAAGCTACGAAGTGGTAGGGGTCTTTCAGTTGTAGAAACAGCAATCGGAGAGATCGGAACAATTTCTGAAACCAGCTCCCGCCCCCCGTAGTCCTGTCGTTTAGTATCTTCCAAGTTTGGCCTCATGACAGATCCTGGCTGGCACGGGCCACCACTCCTGCCCAACAAAACTTTCACACACCAAAAAAACAAGGTGAGAAAGCAAGGAGTGATCAAAATAGTCCTTGAGCCCATCTTTCTCAGAGCCTGTATAGAAACATAGAAAATAGGCCATACGGCCCTTCGGGCCTGCTCCGCCATTCAAAATGATCATACCCGATCGTCTAACTCAGTACTCTGTTCCCGCTTTTTCCCCATATCCCTTGATCCCTTTAGCAGAGTATAATCCAGAGTGCACTGCAAGAAGGAGAGACAATGGGAGAGCCACATTACCCAGTGCACTGCAAGAAGTAGAGAGGCAATGGGAGAGCCACATTACCCAGTGCACTGCAAGAAGGAGAGGCAATGGGAGAGCCACATTACCCAGTGCACTGCAAGAAGGAGAGACAATGGGAGAGCCACATTACCCAGTGCACTGGACGGGTCGTGATCTGATATCACGACCTTAATGAGGCCCATCAATGGCACTTCTGGGCTTTGCGCCTGGCAACCAGCCTGATTGGCCGGCTGGCTGGCTGTCAGCCAGGAAGGCCTGCTGTAGCAGGCAGCAGCTGGGGATGGGCCAGGGAGAAGATCGATGGGGTGGGGGGGGGTGGGGGGTGGTGGCTGGGGAGAAGATCGGGGCGGGGTGGGGAGAAGATCAGGGGGGCTGAGGAAGAGATCGGGGGCACTGAGAAGAAGATCGGAGGTTGCTGGAGGTCGGGTGCAGAGGTAGGTGGGGTCCACCATGGGGTGGGGGGGGGGGTGGACAGGCGATCGCGGGGGTCCTATCGCCCAGGTGAGCCTGTTGAGCCTGGATGAAGCACTCCTGCTCCTCCAGGCCCACAAGCAGTGCAATAAAGGCCCTAAACCTCATGGATTTGGCCCTTCTCGCCTGCTTTTACCTGACGTGAATCAGAAGCGATGGGAAGCCCGAACAGGTAAGGTTAAATTTATTTTATTATTCCAATACACAAAATATTAAGTACCTCAAGTATCTCAATGAGGTACATTGCCCTTTTAAGTATCGGCCCGTCGGCTTTAAGTGCGGGCGGGACCTACTGGTGTCTGCTGTGCACACGCACACAGATAAACCTGTCTGGGTTAGATCCAGAAGTGGGCGTGTTGGAGCCAGGATGCGGTCCCACTCCGAAAACCAAGTATTTTTGCTCCCCACCAGCCCCCAACCCACCCATTCCTGGGGGTTAAAATTTACCCCCATATCTCCAGCTTGTTTCACTCTTTGCATCGAATTACATAAAAGTTACAACACAGAAACAGCCCAACCAGCCTGTGTTGGTGTTTATTCACCTCATATATCTGGAGACAGAGTATCGGTGACAAAGATCACTGCCAGCAGCACACGCCCTCATTTAGTTAATGATTGTATCTGCTGACAATGCTACCTACAGCCAGTTTCAGTCCAGTCAACAATTAGAAGATTGCGATAGCTGCAGGCCCAGCGTTCCTATGGAAATGAGGTGGGAGGGAGATGTTTCCAGCCTTTCCGCCACAAATTCCTCCTCATTCATCCATGGGACGTCCCAGGGAAGGTGGCGATGGAGCTCGCATTGAGATACTTCTCAGCCAAGAAGTCACCCAAAGAGAACAAGAGAAGCAAGCCTGTGGCTTCCAGTGGGATCTCAGGCTTCTACCCACTAGCAGCAGTCAGAAGGCCCCCACTGCTAGTGTCCAGGAGTGCAGCTCCCGGCCTCTCTCAAGCAGCTCTTGTTTCCACCCCAGGTTCCCTGCCAGAGGGATGGACCATGCTAACATCCAGGGCAGGTAATTCAGGTAACCTGAGGCCTTCACAAGCAAAGCACACTTGAGACGTGTGGCACCTATCTGGCATCTGGCGAGGGTGAGGGTAGGGGGCCGTAGAGGTCAAAATAGGCCCTTATCTCTGAAGTCCAATTGCACTTCAGAATCCTTATTTGCCGCAAATAATGGGAAATACATCACATGACATATTCCCACCATTTGCATGCATGCATTACCGTACAGCCGTCCTTCTGGTAAAGCAGCGTCAAAGGAATTTCCCATCACTCTTTGCTGCAGTTACGCCAGGGACCCGGCCTAACTCCAACTGAAAGCCCTGTCCATCTTGCTTAGAGTCCCCCTCCTCCGTGGCACTATGAATTGGGAGTCTTGGACAACCTCCTATCCACAAGGAGGGAAGTCTGCACCCAAAATAACTGCCCCTACCCGACTGCTGATTGGCGGTTTAAAAGTATAACTTACAACAGTGTAAGAAAAGCAAGTCCCCATCAAGGAATGTAAAGTTGCTTCCCCTTCTAAATTTACAACAATGTGGCAATTCAGAAAAGTAAACTTCCTCTCCTTAAGCAATAAGTAGGAGTATCCCTATCTCTGTAACCTCCTCCAGCCCTACCACCCTCCGAGATCTCTGCGTTCCTCCAACTCTGGCCTCTTATGCATCCCCGATTTCCTTCGCCCCACCATTGGCGGCCGTGCCTTCAGCTGTCTAGGCCCTAAGCTCTGGAATTCCCTCCCTAAATTTTTCTGCCTCTTTCTCCTCCTTTAAGATGTTCCTTAAAAACTACCTCTTTGACCAAGCTTTTGGTCACCCGTCCTAATATTTCCTTATGTGGCTCAGTGTCAAATTCTGTGTGATAACGCTCCTGTCAAGTGCCTTGGGACATTTTACTACGTTAAAGGCGCTATATAAATGCAAGCTGTTGTTGTTGTTGAGTGTGTTAACTTGGCTCAATTGATAGCATTCTAGCATGAGTCAGATAGCTACCATTCAAACGCATGATAACAGTAACTACGCAACATAATTAATTCGACATAAAATGCTTTGGCATGTTTCAAAGTGATGTGACAAGGCCCTACATAAATGCCAATTCTTTCTTTCTGGCAGGAAGTCTATGAGCTCATAATCCAGTCTGACGTTCCCATTGCAGTACTGAGGGTGTGCTGCATTGTCAGAGGTGCCATCCCTCTGATCAGATGTTCAACCGAAAGTCCCGCCTGCCTGTTCCGGTGGTTTGGGTAAACGCTAAAGGCCTGAGGGACAAATTTCTGGCCCTAGCAATGAGCGTTGTGTCGCCAAAGTTGGGGACGGCCAACCTCAATGCTCTTTAAGGTCAGCCTGCTTAAATATTGCCTGTGAGCTCCTGGCCCAGCAACGGGACGCCCGAAGGAAGCTTGCTGCTTCCAGTAGCCCTCCTGTTGTGGTAATTAAAGGGAAGGAGCTTGTGGTTTGGCCGCAGCCAGATGGGGATCTTTCAATGTCACTAAGCCACGTGGAAGGAAGAAGAAGTTTTCGAACTCGCCCCACTTTCTGATGTGCCACCTGAGTTCCTACTGGAGCAAATCCTGCAGCAGAGAAACATCAGTCTCACGGAAGAGTAGACCGCACTGTGCGGGAGGAGATGGCGGAAAGGGTTAACCCCATCTCCATGAACTGGGAGCAGATGAGGAGAAAGTCTGGCAACCTCAGGAAGACATGCCACAATGATACGATCTAGCTTTTGCCAATACAAAGTACACACACCACAAAGAGTTTCCTCTTAACCTGCAATTAGGCCCTATCCAAAGCTCTCAGGCAACCTTTCAGCTCTTTCATTCAGGTAAAGTACATGCAATTATTTCTGAAGGACATACTTTGCAGCTGGCAGTAAAATATATAACTGCTCTGGCACTTAGATTTGTAAAGTTTTGCCCACAAATCAAGCTTTCATCCAAAATCAGGCCTGATGCATCAACTCACAGATACGTTGGACACTTGGGTTTCTATGTCGGTGCTCTTCAAACATCTGGCAGCTCTTCACTATTTATCTGCTTCAGGACAAGGCAATACACAGCAGGCAAGAGCAAATATGCAACAGGAGAGGAGCTCAGAACTGCGACTGGAATCAGATGCAGAAAGCTATTGCTGTTCTCTTACCCGCCCAGAGATCTTCCCACTTAGAGATCAGTAGCCATGCAAAGGGAATGCTCAGTGGCAAGGGCTTGGCTGGAGTAGGCACGAATGAGGCTGCTGCTCCTCAGAGCAAGACCACACCTGGCTCAGCTCCTTAATAGCCTCTTTAAATGTACCTGGAGGCCTATTGTAATTAGGCATGATTTGAATAGGGTTAGAGTCGGCCTGATGATCAGAGAATGACAGCCAAGGTGTTATTACATCACTTCTGGATCATTCTTTTCTTCTTTTTTTTTTATTCGTTCATGGGATGTGGGCGTCGCTGGCAAGGCCAGCATTTATCACCCATCCCTAATTGCTCTTGAGAAGGTGGTGGTGAGCCGCCTTCTTGAACCGCTGCAGTCCGTGTGGTGAAGGTTCTCCCACAGTGCTGTCAGGAAGGGAGTTCCAGGATTTTGACCCAGCGACGATGAAGGAACGGCCGATATATTTCCAAGTCGGGATGGTGTGTGACTCGGAGGGGAACGTGCAGGTGGTGTTGTTCCCATGTGCCTGCTGCCCTTGTCCTTCTAGGTGGTAGAGGTCGCGGGTTTGGGAGGTGCTGTCGAAGAAGCCTTGGTGAGTTGCTGCAGTACATCCTGTGGATGGTACACACTGCAGCCACTGTGCGCCGGTGGTGAAGGGAGTGAATGTTTAGGGTGGTGGACGGGGTGTCAATCAAGCGGGCTGCTTTGTCCTGGATGGTGTCGAGCTTCTTGAGTGTTGTTGGAGCTGCACCCATCCAGGCAAGTGGAGAGTATTCCATCACACTCCTGACTTGTGACTTATAGATGGTGGAAAGGCTTTGGGGAGTCAGGAGGTGAGTCACTTGCCGCAGAATACCCAGCCTCTGACCTGCTCTTGTAGCCACAGTATTTATGTGGTTGGTCCAGTTAAGTTTATGATATAGTTGAAGCTGCCACAGTAGCTTGCAGTGCCCACGAGACCCCCAGCCTACCAGAGTCGCAAAAGATGAGCATTAGGAACTGCCTCCCTTTTTAACTGTGCCGTTATGCCTCAGGAAATGATGCACACAAGATGTTAACAGTACCAAAATCTGCATCAGTGAAATTATTCAATTAATCTTTGCTTTTCAACTGTAATTATTCTTTCAGCCATTGGGTGGCAGTGCTCGGGTAGCTAAGACGCAGATAAGTCACTGAGAGTCTATGATAAAAGGGACTGAGTGCCATCTCCTACCGCAGGAAGAGGCAGGCTCAATAAAATAGTTCAATTACAGAGTGAAGCATGGAAATGGCACGATGGTGCCTAGAAATTAGAATGCCAATGAGGTAACATCTAGATATAAGACATAAGTTAAACTGAGAGAACAATACAGCCTCAAACTGGTGAAAGACAAACTTGGGACAGATGTCAGGAAGTTCTTCACACAAAGAGTGACCAACACACAGAACGGACTTCTGGGTAGGGTAGTGGAGGCAGAAACCTTGGATTCATGTAACTCTTGGATACAATGACATGGCAACTGTTGTTTTTTCCTCTGGATCTATGCGGTAGGATGGGCCGAATGGCCTTCCTCATAGTATCAAAGAAACGACAGCATAGAAGGAGGCCATTTGGCCCATCATTCCTGAACATGTGCCAGCTCTTCAACTGGAGGTTTTTTTTTTATTCGTTCATGGGATGTGGGCGTCGCTGGCGAGGCCGGCATTTATTGCCCATCCCTAATTGCCCTTGAGAAGGTGGTGGTGAGCCGCCTTCTTGAACCGCTGCAGTCCGTGTGGTGAAGGTTCTCCCACAGTGCTGTTAGGAAGGGAGTTCCAGGATTTTGACCCAGCAACGATGAAGGAACGGCCGATGTATTTCCAAGTCGGGATGGTGTGTGACTTGGAGGGGAACGTGCAGGTGGTGTTGTTCCCATGTGCCTGCTGCTCTTGTCCTTCTAGGTGGTAGAGGACGCGGGTTTGGGAGGTGCTGTCGAAGAAGCCTTGGCGAGTTGCTGCAATGCATCCTGTGGATGGTACACACTGCAGCCACTGTGCGCCAGTGGTGAAGGGAGTGAATGTTTAGGGTGGTGGATGGGGTGCCAATCAAGCGGGCTGCTTTATCTTGGATGGTGTCGAGCTTCTTGAGTGTTGTTGGAGCTGCACTCATCCAGGCAAGTGGAGAGTATTCCATCACACTCCTGACTTGTGCCTTGTAGATAATGGAAAGGCTTTGGGGAGTCAGGAGGTGAGTCACTCGCCGCAGAATTCCCAGCCTCTGACCTGCTCTTGTAGCCACAGTATTTATATGGCTGGTCCAGTTAAGTTTCTGGTCAATGGCGACCCCCAGGATGTTGATGGTGGGGGATTCGGCGATGGTAATGCCGTTGAATGTCAAGGGGAGGTGGTTAGACTCTCTCTTGTTGGAGATAGTCATTGCCTGGCACTTATCTGGCGCGAATGTTACTTGCCACTTATGAGCCCAAGTCTGGATGTTGTCCATGTTTTGCTCTAAACTCATCTCCTGCTCTTTCACTCTATCATTTTATATTCCCTTTCAAATACTAATCCAGTTCCCTTTTAAAATATGTTCTGGTCTCTGCCTTGATGGCCATTTATAGTGAAATATTCCACAGTCCAATTCCACGTGCCCATCCACACTTATCTTATGACTTGGGGAAGGCTGTTTGGGAGCAGGAAATTAGGTCCATTGAATATGCTTCTATTTTCAGAGATCAACTCCACTTACCCATCTTCTCCCAATAGGTTTGCATCCCTGAGATTTTTCTGTGTGTGTGCTCTTTCCCTCTCTTTTCTCCCCTCTTCTCCAGAAGGCACTGACTTACACTGGGGGTACAGGCCCATGGATACAGACAGCCCTATTGGTGTATTTTTCAAGCCAACTACCATAGTCTTCTCACCTGACGCTGTCACAGCGGGAATCACTGGATGGCGATCAGGAATGGGAACGCTGGCTGTTTTTTCCTCTCCCTCGCTTAGCATGGAGAAGGCTCCCTGAAGCCCCACTGTTAAATCAACACAGGCCAGAGATCATGAGAACAGGAACAGGTCATTCAGCCCCTCAAACCCGTTCCGCCATTCAATTAGATCATGGCTGATCTGTACCTCAACTCCATTTACCTACCTTTGCTCCATAGCCAACAAAAATCTACCAATCTCAACGTTGAAAATTTCAATTGACTCAGCATCTTATGGGGGACCGATTTCCATGAACCTTTGTGTGAAAAAATGCTTCCTGATTCCACTCCTAAAGGGCCCTGCTCTAATTTTAAGGTTATGCCCTCTTGTTCTGGAGTCCCCCACCAGAGGAAATAGTTTTTCTGCGTCTATCGATCCCCTTGATCATTTTAAACACCTCGATTAGATCACCCCTCAATCGTCGAAACTCAAGGGAATACAAGCCTTCCTGGTCTGTGTGGCTCAGTACACAAAAAATTGTGCATTAACCAACTGAGACATTGATGGAGCCTAAGATGAAATTCTGAATAAACTCAAACTTCTTGCCCATTGGTTTTGTCAATCTTGTACCAAATGGGTTGGAATAAAATAGGAATTTGCAAATCCCTGACAATGTAGACGGCATTCTATCTCCATTTAAAGATGCCAATAACCAATTTTACAAAGCAGACGGTAATAAAACAATATTTTAAAAAAGAATCAGAAATGTTTGTTCCATCCTTTCAGCCTTGTCACAGAGCAACTCCAAATCGACCTCTAGGTCTTTCATTGGCCAACGCCCGCTGAGCATGATTTTTGGAGGCTCGTGATTTTGTCAATGAGTGGGCTTCATTCTGTGTTCACGAGGAGGTGGGATGGCAGCGCTGGGCAATGGCATGTCTTTCCACTCTTCTCTCCCATTGTCAACATCAGGTTCTCTGAGGGCAGGTACAGAACAGTTGGACGCAGAGTAAAGCTCCCTCTACTCTGACCGATAATGTGGCTGACCCCAACTTCGCAAGGGCACGAGATAATTACAGATGAGGAAGGCCATTAGGCCCATCTTAGTTCATCCATCCGGAATCATAGACTCTTACAGCACAGAAGGAGGCCATTTGGCCCGTCGTGCCTGTGCCAGCTCTTTGAAAGAGCTGTCCAACTTATTCCCACACCCCAGCTTTTTCCCCATAACCCTCTTCAAGTACTTGTCCAATTGCCTTTTGAAAGTTCCTATGGGATCTGCTCCCAGATCTTAATAACCCTATGTGTGAAAAATATTCTCCTCATTTCCCCTCTAGTCATTTTGCCAATTATTTCAAATCTATGATCTCTGGTTACCGCCCCTCTTTCCAAAGGAAACAGTTCCTCCCTACTTGCTCGATCAAAACACCTCATAATTTGAATATCTCTATAAGGTACACTAGTTAGCCCACAGCTAGAGTACTGCGTACAGTTCTGGTCATCACATTACAGGAAAGATATGATTGCACTAGAGAGGGTACAGAGCAGATTTGCGAGGGTGTAGCCAGGACTGGAGAATTTTAACTATGAGGAAAGAATGGATAGGCTGGGGTTGTTTTCCTTAGAACAGAGGAGGCTGAGGGGTGATTTAATTGAGGTGTACAAAATTATGAGGAGCCCAGATAGAATGGATAGGAAGGACCTATTTCCTTTAGCAGAGGGGTCAATAACCAGGGGACATAGATTTAAAGTGATTGGTAGAAGGATTAGAGGGGAGCTGAGGAAAAAAATTATTCACCCAGAGGGTGGTGGGGGTCTGGAACTCACTGCCTGAAAGGGTGGTAGAGGCAGAAACCCTCAACTCATTTAAAAAGTACCTGGATGTGCACCTGAAGTGCTGTAACCTACAGGGCTATGGACCAAGTGCTGGAAATTGGGATTAGGCTGGGTGGCTCATTTTCAGCCGGCGCGGACACGATGGGCCGAATGGCCTCCTTCTGTGCCGTAAATTTTCTCTGATTCTATGATTCTAGGTCTCCCCTTAACCTTCTCTGCTGTAAGGAAAACAATCCCAGCTTCTCCAATTGCTCCACATAACTGAAGTTCCCTCATCCCTGGTATCATCCTGGGTCCTCTGCACCCTCTCCAAGGCCTTGACATCCTTCCTAAAGTGAGGTGCACAGAATTGTAAACCTACAGTACCCTCAATAAAGCATCTTAAATTCTTAGTTCTTAAATTATTCCAGGGTTTTCACCTCCAGTACCCCACCCAGGACTCCATTCCATGTATTGGTCACTCTTTGTGTGAAGACACACTTTGACTTTTATTAGTTTGAGCCTAAGACTCCGTGTCGTACACTCACAATTTAATTTGAAGTAATTTTCCAGATTTAATTTTTCCATATCGTTTACAGTCTTCTTTACCTCTATAAGATCACCTCAACTGTCAGTTGCCTCCCTTCAAGGCTGAAGAGTCCAATTTTCTCCAGCCTTTCCTCATAACTCAGACCCCCAAGACTAGGGATCAGCGTTGTGGCTCATCTTTGCACTGTGTCCAATGTTTGGAAGTTACACTTACTGTGCCAATGTAATATTTCATTTCCCGCATCAGCCATTCTGAGCGAAACTGCCAGTATTTGTGTCAATTTGTGCTGAATTATGGAGCAGCTTTGTGCTGTGAACCTGTGCTCGTCTGGTAGTGGCTCGAGACTATCCGAACTCATTTAGTGTAGGGTTAGTGAAACCTTCACTCCATCAATCTGGTCTGAGGCCTAGCTAATTATAGAGTGCGATTGACAGAGGCCCGGGAATAGGCGTCCTAATTAGCCATGTGATTCAGGTGGAGGCTCTCAGAGCATAAAGGCAGAAAATGTAGAAAATATCTTCGAACAAGGTAGCAAAGGGGAAACTCCCTCTTAAAAAGAGTCCTGATGGTGGAACTCCCTGATTGTAGGGGACCTGATGGTGGCACTCTCTGTTTAAAGAGGTCCTGATGGTGGCACTCCCTGTTTATAGGGGACCTGATGGTGGCACTCCCTGTTTATAGGGGACCTGATGGTGGCACTCCCTGTTTATAGGGGACCTGATGGTGGCACTCCCTGTTTATAGGGGTCCTGATGATGGCACTCCCTGTTTATAGGGGACCCGAGGGTGGCACTCCCTGTTTAAAGGGGACCTGAGGGTGGCACTCCCTGTTTAAAGGGGACCAGATGGTGGCACTCCCTGTTTAAAGGGGTCCTGATGATGGCACTCCCTGTTTATAGGGGACCTGAGGGTGGCACCCCCTGTTTAAGGGTCCTGAGGGTGGCACTCCCTGTTTAAAGGGGTCCTGATGGGCAGTCTCCATCTGTAAAAGGCCTGATGGGAACACTCTTTCTATAATAGGGTCCTGGTGAGGAGACTCCCTCGAGGGGCTCTTTGATGTTGAAACACCCTCTTTAAATAGCATTGAGAAAGTGTACTGCCAACAAAGACATCAACGGAACCAAAGCATTAGATGATTAAATAATTAAAAGCACTTTTGCGGGGACAGATCAAGCTGAACAGAAAAGGAAAAGCCTCGAGCTAAAGATAGTTTAGGCCTAAATTTGCAGATGCAGAAAGGAACAAATGGGATAGGGTTTGCATATCTGGAGGGATCCTGACATTAAACACCTGTTCCCAATTCTCACAGTACATCTGGTTTGGCCATTACCAGACATGTGCGAGTGATTGAGTCTGGGCCTCAATTGCTCCTAAATGCTGAGGGCAAGTAATTTAATCGCAAACGAAAAAATCCAAGAGCATAACAAATGGATCTCAAGATTCACCCTGGCTAGTGTTAAGAGACTGGATTCAATAAGCTGAGTGGCCTAAGGGTGTAGTTATACTATCAGTCGCACCTTTCAGACCAGAACCTGTTAGCCTCAATGTGGGGCTCACCGGAGAGGAGTTATACTGCCAGCTCTGCACTGCTCTCCCATCAGGGGAATACAAAGCCCCACAGTGCAGTCAGCATCCCAGTCAGGTCAAACCTAAATGTTAGCCAAGAGATAATGGGGTTGTTAACTGCCCGCTGAGCTTTAAAAAGATTAAAAATGAAATTTGGAAAGTCCCCAAGCCAGGCGCCATGTCAGCTTGGCTCAGTGGGTAGCACGCTCGTCTCTGAGTCAGAAGGTCGTGGGTTCAAGTCCCACTCCAGAGACTCAAGCATAAGATCTAGGCCGACGTTCCAGTGCAGAACTGAGGGAGTGCTACACTGCCAGAAGTGTCGTCTTTCAGATGAGATGTTAAACCAAGGCCCCTGTCTGCTTTTGCAGGTGGACATAATAATGTATACGATCTGCACTGTATTGCTTTGAACTGCTGGGCTGCGTTTTGTCCCCTTTATTTGAACTGTGTGTATCTTTAAATTTTATGGAATAAAGTATATTTTGAAATTTTAAAGAAAGATGGACTTAAAAGATCCCATGACACTATTTCGAAGAAGAGCAGGGGAGTTCTCCCCGGTGTCCTGGCCGATATTTATCCCTCAACCAACATCACTAAAACAGATTATCTGGTCATTATCACATTGCTGTTTGTGGGATCTGTTCCTATAGGAATGCATTTGCGTCAAATCTCTCTCCGCACTGTTTTAACCAAGTGGGCTCAAGCAGCACAGAGGGCCGATTGGTGTGAGTACATTAAGCTTTTCTACCCTTGTATTTCTAGTGAAATTGTAAAGGGATTCAAAAAGAACTTGCCTTCGATTGCACTAGACATACCCAAGGGAGATTTCCCTCTTCATCGCCCCTGGGGAACACTCAGCTCCCCGATGCAGTGAAGAGGAAACAAAGGTGGAGAGCCGTTACGTCAGCTCTCTGCCCCCACGACGCTGCCCCAGGATTTCCTGGACATTTTCGAACTTACGTCACCGGGCCTGCGGTTGGAGTAGCAGCGGCCAGAAGGCATCGACGCCGATGGCCAGGAGCCCAGCTGTAGGCCTCTGAGGCCAACCCCTCACGCCCCCATCCCCCCCAACCCCTTTCTAGCATAAGGCCTAGTCAGGGAGTTCACCTGTGCCCAGGCCAAGAAGAAGGCCCAGGCCAGGGGAACTGAGCACTTCCATCCCCTCTCCTTGTGCACACAATGGGGACACAATTTGGATAACCTACCCTGAAATCTTCAATGTCCTACACATAGCAACCAAAGCATTCCTACCCACCGTTTCCCCCACCTCCCCATGTCTTTGTCCACCATGCAAACTCATAAAACCATTCTTCTGCCTCTCCAATTTACTATTTGAATCATACAACACAGAAGGAGGCCATTCAGCCCATTGTGCTTATGCCAGCTTTTTGAAAGAGCTATCCAACTAGTCCCACTCCCCTGCTCCTTCCCCATAGCCCTGTAATTTTTTTTCCCTTTCAAGTATTTATCCAATTCCCTTTTGAAAGCTACTATTGAATCTGCTTCCACCGCCCTTTCAGGCAGTGCGTTCCAGATCATAATACATCGCTGCGTAAAAAAAAAATTCTCCTCATCTCCCCTCTTGTTCTTTTGCCAGTTATTCTATTGTTCCGTTTCGGAATCAATGAGACGTACAACAAGTAACAACCAGTCAGACTTTGACCAATGGATTCCAGCTTCCCTTTCACTGCCGCCTACAGTGTTGAATGATACAGTGCAGAAGGAGGCCATTTGGCCCATCGTGCCTGTGCCGGCTCTTTGAAAGAACTATCCAAATTAGTCCCATTGCCCTGCCCTTTCCCTATAGCCCTGCAAATGTTTCCCCTTCAAGTGTTTGTGAATAGGCCACCGTGAAAAGAAGCTGGGCAGATGGCTGTTCAGGAAGGGGCTGAAGACTAGAGGGGTAAATATCGGCTTGGGTCATTGCACACTCCATGGAACATTGGAGCTCCACTCCTGCTGGGACCATGAATGTCATCTGTGGAGTGCAAGTGGTCGGGGTAGAATATCGAATAATACGTTAGACTGGTTTCCTACAGTTTTAGCTTGTTCTACTTTGGAAGGAGGAAGGAAATAGAGTTTCTCCCTCTTTTTTTACTCACGTACTCACTGGAAGGATATGCTGATAGGGTTAGATGAAGAAGGGTGGGAGGAGGCTCGTGTGGAGCTCAAACGCCCCCATCGTTGGGCCGAATGGCCTGTTTCTGTGCTGCAAATTCTACGTAATTCTACACACTCTCAGGAGATTAAAAGAGTTAGGGAGAGTCCATCACAATGCAAGGAGCGAATGGGCTGTGGGAAGGAGCCAGTCCAGAAGGACCACATAGTCTTCAGTTACGTACTTCTTTTTAAGCCAACTCCAATTCTCCCCCCTCCTCGGCCGAAGATGCTCAGATACCATTCCATGAACTATTCACCCATTTCTATGTTGTCCAAATGGCCATTCTTCATGTGTAGGCCTCTACTACACCCACGTGAAACCACGGGGGGTCACTGGAAAGCAATCAAGAGCAGAGACCCTGGGCTGACTTTTCCCTCTCCTTAGTCCAGAATTGCCATAGACTATTGTGGCACCATTATTGCTACCCCTAGCTGCATTCAGCCAACTCAGGCAGATAGCACTCTCACCACTGAGTCAGGAGGTTGTGGATTCAACTCCAGAGACTTGAGCACAAAATCTAGGGTGACACTCCAGTACTGAGGGAGTGTCTTTCAGATTGGACATTAAACCAAGGCCCCATCTGGCCTCTCAGGTGGACATAAAAGATTCCATTGCACTATTTCGAAGAAGAGCAGGGGAGTTCTCCACGGTGTCCTGGCTGATATTCATCCCTCAACCAACATCACTAAAACAGATTATCTCATCATGATCACATTGCAGTGTACCACAGACACACTAAGCACTATTGCATGGTATATCACAGATAAACTAAGCACTATTGCATGGTATATCACAGATAAACTAAGCACTATTGCATGGTATACCACAGATAAACTAAGGACTCTCTCCCCCAGAAAAGGTTGTGGGTGCTGGATCAATTGTCATTTTTATGACTGAGATCGATAGTTTTTTGTTTGGTAATGGTACCAAGGTACATGAAGCAAAGGCAGGTAAAAGAAATTGAACTGCAAATCAGCCTCCAATCCAACCAATTACCCCCCCCCATCAGCCTACTCTCAATCATCAGCAAAATCAAGCGGCACTTACTCACCAATAACCTGCTCACCGATGCTCAGTTTGGGTTCCGCCAGGACCACTCGGCTCCAGACCTCATTACAGCCTTGGTCCAAACATGGACAAAAGAGCTGAATTCCAGAGGTGAGGTGAGAGTGACTGTCCTTGACATCAAGGCAGCATTTGACCGAGTGTGGCACCAAGGAGCCCTAGTAAAATTGAAGTCAATGGGAATCAGGGGGAAAACTCTCCAGTGGCTGGAGTCATACCTAGCACAAAGGAAGATGGTGGTGGTTGTTGGAGGCCAATCATCTCAGCCCCAGGACATTGCTGCAGGAATTCCTCAGGGCAGTGTCCTAGGCCCAACCATCTTCAGCTGCTTCATCAATGAACTTTCCTCCATCATAAGGTCAGAAATGGGGATGTTCGCTGATGATTGCACAGTGTTCAGTTCCATTCGCAACCCCTCAGATAATGAAGCAGTCTGTGACCGCATGCAGCAAGACCTGGACAACGTCCAGGCTTGGGCTGATAAGTGGCAAGTAACATTCGCGCCAGACAAGTGCCAGGCAATGTCGAAACTTAACACTATACCAATGCACTAACACACTCAGACCAGTATCACAAAGGGAAAAGTTTTACTTTAATTGACTTGTATACAAGGGAAGCTGTATTCTGAACAATGGTCAGAACAACCTCTTCACTGAACAAAGGAAACAGTTCACATTTATACAGTTTAATCAGCAATGTCCACCTGTCATAGAATATGGGCATACATGTACATTCTTTATTGGTTCAGGTAGTTGGTCAATCAAGTAGTGAGCCTGCCTCCTCTGGACATCCATAGCTCATTCCTGTTTTGGCACGTAGGCCTCAAAGGCCTGAGAACACTATCCTCCCTACATTCTGAGCTGGTTATCAGTAGAGCTGAAGTCAGTCTCAAGGCCACGTGGCCTCTCAAGAAACTGTATTCTCATTATATTTTATAGTCAGCAATACCCTTATCTGCTCGGGGGCAGGGGGGGGGCAGACAGTACCAAGCACCTGCACAGCCAACTTAATTATCAACATACCAAGGCTTAAACGTAATTACACAATTGTGTCTTTCTGTGTGTGTGTGCTGTAGCTACCCCATTATGTGAGCCAAGGAGCTAACATGGTCAAATATCCAAAATGCATTTCTTCTTTACTGTGATCAAGTAACTGTTCATGCATTTCTACATTAATATGGTCAAGTAACTCTTTATGCATTTCTACAGCAATAGCCATCTCCAATAAGAGAGAGTCTAACCACCTCCCTTTGACATTCAACGGCATTACCATCGCCGAATCCCCCACCATCAACATCCTGGGGGTCACCATTGACCAGAAACTTAACTGGACCAGCCACATAAATACTGTGGCTACAAGAGCAGGTCAGAGGCTGGGTGTTCTGCAGCGAGTGACTCACCTCCTGACTCCCCAAAGCCTTTCCACCATCTACAAGGCACAAGTCAGGAGTGTGATGGAATACTCTCCACTTGCCTGGACGAGTGCAGCTCCAACAACGCTAAAGAAGCTCGACACCATCCAGGACAAAGCAGCCCACTTGTCTGGCACCCATCCACCACCCTAAACATTCACTCCCTTCACCACCAGCGCACTGTGGCTGCAGTGTGTACCATCCACAGGGTGCACTGCAGCAACTCGCCAAGGCTTCTTCGACAGCACCTCCTAAACCCGCGACCTCCACCACCTAGAAGGACAAGGGCAGCAGGCGCATGGGAACAACACCACCTGCACGTTCCCCTCCAAGTCACACACCATCCCGACTTGGGAATATATCGCTGTTCCTTCATCGTCGCTGGGTCAAAATCCTGGAACTCCCTTCCTAACAGCACTGTGGGAGAACCTTCACCACACGGACTGCAGTGGTTCAAGAAGGCGGCTCACCACCACCTTCTCAAGGGCAATTTGGGATGGGCAATAAATGCTGGCCTTGCCAGCGACGCCCACATCCCACGAACGAATTAAAAAAAACATGATCTAACTGAATGGCTTCAGGGGCTGAATGGACCATTCTTGTTCCTATGTGTCTAAGTCAGGGTGGGCAGGGCGTATGACGGGCGGCCGACCCCCTCCCGCCCGATCGGTGCCCCTGCCAAAGTTGAATTTCACAGGCAGGGAGCTTTGAGCAGAT
Source organism: Heptranchias perlo (assembly GCF_035084215.1). Taxonomy (NCBI): domain Eukaryota; kingdom Metazoa; phylum Chordata; class Chondrichthyes; order Hexanchiformes; family Hexanchidae; genus Heptranchias; species Heptranchias perlo. The sequence goes on from NC_090364.1 coordinate 8,964,555, forward strand.
TGACAAATTGGGCACAGCTCCAAGTCTCAGCATCTTCAGATAGATTTTTTGGTAGAACTGTAGAGCAGGGTTGCAACTTATGAATTTCATGCTGACAAAAGAGCCAAAGGGAATTGTGCAAAGTACTTTTTTTTTTTTGCAGGGGCCGATTGAAGAGCAAACGGAAAACATTTTTACTGATTAAAAAAATTGCAGAAAATAATGAAGCAGAAGGTTGAAAACAGAAAAGTAATTTTTTGTAGTGTGCTGCGTCTGAGGCCTGAGGTGTCTCATGTGAATGATTTATACGTGCTGGAGCTGAGCTGAAGCATACAACTAGTGGTGTCAGCCTCACTCCTGAGGCTTGAGCACAAAATCTAGGCTGACGCTCCAGTGTAGTACTGAGGGAGTGCTGCACTGTCGAAGGTGGCGCCTTTCAGATGAGACGGTAAACCGAAGCCCTGTCTGCCGTCGCAAGTGGACATAAAAGATCCAATGGCATTATTTCGAAGAAGAGCAGGGGAGTTCTCCCCGGAGTCCTGGCCAATATTTCTCCCTCAAGCAAAATCACTAAAACATATTGTCTTGTCACGTTGTGGTTTGTGGGAGCTTGCTGTGCGTAAATTGGCTGCCGCGTTTCCTACATTACAACAGTGACTACACCTCAAAAGTACTTCAATAGCTTTAAAGCGCTTTGGGATGATCTGAGGTCATGAAAAGTGCTATATAAATGCAAGTCTTTCTTTTAATGATTTCAATAGACACGGATTTTAGCCGTGCTGGCCATCCTCATTTGCATTTATTACAATGAGCTTCATGTAGCATCAGCATGTACATCAGACCTGAGTGGAAACAGCTGCCCTGCAATTTTGCAGGCCTCAAAGAGAAATAATGACCATTTGTGGCCTTTGTGGCCTGTAAGTTCAGGCCCTTTGTGTTTAAGAATTGCATTGATGGCTTTCTACAATCAATCACCTTTGATTGACAGACTGAATTTCAAAGCACCTGTGCTTAACTGGAATAATCAAAACGAAAATAAAAATGGAACTTTTTGTGTTTTGTGAAGCTTGGCCATGTTGCCATGGTGCACAGGGATATACCAAAGTACGTCAACTTGCACTGAGGTAATTCTTCCAAACACTGTAGTCCGTTTTTGCCAGAGAACGCGATCACATGCTCCTTTTTGTTTCCTAGTCTTTAGTATTGCGCTGTCTTGTTTCCTTGCCTGCACTGCTTGCTTTCTGTAAGTAATTCTATTTGTAAATAAATGTGATTCGTAAATTAGCCTGTTACGAAAGTGTCTTGCGTGGTGGCCCAAAGTGATATGTGAAATGCTACTTACCGCCCAGTAGACATTTAACCATAAAAAGGTCGAGTATCAGCCCTGAGGCACCACTCAGCTTCAGCTCACGGGGAATGTGTGTTCACCCATTGGAATTGCAATTAATAATTAAAGAGATTTGATAAAGGGCTCAAGTCACAACACTATACTCCAGCAAGGAGTCAATGCCTTCAGCAGAGGAGGATAGAAACATTGCTGAGAGAAAAAATATACACTGTAACTTGTCTGCCCAGAGTCTAAAACACATTAGTGCATGTGATGGATGAATATCTATGCCATAAAGCCAGTACTGAGCAGCATTATTGAGATGGCAAGATAGACAAGCAGGTAGAAGCAGCTCTGTAGTAAATCTCTTCTGGTAACAATGGATGAATGTGGGAAGAAACCATAGCAACGAAAAGGGATTCCCTCCCCCCCAATGTCAGGTGACCGCCCCACCCCCCCCCCCACTATAATCAAAATGGTTGAGTTTTAGCAGAAATCAATGGGGAGCTATTGGGCAGCCTTTCCGGGGCCTCCACTCTTGTAACCAGGCAACTGAAAAGATTAGCACATAGGCCGTCCTATCTGATGTACGACATGGACAGCAAGGATTAGCGACAGGATGTGGGTTACTCTTATAAACTTTGCCAGCACTGCCCGAGTGGAGTCTCATTTTTGGAAAGCCCTCTTCAAGGCACAGATCAAAAATGAGCCGAGATTTTCCTTCTAGAATTTTCTGCTAGAACTGTTAGTGCATGCCCTGCACCAAAATAGTTCAATGTGTTACATGTATTACAGGATGAAATCTTAAATACAATCGTGCTGGTTGAGATGGCAGCTTGATGGCTACTTTATAATGACTACTTTAATACTTACCCACTCTTACCCATCTAACCGTAGCCAGAGCATCTCCAGAAATGGCTTCTCTTCCCATCCCTGCACCGTTACCTCTGGAGTCACTCAAGGACCCGTCCTTATCCTCCCCCGCTTCTCATCTACACGCTGCCCCTTGGCGACATTGCCCAAAGACATGGGGTCAGGTTCGCTGGCATCACCCAGCTCAACCATCCCACACCAGTTTGCTGGCATCACCCAGCTCAACTATCCCACACCGGTTTGCTGGCATCACCCAGCTCAACCATCCCACACCAGTTTGCTGGCATCACCCAGCTCAACCATCCCACACCGGTTTGCTGGCATCACCCAGCTCAACCATCCCACACCAGTTTGCTGGCATCACCCAGCTCAACTATCCCACACCGGTTTGCTGGCATCACCCAGCTCAACTATCCCACACCAGTTTGCTGGCATCACCCAGCTCAACCATCCCACTCCAGTTTGCTGGCATCACCCAGCTCAACCATCCCACACCGGTTTGCTGGCATCACCCAGCTCAACCATCCCACACCGGTTTGCTGGCATCACCCAGCTCAACCATCCCACACCGGTTTGCTGGCATCACCCAGCTCAACTATCCCACACCGGTTTGCTGGCATCACCCAGCTCAACCATCCCACACCGGTTTGCTGGCATCACCCAGCTCAACCATCCCACTCCAGTTTGCTGGCATCACCCAGCTCGACCATCCCACACCGGTTTGCTGGCATCACCCAGCTCAACCATCCCACACCGGTTTGCTGGCATCACCCAGCTCAACCATCCCACACCGGTTTGCTGGCATCACCCAGCTCAACCATCCCACACCACCTTTTTTGACCCCTCCACTGCCTGTGTTGTCAGTGGGCTTCTTTGACAAGCGGACCTGGATGAACTGCAATTTGTTCCAGTTAAACATTGGGAAGACCGAAGCCATCATCTTTGTTCCCTACCACAAACTCCGTCCCCTCGCCCTCCCAGGACACCGTCTCAGGATGAACCAGACAGTTTGCAACCTCAGGGTCCTATTTGACCCCGAGCTGAGCTTCCGATCCCATATCCGCTCCATCACCAAGACCGCCTACTTCCACATCCGTAACATCGCCCGTCTCTGCCCCTGCCTCAGCTCAGCCGCCACTGAAACCCTCATCCATGCCATTATCACCTCCAAAGTCGACTATTCCAATGCCCTCCTGGCCGGCCTCCCATCTTCTACCCTCCAGCTCATCCAAAACTCTGCTGCCCGTATCCTAACCCGCACCAAGTCTCGCTCACCCATCACCTCTGTCCTCGTTGATCTACAATGGCTCCCGGTCCCCAATGCCAAGTTCTTAAAGGAGGAGATGGAAGTGGAGGAGCTTAGGTAGGGAATTCCAGAGCGGAGGGCCTAGGTAGTTGGCCACCTTTCCCTGTGTGATGAGATTGACCACTTAACATCAGAAGACCCAAGCTGCACTTTGGGTCAACACTTTTGATTGGTAGCTTCAGGGCTGAATCTGAGGCAGGCTTTGTTCCAGGGTGATGGCTGCAGGGTCCTCGCGCCCATCCAATATCAGGACCCGCAATCCGGTGACAAGTCCCCTTACGTAATATTCAACCACGTCCAAAACCACTTCTGGTGCCTCTCAACAAACAGATGTTGGGGCATCTGAGAAGCAAGAGGAACATGAAGAAGGGGGTGTGGTGAACATCATTCTCACTGTGGAATGCTATCAATCGCCTCATAACTGGCAAAGGAGAAGACTTTGGTCACAGAGTCTTCTGTAGATCAGTTTGCAAATGGAAGACGATGTCCTCAGTTATATTTGGAAAACAATGAGAGACTCCTCAACCAACAGAATGTTATAAACTGGATAGCCAGCTGGTGAAGGAAAGAATACTAGAGCCTGGTCTTCAGTTGCTTCCGAGCCTTTATTCACAGCGATTCCCCCTTACCCAACGGAGCACCCCCAAGATAAGCTCTCATATAAATGGATACAAGAGAGTCCCCAATTGATACGCACCACCTGAATACAATTAACACTAATTAATATAAATCATATGGATACAATTAACACAGAGTTAAACAATTGCCCTCTCAACTCTCAATCCCATTCCCAACTGGGCGAGGAGAGGGAGGGGAGGGGGGAATAAAACGCCTCCTGTTGATAATCTTACAAAAGAAGTTGAAGCAAGCACGAAACAGGATTTCCTGCCCGGTTCCCATGACGACATTTATACTTAAATTATCGACGGGGGGATTTCTACCCGCCTGATATCACTCCAGCCTTCTTCTGAAGTAAATCTCTCAGCCTTGGCTGCTTCTGATGGCAGTCTGTTCCTGTCAGTGGGCAAAGGATCTCTCACAACTTCTAGTCCTGCTGCAGGCCTGTGATTTTAAGCCTGTGTCCTCTGGTTCTTCAGCTCACTGTCCAGCCGTTTTAGACATACGGAAATAATGGGCAGGGAAAGACCAGTTGGCCCTTCAAGCCTGCCCCACACCTCCATGATGCCTGGAGCAGCGAAACCAGACACTTCCTACCCTTCCCCTCTCCCAGGCAGCCATGCAATCTACTGGGAGAGGCAAAAAAAAAGCAGAAAAGGGAGGGAAGGAGAGGGAAGGGGAGAAGAGGAGTGGGGAGGGGAGGGGAGGAGTGGGAAGGGGAGGGAAGGGGAGAGGAGGGGTAGGGAGGGGAGGGGAGAAGAGGGAAGGGGAGGGAAGGGGAGGGGAGGGAAGAATTTGCATTTATATAGTGCCTTTCTTGACCTCAGGACGTCCCAAAGCGCTTTACAGCCAATGAAGGACCTTTGAAGTGTAGTCACTGTTGTTATGTAGGAAAAAAATGGAAGTTTTCTCTCTAACTCCCTCAGGTAATTAAAACCAATCCAGGAGATTACATGGACCATGTGTACGTTAACTGTTCATCCACTTACCGTCTATATGATGTGATCTCTGCCTGATCTTCTGACTAAGCTTCTCCGAGCAAGCTTTGGGGCCCCCGGGGATCCTAAGGTGTCTTTTTCTCGTCTATGTTTCGTTTCGGTTATTAACTGGCAAATCAAAAATCTTGGTATTGGATCTCCAGTTTTGGGGCCTAATTCTCCAGCCAAACCCATTGGGGACGAGTATGGGATGAGAAGGGGCAGGTCGGGGAAAAGAACAGAACATGAAGGTAAAATGACGGAGAATAATAATAGATATTGCAAGGAAGGCAATCCAAGTAACTTGTAGAACAAGGAATTATAGGATCTTGGTCCATTCTGTTCCCCCCCAAAAAAATCTAGAGCGAGTTTGTCCTTTCCAATCCTGTTCTTGCAGGAATTTTTCTCAGTATAAGTATCAGCTCTGGAGGTAAAAGTTATATTTGCTGCCCTCCAGAGAATATTTATATGAATTGCAAGGCAGTTTGACTACCCGCTGATAACAGCTTTTTAATTCTCTGCTGGTCCTTCGCTGGATACTTGAGAAATGATTATTAAATTAATAGAACTTTTTTTCCTCTGAAGGCATACACCCTTCGCTGGGAGACACACAGTCCCCGAGCCTCCCTTTAGTACTTTGTTCAAGCGGTTACTGTGTGTACCCTTGGCGTCAACAGACTATGGGGGCTGCAGAGTCGAGCCTGATCCTGCCATCGCCCCACATTCACCCTGACGGTGATCATAAGTAGGAACCCCTCCTTTCCTCAGAGGCACTGAGGCCAATTAGAGAGTCCCATTGAGAATCCCTACGTGGTCAGTTTTCGGTAAAATATTAAAATGTCTACGTGGCAAAGAAGCAGAATGCAAAATGGTTAGAAAGGGTTAATTAGTTAGTAACTGAGATTGATACAAGTGGCCTGGCCCTCCTGCTGGGCCATATGTTTGCGTAGTCAGCAGGCCTGCATTGTCTTATCAATGATAGGTCTTTGATGTGAGTCAAGGACTGGTCTGAATGTCTCCATGTTTATGGCAGATCAATATAGGGAACGAGCTTAGCCAAAGTTGAAAGACATTCCAGGTTGGGAGATAAGGAACAGAAGGAACAGGGAAGAACATTCCAAGTTGGAAAGTGAGGAAGTTATCCCCTTTGATGTCTAACAGCAGCATGATCAGCACATGGACGATTTATGATTGGCCGGAAATAATGTAACCTCGCATGGCAACCTATGCCCGGCTTATGATTGGTGTTGACCCTCGTTAAGTATGTTCCAACCCTATTGATTTGTATAAAAACGTGTGGATTTCTGTATGTTCTTGTTCTTGCTCTGCCAGCATAGAGGGACTCTATCAGGAGTCCAAATCAATGCTGCAGACTAAGAACCCTGCTATTAAAGATGTGTTGAACTTTAAAATGTATTCGACTTCAGTTATTACTGAACCAGACTGAGGGGAAAGAATCCGGATCGTCACCATCAGCCCTTTGGTTGAGAGCAGTCAAGTCAGCACAGGCTCGGGTTGCCCACTCTGGTATTCCTGGAGGTTTCATCACATGACTTCCTGCCTCCCACCACCCCGCTCCCGCCATTGGTCACCTGACACGTCCAACCTTACCGCTCACCACCTTCCAACGTCAACTGGAAAGTGAACAGACTCTTGTTTTTTTTATTATTCGTTCATGGGATGTGGGCGTCGCTGGCGAGGCCAGCATTTATTGCCCATCCCTAATTGCCCTTGAGAAGGTGGTGGTGAGCCGCCTTCTTGAACCGCTGCAGTCCGTGTGGTGAAGGTTCTCCCACAGTGCTGTTAGGTAGGGAGTTCCAGGATTTTGACCCAGCGACGATGAAGGAACGGCAATGTATTTCCAAGTCGGGATGGTGTGTGACTTGGAGGGGAACGTGCAGGTGGTGTTGTTCCCATGTGCCTGCTGCCCTTGTCCTTCTAGGTGGTAGAGGTCGCGGGTTTGGGAGGTGCTGTCGAAGAAGCCTTGGCAAATTGCTGCAGTGCATCCTGTGGATGGTACACACTGCAGCCACTGAGCGCCGGTGGTGAAGGGAGTCAATGTTTAGGGTGGTGGATGGGGTGCCAATCAAGCGGGCTGCTTTGTCCTGGATGGTGTCGAGCTTCTTGAATGTTGTTGGAGCTGCACTCATCCAGGCACCCAATGAACCACCTTGGTTACCCGATTGGAAGATTCTAGTCAGTCAAACTGACCTCCAATATTTTTCCAACTAATAAACAAAAGTGTTTAAAGAAAATGAAAAAAAAAATAGAATTTTTTAAAAATTCCCCTATGATTCTTCTCCTGGGTTGTTTACAGCAGTGTCCTGGAGATTAATGTTTAATTGCTGGAGGATCCAGGACAATCCTGGAGGGTTGGCAACCCCAACACAGACAGAGGATGGAATATGGCGCCTTGTGTATTGGCTCCGTTACTCACTGGAGAATCTTGCTGAGGCATTCGTGGGACTTTGAATGGAAATTTAAAATCTGTGGCCTTTCTCTGAACATATCTATTATGGTCAAAACTTTTGTTTGTTTTTTAATAGAAACTTAGATCCCCTCCCTAGTCCAGTAGCTCTGAAAGCAACTGTAGCAAATTCCCCACCTAACAGCTCAGCTGTTAGGTGGGGAATTTGCTACAGTTGCTTTCAGAGCTACTGGACAGGCCAGGAATCCTACGAGCTGCACACTGGGGGGAACAAGGCCATTCCAGGTAACCAAACTTGCTTCCCCAGTGTGGCACGGTTATGCCAGGATCTTAGAGTGTTGGAAAAATATGGGCATGAACCCATGCCCCGCCAATACATGGCACAGTGTAATATGCTTGCTGTCACTGCCAATGGATGTGTTGTTCTTTTGCAGTTATACATAGAAATACATTGAAGTTACAACACAGAAACAGGCCATTCAGCCCAACGAGTCCGTGTTGGCCTTTACTCTCCACTTGAGCAAATAGTTCTAATCACATTTACCACCTTATTCCCATTTCCTTTTAACCCCTTTTTCTTCATCCATCTATCCAATCTAATCTTGAATTTTGACCAAGTTTCTACCTCAACCCTGTTTACAGCCTCACTACTCTCTGTGTGAAGAGGTTTCTCCTGCCTTTCTGTTCTAAACCTCTTTCATTTAATCTTGAGTCAATGGCCCCTTGTTCTTGATTACTGGAAGCAGTCTGCTTCTATCTACTCTGTCCCCAACCTTTCGGAATTTTAATCACTTAAGAGGGAAAAAATGGCACCTTTCAGCTGGCTGGATGCCTCGAGTGGATTGTCCAGTTTCTCGTAGAATTGAGACTTTCCATCGGCGGGAGTCACCGAGTCTGGCAACATGAGGGAGCTGAGCCAATATCAGTCGCTACACTTATGTACCCAAAGCAATCAGAAATCCTATCACTTTGATGCCCGTTACACTCAGAACCTCCTTCGAACCTATTCCCGCAGTGATGTCCTCAGCCCCGAAATGATCAATTTTTCATAAATTCATTAAAAGTAAAGTTATTAATAAATCCTATCAACTCTTTAGATTTTTCTTTTTGAGGTGGCTTGACGGTGAGACTGCTTCTTCAATTATGTGTCTTTCCTTCCCCGAACTGTGCACAGTTCCGGTCTCCATGTTATAGAAAAGATATAGAGGCAGTGGAGAAGGTGCAAAAAAAATTCACAAGGTTGATACCAGAACTGAAAGGATATACTTGTCAGGAAAGGCTGAACAGGCTGGGGCTCTTTTCTCTAGAAAAGAGAAAGCTGACTTGATAGAGGTCTTTAAGATAATGAAAGGGTTTGATAGGGTAGATGTGGAGGAACTGTTTCCACTTATGGGGGAGACCAAAACTAGAGGCCATGAATAGAAAATAGTCGTAATAAATCCAATAGGGAATTCAGGAGATACTTCTTTACCAGAGTGGTAAGAATATGGAATGTGCTACCACAAGGTGTAGTTGAGGCAAATAGCATAGATACGTTTGAGGAGAAGCTAGATAAGCACATGAGGGGGAAAGGAATAGAAGGGTATCCTGATATGATGAGATGAAGTAGGGAAGGAGGAGGCTCATGCAGAGCATAAACGCCAACTTAGTCCAGTTGGGCCGACTGGCCTGTTTCCATGTTGTAGAGTCAATGCATCTTGATGTAACCTTTTGGCAATGGGAACTGCCTGGGAATTTACTCATTGAGGGGCTGCACTGCAGGTGTTTGGCTGGGATTTCCACATCAAAGAATCACCTGGTTCAACATGTCAATCTTTCAAAGCCAGTTTTTATCCCAATGAAAACCCCATTTTGCTGCTCCCACCACCAAAATGGCCGCTCGCACCAGGAAAGCCGAAGGAGGAAAGGAAATCGAACATCTTGAAGCTTAAAGAGTCAGGAGGAGGTTGGTGTAAGTAGAATATTTAAATTAACATTTTAAAAAGGGCAAAGAGAGAATAGGAGGGGAATGGGACAAAAGGCGAGCAGAGGCAAGTATATAAAATTGTCTTTGAGGTGTTAGTAGCTTTGGGTTAATATTATACTTATTAGACTATTCCTGATGTTTGGGTAGCTTTACCACTGCAATAAGAACATTTGTTTTACGAACACAGTGCGCCAGTGTAAAGAAATACAGAATCATACAGCACAGAAGGAGGCCATTCGGTCCATCGTGCCTGTGCTGGTGCTTTGAAAGAGCTATTAAATTAGTCCCATTCCCCCATTCTTTCCACGTAGACCTGCAAGTTTTTTCCTTTTCAAGTATTCATCCAATTCCCTTTTGAAAGTTACTATTGAATCTGTTTCCACCACCCTTTCAGGCAGCGCATTCCAGATCATAACAACTCGCTGCGTAAAAAAATTTCTCCTCATGTTGCCTCTGCTTATTTTGCCAATTACCTTGAATCTGCGTCCTCTGTTTACCAACCCTCATAGAGTCATAGAGTCATAGAGTTATACAGCACGGATAGAGGCCCTTCGGCCCATCGTGTCCGCGCCGGCCATCAAGCCCAGTCTAATCTAATCCCATATTCCAGCATTTGGTCCGTAGCCTTGTATGCTATGGCATTTCAAGTGCTCATCCAAATGCTTCTTGAATGTTGTGAGGGTTCCTGCCTCCACAACCCTCTCAGGCAGTGAGTTCCAGACTCCAACCACCCTCTGGGTGAAAAAGTTCTTTCTCAAATCCCCTCTAAACCTCCCGCCTTTTACCTTGAATCTATGTCCCCTTGTTATAGAACCCTCAACGAAGGGAAAAAGCTCCTTAGTATCCATCCTATCTGTGCCCCTCATAATTTTGTACACCTCAATCATGTCCCCCCTCAGCCTCCTCTGCTCCAAGGAAAACAAACCCAATCTTCCCAGTCTCTCTTCATAGCTGAAGCGCTCCAGCCCTGGTAACATCCTGGTGAATCTCCTCTGCACCCTCTCCAAAGCGATCACATCCTTCCTGTAGTGCGGCGACCAGAACTGCACACAGTACTCCAGCTGTGGCCTAACCAGTGTTTTATACAGCTCCTTCATAACCTCCTTGCTCTTATATTCTATGCCTCGGCTAATAAAGGCAAGTATCCCATATGCCTTCTTTACCACCTTATCTACCTGTTCCGCCGCCTTCAGGGATCTGTGAACTTGCACACCAAGATCCCTCTGACCCTCTGTCTTGCCTAGGGTCTTCCCATTCATTGTGTATTCCCTTGCCTTGTTAGTCCCTCCAAAGTGCATCACCTCGCACTTTTCCGGGTTAAATTCCATTTGCCACTGTTCCGCCCATCTGACCAACCCATCTATATCGTCCTGCAGACTGAGGCTATCCTCCTCGCTATTTACCACCCTACCAATTTTTGTATCATCAGCGAACTTACTGATCATACCTTTTACATTCATATCCAAGTCGTTAATGTAGACCACAAACAGCAAGGGCCCCAGCACAGATCCCTGTGGTACCCCACTGGCCACAGGCTTCCAGTCACAAAAACAACCTTCGACCATCACCCTCTGCCTTCTGCCACTAAGCTAGTTTTGTATCCAAAGTGCCAAGGCACCCTGGACTCCATGGGCTCGTACCTTCTTGACCAGTCTCCTGTGCGGGACTTTATCGAAGGCCTTACTGAAATCCATGTATACCACATCCACTGCGTTACCCTCATCCACATGCCTAGTCACCCCCTCAAAAAATTCAATCAAATTAGTCAGACATGATCTTCCCTTGACAAAGCCATGTTGACTATCCCTGATTAATCCTTGCTTCTCCAAGTGGAGACTAATTTTGTCCTTCAGAATTTTTTCCAATAATTTTCCTACCACTGATGTTAGGCTCACTGGCCTGTAGTTCCCCGGTTTTTCCCTACTCCCCTTCTTGAATAATGGTACTACATTAGCGGTTCTCCAGTCCTCTGGCACATCCCCTGTGGCCAGAGAGGTTCTGAATATATGTGTTAGAGCCCCCGCAATCTCCTCCTTTGCCTCACACAGTAGCCTGGGATACATTTCGTCCGGGCCTGGGGATTTATCCATTTTTAGGCCTGCTAAAACCGCCAATACCTCCTCCCGCTCGATGTTAATATGTTCGAGTATATCACAGTCCCCCTGTCGTATTTCTCTGTCTACATCGTCCTTCTCCATAGTGAAAACAGATGCAAAAAATTAATTTAGAACCCCTCCTACATCTGCCGGCTCCACACACAGATTGCCATTTTTGTCCCTAATGGGCCCTATTTTTTCCCAAGTTATCCTCTTACCCTTAATATACTTATAAAACATCTTAGGATTTTCCTTTATTTTGCTCGCCAGAGTTTTTTCATGGCCCCTCCTTGATCTCCTAATTTCCTTTTTAAGTATCCCCCTGCACTTTTTGTACTCCTCTAGGGCTTCCTCCGTCCTTAGCCTTTTGTATCTGCCAAAAGCCCTCCTTTTTTTCCTAATCCATTCTCGTATATCCCCTGACATCCAAGGTTCCCTGGAGTTCTTGGAACCACCCTTGACCTTTACGGGAACATGTTGCCATTGTATGGTCTCAATCTCCCTTCTGAAAGACTCCCATTGCTCAGATGCGGATTTTCCTACAAGCAGCTGATCCCAGTCCATTTTGGCCAGATCCTGCCTTATCCTATTAAAATCGGCCTTCCCCCAATTTAGAACCTTTATTTCCGGCCCCTCCCTGTCCTTTTCCATGACCACCTTAAATCTCACTGAATTATGGTCACTGTCACCAAAGTGCTCACCTACTAGCACTTCTTCCACTTGGCCGGCCACATTCCCTAGAATTAGGTCCAGTACCGCCCCCTCTCTTGTAGGACTTTCTACATGCTGGCTCAAAAAGCTCTCCTGGATGCACGTTAAGAATTTTGTACCCTCTAAGCCTTTTACACTCTGAGTATCCCAGTTAATATTGGGGAAGTTGAAATCCCCCACTATTATTACCCTATTATTTGCACAATTTTCTGAGATTTGCCTACATATCTGTTCCTCTATCTCCCCCTGACTGTTTGGGGGTCTATAGTACACTCCCATCAAATTGCTTGCCCCCTTTTTGTTTTTAAGCTCCACCCATATGGCCTAATTTGAGGAACCTGCTAATATATCATCCCTCCTTATGGCAGTAATTGATTCTTTAATTAATATTGCGAACCCCCTCCTCTTATACCTCCCCCTCTGTCTCGCCTGAAGATTCTGTACCCCGGAATATTGAGCTGCCAGTCTTGCCCCTCCCTCAACCATGTCTCTGTGACAGCAACAATGTCATACTCCCATGTGTTTATCAACACCTTCAGTTCATCCACCTTATTTGCAAGACTCCTTGCATTAAAATAGATGCCATCCAGCCTTGCTCTTACATATTTGCCCTGTCTTCCAAGCTGACTTGTTTTTTTCTCAATATTTGGCTGCACATCACCCCCTATTGTAGCTCCACTCTGTATCCCATCCCCCTGCCAAGTTAGTTTAAACCCCCCCCAACAGTGCTAGCAAACCTCCCCGCAAGGATATTTGTCCCGCTCTGGTTCAGATGCAACCCGTCCGACTTGTACAAGTCCCACCTTCCCCAGAAGCAGGCCCAGTGATCCAGGAAACTGAAACCCTCCCTCCTGCACCAACTCTTTAGCCACGCATTCATCTGTTCTATCCTCCTATTTCTATACTCACTAGCCCGTGGCACTGGGAGTAATCCAGAGATTACAACCTTTGAGGTCCTGCTCTTTAATCTGCTACCTAGCTCCCTAAATTCTTGATGCAGGACCTCATCTCCCTTCCTACCTATGTCGTTGGTCCCAATGTGGACCACGACCTCTGCCTGCTCACCCTCCCCCTTGAGAATGCCCTGAAGCCGCTCAGTGACATCCATGACCCTGGCACCAGGGAGGCAACAAACCATCCTGGAGTCACGTTTACGGCCACAGAAACGCCTGTCTGTTCCCCTTATGATAGAATCCCCTACCACTATAGCTCTTCCACTCTTTTTCCTCCCAGCCTGTGCAGCAGAGCTACCCCTGGTGCCAGGAAGTTGGCTGCTGCTGCCTTCCCCTGATAAGTCATCCCCCTCAACAATATCCAAAGCGGTATATTTGTTTGAGAGGGGGACGGCCACAGAGGACCCCTGCACTGCCTGCCTGCTCCTCTTACTCTGCCTGGAGGTCACCCACTTACTTCCTGCCTGTACAACCTTTACCTGCGGTGTGACCATCTCACTAAACGTGCTGTCCACGACGTTTTCAGCATCGCGAATGCTCCATAATGAATCCATCCGCAGCTCCAGTGCCGCAATGCGGTTTGTCAGTAGCTGCAGCTGGATACATTTCCCGCACACATGCCAGTAGAAACAATTTCTCCTTATTTCCCCTATCAAAACCCCTCATGATTTTGAACACCTCTATTAAATCTCCCCTTAACCTTCTCTGCTCTAACCCCAGCTTCTCCAATCTCTCTACATAACTGAAGTTCCTCATCCCTGGTATCATTCTAGTAAATCCCTTCTGCACCCTCTCCAAGGCTTTGACATTCTGTTGGAAGGCACAGTTACACCTCTGCCAGGACTAGCTGAAAACCCAATAGCAATATCTAGGTGGGACAATAGAATAGACCAAAGAATAGATTATGTGTGTGTGTGTGTGTGTGTGTGTGTTTGTCTGTCTGTGCGTGCGTAAGTGTATATGTGTGCGTGAGTGCATGTGCGTGTGCAAGTGTGTGTGTGTGAGTGTGAGTGTGGGTGTGTGAGTGTGAGGGGGAGGGGGAGGGGAGGGGGAGGGGGTAAGACCGATATCATCACCAAAACCTTGACTACATTGCCGCGCGGTTTCCAGTGGGAGTCACGGTGATTGGCGCAGCTGTCGAGGTTCCGAATTCAGAACGTTCCCACAGACAGCAGCACTGAAACAGCTGGGCGTGTGTGCAGGATGTGCGGTGTGCAGTTGTTCAGAGTCGTGTCTGGTCAGCCTCGTTCCAGCCCCTCAGTGGGATGCGACGACGGCACAGAACTGCTCCTAATTTGGGGCCGAATTGGCCACGGGGTGGGAAATGGTAAGGATGTCACACTGGGTTGGGCGGGGAGTGGTGGGGGGTTCTTCTGAGATCGGGCAGAGGCACCTCACCTGGGGAAGGCCGGCCTGCCCTCACCTGGGGAAGGCCGGCCTGCCCTCACCTGGGGAAGGCCGGCCTGCCCTCACCTGGGGAAGGCCGGCCTGCCCTCACCTGGGGAAGGCCGGCCTGCCCTCACCTGGGGAAGGCCGGCCTGCCCTCACCTGGGGAAGGCCGGCCTGCCCTCACCTGGGGAAGGCCGGCCTGCCCTCACCTGGGGAAGGCCACCCTGCATCTAACCCTGATGTGATAGTGGCACTTGATGTGGACATTAGAGGGTTATTTTCTGATCTCACACTCCCGGCAGGGATCCTCGCCTGCCATTGGCAAATATTGTAAACCAGAGGTGTGCTGCACATCGCGTTCTGTCCCTTTAAAATAATGGTTGGAAAATAGTGTACCGCACATGCCCAAATTTACGATATGTACTGCCAATGGGCAGAGCTCCTCGCCCAGATTGCAAAGTCAGAAAATTACAACAACTTGCATTTATATAGCACCTTTAACATAGTAAAACATCCCAAGCCACTTCACAGGAGCGATTATCGAATAAAATTTGACACTGAGGCACAGAAGGAGCTATTAGGACAGGTGACCAAAAGCTTGGTCACAGAAGTAGGTCTTAAGGAGCGTCTTAAAGGAGGCGGAGAGGTTTAGGGAGGGAATTCCAGAGCTTAGGGCCTAGGCAGCTGAAGGCACGGCCGCCAATGGTGGAGCGATGGAAATCGGGGATGCGCAAGAGGCAAGAATTGGAGGAGCGCAGAGATTGCGGAGGGTTGTAGGGCTGGAGGAGGTTACAGAGATAGGTAGGGGGCGAGGCCATGGAGGGATTTGAAAACAAGGATGAGAATTTTAAAATCGAGGCGTTGCCAGACCAGGAGCCAATGTCGGTCAGCGAGTACGAGGGTGATGAGTGAACGGGACTCTCACTTTAAGGCACTGGCTCTCGCTGGGTGACAATTACACAGGTGCTGGCCACCCGTGGTACTTCGGTTGAGTGTCACCCTTTACGTCTGAGCCGAGAGAGTGAGCAGGCTATTTGGGCATGGGCGGCGTCGCTCCCGAGTCCTAGCCCAACGTCAACTGGCAGACCCAAGCTCTCTACCAACAGTCGCTCAATAGTGGGAACCCTGGCTGATTTCCCCCTCCCCTAATCCAACTGTCACCCTAGCTGAGGTAACCTGGCCATCAGACAAGCAATCGAACCTGTCACCTTCTGGTGTGTACAGTTCAGTTGTGTGCTACTTTCACCGACCGAGCTATGAGAGGAGCCAGAGATCAATCATCTGCCTATTTATAATGTTTGTGGCCCTTTTTTTTTTACACTCGGGATGGCGGAGGGCCGCAGGTTTACGTGAGTGATATGCTCACAGCTTTTTCTGGTTCCCCTTTAAGCGAGGATGAATAGCGGCCTGCTAACAGCTGTGCCTTGAAATGTCTCGTTGGTGCTCCGCGGGTTAGAGGAACACACCAATTTGCTGAATGTGAAATTGTTTGCAGTCATCTCCTCATAGCCGGGTGCTAATTATAACCTGCAGTACTTATGCAAGGTAACTAGAGCCTGGAGTCTCCTTCAAAGCCAGTCAAGGGGCTTCTACCTTACCAGTGCCTTGGGACTTGGCCATTCCTCGTGACCTTTGACCTCTTGGCCTACCGCATCCCGAACCTTTTCCACGCCGCGCGGATGTGTAAGTTTTGTCTCCTCTTACGCTCCAGCATGATAGCTTTTTTTTTTGCCCCTTGCCACTCAACTTGTAACTTAGGAACTTGTAAACAAATCCCTTGGTGCGGGGGAGGGGAGGGGAGATGGGGGAATATTAGCCTGGATGTCTTCTGCAGTTTTACGGTGGAGAGGCATCTCGTAAGGAGGGAGCCTCCTCAACATCTTTGGAACGGGAGTGTAACGATGAGACTGTCTCCTTGAGCCAAAAGGGGCTTGCCCCTTTAAAAGTAGGCCCCCTATGATGGAGAGGCTTGCCCCTTTATAAGGGGCCCCTATAAAAAGGCTCCTTCTTTAAAATGGGCCTTGTTAGAGAGATTTGAGCCCTGGATTTCTGCAGGGGTTCTCCTGATCTCGCACCATAACATTTTATTGGGATATTGGTGGAATCCAAGAAGGAACAACGTGAACACGCGGAAAACGGCCCCTCGCGCCGATCCTCCGGGGCTTCCGCTAATCATCCGCCATACGGCAGGAGATCGGGAGAACCACCGCGGAAAACTCAGAGCCT
Organism: Heptranchias perlo; assembly: GCF_035084215.1. Classification (NCBI taxonomy): domain Eukaryota; kingdom Metazoa; phylum Chordata; class Chondrichthyes; order Hexanchiformes; family Hexanchidae; genus Heptranchias; species Heptranchias perlo. The sequence goes on from NC_090364.1 coordinate 8,981,404, forward strand.
TCGGCTTTAAAAGTGGGCCCTGATGGAGAGACTTCCCCTTTTAAAAGGGAAACGTGATGATGTAACCATCTCCTTAAAAATGATCTGGATTGTAATTGCTTCCTTAAAAGGTACCCTGAGGGAGTGACTGCTTTGAAAGTCGCCTGACTGGTCAATAAAGTAAACCCCTTGAGGTAGCCACAACCTAACAATCTAGGTATGTACCATTCAAAAATGGTGCTACTGATTACAACATGGTGAAGGTGAGAGGGAACGAGCCCCACATGATTTGTCTATAAATCCCAAATAAACCCGGTAAAGCACAAATTTGTACAGGTCGCCTTATCCTACAACCCTCCGAGATCTCTGCGTTCCTCGAATTCTGGCCTCTTGCGCACCCCTGATTTCCATCGCCTCACCATTGGCGGCTGTGCCTTCAGCTGCCCAGGCCCTAAGTTCTGGAATTCCCTCCCTAAACCTCTCTTCCCTTTTTAGACGCTCCTTAAAACCTACCTCTTTGACCAAGCTTTTGGTCACCTGTCCTAATATCTCCTTCTGTGGCTCGGTGTCCAATTTTTGTTCGATTATCGCTCCTGTCAACATTCCTCCCTCGACCAACACCATGACAATAATGACTTGCATTTATATAGCGCCATTAACGTAGTCAAATGACCCAAAGCACTTCAACAGGAGTGTAAACAAACAAAATTTGACACCGAGCCACATAAGGAGATATTAAGGCAGGCGACCTTGGTCAAAAAGGTAGGTTTTAAGGAGCGGCTTAAAGGAGGAGAGAGAGGCGGAGAGATTTAGGGAGGGAATTCCAGAGCTTAGGGCCTAGGCAGCTGAAAGCAACATTCATTAAAACCTATCCTTGTCATCGCTGCAAGTCTCGAATGACAGCAGTAAATCTAATTTATTCTGCCGCCTCGTCTCGTGGGCTCATTCCTTTGAGGCAGTCGTATCCTCTGTGCTGTCACTGGCATTGTGCAATTCCAATATCCTGTGAGATCTACTTGCTGTTGCGCATGGCTGGCAGCAATTGTCATCAACGGCGGTGACAGTTTTAGAATTAAATATTGCTGCAGACTATTCCTGTTAAGTAATGAACCTTTTGTCATGACTGATTTATGGGATATTTCACACTGGAATATTTGAACATGCGAATCAATCTTAAATGCATTTGTCATTTCAATTTCCATGGCATTCTCTAACCTCTGACCTCACTCCCTTCACTCTGTATTTTCTTGTCTCTATTTTGTCGATACCATTATGGACCTTGCTCCTCTGAGCATCTTCCAACCTCTCATGACAACACAGGTAAATGTACTTCACACCTGGATATTTACTGAACAAACATCTGCCGCCATTCAGCGACCAAGGAGGCAAAGCACTCACAATGATCAAAAAAACATTTGCACACAAAAACAACTGACACACTCATCCTCCCCCCGATATCCTCTAACCTCTTAATACATCATTCTAGATGGTCTTCCTTCCCTCATATCCTCTAACCTATGATTACACCATCAGACACCTGGTAACAAGGGCTGGACTTCAAGTGCGAATTGCCCCACATCAGATGTAATCTGGTGCAAAAAGTATTCAGCCCAGTTTTGACCTGGATGTGAGTCAAATGCTGTTCCCTATTAAAAAAAAGAGAAGCCGTCCAGATGGCTGAAGCCCTAACATGGAACCAGCAGGAAGGCCCAGGTTCGCTCCCCAGTCTGAGGTAGCTATTGGCCTCAGCACTCCTGAGCTAGGGAGGGGAAGGGAATAACCTACGTATAACAATAGATGCTGCAGAGTAAGGTGAGGTTAGACTGCTGAGCAAATCCTGCAGTACATTCTCACCACCTTAGTGCGGGTATTCATGCCAATATATTGAGGTTATTACATACAAACGTACGAACAATGGCGGAGAGGCCCATCCAGCCTGTCCCACACAATTGTGATACCTTGTGTACCACAATACATATACTCTTCACCCCATCCAAGACCGCGTGATCTCCAGGGAGAGGCAAGAAAAAAGATAAACACCCCAGGCCAATTTGGGGGGGAAAATTTGGAACATTGTTCTCTGAACCCCCTAGGCGATCGAAACCAGTCCAGGAGATCACTTCGGCCCCGAAAATCCAAAGAATACAGTTAACAAAGAAATGTGACTTGCTTCTTTTCTTTTATTCATTCATGGGATGTGGGCGTCACTGGCAAGGCCAACATTTATTGCCCATCCCAAATTGTCCTTGAGAAGATTGTGGTGAGCCGCCTTCCTGAACCGCTGCAGTCCGGGTGGTGAAGGTTCTCCCACAGTGCTGTTAGGAAGGGAGTTCCAGGATTTTGACCCAGCGACAATGAAGGAACGGCGATATATTTCCAAGTCGGGACGGTGTGTGACTTGGAGGGGAACGTGCAGGTGGTGTTGTTCCCATGCGCCTGCTGCCCTTGTCCTTCTAGGTGGTAGAGGTCGCGGGTTTGGGAGGCGCTGTCGAAGAAGCCTTGGCGAGTTGCTGCAGCGCATCGTCTGAACAAAATTGCCTTGCCCCGTTTTACCAAATGATCTGAAAATCAAATTCTACGATCAGGCACTCCCAGTAGGGAGCGGCACCTCGAGGGAGCACACCTAAGGATAACTCAGATGCACAGCTTGTGATTTCCTGAGGCACGCAGCCTGCAGGTGTGGCTCCCCAGCGAGGAGGATGGGATCGCCCGTTCAAATCTATTCCTTTCCAAATTTCTAACAAGAAAGAGTTTCTAGTTTGTAAACAGGTGCTCAGTGTCAGTCTATATTAGGTCTGGAAGATTGCCTGTCAGTCACAGCTACCAATGAACTATGGGGGGGGATTAACTGCTCTATCACTATGTGTTGTGCCATCATATACATGCTGAGGAAGATTTTCTCATGTCGAGATTCCTCTCGAGCCAATTACTGACCAGTGGTGATCTTCACCCTTCCACATAGCGATGAGCACTGAAAGAAAGACTTGTATTTATAGAGTGCCTTTCAGGATGTCCCACAGTTAATTAAGCACTTTTTGAAACGCAGTCACTGTTGTAATGTGGAAAATGCAGCAGCCAATTTGCGCACAGCAAGCTCCCACAAACAGCAATGTGATAATGACCAAATAATCTGTTTTAGTGATGTTGGTTGAGGGATAAATATTGGCCAGGACACTGGCGGGAGCTTCCCTGCTCTTGTCCACCTGAGAAGGCAGACCGGGCCTCGGTACACTGTCTCATCTGAAAGACGGTACCTCCAACAGTGCAGCACTCCCTCAGTACTGCACTGGAGTGTCAGCCTAGATTTTGTGCTCGTGTCTCTGGAGTGGGACTTGAACTCATGACCTTCTGACTCAGGGGCGAGACGCTACCTGCTGAGCCATGGCTGACTCATCAGGACCTTGAAATCTCACTGTGCAGTGTTAGTAACGACTTCACTAAAACAGCGGACCAACAAACTTCACAAGAGGACATTCATGTGTTTGTACCTCATGTCACAATGTGTGATTTCAAATCACAGCTCCTTCTAACTTTAAAATCTCTCTATTTTCAGTGGCCCTCGTAGTTTGATTTATACAATAAAAATTTTGTTAGGAAAAGGTAAAAATACATCAGATTTAACCAATATAGATTTCGTATTACAACTGTAATCAGAAACACAAATGAACTTTATCTTAGATCTTCAAAAAAGTTTCAATCTCAGATTATGGTCACCCTATTATAGAAAGGATATTATTAAACTAGAAAGAGTGCAGAAAAGATTTATTAGGATGCTACCGGGACTTGATGGTTTGACTTATAGGGAGAGGTTAGATAGACTGGGACTTTTTTCCCTGGAGAGTAGGAGGTTAAGGGGTGATCTTATAGAAGTCTATAAAATAATGAGGGGCATAGATAAGGTAGATAGTCAAAATCTTTTCCCAAAGGTAGGGGAGTCTATAACGAGGGGACATAGATTTAAGGTGAGAGGGGAGAGATACAAAAGGGTCCAGAGGGGCAATTTTTTCACTCAAAGGGTGGTGAGTGTCTGGAACGAGCTGCCAGAGGCAGTAGTAGAGGCGAGTACAATTTTGTCTTTTAAAAAGCATTTGGACAGTTACATGGGTAAGATGGGTATAGAGGGATATGGGCCAAGTGCAGGCAATTGGGACTAGCTTAGTGGTATAAACTGGGCGACATGGACATGTTGGGCCGAAGGGCCTGTTTCCATGTTGTAAACCTCTATGATTCTATGGTTCTATGATTATCTTTAGGGCCCGCTGGGATCTTATAAGAGCCATTGGCTGATGGTTTCTCTACCCTCTCTAAATTCTCCCCCCTCCTTTTCAGAAGGCATAAGTACACTTCGGGGTACAATTCCATAGGTGCTGGATGCCCTCCAGTACCTCACTCAAATGTCCATCATTCCATATATTGACCCAGATAGTCAATATCTGCAAGCAATTTAACCATGGGCTGCATCAGAGCCAAGCCTAATACCCTTACCCAACACACACACACACACACACACACTGACTGACGATCAGGAATATTTTAGCAGCAAGCAGGCATGCCGTGCATTCCACATGTGTCACATACTATCACGTCCCACCTCTTGCTCACATGCACATGTGACCTGATCTCACACTTAAATGGTGATCACTCTTACCCATCACCCTGTGCTGAGGTGAAACTGCTCTATGAGCTATATGGGGCAGTGCTACCTGCTGCGACTCGGGCATCTCCCAAAACCTTAGGATTGCAAACTTTGAAAAACTGATATCTCTGAGCGCCCTTTCGACCTTCAATGTGAAGGGAACTGCTGGGCCTGTGTAGAGGTTGGGGAATGGAAAGTTCCAATATCAGCCTCCTGACTTACAACCCTGCAATTTGAGCTTTGACCATCTACAAGATTCTTTCACCTCTTGGTAAACCACAGGAAAATGCAGTATCCTTTCCTCCCTTTCTCTATCTCCCTCTCGCTTTCCCTTTCCCCCTCCCTCCCTCTCTCTCACCCTCCCCCTCTCCCTTTTCCCCTCCTTCTCCTCTCCCTCTCCCCCCTCTCTTTCCCCTCCCTCCCTCTCTCCTACTCTCTCTCTCCACCTCCCCTCCCTCCCTCTTCCTCTCCCTTTCCCCCCTCTCCATTCCCTTTCCCCTCCCCTTGCCCCTCTCTCTCTCTCCCCCTCTCCCTCCCTCCCTCATTATATCCCTCTCCACCTCCCCCCTCTCCCTCTCCCTTTTCCCCTCCCTCTCCTCTCCCTCTCCCCTCCCTTTCCCCCCTCCCCTCCCTTTCCCCCTCTTCCTTCCCTTTCTCCCTCCCCCTTCCCTTTCCCCCTCTACTTCCCCCTCTCTCTCTCCCCCCTCCCTCATTATATCCCTCTCCCCCTCTCCCTATCCCCCTCTCCCTCTCTCTCCATCCCCTCTCTCTCTCTCTCTCCCCCCTCTCTCTCTCCCCCTCTCCCTCCCTCCCTATATCCCTCTCCCTTTCCCCCTCTCCCCCCTCTCCCTCTTTCTCCACCCCTTCTCTCTCTCTCTCACACATTCTCCTTGATGTCTGTTCGTTGACCCCTGCTAGCAGAAGAGGCAGCTGCAAACCTGCTGACATCAATAACTTGATGGTTTGCTTCACTCAGTAAAATTTTGCTGAGTGAGCTTCAGCTCATGTAGGTGGCAGCTTGCCTTAACACTAACTGTACCACTAACTGAAGATGACACGACAGATTGGATTTGACCTATTCCTTTAAGGGCTGATTACTTTGAGAGAAATGGCAAAATGAAATTTAACACTGTTAAATGTAAAGTGTTGCACATTGGTTGAGAAAATTTGCATCTTAAGTGTTTTCAAATCCCTCCATGTTCTCGCCCCTCCCCGTTTCTGCAACCTCCTCCAACCCTCCAAGATCTCAGCGCTCCTCCAGTTCTGGTCTCTTGCACAGCCCCGATTTTCATCGCTTCACCATTGGTGGCCGTGCCTTCAGCTGCCCAGGCCCAAATCTCTGGAAGTCCCTCCTTAAACCTCTCCACCTCTCCCCCTCCCCACCTCTCTCCCCTCTTCTAAGACGCTCTTTAAAACCTACCTCTTTGGCCACCTGTCCTAATATCTCCTTATGTGGCTCGGTGTCAAATTTTGTTTGATAATCGCTCCTGTGAAGCGCCTTGGGATGTTTTGCTACATTAAAGGCGTCATTTAAATGCAAGTTGTTGTTGTAGTTGTGACAGTGGGAGAATTAGGGTACCAGAGACATGAGCTTTGTTGGGGCCGATAAACCTTTCTCATCCTTGGCTCTGCCCATGTTCCTAAGTGACCCTTTGGATCATTTTTATGATCTATAGCTGGGAGTGGGTTGAAAGGCCACGACCTCAAAGGTTGAGGGGCTTACAAGTGTCAGCGAACCGAGAGAAGGAGTTTGAGCATCAAACACAATCTGAACTATTTATCGTCTTCTATGTAACACGGTTCATTTATATAAACGATGTGTACATTGGTACAAGAGATTGCGGGAAGACATAGGCAAATTAGTGGAGTGGGCAGATAGACAACAGGTACAGATCAATTCAGAGAAATGCAAAGTCGTACATTATTAGATATTAGTCAAACAAAGTAAGAAAGAACATGCCTTTCATGACCTCAGGACTTCCCAAAGCACTTTACAGCCAATGATGTACTTTTGAAGTGCAGTCACTGTTGTAATGTTGGAAACACGGCCGCCAATTTGCGCACAGCAAGATCCCACAAACAGCAATCATTGCCTGTAAAGCGCTTTGGGACATCCTAAGGTCGTGAATGGGGGTTATATAATCTGACGTGCGGCCCAGTTGAAAATCAACACTCAGCTTTTTGAATGCACTAAATTGAGGAGTTCTAACCTCATTCCTTCCCTTCTCTCACCTTGCATGTCTAGAGAGATGGCCCTTTGCACAACTCCTATTAATACAACAAAAATACCTGGAAATGACTCAAATATAATTAAGACCAGTGTTATATATAAACTAAAGATTCATTGCAGACACTCATTACATGAAAGAGCAGCCATCCCCAGTATGGCAATGTGCTACAGTTTGTGAAATATGCCCTCACCATTGCAGGCCCCTTGTTGTACCCTTAAGACATGGGTCGCAGACCATAACTGTTGTACAATTGACTTCACCCTTGAGAAAGTCTGGTTGCTCACCCACGACTTACTGAAATTCTATATTTCAGACGACTCGATTCCTCTCCCTTGGGGTGACATAGTTCTGTGCATCGCATATTCCTAATGGGAAAAGAGCCTGTTCCTTCTGAGACACTGCCCGGCCACGCACAGTCAATCAGATGGGTTTAAACTGCTCTCAGCTCTGCAGAATGAGCTGAGTCCACACAAGGAGAGAAATGCACATCAGGCGTCAGCCAAAAGATGTTGGCCAATTGACTCGTTGCTGACAGTTCATGAGGAGAACTGCCTTGGTCACTTCATCAGATATGCCGTAGGCCATTAGTCTCAGTAAGTTCAGGTGTTTGACATGGAAGGTAATGTGATGGTGAATTGCGAGTGGCTGCAGTGTGTACCATCCACAGGATGCACTGCAGCAACTCGCCAAGGCTTCTTCGACAGCACCTCCCAAACCTGCGACCTCTACCACCTATAAGGACAAGGGCAGCATGCACATGGGAACAACACCACCTGCACATTCCCCTCCAAGTCACACACCATCCCGACTTGGAAATATATCGCCGTTCCTTCATCGTCGCTGGGTCAAAATCCTGGAACTCCCTTCCTAACAGCACTGTGGGAGAACCTTCACCACACGGACTGCAGCGGTTCAAGAAGGCGGCTCATCACCACCTTCTCGAGGGCAATTAGGGATGGGCAATAAATGCTGCCCTCGCCAGCGACGCCCACATCCCATGAACAAATAAAAAAAGCCCATTAAGCCCAAAGAGCCTATCCATTTTATTGATCATCTCATCTTCTTAACACATCCCTCAATCCAACTGCTCTCCAGAAATGCATCTAAGTCCTTTTTTGAACTCATTTATGCTTTCTGCTTCAATAGCCTTTCCCAGTAACTTATTCTGTAAGTTCATTATCCTTTGAGTGATAAAGTTCTGCTCGACTTACTCCCTATTTCCTAATTTTGAACATGTGTTCCTAATATTTATAATGTAATACTTGCAATTATATAGCACCTTTAATGCCGCAATGTCTCAATTCACGCAATGAATGACTTTTTGAGTGCAGTTACTATAGTTACGTAGGCAAATCCAGCTGCCATTCTGCACCAAGCAACAGCCCACAAGTAGCTAGGAGATAAATGACCAATTATTATATTTTTTGGCCATTAGTTATTAGTTGAGGAAGGACTGTTCACTGAGGGACTCCCTGCTCTTCCAGAAGTTGCTACGGGATCTTCAACATCCACCAGAACCATCTGAATAAGCAGATGGGAACTCGGTTTAATGCCTCATCAAAAGATGGCACCTCCAACAATTCAGAACGCTGGAATGTCAGCCTAGATTATGTGCTCAAGTCCTTGTGCAGAACTTCAAAGCCTTTCCCTGTGTCAACTTCTTCATAATCATGCAAATTTCAGTTAGGTCGCCTCGAAATTCATTGGCAAACCAAAAAGACCAAACAGCACAGACTCGATGGGCCAAATGGCCTCCTTCCATGCTGTAACCTTTCTATGATTCTATGATTCCTCAACCTTTCATCGTAACATAAATTGATATCTGGAATTATCTTCATCCCTTCTCCATGATAATAATTTTCTTTCTCTTAATCACCGGCTCGAATATGTAAAATGAGAATCGCAACAATAAGTTTTAACATCTGCTGCTAATTAAAAAAGAATTGCCTCCTTTTAGCATGGTGAAGGCCAGGAAAATCTTGATAGTCCCCCTGACTGCTCTTACTTTGTTCTTTTGGAACTTTAATGATAGGGAATGAGAACCTTCAAAGTACCACTGAATTATCCTGCTTACATCAGGAGGGAAACCAAGAGTCACCAAAAGCAGGGCAAAACGCAGGGCGGAAGAGACAGGGCAGGAATGTTGGGGAGGGAGCACAGAGAGAGAGGGAGCTGAATGCATGTGGGCTTGGGATGCAAAGTAGGCCTCAGGCACCTTAAATCAAGTCTGAGGTCTGCGGGGGCTTGCTGTACTCGGAGTTACAGCGTTGTGTGGTTAATCCAGCTGCCATTTTATTCCATATGATAATCCATGCACCTCAGGATTTGCAACATTTAAAGCAGCAGGTGCTTTAAATGGGACAGGGAGGGGACCCACATAACAGCAGCAGCCAAGAGAAACATTTATTTTACTGCAATGTGATTGAGCAGAGTTAATTTTTGCAACAAGGAGGCGGAATAGAATGCTTTGTTTCGGGTCGGTAGTCTAGTGGTTACAATTCTGGACCAGCAACCCAGAGATCGTGGGCCCGATATTAGGAGGGAGGCGGGTTGCCAGCGGGGGGTCGACTGGGCGCGTGGGTGACCCGCCCAGAAAAATCGGTGGGTTCCCCACGCGATCGTAAGTAAATTGAAGCCTCTTACCTCGGCTTCCGGGTTTCGCGCTGGAAAGCTGCGCAGTGGGCGGACTGCGCACCCGCATCATCGGCTGCCAGCTGGAGGAGCCCTATTTAAAGGGGCAGTCCCCCACTGACCGATGCTGCGGAAAGGAGCCAAAATTACAGTATGCAGCAGCCCAGGGGGAAGGCTGCTCCCAGGTTTAATGATGCCTCACTCCAGGTCCTACTGAATGGGGTGAGGAGGAGGGGGAGGAGGCCTCCCCGGCGGACGGGAGGAAGTGGCCTGCCTCTGCCACCATGAAGGCCTGACTCGAGGTGGCAGAGGAGGGCACCAGCACCACCAACATATCGCGCATCTGCATACGGTGCAGGAGGCGCTTCAATGACCTAACCAGGTCAGCCAAAGTGAGTACTCTTACTCATTCCCCGACACTCCATCTGCCACATCACCGCCCCCACCCCACATCTCCTTCTGCACTGCCAACACTACTCTATCACATCACTCCTCACACCCACTGAACCCTCATCCTCATCTTGCCTGCACTTCCTCACCTCCCCAGTACTCATCCCACCACTACCACTCAACCCAATCCTCATACAATCTCATGGCTCTGTCTCACACTCATCCTCTCATGCATCTCTTTCACGGTCAGCCTCACCCAACAGGGCATGCATCACATACGTGTAGTAGGAAGCGTAAGGCAAACGTGTCGTGAGCATGAAGGGGATGCACAAGGGTGTTTGAGGGATTGTCCAGGTTTTTACTTATATTTGATTTCTGATCACCTCACATTACATATTATATTGTCACCACTACTGCCACGTCTTGGACATTCTTGACTGGCTTGTGCAATAATGCCCTTTCATGAGGTTCTCCATGAACACCCTTGATGCCACTCATTGGGTCACCCTACAGTGGGTGTATGTGTAGTTGCACGACTACTTTGTGCAGGTGCCTGTTGCGCAGCACCGTGTTGTGTAGCTCCACGTGGCGGAGGTGGACGGCATGCCTGGCGAGGCTGGTGATGTTGCTCGTCCTCCAATGGAGTGATGAATGCAGCTATGGAACACTCCCCCCCAATCCTGATGGTGTGAGTGTGAGGGGGTCCACAAAGTAGGTAAATGTGTTTGGACAGCAGAGTTTAGGGTATGATGTAATAATTTTGAGTGTGGAGATAACGGTGTGGCAGGCAAAACTTTGTCTGAGGTGACAGAGTGCCCTGCTGCAATGAGTGAGGTATTCCCCCCAACTCTCAAGGAATCCTCTGCATCTCCCAATGGCTGCTGACTGAAACACGTCTACAACAACAGGGAGTGTTTCCCACAGCATGGGAAGCTGAGGAGAGTCCAAAATCACATCCCTGCTAAAATCTCTTCCCAATGAGGTCTGTCAACGACCTCAAGCACCTCCCTAACTATCTAAACTGTCGTCCCGCCGGCTTTAATTGCCGGTGGGAGTCCTGCGTGCAGGGGCTGCGCGCGCACCGATTCGCGTCATTGGGGAACCCGGAAGTGGGCGGGTTGGAGCCGGGCTCCGGACCCGCTCCGGGATTCCCCAATTTTAGGAACCCCCCCCCCCGCCACTGCCACGAACGCACCCACTCGGCCATCCTAAAATTGACCCCCATGAGTTGAAATCCTTCCATCGCAAGCTGTCAAATCGAATTCAATAAATCTGATAATTTGTGGGCCAGCACCAGAAAAAATAATTGACCATGAAAGCTACCTAATTGTCGTAAAAACCGAACTGGTCCTTTAATGTGCTTCAGGGGAGGGAACCTGCCGTCCTTACCCTAAGTGTGTCTCCAATCCATGCTATCTGGCTCATTCTTAAAGCCTTTTGAAGTGTCCGAATAGGTCAATCATTGAATTTATAGCACAGAAACAGGCCATTTGGCCCAACAGGTCTGTGCTGGTGTTTATTCTCCACATGAGTCTCCTGCAACCTTACTTCATCTAACCCTATAAGCTTAGCCTTCTATTCCTTTCTCCCTCATGTACTTATCTAGCTTCCCCTTAAATGCATCTATGAGTCAGTCGTACAAATGATTGCTTGCAACGAGCACTCATTGTAACTTTGCCAACGTTACCCACACCCGAAGGACAAATTGAAAACAAATGCAACTGGGGAGAGACTTGAAACTAGGGAAGGGGGTTTTCCATAATTTGATAGGTGGAGAATAAAAGTGGAAAATAACCAATTAGAAAGCAGAAAAACACAAGAGACTACAGAGGTAATGTTGGCTTTGGGCGACATCAATTCAGATATAACACATCTCGCCCGATTATCAGTTCCATTGAAGTCATCCAGAGTCAAAATTATCCCCTTAAACCAACGAGGAAGAAGCAAATTAACAACTCAAAAATCCAAAGATAGAAAACAGACTCAAGAAATGTTATTGTAAAGGAATAGGCGCGGCTTATGGGGTCATTTTGTCTCCTATAGCGGCAGGACGTTCCTTGGTCGTCATGATGAGTGACAGCTGACAGCCCTACTATGATCACACTGCATGCTTTAAGTTGAGGTGTTATCGTATTGCCTGGTTCAGACTGCAGTGGTGCTGGCTTTGGTTTCACCGGATGTCGCAGACTGTGTATACATTATAGAACCATTCAGACCGCACACCCAGACAGTTAAAATAGAAACCGGGATTCAGCATTTAACAGTTTGTTTTGTGTGGATATGAAGGGCCAGAGAGGTCACATCTGTGGAATTTGTACTTTGGAATTGCATTTCACGGATGTCAGTAACATGGATAATCATGACACAGGTGCCACGTTCCATGTTAAGACAACGATGCTGGATTAACAAATTCCCCTGGAGCTAGGAAGGATTTCAGGGAAATCATCCTGTCATAATTGGCTCTCGAATTCCCTCTCCAAACCTCTCCATCTCCTTTAAGATGCTCCTTAAAACCTACCTCTTTGACCAAGCTTTTGATGACCTGTCCTAATATCTCCTTATGTGGCTCGGTGTCAAATTTTGTTTGATTACCCTCCTGTGAAGCGCCTTGGGATGTTTTCCTTTGTTAAAGGCGTCATATAAAAGCAAATTGTTGCTGTTGCATTGAAGGCTATCGATTAATTTTGTCAGTGGAAGTGCCTATTTGAAACCAGGGAAGTGATGGAGGATTTTCCTTTGGGGATCCAACAAGAGCAGCATATCGGAGATGTATGTCACACATATAGGCCTGGAAGCAGGCCTATATTTGTATTCCTGGCCACTGCCCTTTTGATTACTGCCAGAGAGCTTTACGATCGTCTTGGGAGGGAGGGGAGAATAGCAATAATAAGAGTTTATTATTATAAAGAGTTTATTATTATTTGATACGCCTCAATTTTAAAATTCTCATCCTTGTTTTCAAATCCCTCCATGGCCTCACCCCTCCCTATCTCTGTAACCTCCTCCAGCCCTACAACCCTCTGAGATCTCGGCGCTCCTCCAATTCGGGCCTCTCACGCATCCCCAATTTTAATCGCTCCACCATTGGCGGTCGTGCCTTCAGCTGCCTAGGCCCAAAACTCTGGAACTCCCTCCCTCCCTAAACCTCTCCGCCTCTCTCTCCTCCTTTAAGGTGCTGCTTAAAACCTACCTCTTTGGCCAAGGTTTTGGTCACCTGTCCTAATATCTCCTTATGTGGCTCGGTGTCAAATATTGTCTGCTTACGTTCCTGTGGAGCGCCTTGGGATGTTATATTACGTTAAAGGTGCTATATAAATGCAAGTTGTTGTTGTTGTTGTTGAGATGAGCTTGTCTGCTGAATCTTCTGGCTTCTACCCAGGACCTCCAACGACTAGTTTCCTCAGATGCTTCTCCAATGGGGTGTCCAACAGCCAAGCGATTAGGAAACTGAGGCGGGAGGCCTGGAGCATCCCCTCTCCCCCTCATTTGCATTCTAACATTGGGCCTGTGCCTACTCCAAGCGCAGGCCCACTGACGTCAGACTGGAGATACCAAGCATGTCCAAGGGCCCCGCACCCCAGGCAATGCAATAAGGAAAATCTCCGCTGTATTGAATGCATAACTGATCACATCATTAATTTCACTTCCCCCTGTGTGTCTGTTTTATTTTATGATGCGATATTGGCCAAGAAATTTGTTGGCACTGTGCCCATTTTACAAGCGTAAAATGGGCACCTAAGTATCCAATATGGCGGTTGGCACACATTCCACACCAGAAATGGAGTTGAGGTCAAAGATCAGCCATGATCTTATTGAATGGCGGAGCAGGCTCGAGGGGCCGTACGGCCTACTCCTGCTCCTATTTCTTATGTTCTTAAGTGCAGCGCCCGCCATATTGGTAAAGGCCGAAGCATAGGTGTTCAGGGCCCGTGCCTGAATCAGGTCTTAGGCCCTCTTCAAATAGAAACAGTGAACCAGGGGAATTTATCCCATTGTTTACACCATGCGGCCAGAAGAAATCTCACCCCCAAGATCATTGGGCTAATGAGTGTGAATTCAGCTGCCTTGCGCAATCCAGTCTGATGGCTCCTCCCAGTCAATGTACCAGATGGTGTCAATCACTGGCATAGATCACCTCCTCACAACCCCCCCGATTGGCCTAAGGGCAGCCGATAATCCAGGCGGGAGGCCCAGTCCATGTCGAGGGCTGGTCCTCGACATCAGAACATTCGGTTGCGGACCTGGGCCAGCCTGACACCCACCGGGGTTGCCGCAGTTTTAGGCCTGGACCACCTCCGGGCCGGAAGAAGGTAGGTGCGAATGGCGGTGGGGTGGGGGACGGGGCCTCTGGAGGGGTGGGGGAACCAGAAGAGCAGCAGCCCAGGCTGGTTTTTGTGGAGTCTGGAGGAGGACAATCCCATTCCTTCTGGCTCCACAAAAATAAAGAGGAACTTACCTTTGGGCTCCTCTTTGGCCAAGCTATCAGATCATACTGGTCAGAGAATGCAAGACAAAGATTACCGTCCAAAAATGGCAATCAAGGTATGTTCTTCCCTCCCTCTCCCAAGCACTTACACAGAATTATGTAGAATTTACAGCACAGAAACAGGCCATTCGGCCCAACAGATCTATGCCGGTATTTATACTCCACTCGAGCTTCCTCCCACCTTGCTCTGCGGAGGACCAGACAGTTTGTCGTCCACTTCGATCGCGCCCCCCATATCGCACAACTCCCACCTCCCACCCCATTTAAAATCGACCCTATAGCAGCCACAGGAAATCTCTAAGATTTCTTAGAGTCATGGCTCAGTTGGTAGCTCTCCCAACTCTGAGTCAGAAGGTTGTGGCTTTATGCCCCACTCTAGAAATCTGAGCACAAAAATCCAGACTGACGTTCCCGGTGCAGTATTGAGGGAGTGCTGCACTGGCAGAAGTGCCGCCTTTCGGATGAGACATTAAACCGAGGCCCCGTCTGCCCCCTCAGGTGGATGTAAACGATCCCATGACACTACTTCGAAGGAGAGCGGGGTGGTTCCTCCCCGGTGTCCTGGCCAATATTCATCCCTCAACCAACACCTAAAATCAGATGATCTGGTCATTACCACATTGCTGTTCATGGGAGCTTGCTGGGCACATATCCACATTCGCTACGTTACAACAGCGACTAAACTTTAAAAGTACTTAATTGGCTATAGAGCGGTTTTGGATGTCCTGAGGTCATAAAAGGCGCTATAAAAATGCAATTTCTTTCTATAAGCTATAGGTAAAAGTCTCTATCATTTCCGCCATGGACAATTGGAGATGACGGCAGATTTGGCCGCTAAACTGGTGAGAAACTAGGAGGCAAGTTTCGCACTGTCAGATTTTCTTTTCTTCTCCACACTAATGCCGATTTTTTTACCTTCCTTCCCCAACAAGGAGTGAAATTTGAAACAAATTTTGCTTTGCTGCTGCTCCTCGTCGAGGCCCGACAAAAATACGGCAGTTTCTCGCTCGGATAAATCAAACCAATCAGGTGGGGATGAACCGCAAGCCAAGGGTCGCCCGATCTTCCCCCGGTGGAACAGGCTTGAGGGGCTGAATGGCCTTTCTCCTGTTCCTCTGTAAGCCGTCTGCGCCTTCTCTCAGGACGGAACGAGCGGGAAGTGGACCGCTGGCACTTAAACGAGGCCTGGGAGTTAAAATTCCCTGGGCCTGAAACTTAGGCCAATGAGTGCATCTCACACTCGCCCCACCCAACCACCGCCCAAATCCCGCTCAGGGTTAAAATTGTCCCTGATGCTTGGAGCAATGGAATTCTATGCAATGGAAAAGAAACGGGATTTGTCCCTTGAAATTTAACCGGAATGGGAATGATTGGGAAGAGATTTACTCCATTAGAAATCAATTCTTGGGATTACGTATTAGATTATATGGTATCAGTTATTATTATTAAGGTAACAACTTGCATTTATATAGTGCCTTTAATGTAGTAAAACGTCCCAAGGCGCTTCGCAGGAGATATTAGGTCAGATGACCAAAAGCTTGATCAAAGAGGTAGGTTTTAAGGAACAACTTAAGGGGAGGAGAGAGAGAGAGGTAGAGAGATTTAGGGAGGGAATTCCAGAGTTAGAGCCTAGGCAGCCGAAGGCATAACCGCCAATGGTGCAGCGATGAAAATCAGGGATGCGCATGAGGCCAAATTTGGAGGAGCGCAGAGATCTCGGAGGGTTGTAGGGCTGGGGGAGGTTACAGAGATAGAGAGGGGTCGACTCCATGAAGGTATTTGCAAGCAAGGATGAGAACTTTTAGTTTAATATCAGAGCGACAGATGCCAAGTTATAATATCTAGGGATGGCACAGTCATGCATGCAATGCTGCTCATGTCCTGGTATCCATCTATCATCTGTAATCTCAATATATAATGGTTTATGTTTGTTTATATCAACGCAGTGGAATGTGGTGACATCTTCGTCAGCTAGAGGGCATAAAAATAGTCTTGTTGAAGGAAACGAATCCAAAGTAATTCACTAACTGTTCCAATACTGAAAGACATTTGGGCACCAATTTCAGATGCTGGAAAAATGTGGGGTTCGCGCACGCCACACAAGCGCACCTGCACCAATAGCGGGAGGGGGGGTGCACCACGCTGAATTCCGCAATGTACGTCCCACCCCTTCATTTGCCTCGACTCCCTGAGCATGGAAAACAAGGGCGGGGAGTCAAACCTGCACTCGACCGGACTCCAGTCGCAACACTGGGCACATCAGCAGCATTTAAAGGGCCGCGTTCATCCTTAAAGGTGGGGGTGGGGTTTGGCCTGAGAAAAGTGGGGGGGTCGCTTTTCTCAGACCAAACGCCATCTGCTGTCTGGAAGAAAGGCTGCGAGTTGTGGTGTGGGCAAAACACAACTAAAACAGATTATCTGCTCATTATCACATTGCTGTTTGTGGGAGCTTGCTGTGCGCAAATTGGCTGCCATGTTTCCTACATCACAACAGTGACTACACTTTAAAAGTAGCTCATTGGCTGTAAAGCGCTTTGGGATTGACGATCCGGATTCTTTCCCCTCAGTCTGGTTCAGTAAAAACTGAAGTCGAGTACATTTTAAAGTTCATCACAACTTTAATAGCAGGGTTCTTAGTCTGCAGCATTGATTTGGACTCCTGATAGAGTCCCTCTATGCTGGCAGAGCAATAACAAGAAACATACAGAAATCCACACGTTTTTATACAGATGAATAGGGTTGGAACATACTTAACGAGGGTCAACACCAATCATAAGCCGGGCATAGGTTGCCATGCGAGGTTACATTATTTCCGGCCAATCATAAATCGTCCATGTGCTGATCATGCTGCTGTTAGACATCAAAGGGGATACTTCCTCACCTTCCAACCTGGAATGTTCTTCCCTGTTCCTTCTGTTCCTTATCTCCCAACCTGGAATGTCTTTCAACTTTGGCTAAGTTCGTTACCTATATTGATCTGCCATAAACATGGAGACATTCAGACCAGTCCTTGAATCACATCAAAGACTCTACATTGATAAGACCATGCAAACCTGCTGACTACGCAAACATATGGCCCAGCAGGAGACCAGGCCACCTGTACCAATCTCAGTTACTAACTAATTAACCCTTTCTAACCATTTTGCATTCTGCTTCTTTGCCACATAGGCATCTTAATATTTTACCGAAAACTGACCACGTAGGGATTCTCAGGATGTCCTGAGGTCCATGAAAAAAGCTATATAAATGCAAGTTCTTTCTTTACAGGATGTGCGTCTTCACAGGAAGGGATGAAGAACACAGGCCAAGACATCCTGTACCACTCTTGTGCGTCTTCTAGACGCTAGTCACAGTGTAGCATTGGTGCAAGGCATGGGAGCGGATTTCCAGCCTGTCTTCTCAGTTCAAGCAAGGTCCTTGGGACACAAGGAGTGGGGGGGAAAGGGGCTGAGAAAATGGGAGGGGGAATAAATTCCGAAAATGAGAAAAACTGGAGTTGCAGGTTGTAACACAATCAAGTGTCTCCTACCAGAGTTACATACTATGAAAATTAAACTCATGGGGTTTACATAGTCATCTGAATCCCTGAGATTGTATTACAGCCTGTAATTGACTCCAGTCTAGCTGTTATTTTATATAATATGCAGTAAGGTTACAGTTTTAATACAGTGTGCAGCAATGAATTACTAATGCAATCAGAATGCTTTGCTTAGAAATTTGGGCGCACCCATTATTGGGGGGGCTCAGGGGCACGGGGTAAGTACCCTGCGGCAGAATGGTGAGGTCCGAAGCCCAATATCCACTGGCAATGATCAAGGAGGAGCGGTAAGTGGATCTGGGGTTGGGGGCGCGAGACAATGGGGGGGGGTCAAGGCCCTGTCGACGCGGGGGTCAGGGGTCGGGGGTCGGGATCGGGGGCGATCGGGAGGATGGTTAAATGTAGAGTTCTGCTCCCGTCTCCACATTCAGCTAAGTTACTTGCCTTCCTTTTTTAGCAGGCAATCCCTAGGGTTGGTTTCCCTGAGTGTAGCCCACGATGGGGCTGGCTGCCTCGAGGCAAACCAGTCTTGGAGGGGACCTCAAACAGGCGTTAGGCCCCCTATTTGCCAATGAAAAGGGCCTAAAGCCTGCTTCAGGCATGGGTAAAGGACACCTCTTGTCTATCCTTATCCAATATGGCAGGCGGCACACTTCCAGCCACAAGTGTAGTTTTCATTTGTACCTCTGCTGCTTGGCTGAATTTATTCTCACCCTTAATAACTTCCCCTTTAAGTCCACACACTTTCTCCAGATCAAAGATGTCACTGTGAGAACCCACATGGATACCCAATATGCTTGACCTTTTGTAGGATATATCCAGAATACGCCTTATTCAAATCCTAAGCAGGCCCATTCCCTGATCTCTCCCCAGTTACGCTATTATTGGTATTGCTTCCAGCTCTTACTCTGGCCTGGAGAAATTTATTGACCATGCTTACCATTCTCTGACCTTTACATTGTCCATCTCTGGCTCTATCCTTCCTTTTACCTGTGCAAGGTGGCAATGGCCTATCCACAGATATCTACTTCCAGTCCATAGGCGCCCTACATTGGATAACCATTTCCATTATGTCCTCACGTTTTCAACCCCTTCCCAATTATATCCTGACCTTTCCGTCTTCCATTGTTCCAACTAAGGTCAACACAAACTTCAGGAACGCTACTAAGAAAATATATTGCGAATTGGATGCAGGACCCCATTTTAACCCCCTGCGTTCCACTAGAACGGGACGTTACCATGGGGTTGTTTACATACCGCCAATTTACCTCCTGGGTTTGCGGAGTCGTGTGAGGTGCTAAGGCGGGGGCCTCTTAAATATTTAAAAATCGGGGTCCGATGATGTCATTCTGGCCCCCACACCTCACTCATGCTCCGAGTTAAAATCACCTCACTCTCGGGACGTGGGCGTCGCTGGCAAGGCCAGCATTTACTGCCCATCTCTAGTTGCCCGGAGAAGGCGGTGGTGGGCCTTCTTCATGAACCGCTGGTAGCAGTTTGATACAACTGAGTGGCTGGCTGGGCCACTTCAGAGGGCGGTTAAGAGTCAACTACTTTGGTGCGGTGTTCGATCATGGTGACTCCACCTGACTCAGAAGAGATCTAATTGGCTGTGGTCCAATCACTAGGATCCGGCCTACTGCTCCAGAAGGTTGGACTCCATTGCAATAGAAGTTGCTCTCTTCTCTTCATTTGTCCAGTCCTGAATTGGAGTCTCCACCCAAAATGTTCATCTGCCTTCTCTCTTTTCAGACGATGGCGGACGTGCTGCGCCTTTTTTTTTTAACGCATAAGGCCAAAGTTTGGTCGGCAAGACTACATCCATGAAGGCCTGAATAGGAGAGGGATAATGAGCACTCCCTTAGTATCACACTGGAAGGGCAACCCTGGAGTCCAATGGGCTCAAGTCCTGCAATAGTAACTCATACCACTCTACTAAAGTTTAATTGTGCATTATAAATTCTAATAATATAACAAGTGCCAGCCCCGCAGTGCAAGCTATATTAGTCCACACTGCTTGCAAATTAGCCAGCACTGGTTGGGAAGTGAATAACTTTTGAATCCCCACATGTTTTTTAATTGTTATTGTGCAGAAAAAAATAAGAAGAATTCTTCTTTTCAACACCTTTAAAGGCAATATTTAAAAGCTTCGCTCCACTTAACTCAGTAGTATAAGGCTCCTTAAAAGGAGCTATTAGTCCTATAGGCATTTAATCCACTCCTAAATTTATCAGCCGATGCCACAGCCAAACAAAATCTAAATTAATCTTTGGGAGTGCGGGGGGATCCCATATCATCTACATGATACTTGAAAACTGTTTACCTTCCTGTCCAAATACTTATGGGATAAATTAAAGTTCTCGGCATTGAATAAAAAAGCCAACGCTATAAAATACATAAAGTGCCTCTCCAAATTTTGCAGTGGACTCTGATAATCCCATCAAGAAAAATCATGTGAGCAGCATAACTGTGGGTCGAGAGATTTGGGGGCCAATGTGGGAAGGAGTTCTGTTGGGCCATTGCGTTTTTAACTTCGAAACTCCACTATTGCCGATTTTGAGGCAGTGGGGGTCGGGGCGGGGAAGACCATTGCTTTTGTTGCACACCGCATAGTTTTACATAAAGGTTTTCAGACATCCAGCTCGAGGTATTAATAGTGCAAGTTTGATTAGGCAAAGTAAATGTGATACCGTCTCATTTCTGACTATCCGATCCTTCAGGAGTAGAAAAGGGTTAACTTCCTAAAATAGATTGGGACTGGAGTACATAAGGGTCAGGTCTGCTTTCCCCGTTACCCATTGCTTATTCCTCAGCCACCTCCTAATTTTTGCAGCCCTCTCACCACCGTGCTGATCACAATTCAAGGTAAGTCGCTCGCCTGCATTTTTACAACGGGAAATCTTGGGGTACAAAAGAGAAGGACTGAGGGGAAGATTAGAGCAAAGATTTTGGAGCGATCAGGCGCAATGTTTAAAAATAAAGGGGAAAGGGGCAAGGAAAGAACCAAAAGGAAAGAGGATTTGTAAAGGGCAAGAATTTTCTTTTAAAAAAGGACTTAGAGAGAAACAGAAAGGGATAAATACAAAGGCGAAGGAAGGAATGAGGGAGAGAGCAGGAAAGGAAAAATGGAAAGAAGAGCAAGTGAGAGGAAAAGAAGGGGAAAAAATCAGAAGGAGAAACATAAAAGGGGGATAAGAAAAGTCAAGAGATTTAAATTAAAGGCAACATCTATAAATAAAATGTTTTATTGAAGTGTTATTTGAGAGACAAAGCAATAAGAGAAAAATAAAATGGATTTCAGCGCTGGCAGGTATTTTTTGATTACAGGTGAGGGCGGATATTTTTCGAAATAAAATAATCAATGGAATTTTAGCAGAAATAAAATAAATTCTTAGGAATCACTGAACTTTTTAAATCGTACCTCTGAGTATTATTTTAGTTTGTAATTTAACTAATAGAAATCTGATTCCATCCACTGTAAGTCTCAGACTTCATTTTAAGAATTATATTTGGGGAATTGGGAATTTCAAACCAAAAGTTAGAACCAACAGTGTTTTTTTTAGAGTTTGTGAAATCTGATTCAAAATTGGATGATTTTTTTTTAAGATGGTTGGACAGCTGAAAGAGAGAATTTTTATTTATATTAGAGTCATTTCTATTTTATAAATAGTCAACGGGGATAATTTTTACTTTGAGCAATGGTGTAAAATGGAAGATAGCGAACGCACTCTCATTATACACCCCGTCCGACTTTCCCTCCCATTAACCTCAGTTGAAAGGAAATTTGGGCATGAGGTACAATGGCGGTAAATTCAACATCGCTCATTTTACACCACAAATCGTCCCCAATATTTCATCAGTTAACATGTTCTGGAAGGGGATGTTTTCTGAGGGAGTTTTGTTCTGAGGGAGGGGGAAAGAGGAGGGACCAACATGGCCCCAAAAGCTTGTGGTGAGGAAAGCAGCCCGGTAATGGCTAGTAAATCTCTTTGGGGCAAAGTTGTGCTCCGCCTCAGAAACTGGCACCTGCCCGTGCAAGCGGGCATGTCTGACAGAAATTCCATTTGAGCTGGGTGAAGTGCTCGGAGACAAGGACGCAGGTGTCCTGGTGATTGTCTTCAAAGGGACTTTGTGCTGAAGAGTATTTCGCAAACCACCAAACGCTACGAGGCTGCGCCAAAACACGCCATTGTGTTTCAAAAATCTCATCTCATTTGCATCGTCGTGATGTGTAGCTGCTCTGGCTGTTCTTCCCTCCCCGCGATCAAGGCAGTGCCTCTTTACAGGTGGTACTAACTGATAAGATAGGACCTGTGACAGATGATGCTGCGGTGAATCATTGTTCTCAAAGGATCTGTCCGCGTTGACTTACCGTGTGTAGTTTAGTTAGCCTAAAACAGCATCAATATTTGAATAGCATAAATCGTCCGTAAGACCCAGGGACATGATGGCTTAGCGTGTCCATATACAACTCCCTGTGCGCCCTGGGCTGGTACGTCACCGTGGATTCATCTTGGCGTCCCCCACCCCCCCCCGAAATAGGAGCTTATCTTTTCAACTGTGCCAGGATGTTCTCAATGACACCCCTGTTGGCTGGCTGAGGAATGGCACCAGCTGGCAGCATTGCAGGCCAATTTCCCATATGTCTTCCCACCAAAGATTGGGATGTGGCACAATTAAAGAAAGCAGGAAAAAAAGCAATCAAGTTTAAGAGAATCAAAAAAGAACACCTAACTTGCTCCCTCTAAGCATTGCTGTGGCTCAGTTGGCAGCACTCTCGCTTCTGAGTTAGAAGGTTGTAGGTTCAAGCCCCACTCCAGAGACTTGAGCACAAAAATCCAGGCCAACACTCCCAGTGCAGTACTGAGGGAGTGCTGCACTGGTGGAGGTGCTGTCTTTTGGATGAGACGTTAAACCGAGGCCCCCGACTTCCCTCTCAGGTGGATGTAAAAGATCCCATGGCACTATTTCTTAGAAGAGCAGTGGGGGGTTCTCCCCGGTGTCCTGGCCAATAATTATCCCTCAACCAACATCACTAAAAAAAAACACGATTATCTGCTCATTATCACAGTGCTGTTTGTGGGATCTTGCTGTGCAAATTGGCTGTCGCGTTTCCTACATTGCAACACTGACTACACTTCAAAAGTACTTCATTGGCTGTGAAGCACTTTGGGACGACCTGAGGTCGTGAAAGGTGCTATATAAATGCAAGTCTTTCTTTTCACCCTATGGAAAGTGAGTTAGGGGGCAATCTCAACTCATTCCTTGTGGGAATGGGCCCACTGACTCTACTAACTGGCAGTCTCACTCAGAGAGATGGCATGGGGTAGCTGGTGTGCGTCAAGTGGGAAAATCAAGTCGGTGCACTAGTGGGTGTATTTTCAGAGGTCGGGGCTGAGGCACGTTGGGGAACGGAGGGAGTTTCATGTTGCGTTTTACCTGACCTGTCCAGTATCGAAGCAGGGGAGCCCCTAATGTTGACACTGGGTGCCTGAAATGAAAAGTGTTCCATTCCTACAGTGTTAACACTCCCTCGCCTTTACGAGCCCGAAACTCACAGCTACCAAAAAAATAAATAAGGAAAGTCTAAAATGACAGTGAAAGCTGCCCAGCTAGCTTGTCTCCCACAAATATCCAAGAGATTCCAATCGCAATAACTGAAATTAAGCAAAATGCATGACACAGTGGCCTGAAAATTGAGCCACAACCATTTTTGGTTGCGCGGGGGGCTTAAGACAGGGACCCCCGCGCCTGAGTGGTGAGGCCCAAGGTTATCCTGATATTGGGCCTAGGGCCTCATTTTAATGTTCCCGGCAAAGCATGAGGAGCCCGCCGGTTAAGAGGACTCCAAGTTTAGGCCGCTGCTAGCGCCATAGCGGCCCTCAGGTAAGCATCGTCAGGGCCACTGGTTGTGCCGAGTCCGGGGGTCAGGAGAGGAGGTCGGGGGGGAGGAGGTCAGGAGCAGCTGCGATCGGGAGAGGGGTTAAATGTGGTGTCGGGAAGAGCAGGAGTGCTTACATTCCGGTAAGTTACTTACCCTTTTTTTGTTGCAGGCGATCCTTGGGCTGGTTTCCCCCGAGTGTAGGCCACAATGGCGCCGGCTGCCTCAAGGCAAACCAGTCTTGGCGAGGGGGCCTCAAACAGGCGTTAGGCCTCTTATCCGCATATGCAAAGGGCCTAACGCCTGCTTCAGGCATGGGTAAAGGACGCCTCTTGTTTGGCGGGTGGCGCACCTCCGGCCGGAAATGTGCGCACGCTCCCTGCCCACCATACTGGGGCCTTAGTAGTCCGACTGCCGCCCGAAAAAAGGCACTACATGGACCAATTTCTAGGCCAACAATTCAGGAGGCTGCCTTCGGTTAATTTTGGACCAGATTGCCCGTTTTTTGAATTTTTGGCAGTCTGGACATGTTAAAACATGAACGGGACTATTTTTCAAATTGAAGTATTTCCCCTTCACATACTTCGGTGTCTTGCAACAGGAAGATAATTGTTTAACAGGGTTAACAATAAATTTTCATCAGCAATAAAGCAAGCATTAGGACGCCAATCTTCTACCCAGCTCCTACGCAGTGCCCCATCCGGTTTTGGGCTCAGCAACAGATGGTAACTGTGCAGCCCTACAACGCTCCGAGATCTCTGCACTCCTCCAATTCTGGCCTCTTGCGCATCCCTGATTTTCATCGCTCCACCATTGGCGGCCGTGCCTTCAGCTGCCTCGGTCCTAAACTCTGGAATTCCCTCCCTAAACCTCTCCTCCTCTCTACATCTCTCTCCTCCTTTAAGACCCTCCTTAAAACCTATCTCTTTTACCAAGCTTTGGATCACCTGTCCTAATATCTCCTTATGTGGCTCGGTGTCAAATTTTGTTTGATAATCGCTCCTGTGAAGCACTTTGGGACATTTTACTACGTTAAAGGCGCTATATAAATGCAATTTGTTGTTGTTGGGAGCTTGTGATTTGCGTGTCTGCTGGGTCAGCGTCCGATGAGCTTTGGTTGCACAACAATGACTTTGTGGGTTGCCATGATGATGAGGCCCACTCTGGTGTGGTGCTCCTGCAAGTTAGGCAGCTTTTCATGTGCCAGCAAGCACAAATGGCTGTAGACTAAGTATGGGAGCCATATTTAACACAAGAATTCATCTCCTTTGCTGTCCTATAGTTCATTGTCCCAAGTTAAGCCCATTGTTGAGGTAGGTGGGACTCACTCTAACACCAGCTCCGTTTATCGCTGCCTGGATTCAGTTTGCAGGAAGCACAGGCACTGACTAACGTTTGGGACTATGTGACGCCTCAGAAGGCCACTTAAGCTGATAGCCGAAGGTGAGAATGGAGTAAGGCAGAGCGGGGAGGGGAGAGAACATCTCATTGCCTATCTGACAGTTCTATCACCTTCCCTCTATTTTACGGTTACTTTTAATTTGAGATTTATTTTTGATCCTATCTTGGCAGTGCGATGTCAACCATTGCTGGACCTGTTAATGGATAACAGAAAAGCCACAGACGGAAAACATCAGGGTTTTTAACCTCTCTCCCTCCTTCACATTTGGTGTTGAGTGTCCACAAGGCCATGGCTGGGCTACCACAGCTCACTAGACATGGTCTCTGTAGGCACACTGAATGCCAATGGCGTTCCAGTTGCTTCAGGATCAATCGAGCAGGTGTAGTTCCGCATGTTTACTTTGCTGCAATAGGAGGGATTAATCTGGAGACAGAGTCATTGACTTGTATTCTTGTTGGGTGTATGATGCCATCAGTTCCCTGGCAGTTAGGTCTTTAATACTTAGAAGTGCAGCCAACAGGAGATCAGCCTTTGGCTCCACTCCACCAACATAAAACCTCCAGCCATTGGCTTTATTCCATGAACCTTATTGTTTTCCACCTGTGTTGCTGATGTTACCCGTTACCAGCTCCAGCAACAGGTGTTGGTCGCCCAGTCAAAGCCTGCGCTGGCGATATGTGGAATATGTTTGTCATATGAACCTCGACGCGGTCATTATTTTCCAGCCATAGAATTGATGGCTTTACTCTAACTGTACACAAGTCGGCAATTGAATGAAGTGGGCACCTATTAAACACATGATGGTAACAAATCTAAACAATAAACAGATTCCAAAGAAAAAAATCGCAGGGCTATGGGGAAAGGGCAGGGGATTGGGGACTAATTGGATAGCTCTTTCAAAGGCACGATGGGCCAAATGGACTCCTTCTGTGCTGTATGATTCTATGAACAGGTATATGGAGGCTGCACCTGCAAATTTAAAAAAAATTAGCTTCTTTTTTTCTTCTAATTTTCCGTTCCTGAAGAAGCTGCCTCTTGCTGGGATGCGGTTCCAGATTGCTTGTAGCTCTCTGGTTCCTTGTCCGAATGGTCATTCTTCACGAGCGAACCAGGATAGTTGAGTGACACCGGGCTATTCGGCTGCAGAGAGCATCACAGCTGAGCCCGATCCTGTCCTCACCCAATATCCATAAACGCACAGTTTTCAGCAGGTTGTCACTGGCTTCCGATCAGCGTTTAGAATCCTTGCTGATCTTCTAGCCTGGTGGACTGGGGCCAATTGCAATGTCCCAACTGGGATCAGCTAACTCAGCACAAACTAGGGATCAGACTTCAGGCATTTATGGCTATACGCCACGCCACTAGGTTTACGCCTTGGCTCAATGGGTAGTACTCTTGCCTCAGAGTCAGAAGTTCATGGCTTCAAGTCCCACGCTGGAGGCTTGAGCACAAAATCGAGGCTGACACTTCAGTACAGCCCTGTGGGAGTGCTGCACTGTCAGAGGTGCCGTCTTTCAGATAAGACATTAAAACCAAGGGCCCATCTACCCTCTCAGGTGGATGTAAAAGATCCCATCACACTATTCAAAGAAGAGCAGGGGAGTTCTCCCTGGTGTCCTGGCCAATATTTATCCCTCAACCAACATCACTAAAAAAAATTATCTGGTCATTGCTGTTTGTGGGAGCTTGCTGTGCGCAAATTGGGCTGCTGCATTTCCTACATTACAACAGTGTCTGTACTTCATTGGCTGTAAATTGCTTTGGGGGCGTCCTGAGGTTGCAAAAGGCGATATATAAATGCAATTTCTTTCATATGATACATTTACCCACTAAGCCTTGAGGAGAGCTGTGGAACTCCCAATTAAGAATCAAATAACAAAACTATAATTGATATTCTTTTAATTAAATTTTTGTCATAGTTTTGCAAACATTGACTGTAGATTACAATATGAAGGAACTGTCTGCCAGGAGCTCTGTGAACACTAATGTTTTAAATAGCTAGTGGCTGCAGCACCTTGGATTACTGCCCACAGCCACTGATGTTTGTCTAACTCTCTTGTGTAGTTGGACATCCAACTAAGTTTTTGATGGCACGAACTGTTTGAAGAAAAATAGTTTTGAATAATTTGCAGAAGAAAAAGCAAAGAATTATTAAAGGTGGTCCTAATTGGGGAGAGTCGTTCTCTAAAGAAGGGAGGTCCTATCGGACAGAGATTTCCCTCTTCAAAGGTGGTCTTTCTGTTAGTAATTCTCTCTTTAAGGAGGTCCTTTCTGATGGACTTTCCTTGTTCAAAGGAGGTCCTGCCAGCTATGTCTTTAAGCAGGCACAATACGCACAGCTTAAGGCAGGCAGCTGTTTTATTGAGATGCCTTCAATCAAAATATTCTGCCCACATAGACCCAGCCCCATGACAATTTTAACTCTTTCAGTCCTGGAAGACCATCCCCCTTCTGGACCATGTGTCAGCTGTGGCTCAGTGGGTAGCACTCCTTGCCTCTGAGTCAGAAAGTTGTGGGTTCAAGTCCCACTCCAGAGATTTGAGCACCTAATCTGGGCTGATACCGAGGGAGTGCTGCACTGTCTCTCAGATGAGACTGAAACTGAGGATCTATCTGCCCTCTCAGGTGGACATAAAAGATCCCATGGCACTATTTGAAAAAGAGCAGGGGAGTTCCTGCTGGTGTCCTGACCAATATTTATCCCTCAACCGATATCACCAAAACAGGTTATCTGGTGATCATCACATTGCTGTCTGTGGGACCTTGCCTGCTAGGTTTCCCACATTATAACAGTGACTACACTTCAAAAGTTATATGGTTATAAAGTGCTTTGGGATGTCCTTAAATCAATAAAGACGCAACGCAAATGATTTCTTTCTTATCTTTTGTTGCAAAGAATATGTAGACAGATAATTTTGTAAATTTATAATGATGAATAGATTATTATTACCATTATGACGACTTGAGACATCTATACCATTTAGCAGTATGTATTTTGGAATTTTTGAAATAAATAATTTTTTTTTAAAAATTGCCTTTCCTCCCCTCCCTCAAACTAAGGCACTTACGTCAATCCTCTCTGACTTGGGGATTTGGATGGTTTGGGCCTCCCCTGCCAGCATCATTAATAGACCCCCTTTTCCTAACCCCACCTCCGCCACTCTGTGCAGCTGGTATTGACTTGGCTCATACCTCTGGCTCCTCAGCATTAAAGCAAATGGCTGGAATGTGAGCCTGGGATTCCCAGTTGACAAGACACCACAATAATCTATGACGACATCAATTCCAACCACTCCTGACTTACTTCCACAGAGAAATACCATTCCCGTCCCTCACCCTTCGAGGGCTCACATTCTATCTGAGTGCCAAACCAAGACCAGGCCAAGGTTCTGTAATTCATACAGAATTTATATAGCACCTTTCAGGACTTCAGGATGTCCCAATTATGTTCTTTTCAAAATGTAGACACTGTTGCAATTTGCCCCACAAACAGCGATGACCAGATAATCTGTGTTTTAGTGGTGTTGGTTGAAGATTGAGGCACAGGTGTTAGAAGGAATGTAACCACATCGATAGAGGGGTGGCAGAAAGTAGAGTCACGTCCAATGGATGTTTTCTGGATTGGTGGGATTAGGGAAGTGGTGTGCTCCAGGGATCTGTGCTGGGACCTCCTGCGTTTTTTCATTTCAGTTAAATCATTTGGACATGAGCGCAAGAGGAAAGATAATTGAATTTGGGCAGTAATACCAGGTTAGGAGGCACGGCAAACTATGAGGGAGGTTGCAGGAGATCTCAGGGACACATAGAAAGATTAGTGGAATGGGAAGCAAGACAGCTAATGCAGTTTAATCCAGAGAAATGCAAAGCAGTACATTTTGGGGCAAACATTACAAAAATGACGGAGAGAAAAAGAACCACTGGGTCCAGCTAGCCTGTCTAATATAGTTGTGATGCCCTATGCAACACTATACAGAGACTCCCTACTTACCCAGAGCCATGTAATCTACTGGGAGAGGCAAAAACCCAACTAAAAACCCAGGCCAATTAGGAAGAAAAAATCTGGGAAATTCCTCTTTGACGCCTTTAGGCGATCGAAATTAGTCCAAAACATAGCACTGCATATATGAAAAACCAAATGATAATCTGGGTTTTGCAGCAAGGAAATGATATTCAATTTGTACAAGGCTAATTCTCAGGCCATGGTTGAGCTATGGAAAAAGTACAGCAAAGATTCACTCCAATTTTTTTATTATTCGTTCATGGGATGTGGGCGTCGCTGGCGAGGCCGGCATTTATTGCCCATCCCTAATTGCCCTTGAGAAGGAGGTGGTGAGCCGCCTTCTTGAACCGCTGCAGTCCGTGTGGTGAAGGTTCTCCCACAGCGCTGTTAGGTAGGGAGTTCCAGGATTTTGACCCAGCAACGATGAAGGAACGGTGATATATTTCCAAGTCGGGATGGTGTGTGACTTGGAGGGGAACGTGCAGGTGGTGTTGTTCCCATGTGCCTGCTGCTCTTATCCTTCTAGGTGGTGGTGGACGCAGGTTTGGGAGGTGCTGTCGAAGAAGCCTTGGCGAGTTGCTGCAGTGCATCCTGTGGATGGTACACACTGCAGCTACTGTGTACCGGTGGTGAAGGGAGTGAATGTTTAGGGTGGTGGATGGGGTGCCAATCAAGCGGGCTGCTTTGTCCTGGATGGTGTCGAGCTTCTTGAGTGTTGTTGGAGCTGCACTCATCCAGGCAAGTGGAGAGTATTTCATCACACTCCTGACTTGTGCCTTGTAGATGGTGGAAAGGCTTTGGGGAGTCAGGAGGTGAGTCACTCGCTGCAGAATACCCAGCCTCTGACCTGCTCTTGTAGCCACAGTATTTATATGGCTGGTCCATTTAAGTTTCTGGTCAATGGTGACCCCCAGGATGTTGGTGGTGGGGGATTCGGCGATGGTAATGCCGTTGAATGTCAAGGGGAGGTGGTTAGACTCTCTCTTGTTGGAGATGGTCATCGCCTGGCACTTGTCTGGCGCGAATGTTACTTGCCACTTATCAGCCCAAGCCTGGATGTTGTCCAGGTCTTGCTGCATGCGGGCTCGGACTGCTTCGTTATTTGCGGGGTTGCGAATGGAACTGAACACTGTGCAGTCATCAGCGAACATCCCCATTTCTGACCTTATGATGGAGGGAAGATCATTGATGAAGCAGCTGAAGATGGTTGGGCCAAGGACACTGCCCTGAGGAACTCAGGCACCAGGAATGAAAGGTTATTGTTATGGAGAAAAATTGGGCCTTTTTTCCCCACTGGAAAAGAAATTAAAGGGGAAATTTAATCAAAGTGTTCAAAATTCTGAGAGGTTTTGCAAGGGTAAATAGCGAACGATTGGCAATTCAATAATAAGAGGATGTGAACAAAGAGGGAAGTTAAAAGAACTTTTTGGCACAGAATGTTTTTAAAACAAAGCATGCCTTGCCATTTAGGCGGAGATTATATACAATTTAAAAGGGAATTGGATAAGTATTTGAAAAGGGAGTGTAGAAAAGAATGTGAGGAAAGGGATTGCACTAGGCAGCTTCAGTTGAAGAGCCAGCGCCAGCATGGACATGATGGGCTGAATGGCCTCCTTCTGTGCTGTAATTTCTATGATTATTGGGACGGGGAAGCAGAGCTGAGTGAGTTGGCAAGAAACATTAAAAACTATTAATACGTCTTTTTTTCAACAGCTGCAAACATGCCCATGACAAAGTTCCTTGCAGCAGCTGACATCAGCAAGGCCCTTAGTGCTTTCCAAAGTAAGTGGAACCCTGTACTTCTTCTTTCTCTCTCAATTCATCAATTTTGTCTTTCGTTTTTTCTTTCTCTCTCAATTCATCAATTTGTCTGCTTTTTTTTTCCTTTCTCTCTCTCTCCAACAAACTGGAGTTTAATTTCTGCGGGGGCCCTTCTGTCGGTCCACCGTAACTTCATCGGAAGAACGGCAGCAACGACGTAAAAATGGCGCAAATGCCGTTTGTGTCGTTTTCCTGGGGTTTCCGCGCCTCTTCCGCCCCTGAGGAAATTCACTACCGTTCAACTTAGCTGTAGCTCACTCTGTTGGGTGGTCCATGTGTGGACATTGGGTAAAGGGCTTGGAACAACTGGAAAGTGGTTGGTTACAGGGTTGGAGTTTATAAGGTTTATAAAGAGTAGGCCTAGAATCAGATTATTCTCTTTCTTCAAACTTTGACGGTCAGATGGTCATTGAAAACTGTACGTCTATCTAAACTACCGGAACAGGTAGATAGGGCCTTAGTTTGATGTCCCATCTAAAGGGCACACCTCCAATAATGCAACACTCTCTCAGTACTTCACTAGTGTCAGCCTAAATTATGAACTCAAGCCACGGCCTTCTGACCTAGAGGCAAGAGTGTTATCAACGGACCCAAGCTACAAGGTGCAGACCCAAGCTGCAAGTGTCATATGGACCAGGAAAGTCCTAAATTTGATGCCTAGCCTGTGCTGGATTAATTGGTCTTCACTCTAGAGGCAGGATGTTACAACGTCCGTGAATGCAACTGGTTAGGGTCAGGGAGAAAAAAATCAGCCCAGGTTCCTGTTCCTGTTCACTCTCCATTGACCCTAGGTGAATATAGGGTGAGAACAGGATTGAGTCAATCACCATCAGCGCTCATCCCTGCAGGAAGGTCACATGAGCAAGGAACCAGGGGGTCGTTGGTGCCTACGAGAGGGGGAAACAAAGAAAGTTAGAGGATACGACTAGACATCTTGGTGTCCTCCATAAGCTGCTTTAATGTCCTTAATTGCAAAGTTTGAAAAGAAAGGTGTCTGCCTCATGACCGTACCTCATTTACGTGATTTCTAGCTCCTGGGAGCTTTGATTACAAGAAGTTCTTTCATTTGGTCGGCCTGAAGACCAAGACCCCTGCACAAGTGAAGGAAATCTTTAAGATCCTTGACCAAGATCAGAGTGGCTACATTGAAGAGGAAGAGCTCAAGTAAGTCCCAGATGCACAGAAAGCAAAGCTCTTCTTTAGACACTGGCATCCTTCTGATGGGGCATCACATTTATGGCAATAATGGGTCAGAATTTCTCCAACTAACTTATGGGAAGTGGGTAGAGATCCATTATGCCCATTTAGTGCCCCCATCTAATTTTGCAGTTAATTATAATAAAGCTAGGCCTGCCTGGTCATGCCAGTTAGAAGCTTATGCAATATCCTAGTCTTTATGCTGGTACAGGGCTCAGTCATGTGCCCACCCATATCAGATGGCCATCTAGGGCTGCCAGTGTGTGCTGTGTAAGAAAGTGCATTTCGAGGGCCTGTAGTAAGATTTGAGGTGGCACTCGTCAACAATGTCAAGTACTATAAAGGGGGCAATAATGGAAGGTGGGCCTGTTGAAGGTAGTTTGAGCAATGGAGAAGTGGGGAATCTTTGTTTGAAATTACAGGAAACAGCGAAGTTTTGATTGTCAATGGGCAAAGAAAAGAAAAATTGAGTCCGACAAGTTGGGGAAACTGCTGGAGAGGGCAGTGGCATCTCTCATTTTGTTTTCTTCTTGACAGATCTGTGCTAAAGGGCTTTGCACCCGAAGGAAGGGAACTCTCTGACAGTGAAACTAAGGCGTTACTTGCAGCCGGGGATGAGGATCACGATGGTAAAATTGGAGCAGATGGTACGTATTTGATGCTGATGGTCAGCAATCTGAGACACCGGAGACATAGGTCATGGTGACAATTATTGGTCTGCATGTGTGTGGCTCTGAATGTACTTTCTTCCCCATCCACCCATGGCCATTTTCCTCCCCTCCTCTTTTGAAGGCACTGACTCATGCTCCACGTACACTGGCCCTCTTTCGGTACCTCATCAAAGTGGGATATTCTTCACGCATGAGTGGGACATCGAATGTTGGCAGGTTATTGTACAGAGGAGGACCACACAACCAAGCCAGGTTGTCCATTAGCACACAGGAAGGGTCACTTATAACAATTAGAATTAGAAACCCTGGGTAATTCTCCCAACCCCTGGCCTAGGGGGGCTAAGGCCAGTTGTAGCAGAGATCAACAAGCAGTACAAACTCGGGGCGGGGGTCAAGCTTTGGTCACCCTTGAACCTGGGAACTTTTTGATCTGTGTTGCTCGGTGCCACAAAGGGCAGCTCACCAACTGAGCCATCAATGTCTTATTTAAGAACCCAGGGATAGAAATGAGTGTGGGTCCGTTTTCTTGGCCCAGACTTGGTGCTGTGCACGCAGTGTGAGCACCAACAGAGAGGCCCGAAGCCAGCTCGAGAATGGGCCTCAGGCCTCATCTGAATGTTCCGGACGAGCTGCCAGCGCCTTTCACATCTCCACAGGCCGCTCGCCCTGCTCCAGGACTGAATTTCAGTCCACCCGCCTCACCTGCCAAGCCCTCAGGTAATAGAGCTCTTTAAAATTATGAAGGGATTCGATAGGGTCGACATAGGGAAGATGTTTCCACTTGGGGTGGGGGGAGGGGTCGGGAGTCCAGAATTAGGGGTCATAAATATAAGATAGTCACTAATAAATCCAATAAGGAACTCAGGAGAAACTTCTTTACAACAACAACTTGCATTTATATAGCACCTTTGACGTAGTAAAACATCCCAAGGTGCTTCACTGCAGCGTTATCAAACAAAATTTGACACCGAGCCACATAAGGAGATATTAAGATAGGTGACCAAAAGCTTGATCAAAGAGGTAGGTTTTAAGGAGCCTCTTAAAGGAGGAGAGACTGGTAGAGAGGCGGAGAGTTTTCGGGAGAGAATTCCAGAGCTTAGGGCCTAGGCAGCTGAAGGCATGTTCATCAATTGTGGAACGATTAAAATCGGGGACGCGCAAGAGGAAAGAATTGGAGGAGTGCAGAGGTCTCAGAGGGTTATAGAGCTGGAAGAGCTTTAAGAGATAGGGAGGGGTTGAGGCCATTGAGGGATTTGAAAACAACGATGAGAATTTTAAAATCGAGGTGTTCCCGGACGGGGAGCCAATGTAGTCAGCGAGCACAGGGGTGATGGGTGAACTTGGTGCGAGTTAGGATAGGAGCAGCAGAATTTTGGATGAGCTCAAGTTTATGGAGGGTGGAAGATGGGAGGTAGCCAGGAGAGCAATGGAATAGTCGAGTCTGGAGGTGACAAAGGCATGGATGAGAGTTTCAGCAGCAGATGAGCTGAGGCAGAGGCGGAGATGGACGATGTTACGGAGTTGGAAGTTGGCGGTCTTGGTGATGAAGCGGATATGTGGTCCGAAGCTCATCTCAGGGTCAAATAGGACGCCAAGGTTGCAAACAGTCTGGTTCAGCCTCAGTCATTGGCCAGGGAGAGGGACAGAGTCGGTGGCTAGGGAACGGAGTTTGTGGCGGGGACCAAAGACAATGGCTTCGGTCTTCCCAATATTTAGTTGGAGGAAATTTTTGCTCATCCATGTCGGACAAGCAGTGTGACAAATGGGAGACAGCGGAGGGGTCGAGGGAGGTGGTGACGAGGTAGAGCTGGGTGTCGTCAGCGTACATGTGGAACCTGACATTGTGTTTTTGGATGATGTCACCGAGGGGCAGCAATTAGATGAGAAATAGGAGGGGGCCAAGGATAGATCCTTGGGGGTCTCTAGAGGTAACAGTGCGGGAGTGGGAAGAGAAGCCATTGCTTTACCCAGCGAGTGGTTAGAATGTGGAACTTGCTACTGCATGGAGTAGTTGAGGCGAATAACATAGATGCATTTAACCGGGATGCTAGATGTACATGAGGGAGAAAGGAATAGAAAGATATGCTGATAGGGTGAGATGAAGTAGGACGGGAGGAGGCTCGTGTGGAGCATAAACGCCGCCATAGACCAGTTGGGCCGAATGGCCTGTTTCTGTGCTGTAACAGGGGGCGCGAGTGGGGTGCGATCGTTAGGACTGTGTAATCGGGGGGAACCACTGCTGCTCCTCCTGGCTCCAAAGAAAGGTTTTTTTTAAATTATAAATAAAGTCACCTTTTATAGGCACTGACCCTGCTCATCGGGGACCTTCAACAGGCGTTAGGCCTTTAATTGACTTAAAAAATGCAACCCACAAATTTAGCAGTGGGACCAACGCCTGCGCAGTTCGAGCACAGGCCAACCCACTGCTAAATTGGTATATACTTTGCACCCATTTATGTCGAGAAAGTGGAACAATCCACTGGGAGTTTTAAAATTGGAGGTACATTTTCAGATTTCTTCTCAGTGAATGCGTTGGTTGGCTATTCAAGCACAGGGTGCATCACAGACTCTTGCACATCCCCAATTTCCACCATTGGCGGCCGTGCCTTCAGCTGCCTAGGCTCTAAGCTCTGGAATTCCCTCGCCAAACCTCTCCACCTCTCTCTCCTCATTTAAGAAGCTCCTTAAAACCTACCTCTTTGACCAAACTTTTGTTTACCTGTCCTAATATCTCCTTATGTGGCTGGGTGTCAAATTTTGTCCAATAACGCTCCTTTGTAGCACCTTGGGATGTTTTACTACGTTAAGGGCCCTATATTAATGCAAGTTCTTGTCCCTGAAACAGAATTAACTGAAGTTTTTAAAAGGGAGATGGATACTTACTTGGGAAGGATGGGTGTTAGGGATATGGGAATAGGACGGGGAATTGGGAACTAAAAAGATAAAGAGTCACCATAGCTAACAAAATGGCGGAGCAAGCTCCAGGGGCAAAATGGCCGACTCCCGTTGCTACGTTTGGTGAGTCATTTAAAAGTTTCAATTTGACGACTTAATTCATTGTTTTTTTTTCCTTTACAGAATTTGCAAAGATGGTGGCTGAAGCATAAAACATCGAAACCAAATCAATCCTCCTTTACCCCTCACTGTTAGAATTCACAAAAAACCCCCGGAGAAAACCTCAGTTAATTAATGTCCATATAGTTCCTTCTATTTATTTGTACATTTTATACTTGTGTTTGTGCCGGAAGATGCTGTCAAACAAATAAATGTCAAAGAATAATTTGGTCCCACAGCACGGCCACTGTGTGCTTCATTTTGTCGCCGTGCGTTACAAGTTGGCTGGAGATAAGCCCGCTCCAAATTTTGCCTGATTAACCACAGGTCTAGGCTTTGCAATACAAATGTCCCAGTCTGTGCAGGAGGAACCCTCATCATCCGTGCTGACCTCTGACTCCTGATGAGGCAGGTGACCTACCTAACTGCCCGGTACCATTGCCTTGTCTGTAGCTGTGCAGTCTGGGGATTTGTCTGTCACATCAGGAGTCAGGAGGCAGCCAAGTGGAACCTGAATGACCTTTATAAAATTTGTTCTCGGGTTGTGGGCGACGCTGGCAGGGTCGCATTTATTGTCCATCCCTGGCTGCCCTGAGAAGCTGGTGTTGGGCCTTCTCCTTGAACTACTGCAGTCCCTGTGCTGTTGGTGGTCCCACAGTTTCGTGAGGGAACGAATTCCAGGACATTGACCCAGTGACGACGAAGGAACGGCGATATATGTCCAAATCAGGATAGTGTGTGACTTCGAGGGGAATTTGGAGGTGATGGTGTTCTTACAACATTGCTGCTCTTGTTCTTCTATGTGGTAGAGGTTGCAAAGGGGCTGTCAAAGTAATCTTGGTGAGTTGCTACAGTGCATCCAAGATCGTACATAGTGCAGACACAGTGAAACGGTGGTAGAGAGGCTGGATACTGAGTCCAGTGACAAGGGCACTAATCAAGTGAACTTGTCTGTTCTGGATTGTGCTGAGCTTCTTGAGTGTCGCTGCTGCTGTTCCCATCCAGGGGAGTATATTAGGGTGTTTTCTGCCTATTTTCCCCCTCAATTTCCTTCCCTAGTCCATCTTTAGCTGAAGATAGTCACTTATGCTGGAGTACGGTTCCATAGCCACTAGTGGCACTGGGTCCATCACAAATCGCCAAGGCTCACGCAGGAATGCGTCCAACAAGAGTTGGCAACCCAAGAACAACCAGGTCATTTTTCATGTGTGGCCCAGGGCAGTTTTTATTGGTGGGCTATTTTACCAACAAGCTCGGTCAGAGTCAAGCCCAGTCCTGCCCTGTTGCCAACCCTCCAGGATTGTCCTGGAGTCTCCAGGAATTAACGGTTAATCTCCAGGACACTGCTGCAAACAACCCAGGAGAAAAATCAAAGCAACATTAAAAAAAATTGTGTTCTTTGTTTTAATTTTCTTTGAACACCTTTGTTTATTAGTTATAAAAATATTGGAGAGGGCTGACAGTCAAGAATCATCCAGCCAGGTAAGAGTCTGTTCGCTCTCCAATTGGCGCGGGGAGGCG
The DNA here is from genome assembly GCF_035084215.1 of Heptranchias perlo. Taxonomy (NCBI): domain Eukaryota; kingdom Metazoa; phylum Chordata; class Chondrichthyes; order Hexanchiformes; family Hexanchidae; genus Heptranchias; species Heptranchias perlo. The sequence continues at coordinate 9,018,842 of NC_090364.1, forward strand.
GGGCCCCACGAGGATTGGCATGTCAGACGACCAACGGCGGGAGTGTGGGGGCGGGGAGGTTGGAGGCGGGCGGTCATGTGATGAAAACTCCAGGAATACGTCCAACAAGAGTTGGCAACCCAAGTCCCGTCCTGTCCCCGTCCAACTGATAGCAAGAAGAAGAATATTCCACTTTCATATAAATTACAAAACTGAAGAGAAATAATCATATTTACAAATACCTGGTTTTTATTTTGAGTGAACGGGGTGAAATATAGACGATTCACACTGGGAGAAGATCCAGTGCACTAACATGGGAGAGGTGGACCTCGGGGTCTACAAGGCAAAACTCTTACTTGGTAAAGGCTTACATGACTCTCTCATGCCTGTGGCGTTCCTCTCACTAACAGAGTAAACATGCAATCATCCACTGCCATCTTATAGCTCACTGATGAGTTACGCTGAATCTAATTGCTCGGATGTGTCCTCTTGAGCTCTCCAACCTTCAGTATTGATGGCTGAACGCCATCATTGACAATAGGATCGACTGCACCCTTTTGTACTACAGGAGATCTACCTGGAGGATAATGGGTGTTTTTGACTTGGTAGCACCCAATGTCTCAATGTCAAGGTGCATCTGTTGAGAAAAAATAAGAGATGGAGATAACGTGATACATTGCAGTGCTCAGCACTGGCTTAACCCAGGAATACCAGCCAACCTGCAGCCAGTGAAGCAAACCCAAGAGGCCCCAGTTTCTCCTGGAGCATCTTGCTTCACGCGACTGAAATATCTGGAGACACAAAGTAAGAATTAGGGCTGGATCTTCCTGTCATTGGAAGTATTGCGGCAGGGCTGGACTTCCATCTGCTGCTCTGAGCCCACCAGATCCCCAACCTGTTATCCTGGGTCGGGGCTCAATAGGCATGTAGGACAGGCTCACCCACCAACAAAAGGGATCCCGTCACTGTGGAGGTTGGGGGGGCGGGGGGTGCAGATGAGCCCCAAAGATTTTGGAAACTTTGGTACTGGAGCAAGGCCTTCAGCAGGAAAGTTTCTGGTGCCATTCTTGGGGAGAGAGGAGGCCACTACTGGGCTTTCTCCCTCCATCCAGCAACCCAGAGGCTTCACTGCCACTACTCCAGGGGACACCACCACCACCCTTCTGGGGCCGCTGGAGACAGCAGCCCGAAAGAAGGGAATTCAACCGGGAACCTGAGCCCTGCCTCTCCATCAGATGATGCGGTGGGCAGCGAAGGGGTGACTGGCAGCTTTCCCGGCAGAGGTGGGGATGGAAACATTGTTCAGAGGGGGAAATGGCAGAGGTCCTCGCCGTCAGATTTTTTGTCCCATCAATTGCCACCTGGTTTAGAAGACAATCCAGCCCTCGGTGGTTGACCTGGCATTTGCTGTAGGTTTTTACATTCATTTTTCCTGCTAATCAAGGTGAGGGATGTTAGTGCTGGAGATTGGATCAGTTTTCCACCTTGGCCAGCTAGCAGCCACTTCCAGATCAGATTAGATACGAGGAGAGATTGGATAGGCTGGGGTTGTTTTCCTTGGAGCAGAGGAGGCTGAGGGGAGACTTGATTGAGGTGTACAAAATTATGAGGGGCCCAGATAGAGTAAACAGGAAGTACCTGTTTCCCCTAGTGGAGAGTTCAAGAACTAGAGGACATAGATTTAAGCTGATTGGCGGAAGGATTAGAGGGGACATGAGGATAAACTTTTTTACCCAGAGGGTGGTGGGTGTATGGAATTCGCTGCCCGAATTGGTGGTAGAGGCAGGGACCCTCAACTCTTTTAAAAAGTACCTGGACCTGCACCTAAAGTGCTGTAAGCTGCAGGGCTACGGACCGGGTGCTGGAAGGTGGGATTAGAATGGGCACCTGGTTGTTCTTCGAGCCGGCGCGGACACGATGGGCTGAATGGCCCCCTTCTGTGCTGTATCTTTTCTCTGGTTCTATGGTTCTATAGTTACATGCAGAGTAAAGATCCTGAATTCTGCCCCAAGATGCCTCAACCCCACCCTCCCTCAGAAGGACCCTTCCCATTTTGTGGTCTCTCTGAGTGAGATTGCTGATGAGAAACAAACTGGAGGAAGTTTTGCGTTGTGGACACATGCCCGCTAGGAACTGAATTACGAACAATGATGGGCAAGTCTGGTCAATCCAGCCTGTCCCACACCATCGTGACACCTTATGCATCAGTAATGTAAACTCTTCACCCCACACCATGTGATGGAAAGTCTCCAAACTCATTTCATGTTACAGCCAACTGACAGGGAAAAATATCCAACCTATTATTCTGGGCCAGATTTGAACCCAAGTTCCAGAGGCAAAATGCCAGTGTCTAAGCCACTGCCCCCCACCAAGAACAACTTTCTATTGAGCAGATGCTGTGACACACAGAGGCACAATTTACATATATTTAGTACTAATTGACATCTGCTTTTAGGAATTTTCCAGAGTATTTTTCCCCTTATTGGCCCTGGACTTTTTCTCTGTTTTTTTTGCCTCTCCCAGGAGATTACATGGCTGTGGGAGAGTCGGGGGGGGGGGTGAGGGGGAGGGGAGTGAAGACGTGTTTAGTCATGGTGCTCCGGCCATCGAGGTGTGGGGCAGGCTTGATGGACCTGCAGGTCCTTTCCTGCCCGTCAATTTTGTATGTTCTTAAATGCTAGGGGGGGGGGAATCACCATTCCATGCAATGATGCTTCCAGGGCTCTGAGTTCCCTGCCCAATTTTTTTTGCATTTTACAAAAGATGTTATGGAGTCCACAAAACATGTTGTGTCTGCCATTCTGGGCCCTTGCTCCATCAGTTTGAAATTGGGAGTTGGCCAGGGGTTCAAAGGTTGCTAGCACTTCAAGCGACCTTCAACAACTGTGCCAAAGACACCAGGGCTGGTACATTTGGACCTCAGAGGTCTTTCTTCAACTCAAAATACTAACAGGATGCCAACGTGAGAGGCTTCACACCTTGCTTCTGCAGCAGGATCGGTTCCGGATTCCAAAGAGCTGGCCCAGGCACGATGGGCCGAATGGCTGCCTTCTGCACTGTCACGTTCCATGGTGCCTGCCTGGGGAGCTTACTCTGAGTATTTAGGTCCGTATGAACAAATTCAAACTCAGTGTCAGCCATTACCTGGTGAGCCACCGTTCTCAATCGGTGGCCAATCTGTCACTTGCCCATCAGTACGTTTTTTTTTTCCAGTTCTTGTTCCCCATCCAACTTGTGAGCCACCTGTGCCCAGCTCTACCCTGCTGCTGTGCCACGTAATATGGAGGTGTAGCCCTGAGTTCAACTAATGCATGGCACAGCAGCTCCTATGGGACGGCCAGCCAGTGGATGCCGAGCCGAGCCCCTCCTGGCGGGAAGCCTGGTCCATTTTAAGGGCCGGGCCTCGTTGACATTCTGCCGGCAAGCTACGGGTCCCTAATGGATGTCCTGCTGTGGCTCGTCGGCTCCAGGCCGGCCCAATATTGGGCCCAGAGGACCACTACTGCTGCTCTTGGTCCCATGGAGATAGTTTTAGACTTATCTTTTTGGGGTCCGTTCCTCATGACCGCCAGGTTTTACTGAGCAGGACGATAATAGTGCACGCTCTGCCCAGTAGGACCCCAAATTGCACAGAGTCTTATGTACATCATAGGACCTGGATTTGCTCAGGCCCATTTCCGCCAGGTAGAGGGAATTAAAATCACCCCAGCTTCTCCAACAGTGCAGCACTGCACTGAAGTGTCAGCCAAGATTACGTACCAAAGTCCTGGAGTGGGGCTCAGAACCCATGGGCTCCTGACTCAGAGGCAAGAGCACTACCAGTAGACCAAGGCTGAGGTCGGAGCCAGAAGAGTTGTCCTCCTTGGCCCTCCCACAGCACTGCAACAGGTCTTGCAGGAGATTAGGTGGCCAGCCAAAAAGCTGTGCCCAATATCTGCAGGACACGGGAACAGATGCAGGCAAATATGGCAACCCTGGCATGGTAAGAATGCCCAACAGTACCATGTGGCTGGCCCACGATTGAATGCCACTGTGTTGCCCGTCAACCTTACTGCTCACCAAACTCTCACACTATCTTATGGCTCTTTCATCGTATCTAATGAATACCCAAACAGCAACAGGACACACATTCAAACTGCACCTCGGAAACCTTGCCAAACGGTCAACTGCCGACAGACCAAATGTTGGGCAGTTTGGTTGTTTTTCAAACTGGAGGCCTGTGACCAGCGGTGTGCCTCAGGGATCGGTGCTGGGTCCGCTGTTATTTGTGATTTATATTAATGATTTGGATGAGAATTTAGGAGGCATGGTTAGTAAGTTTACAGATGACACCAAGATTGGTGGCATTGTGGACAGTGAAGAAGGTTATCTAGGATTGCAACGGGATCTTGATAAATTGGGCCAGTGGGCCGATGAATGGCAGATGGAGTTTAATTTAGATAAATGTGAGGTGATGCATTTTGGTAGATCGAATCGGGCCAGGACCTACTCCGTTAATGGTAGGGCGTTGGGGAGAGTTATAGAACAAAGAGATCTAGGAGTACAGGTTCATAGCTCCTTGAAAGTGGAGTCACAGGTGGATAGGGTGGTGAAGAAGGCATTCAACATGCTTGGTTTCATTGGTCAGAACATTGAATACAGGAGTTGGGATGTCTTGTTGAAGTTGTACAAGACATTAGTAAGGCCACACTTGGAATACTGTGTACAGTTCTGGTCACCCTATTATAGAAAGGATATTATTAAACTAGAAAGAGTGCAGAAAAGATTTACTAGGATGCTACCGGGACTTGATGGCTTGACTTATAGGGAGAGGTTAGATAGACTGGGACTTTTTTCCCTGGAGAGTAGGAGGTTAAGGGGTGATCTTATAGAAGTCTATAAAATAATGAGGGGCATAGATAAGGTAGATAGTCAAAATCTTTTCCCAAAGCTAGGGGAGTATAACGAGGGGGCATAGATTTAAGGTGAGAGGGGAGAGATACAAAAGGGTCCAGAGGGGCAATTTTTTCACTCAAAGGGTGGTGAGTGTCTGGAACGAGCTGCCAGAGGCAGTAGTAGAGGCGGGTACAATTTTGTCTTTTAAAAAGCATTTGGACAGTTACATGGGTAAGATGGGTATAGGGGGATATGGGCCAAGTGCAGGCAATTGGGACTAGCTTAGTGGTATAAACTGGGCGACATGGACATGTTGGGCCGAAGGGCCTGTTTCCATGTTGTAAACTTCTATGATTCTATGATTCTATATGGCAGCCATGGGTGACGCCTTTCCACTTTGGGAAATCATCGGCCAAAACCAGGGAAAATCCCATGGAATCGTGTGAATTGTCACTTGCATCAAATCTGGGGCCTTAATGAGGCTAAACTCACAAAATGGGCACAAGCAACATAGCAGCAAAGCACAGAAGTGTAACCGAGTAGGGGAAATGCTCTGCTTTCCAAATTCTGCGATCTCCCTGTGCCCATCGCACACCTCCAAATCATTTCTGTAGATTGTTAACAATTTGTATCAGGCAGGTCTCCCTTCATCTGTAACCCAAATCATTCAAACAGATTCTTGACATCACCGAAGCCTCATCATAATTTACCTAGAAATACATTGAAGTTACAACACGGACACGGGTCATTCGGCCCAACCAGTCCATGTCAGCATTTACCCTCCGTGCAAGCAAATAGTCCTAATCGCCTTGTTCCCTTATCGCTTCATCCACCTTTCCAATCTAACCCTCACCGTTGATACAGTTTCTGCCTCAAGTCACTCTCCCTAGAAGTGAATCCCACGGCCTCACAACTCTGTGTGTGAAGAAGTTTCTCCTGCCCTCTGGTCTAAATCTCTTACGTTTCATCTTGTATCCATGGCCCCTCGGTCTTGACCCCTGAATTACTAGAAACAGTCTGCTTTTGTCTACCCTGTCCCACCGTTTCATAATTTTAAACACTTCAATCATATCGCTCCGTAGTGTCATGAGAAAAAGACCCAGTTCGACATTCAAACAACTCACGTAAAATCTAAACTTTAAGCAGTGCTTTTGGGGCAATGATGCCACCAGGGTAGAGAGGAGTTGGAGAGGAGATGGGATGAATCAGGAATGAGCAGTTCGTTGACGGTAAGCTTGGGTTTCAAAAGCATATACAGAGAGAGAACAGAACATTGAGAAGAACATAGGAGTAAAACGCAAAATGGGCAATAGTGGAACAGTGCCTGTTATACACCTCACTGGTTGTCCTTTCCATTGATAGAGTGTGAAAACATGCAGCCAATCCGCTCCTAACCTGTTTTGGTTAACCCCTGCCACTGTTGAATTTTATCCCCTTGGTTTCAATAGAATTACAGCACAGAAACAGGCCATTCGGCCCAACTGGTCCATGCTGGTGCTTATGCTCCGCACGGGCCTCCTCCCTCCCTGCTTCATCGAACCCTATCAACAGTGAGCTGGTGTCACCAAAAGACGTCACCCGCGTCAAAGAACGCAGCTACTCACAGGAGTCTGTGAGCAGCAGGCAAATCTGTAGCTCTTGAGGACTGAGGCGATAGCCACTTTCATCATCATGGTGCTGAACTCACTCCCAATGCAGCTTAGCGGACCAAGACCGAAGGGCAGGTAGCACTGAGGGTCACGAGCATCTCTCTCTTCTCTGGTGAACCTGCCCACATTGAAAAAAATAATTCAATGATAAATAAAGAACAACAACAACTTGCATTTATACAGCGCCTTTAACGTAGTAAAACATCCCAAGGTGCTTCACAGGAGCGATTACCCAAAAAATTTGACACCGAGCCGTATATTAGGACAGGTGATCAAAAGCTTGATCAAAGAGGTAGGGGTTTAAGGAGCGTCTTAAAGGAGGAGAGAGAGGTAGAGGGGAGGAGAGGTTTAAGGAGGGAATTCCAGAGCTTAGGGTCTATGCAGCTGAAGGCACGGCCGCCAACGGTGGAGTGATTAAAATCGGGGATGAGGCAAGAGGCAAGAATTGGAGGAGCGCAGAGATCTCGGAGGGTTGAAGGGCTGGAGGAGGTTACAGGGATAGGGAGGGGCGAGGCCATGGAGGGATTTGGAAACAAGGATGAGAATTTTAAAATCGAGGCGTTCCCGGACTGGGAGCCAATGTAGGACAGCGGGCACAGGGGGTGATGGGTGAACGGGGCTTGGTGCGAGTTAGGATACGACCGGTAGAATTTTGGAATATGTGTTTGCTCTTTTTTGCTTTTGTTCTCTTGTTCAATCCCCAACTCAGTCTCTCTGATTCTCTCCCTCTTTTCTTTATCTGTGAAACTGTTGTGTTGGTTTACACTGCACCACAGTGTGAAAGTATATCATTGTTGGAGTATTTTCCTATATGTGGTGTGATTATAGGGCTGATTCCGCAATTGGCTTCTCCCATCGAGGAGCCGTGTTCGCATTGAGCGCTAGTGAGGAATCATGAGTCCACCACTCCTGACTTTTCATCATTTAATTTAACGGCACGGAAATTCAGGGACCAGCGGTTTCCAGACCAGTGCTCTGTGAGTCCCACTCCTCACCAAGGGGTGCTCAATTGGGGAATCAGCCCTTATAAGACTTCAGTTAGAACCATTGAAGTTTACAGTCCAGAAGGAGGCCATCATCTGTGCAAATTTTGTGCTCGAGTAATTCAGAATGAATCCCACTACTCTGATCTCTCCCCATAGTCCTGTATTTTCCTCTGCTTTGAATATTTATCCAATTTTCCTTTAAAAGATGCAATGGTCTCTACCTCAACAATTCCCTTTGGCAACAAACTCCATGCTCTAAAAACCCTCTGAGTAAAGAAATTTCTCCTAACCTTTCTCCTGACTCTCGTAGTTATAATCATAAATTGATGAGCTCCTCGTAACTGACTGCCCAGCCAGAGGAAATGGTCTTTCCCTAATCATTCCATCGAAACTCTTCATAATTTTAAAAACCTCTATCAAATCTCCATTTAGCCTTCTTTGTTCCTGTGGAAATAGTGCCAGAATCGCAAGTCTCTCCTCATACCTATCGCGTCCCATCCCTGGCATCATCCTGGTGAATCTACGTTCCACGTGGCTTGTACTAAGAGATTCTTGCTCTGTTCCTATGGGATAGACTCATTTTATTACCTGTTGCTTGCTGTGATAAATTTCTGTTCGATGGCGGCCACTTGCTAGGCCTCATCCACGTCCAGAAATCCCGAGGGGACCAGGCCCGAAGCCTGCTCCATTCCGGGCAGCCCAATTTGACAGAGGGGTCCTAAAACTGCCATTAGGATCCTCACTAGCAAACGCCTCAGGCGCCTGAGAACTAGTGCGACCCAATTTTAAGAGACTCAGGGACTGTGAAAGGGACCATTTATTCCAAGGTAATCTTGGTCACTAATTATGTAGTGTGTCTATTGACACCACTGTGTCAGCCAATGAGTTGGAAGCGGGGCAGGACTTACAGCAAACAATCTATTTTACCGCAAACAAAGTCTATTAATTCAGCAGAGTCTGTTTAAACAGCGCACTACAGCGGTCTACAGAGTCTATTTAAAAAGAGTCTCTCCGAACTACAACAAACAGAACTCATGGCCAAAACTGCAGCAATATCTCCCGATAACAGCAGGGTGATTTCTCCAGCAGAATGCAGTGAATGGAGGGTAGTTACATAATACAAATTATGTGCGTCAAAGCAATCCCAGTCACTGACAGCAGTACGGTCTCCCGGTGTGATTGACAGGATAATTGCCCAATCATCTCCATTCTGGCCGGGACTTGTGGTGTCACATATGCAGCCCTAATTGCGTCACCACTGACTTAACCCAATCTGCAGACCTCTTTGGCTCTCCGAGGTCGGTTTGTGTTTTTACCCCCTGGGTATTAATCATTGCTTGAGAGGGTCACAGAAAGAAAAATCCGGCAGGGAGGATCGCAGGCCAGAAACTGAACCTGCTAGATTTGCCTTTCTGCGCCTCTACCCAGGTAGGCTTAACAAAGGCGAAAACCTATCCCCTCCTTGTGTAAAATCTCTGTGTGAACAGACTTATTACCAATAAGTGATTTGAGGAGCAGTTCATGGGATGGGAGTGAATAATGGGTTTTAATCTTGTTGGCGACATAAAGATTAGAAGAGTTTGCTGAAATATTCTGACAAGCAGTTGAAAAAGCTCCTCTTTTTTTTTATTCATTCATGGGATGTGGGCATCGCTGGCAAGGCCAGCATTTATTGCCCATCCCTAATTGCCGTTGAGAAGGTGGTGGTGAGCCGCCTTCTTGAACAACTGAGTGGCTCGCTAGGCCATTTCAGAAGGCGATTAAGAATCAACCACATTGCTGTGGGTCTGGAGTCACATATAGGCCAGACCAGGTAAGGACAACAGGTTTCCTTCCCTATAGGGTATTAGTGAACCAGATGGGTTTTTACAACAATCTGGTAGTTTCATGGCCACCATTACTGATACCATTTTTTTTTATTCCAGATTTTATTTCCTTAATTGAATTTAAATTCCCCAGCGGCCATGGTGGGATTTGAACTCATAACTCTGGAATATTAGTCCAGACTTCAGTAACATAACCACTACAAGGAAAGATGTCAACCCCTCTACTGTTGTGTTTTTTTTCCCAAAAATTCCTAAACGATTCCTAAACGGTCATACAAAACAAGATGGTCGCTGGGCTGGGATCTGATATTTCCTGGTTACCTCAGCGGGTTAAATCTGCACGGATGGTCCCAGAATTCCCTGCTGTGATGCATCACCCAGACCGGCACTGTGACCTGTATCCCTCGGGGAATCTTCACCTCGCACACCTCCACCGACTTTGTACAGGTTCTCTGCAGCCAAACCACGGGGGGGAATAGCCGAAGTGTTTCCATGACGACCATGTCGAGGTATTCCATCCCTGAGATACTTTCATACGTAAAACCCTTTAAAAAATGGTGGGGGGGTGGGGTGGAAAAAGAGATAACTGGATCTAAATACTAAAAGATTTCATTTATTAAGAACTTCTGCCTTGCAAGCCATACATTTGTGGTCAATTTATCCCAATATAAACAATCTTATATTAAGAACGTATAATGACATGATAGCGTGTTGGGCCATTGAGAGATGGGAATAGTGGGTGCAGTCTAACATGACACAGTTCCCTGTTTCAGCAGAGCCACGGAATTCTGGTGCTTCCACACACTGGAAGGGAAAAATCAGAGTCAATCCACGCCCCTGTTATGTACAATCATCCTGCAGAAGTAACTGAATCTCAAATGCACAAAAGCCATTTCTTGTCCTCTCAGTTACTTGCCATGTACCAGAGGGAAAGGATATCCATGAAAAGTAGCTCCCTGTTGGCTCAGTTGTTAAATGCATCATGCAGTGAGCCATACAAACCAGGAAAGTCCCAGGTTAGATTCTTGGCCTATGTTGGATTAGCCAATCCCAGCTGAGGTGACATCAGAATCAACAGGATGCACTGCAGCAACTCGCCAAGGCTTCTTCGACAGCACCTCCCAAACCCGCGACCTCCGCCGCCTGGAAGGTCAAGGGCAGCAGGTGCATGGGAACACCACCAAGATCCCCTCCAAGTCACGCACCATCCTGACTTGGACATATATCAGCCATTACTTCATCGTCGCTGGGTCAAAATCCTGGGACTCCCTACCTAACACCACACGGACTGCAGCGGTTCAAGAAGGTGGCTCACCACCACCTTCTCAAGGGCAACTAGGGATGGGCAATAAATGTTGGCCTTGCTAGCGACGCCCATAACCCGAGAATTATTTTTTTAAAAGATGTGCTGTAACAAGCCCCTACCCCCTTGGGCTTTGGAAGAGGGAAAAAACGAATCAGCCGGAGTTCCTGTTCCCAACTGCTACATAGTGATTCCTCCTGGAAAAGGCATTTGTGGACATTGGATCAGGCCTGGTTGTGATATCTCTCTCTATCCACCTTTCCAGTTGGAAAATCCGCCAACTCTCACTGTCTGGATCACACACGGAGAATGCTTTGAACCAAACAGCACAATCACTGCACTTATAAAAAGCACCTGAATTTGGCGAGGCAGATATATTGATCATGGCGGATACCTGATGATCAGGCATGGTTTTTTTGTACCTTTTGCTTCACAGTCGTGAAGATCTCCTGCTGAAGCTGGTGTTGTACGCTGGGATGTCTGGCCAACAAATAGGTGGTAAATTCCAACATGTAGGTTGTTGTCTTGAACGCACTGAGGAGAAACCGTAAGGCCTGGGCAACAATTTCACTTTCAGTCAACGCTGCTAAAGCAAACAAAGTAAAGCTGATAGACAGAAGGAAAGACAGAAAGAACTTGCATTTATATAGCACCTTTCACAACCTCAGGACGTCCCAAAGTACTTTACAACCAATGAAGTACTTTCGAAGTGTTGTAATGTAGGCAACGCAGCAGCCAATCTGCGCACAGCATGGTCCCACGAACAGCAATGAGATAATAACCAGATTATCAGTTTTAGTGATGTTGGGTGGGGGATAAATATTGGCCAGGACATCGGGGAGAACTCCCCTGTTCTTCTGACTCAGAGACATGATAAAAAATGCCCCCTGCCTTACCTTCTCTAATTTTTTTGGGTGCCTGGAAAGACCAGAGAAAGGGAAAGAAGCACCTGCATAACTCCAATCAAGAGTTATACTTACTCCTTATTGAGCGCCATTGATCTTTCTGGCAAGAGAGATGGACAGATGGTAGCCCACCCTGAATGGTAGCATTCATTTATTGCCAAAGACAAACCAGTTGGGTCATTAACAAGGGGCTGGTTACTTACCACAGGCTGGGAGTGATTTCTTTCTCACATCCGTCTTGATTTCTTCATGATCTAGCAGGTACTGAAGGAAACTGGTACTTTTCTAGGGGAGAAAGTCCAATGGTTTAAAAGAAAAGGCTATGCAAATTTTTAAGAGAGATAAAGAGAGTGTGTACCATCCACAGGATGCACTGCAGCAACTCGCCAAGGCTTCTTCGACAGCACCTCCCAAACCCGCGACCTCTACAACCTAGAAGAACAAGAGCAGCAGGCACATGGGAACAACACCACCTGCACGTTCCCCTCCAAGTCACACACCATCCCGACTTGGAAATATATCGGCCGTTCCTTCATCGTCGCTGGGTCAAAATCCTGGAACTCCCTTCCTAACAGCACTGTGGGAGAACCTTCACCACACGGACTGCAGCAGTTCAAGAAGGCGGCTCACCACCACCTTCTCAAGGGCAATTAGGGATGGGCAATAAATGCCAGCGACGCCCACATCCCATGAACGAATTAAAAAAAATAGTCAGGCTGGAGACCATTTCAGGAGTATGTGGAACCGCACCCTCAATAATAGTAAGTTAAGTTGGCAGTGACCTCCATCCGCCATTTCACCATTTACCTTTGTTTCCAGGTAGCCACTTGCATAACGCAGAGACCTGATTCAGACTGGAGTATAAACGTGTGTGGGACTGACTCCGCCTATTTGCCTGCCTGCAACAGAAGGCCTCAATCCGATGGCTGGTCCCACACACCCACATTCCTGTAGCTTTACTTTTCCTGCCGGTTCTCCACACTTTGAGTCAGTTTTCCTTCATAATGTTGACATGCTTTCTGCTTCAATCACTAGACTTAGTAATGCATTCACAATCCTCTGAGCAACAATATTCCTCCTGCCCTACATTTCTTACATTTAATTTATATCTATGTCCCCTCGTTCTAGGCCCCTCGATCACGGGAAACGGCCTGCCTCTATCCACTCAGTCCCTTGGATTGCCGAAACAGAAGGAAAGTCAGCTAATGGAACGTGTGTGGTATCTGGTGGGTTGCAGATCTCCTCCCGTGATTCCCAGCAGGAATTCCCTATCTCAACCGAGCCGAGAGGAAAGGTGCTAAGTGGAGGATGGGAAACTCCCTATAGGGAGGGAAGGAAAATTGGTGAATGAGGAGATGCCCAATTCCCTTCCCCCCGCCCCCACCTCCCCTTAGTCTCCACTTGAGCATTAAGATCATTCTAGTCGTTAGTTACAGTGCAGCACTAACACAAAAGTTTGCCGTAGCTAGGAGATACTGAATGATTCACCCGGGGGCGGAGGGGAGGAGAGGAGAGAAGGGGAAAGAATAATTATAACATGGAGACTCCTAAAACTGCAGCAAAAAAAAAGTATAATCTCACCTGTGCCTCCGTGCAGTCTCTCCTCCTCGCTCGGGCACATCGGACCACTCCCGTGAAGTAGGTGACGGCCTCTCTCCAAAAAATGTAGAACTTCATCGTCCGTAGGAGAGGCATTAAGGCAGGGAACATCACTGGGAAGGAGAGCCGGGAATTCAAAGGAGTTGTTATTTTCGCGTCCTGAGCACTAACGGGGTTTGAGATGAATTTAGATATAATTGGGTCCCAGGGCGATAAACAACGAATTAAAGTCAAAGGAACCCAGAGCGCAATACTCTCGGACTTTGGCCTGGGTTTCATCGCTGGTTCTCCAGTATCTTTTGCCCACAGGAACGAGAACATACCGAGGCAAGTCTGGAAATAATTAAATTGTTCTGATGTGGCTTGGGCTCCGTCAGTGTCTCGGTGACTAAATGCTCACAGAGCAAGAAGGTCCCAGGAGCGATTCCCCCTCCTTCCCCTTGCACTAGCTGAATTCAGCTTCGATGGAGATTGAGGTGCTACAAAAAGCACTCAATATCCATCAGCCAGGGAAGGAGGTATTCAGCCAGTGTTCTGATGCTGATCACTATCAGTGAGTGTGGATATTGAGTGAGGACAGAATCAGGCTTGACTTTGATGTTTCCTAGAAGCCCGTTGGCCTTCACTGTGAATTCTCACGCATGAAGAGTGTTTGAACCAAACACTCTGGTTTTGTAAAAATCCCATTTTTTGATCCCTGCATTTAAAAACCGCTCCACACATTCACAAGTGTCTCACATCGAGTTACATCGAAACTACAGCAGAGGAACAGGCCATTCGGCCCAACTGGTCTCTGTCAGCGTTTGTGCTCCACACGAGCCTCCTCCCTCCCTACTTATGTAACCCTATCAGCATACCCTTCTATTCCTTTCTCCCTCATGTGCTTATCTAGCTTCCCCTTAAATGCATCAATGCTATTCGCCTCAACTACTCCTTGGGCTGTGCGTCCCACATTTTTACCACCCTTTGAGTAAAGAAGTTTCTCCTGAATTCCCTATTAGCGACTATTTTATAATTATGACCTCTAGTTTTCGACTCCCCCCTCAAATGGAAACATTTTCTCTACATCTACCCTATCGGTATCTTACAGGTCACCCCTCCGCCTTCTCTTTTCTAGAGAAGAGGGTCCCAGTCTGTTCAGCCTTTCCTGATAAGGATAACCTCTCAGCTTGCCCAAGATCACATTCCCTCAGTGCAATTTGTGACGTTCAAACAGCCTACTGATGCTCACTGTCTTGGCTCCATGATGAACGGAGAGTGCCCATCTCAAAAGAAAATACACTGTCCCACCCAGCTGAGACAGGTCATTAACCGACGAGTGCCACTTCCATCATGGGGCCCAGCCATTCAAATTTGCTGCTTTGGTTTGTTTTTTGTATCTTCGCACTCTTCCCTTGGAGAACAGCGTGAAGCAGCGGAAGGATTCGCGGGCTGATTAACGGTCTGAGGTGAAAACTCCTTCCCTGGCCGTAACCATCTTTATCCCAGCTGACAGGGTGGGTTAGTCCTATACGGCGGGAGGGTCTTATGGTCTCCCACAACCCATACGATGAGTGGGGGCCACCCATACCCACCGGACATGAGGATCCCAGAATTCAGAGCTCCAGTCTCCACTCGCCAGGACTGTCTGGAGTGGGGCTCGAACCCCGCACCTTCTGACTCAGAGGCGGGAGCGCTACCACAGAGCAAAAGGCTCACTCCTCATTAGTTTGGTGATGCCTGCTTACGTTGTCCAGTTTTAAGAACACTGTATCCCCTTATTGAACTATTAGCAGGACTCCAGAACTTGCCTCTTCCTTTAGAATGTACCTGTACATCTTTGCATTCCCTGTACAGAGATGTCATTTCCTCTGTCATTCAGGAATTCTTGTAGTTATGGGAACACTAATCCGAATGAGATTCTTTTTAATAACTGAAGTTTATAAGATATTAAGGGGAACAGATAGGGTGGATAGAGAGAAACTATTTCCGCTGGTTGGGGATTTTAGGAGTAGGGGGCACAGTCTAAAAATTAGAGCCAGACCTTTCAGGAGCGAGATTAGAAAACATTTCTACACACAAAGGGTGGTAGAAGTTTGGAACTCTCTTCCGCAAATGGCAATTGATACTAGCTCAATTGCTAAATTTAAATGTGAGATAGATAGCTTTTTGGCAACCAAAGGTATTAAGGGATATGGGCCAAAGGCAGGTATATGGAGTTAGATCACAGATCAGCCATGATCTTATCAAATGGCGGAGCAGGCACGAGGGGCTGAATGGCCTGCTCCTGTTCCTATGTTCCTATAACTGGGAACACTACTCCTGCCTATTCCTCTTTAGAGCACAGACAGCCATCAACCATCAACTAAATGCACTGACGTGTTGCTAAGCAGCCAGTGTAGGCCTTGTACATGTTGCATATACATTACCCACATGTCACGGAGATGGTGGAATATCTATTGTGGGCTCGAAGCAGGAGATCCCAGTAATGAATGAATGCGTGACTCCCGCTGCCCTGTTTGTTAACATCCAGATCGAAGACCGACATCATAAGGACATTCCGAGCATACTGGGCAAATAACCTTTAAAAAAAAGAGACCAAACATCAAAGTAGAGGGACCTGGGGATGCATATTCACAAATCTTTGAAGGTGGTAGGGGCAAGTTGATAAGGCGGTTAAGAAAGTGTATGAGATACTTGGCTTTGTAAATGGGGGTATTGAATACAAAAACAAGGAAGTCATGCTAAACCTTTACAAATCACTGGCTGGGCCTCAGCTGGTGTATTGTGTACAATTCTGGGCCTCACATTTTACAAAGGATGTCAAGGCCTTGGAGAGGCTGCAGAGGAGATTTGTTGGAATGGTACCAGGGATGAGGGACTTCAGTTATGTGGAGAGACTGGAGAAACTGGGATTGTTCTCCTTCGAGCAGAGAAGGTTAAGGGGAGACCTAATAGAGGTATTCAAAATTATGAGGGGTTTTGATAGAGCAAGTGGGGAGAAACTAATTCCTCTGTCAAGTGGGTCGGTAACTAGAGGTCACAGATTTAAAATAATTGGCAAAAGAACGAGAGGGGAAATGAGGAGAAATGTTTTCACACAGAGAGTTGTTAAGATTTGGAATGCACTACCTGAAAGAGTGATGGAAGCAGATTCCAGAGGAACTTTCAAAAGGCAATTGGACATGTACTTGGAGAGAACTAATTTGGGGAAAAAGCTGGGTTGTGGGACTAAATTGGACAGGTCTTTCAAAGGGCCGGCACAGGCACGATGGGCCAAATGACCTCCTTCTGTGCTGTAAAATCCTATGATAAGAAAAAGGTCCCAGTTTGATAAGGCTCATTATCTTCAAAAAAAGTGTCCCCAATGGCTCTGTAAGTAAAGGCACTGCCCAGTGTGAGTATTAAGCCAAAGAGACAAAAAAGATCCCAGCTTTGTTTCCCAGTTTATTGATCGGAGCCAGTGAAGTCTCAGGCGTCCACAATTGGCCTCAACAGCCCTGCATTAAAGAAGAAAAGAAATCAGCCAGGACCATGGGAGTGGGCTGCAGCAGGTTAGATCGTCCCTCTCACACTTTGGGGAGTTATTTTGACCTAACCCGCCCGGCGGGAAACTAACGGGCTCGGACTGGCTGCCCGTTTTACACCCGTCCCGATTTTTACTCTCCATTGTAAATGTAAATAATGCAATGGTACTCTCATCCCAAATATAAACTGAGGTCCAAAAGTTGTGCAAGATGAATTGTACTCACTCTCTCACAGTGACAGGCTTGCCCTCTCTGTAGGATTTTCCAAAGTGTTGCACTAGGCCATCAGCATTTGTAACCACAAGTGGAAACATCTGAAAAACAGGTAAAAGGGCCATCCAGCAAATGAGAAGAGCAAGGAAGGATCATAAAAAGCAAGAGATCGGGGCCATCCGCAAAACCAGGATTGGGGCCACCCGCAAAACCAGGATTGGGGCCACCCGCAAAACCAGGATTGGGGTCACCCGCAAAACCAGGATTGGGGTCACTCGCAAAACCAGGATTGGGGTCACCCGCAAAACCAGGATTGGGGCCACCCGCAAAACCAGGATTGGGGCCACCCGCAAAACCAGGATTGGGGCCACCCGCAAAACCAGGATCGGGGCCACTCGCAAAAACCAGGATCGGGGCCACTCGCAAAACCAGGATCGGGGCCACCCGCAAAACCAGGATCGGGGCCACCCGCAAAACCAGGATCGGGGCCACCCGCAAAACCAGGATCGGGGCCACCCGCAAAACCAGGATCGGGGCCACCCGCAAAACCAGGATCGGGGCCACCCGCAAAACCAGGATCGGGGCCATCCGCAAAACCAGGATGGGGGCCACCCGCAAAACCAGGATCGGGGCCACTCGCAAAACCAGGATTGGGGCCACTCGCAAAACCAGGATCGGGGCCACCCGCAAAACCAGGATCGGGGCCACCCGCAAAACCAGGATCGAGGCCACCCGCAAAACCAGGATCGGGGCCTCCCGCAAAACCAGGATCGGGGCCACCCGCAAAACCAGGATTGGGGCCACCCGCAAAACCAGGATCGGGGCCATCCGCAAAACCAGGATTGGGGCCACCCGCAAAACCAGGATCGGGGCCACCCGCAAAACCAGGATCGGGGCCACCCGCAAAACCAGGATCGGGGCCACCCGCAAAACCAGGATTGGGGCCACTCGCAAAACCAGGATTGGGGTCACCCGCAAAACCAGGATTGGGGCCACTCGCAAAACCAGGATTGGGGCCACTCGCAAAACCAAGATTGGGGCACCCGCAAAACCAGGATTGGGGACACTCGCAAAACCAGGATTGGGGCCACCCGCAAAACCAGGATTGGGGTCACCCGCAAAACCAGGATTGGGGCCACTCGCAAAACCAGGATTGGGGCCACTCGCAAAACCAGGATTGGGGCACCCGCAAAACCAGGATTGGGGTCACTCGCAAAACCAGGATTGGGGCCACCCGCAAAACCAGGATTGGGGTCACCCGCAAAACCAGGATTGGGGTCACCCGCAAAACCAGGATTGGGGCCACCCCCAAAACCAGAAGTGGGGGCCACCCGCAAAACCAGGAGAGAGGGGCTATCCACAAAACCAGGAGAGGGATCGTCCACAAATCCAGGAACAAGGGGCCACCCACAAAACCAGGAGCGAGGGATCGTCCACAAAACCAGGAGCGAGGGGCCACCCACAAAACCAGGCCACCTGTAAAACCAGGCGATCGGGACCATCCACATAACAATCTCAGGAGTCTATTCTTCATAATTCTTTTTCAATAATATCGTCATTAGGATCCCTTTAAAAATCACTAAGAAGGTTTGGCCTAGCCCATCTGGAACAGCCCATTGTTTAGATTCACGTACAGGACTAACCTCCATTCAACCAGCCTTTAATTTGTTTTGGAATGATTCAACTGAGTCCATATTTATTGGGTCAAGTGACAGTCTACAGCAACCAAGTCCACATTGAGTGCACTGAGTGATAGTCTATACCAATCACTCACATTCACTACACAGTGATAGTCTGTTCTAACCAAGTCCACATTGACTGCATCAGGTGACGGTTTATTCCATGGACTAAAAAGTGTAAAGCAAGAACTTCTTAAATTGCACTAAGCCTGTACGTATTCCTTTGCTTATCGTGTCAGTACCAAGCACTGTCCCGTCAAGTATATGATGGGTTAGATGCAGAGTAAATCACCCTCTACTCTGCCCTGCTCTAACTATAACCTGGGTGTAACATTAATTTTCCACATCAGCCATCCTTGTGGGCTATCTGAGCGAGTTTGGTGCCGTGGACCCATACTGACTAGAAAGTTGATTTGAGATATGGGACCCGTGCAATCAGAAAAAGCAAAAGCAGTACGAGCTGCATTCAAAATCAGGCCTCAGAGGCACCAGAACAGAGTACTAGCTCCACCGTACCTGAGACCACACCTTTAACTTTTTTTTTGTACAATATATTTATTGCCTCTCTAACTCAGCCTGATTTTTTTTAATTCATTCATGGGACGTGGGCGTTGCTGGCAAGGCCAGCATTTATTGCCCATCCCTAATTGCCCTTGAGAAGGTGGTGGTGAGCCGCCTTCTTGAACCACTGCAGTCCGTGTGGTGAAGGTTCTCCCACAGTGCCGTTAGGTAGGGAGTTCCAGGATTTTGACCCAGCGACGATGAAGGAACGGCGATATATTTCCAAGTCGGGATGGTGTGTGACTTGGAGGGGAACGTGCAGGGGGTGTTGTTCCCATGCGCCTGCTGCTCTTGATCTTCTAGGTGTTAGAGGTCGCGGGTCGGCCTAATTCAGTTAGCAGCACTTGTGTCCCTGAGCCTGATGACTGTGGATCAAGCCCCACTTCCAGGACTTGAGCACATTTACTCTGTGAACAGTCCTCTTTGCGTCTTGTCAGGTGCAGCCTCTGAGTCAGCAATCTCAGAGGGCTCCAGCCAATCAAGAATCCACCCCTTTTCTGGAGGCACTCGGAAACAGCGGTCAAACAAATTCTCTACCCTTTGACGCTGGACTCCCAAGAGTCTGCCTGACTTACGTCACCTGCCGCGTGAATGAAATAGAACAACACCTCGGACAACCAGGTGTTAAGGAGCCACCTCTCACAATGCCACTAGTTTGAGTTTATAAAGAACTGTCCCCTCGAGATGGCCAACACTTCAAATGATTATTGTGTGAGCTTAAGCTGACTTGTGATCTTGAGGAAAATCTGATGGACAAACAGAATGGTTTCAGGCTAATGGCTTACTGTTATAAAAGCTTTGTGTGTGCAGCCTCAGGAGTTAACCCCTAATCTAGTAGTACAGAATTATTACATTATTAAATCCAGCTTACAAACCCAATGTAGCAGAATCACTCAGTTCAGTCATGATCTAACGGGTACTTGCTGGTATTAAGGGATTATAAGATATTAAGGGGAACAGATAGGGTGGATAGAGAGAAACTATTTCCACTGGTTGGGGATTTTAGGAGTAGGGGGCACAGTCTAAAACTTAGAGCCAGACCTTTCAGGAACGAGATTAGAAAACATTTCTACACACAAAGGGTGGTAGAAGTTTGGAACTCTCTTCCGCAAATGGCAATTGATACTAGCTCAATTGCTAAATTTAAATGTGAGATAGATAGCTTTTTGGCAACCAAAGGTATTAAGGGATATGGGCCAAAGGCGGGTATATGGAGTTAGATCACAGATCAGCCATGATCTTATCAAATGGCGGAGCAGGCACGAGGGGCTGAATGGCCTACTCCTGTTCCTATGAATATCTCTAAATTTATCATACTCAAACTGGCAGTTTTTGTGGGGAATGGACAGTGCTTCCTTAATTTTCTCCCCTTTCAACACTTTCTTTCAAGTTATTTGTTTGAGGTCTCTGGTTAAGGAGAAGAGGGTCTGAAGAGCCCTTGGCCCAATTTTAATGGGGGGCGGCGGCGGGGGGGAGGGAGGAACGGTGCACCCAAGCCCCAAAGCGGACTCAACCGGAAACAACTAAGAGTTTGAAGCCTGGATGATTCCCCCAGACTCCCTTAAGAGCGGTCCCCGGCAGTCAGGTGAGTGGTGAGGGGATGGGATGAGGGCGGGGGAGGGGGAAGCCTGCTCCTCCTGGCCCACAAGGAAACCTCAAAATAATACTTAAAAACTTACCCGCCTGGGCCTCTTCCGGCCCACGATTCCCCTCCTAAGAGGTGTAGCCTAGTGAAGAAGCCATCACTGCTCCCCCGCTCAGTCCTCCAACTAAAATTGGAGTCAGGTCCCGATGATGTCATTGGGACCTGACTGAGTTGGAGGATCTCCATATGTAAAGATGGATTCCGCTGCCTTCCTGTGCGGGTGCCCCATTCGCCTGCTCAAAAAGAGGGGCAAGTCGCTGCCCTTATTTTAACTTCCTCTCCTGTCTGGTTTCCGCCAGGTAAGGGGAGTTAAAATAGGGGCCCTTGTGTTTCATCAGGAAGCTCCAGAGGAAAGGGTTTAGCAAAGGGTCAGTGCAATGCCTGACTGACAGGGCAAAGGTGTGAACGAGCAAGAAGCGAAATCTCGGGGAATAGGACGCAGCACAAACCTGTCTCAGGTGGGTGGAACCGAAGCCTGGTGTCAGGATCTGGTGAATTCTCCGCCAGTCATTGTCATCCGCCTGAAAGAAACTCTCACTGAATGGGTACTGAGATCGGTGCGTCTGAGGGAGAAAGGGGAAAGTGAAAACAAAAATTGAATCAGAGAGATGGAGAAGAAAGAAATGAAGAGACCATCAAAGTGAGGAAGAGTGCGTAAGAGAGTGCACGCATGAGAGACAGAGTGAGAACAGGAGGGAGCGAGAGACTCATTTTATTCAGCATTTCTAATGACATAAAGAAGAAAGGATGATCTTGCATTTATATAGCGCCTTTCACAACCTCAGGATGTCCCAAAGCACTTTACAGCCAATTAATTACTTTTGAAGTGTAGTCATTGCAGTTAGTACTGAGGGAGTGCTGCACTGTCGGAGGTGCCGCCTTTCCGATGAGACGTTAAACCGGGGCCCTGTCTGCCCTCTCAGGTCGACGTAAAAGATCCCATGGCACTATTTCGAAGAAGAGCAGGAGAGATCTCCCAGGTGTCCTGGCCAATATTTATCCCTCAACCGACACCTAAAAACAGATTATCTGATCATTTATCATATTGCCTGTTTGTGGGATCTTGCTGTGCGCAAATTGGCTACTGCGTTTCCTACATTACAACAGTGACTACACTTCAAAAAAGTACTTAATTGGCTGTAGAGCTCTCTGGGACGTCCTGAGAAAGGTGCTATATAAATGCAAGTCTTTCTTTCTTTAAAAAGGGTGGAAAAAAAACAGCCAAAGCAGTCAATTTACGCCAGTTGGACTGGTGTGTTAGAGTAGTGTACTCACTAATCGATGAATACTTTTACCTCCTGACGTCTGGCACATGGGAAACCCCCTCCTCACCATCTTTTTTTTTGAGAATAAAATTCCATTGCTCCATTCTTGCTGCACATCTCAGGAAATTTCTCATTCCCGGGCCAGAGATTTTGCAGCCATTAAAGTTAATGGATAGAAAACCACAGGCTGGGAGTGTGGTGTTTTCCAATGTGTGCTCCCAGCATGTGCCAGGAGAGCAGGAGGACCCCAAGAAGTCAAGCCACCTAATATCTCTCCTCGACTTTCAGATCTTGACTTTTGATGTATTGCAATTCCTCTAAAGTTACCGATTCAGCTCAAAACCGCCAAACCATTCCACACATCTTAGAAATCAATAGCCTGCCCTTTCACCATATGTAAAGTTCCGGAGGGCTGGACTGATAATACTGCCCGAGAGTCAGAGATAGGAATTCCCCATGAAAGAAACATTGGGAGCACTGGGGAGAGGGTAAGTGAATCACGGAAAGTCTTAACTTACTCTTGCGTTGCTGAATATCTCACAATGATCTTCAATAAACACCTTGTGGATAATTTCGGTGTCAGTGAGCACAAGGAAAGCTTGGCGTCCCAGGTACAACCTGTTTGTTTTTTGATATTAAAAAAGCACATGGTTTAATTGAAGGAAAGAAATATAAACACAGGCTAAATAGTAGGAAGGGGCATTGGTGGCCCATAGCATTCTTTCACTGAGTCACAGAGTTTGGCTTCCTTCAAAGCCACCTTTGGAACGAGCCCTGGGAGTCCATGCTCTCAGTTTGTCAAGGGCACGTGGGTGAGATCGAAACAGGTGAGAAAATAAGGGCCAGGTACCCATTAGGCAAGTTTGGCGATCAAGGTATCTACACAAGCAAAATCAGCCCTTCAAAGAAGAAGAGGATGGTTAAGGAGAGATTTAATCGAGGTGTTCAAAATCATGAGGGGTTTTGATAGGGGAAATAGGGAGAAACTGTTTCCACTGGCAGGAGGGTCGGTAACCAGAGGACGCAGATTTAAGGTCATTGGCACAAGAACCAGAGGGGAGATGAGGAGAATTTTTTTTACGCAGCGAGTTGTTCTGATCTGGAATGCGCTGCCTGAAAGGGCGGTGGAAGCAGATTCAATCGGAACTTTCAAAATGAATTGGATAAATAACTTGAAGGGGAAAAGGTTGCAGGGCTATGGGGAACGAGCAGGGGGAGTGGGACTAATTGGAAAGCTCTTTCAAAGAGCTGGCACAGACCTGATGGGCCGAATGGCCTCCTTCTGTGCAGTATGATTCTATAAAGTACTGGAGGAGAGAGAGAAGAAAACACAAAACATGATCACAAAGAACGCTGGTACAATTGCAGAGTTAAATATCAATATAGCACTAGGAAGAGACATTGCCACCTCTGTAAGTTTGTGTTGATTGAGTGCCATTGGCATTACAAATAAACCAATCCATTTCACCTGCCATCACTGCGCTATGCCAAAGAGAAAAACGGAATTTGGACATTCCAGAATCAAACCATTATAACTTCTCCAACTCCTGCTCCCCCCTCCCCCCCCCCAAAATCACTGCAATCATTTGAGAAATTCTTCAACCTCCAATGGCTTTGCCCATGGTAAGTCAGTCTAGGTCTCAAGTCCCAGTATGAGGCTCAAACCTACAATATTTTGACACTGAGCGGAATGCTACACACTGAGCCAATCTGACACACATAAAAGAGTTTGATGTTATAGTTGTATATGCGTATTCCAATGAATGTTCACCAGTCTACTAGGGAAACACAGGGGGCACAGCCACCCAACCCCCACCAAAGTTAATAACCCCTCCCCATCAATACATGATCATGAAGTCCTAAACACTGGGCTCATGCAATTTTGTTAAGTGTCTGCCCTCACCCATCAAATGCCCAATGGATCCCAGCACCCAGACTGGCAGATGGCAGGAGGCTGGCTACAAGGATTCAGCAGAGTCATTTCCCCCTAAAGTTTTATCAATCACACAATAGAAACATAGAAACATAGAAGATAGGAGCAAGAGTTGGCCATTCGGCCCTTCGGGCCTGCTCCGCCATTCAAAATGATCATGGCTGATCGTCTAACTCAGTACCCTGTTCCCGCTTTTCCCCCATATCCCTTGATCCCTTTAGCATTAAGAAATATATCTATCTCCTTCTTGAATATATTTAATGACTTGGCCTCCACTGCCTTGTGTGGTAGAGAATTCCACAGGTTCACCACCCTCTGAATGAATTTTCTACACAATCTCCTAGAAATTCCCATATTTGTATGTACAGACCAAGCAGTAACATTTAGAACATACAGAAGCATAGACAAAGTAAAGACCATTCAGCCCATCATGTTCGCTCCTTTGACAGGCCGTGTACAATCTACTCTATCGTGGACTCTACCCATCCATTTAATCTCCTGAGGTAAAGTTCGACAGAAATGGTCCCAGATCCCCAAGGGTAATGAATTAAAACTCCACAATATTTATTGATCCTCACATCTCCACTGTTCAAACTTAGCCTCCTGTCCTGCTGAGAGGGGACAAAATGGAAAAATTGACTTGTGTGCCTCGAGCTCTAAATTTCTCCGCTGCAAAAACAAACTTCAGCATTTTTCAACTATTCCTCTGTTTGGTTTATGATCAACTAAAAAAACAAGTTGGCCATCCTCATCTTGATACATTGGAGTTTAGAAGAATGAGAGGTGATCTTATTGAAACGTATAAGATCCTGAGGGGACTAGAAGGGGTAGACGCTGAGGGGATGTTTTCCCTTGTGGGAGAGACTAGAACTAGGGGCCACAGTTTAAAAATAAGGGGTCTCCCATGCAAGACGGAGATGAGGAGAAATGTTTTCTCTCGGAGGGTCGTGAGTCTATGGAACTCCCTTCCCCAGTGAGCGGTGGAGGCAGGGTCATTGAATATTTTTAAGGCTGAGTTAGATAGATTCCTGATTAACAAGGGAGCCAAAGGTTATAGCAGGTAGACGGGAAAGTAGGGTTGAGGTCGCAATCAGATCAGCCATGATCTTATCAAATGGCAGAGCAGGCTCGAGGGGCCGAATGGCCTACTCCTGCTCTTAATTCGTATGTTCGTAACAGAGGGTAGTGTCATGTCAAATGACTGCTATTCAGTAGCACTGGCTGCTGGGCTATTGAGGACCTTGTCTGCTATATCCTCTTACGCAAAGGAACCAGTGCATGTAGGAAAGGGAAGTCAAACAAAAATAGTCTCTACATTCTTTTCACCTTTTAGTGCCTCTCCATTATCTCACCGATGACCTTTTCTATCATCTAACAGATTCCAATTAAGCAGTTGAATCATTCAACTCACTTACTCCCATTTTGTGATTGGTGTAACGGCTGATTCTCTCCTTTTTCCAAACTTACTAAAGTGCCCGTCTATCTTTCCGTTCCGATGAAGGTTGTACGCCTGAAATGCCAATAACCTGACTTTTCTACTTACAGATGCCCACTGACTTGCGTATTTCTGTTTTTTTATTTCAGCTAAGTACAAATTGTCTTACCCCCAGATATTGCCAAATGTGTTGTAGCATTCCAGGTCTACAATGTGAATGTCCTGCAGGTAAGAAAAGGAAAATTTGGGTTACAGAGCATGAGAACAGTTGACCGCACTGTCCTGCTGTAGGAGCCTAAGGCCTACAGCAGCGATGTTGTACCTCCCTCCAGACGAGCTGACCCAGAGACAGCATCAAGAGCCACAAGCAAGCGTAAAGCCCCCCTCCCTTGCCTCAATTACTGTGGGATCATTGTCATGGAGGAAAATTCCTAACGTGTGCTTCTTTGTAAGAAACAGTCGGAAGAAATCTAGTCCTGCTGAGGTTCCGATAAACAGAGACACCATTGCAGCTGGCACCTCCGACCACTAGTGGGAGTCTCAACTGGCAAAGCTGTGTCAGAGGCACAGGAGCTTGGAAGGGGGGGAAAGTGATTGGGAAGATAAACATTTTTAAAAATTCATAATAGCCTTACGGTGGTGTTGGTGTTTCTCTAAAATTAGCATTCCTCTCTGTACACACACACACATATAAAAAAATACTTTATTTTGGAGGTTGACTGCAGCATACTTCAATCTTCTCAACGTCCTCAAGGAGGTCCCAAGTGCTCACAGGTTGAAGCATCCCCTGGATAACTGATGAAAGAGGCTTAAGAGGCTGCAGACTGAAGGCATAGTCCTCCTAGAGTCACACAAGTCCAGATTGATTCCTGGGATGAGAGGGTTGTCCTATGAGGAGAGATTGAGAAGAATGGGCCTATATTCTCTGGAGTTTAGAAGAATGAGGGGTGATCTCATTGAAACATATAAAATTCTTAGAGGGCTTGACAGGGTAGATGAGGAGAAGCTGTTTCCCCTGGCTGGATAGTCTAGAACTAGGGGGCATAGTCTCAGGATAAGGGGTGGGAGATTTAGAACTGAGATGAGGAGGAATTTCTTCACTCAGTGGGTGGTGAATCTTTGGAATTCTCTACCCCAGAGGGCTGTGGATGCTGAGTCGTAGAGTATATTCAAGACTGAGATCGATAGACTTTTGGGCACTAAGGGAATCAAGGGATATGGGGATCAGGTGGGAAAGTGGAGTTGAGGTTGAAGATCAGCCATGATCTTATTGAATGGAGGAGCAGGCTCGAGGGGCTGTATGGCCTACTCCTGCTCCTAGTTCTTATGTTCTACGTTCTTACAAGTCACAGTGGAGACAAAACTCTGGATACTCCACGTATGCTATTGCGTGCTGATCTGACATCTCCAGGGCCTTTTTTTTTCTTCTGTTTAAATCCTCACCTTTCGGTAGATGTATGGGATTGACCCAAGGAATAGCATTGGTGGAGGTCCAGGAATACACAGTTCCTTAAACAAGCTGTAGGGCCATGTCGCATATCTGTAACAAGAGGACAAGGGCAATGAGACAGATTAGCCTTCAGTGTCTCACAACCTCATTCAGAATGGTGATCTCCAGGGCACAGTGTAACCTGTGTCCGAAAGAGGAACAGAGAAAAGAAATGGAACAAAGAAAGAGGGGAAAAAAGATTAAGGTACAATAAAAAATAAATATGAGAAGGAAAACTCACTGAAGAGTCAAAGAGTTGGAGAGACTCCATAACAAGGACTGTGGAAGAAACAGGTTTTGTTGGGCTGAATACTCATCCCATTTGTAGGGTCCTAAATAAATCCCCAGACAGTGAACCAACTTGTAAAAAATGCCCTCAAGCAGCGCTCGCCCTACCAAAATGGGTACCAATACAACCGAGAACTCTTTTCACACCTAGCCTTGTCATCAGAGTACAGATAACCCAGGCTGACACAAATGTGACTCACAGCCCCAGGGGGAATCTGGAGAGGTTATCTCTGGAAACAAAAGTCAGTCTCATTTTTAAAAAAATGGTAAGAAACATTGAATCAATCACCATTCTTTTTTTTGGTTTCACTTTATGATATCCCATGGTACTGCTCACAGACAAAAAGCTTTAAAAAATTGGGCCTGTGTCTCACTGTAACTGTGATGTGGAGATGCCGGTGATGGACTGTAACTGTGTATGCTTCCTTTCCCATTCTTTAATTCTTGCTCGCTCTCTCTCTCTCTGTATGGTTCTCACATATTACAACAGATGTGTAGTATCCTGGATTTAGTAATAAGCTGGCAGCGTGTGACATCAGAGCAGATCTAGAATTATGCAGAATTTACAGCTCAGAAACAGGCCATTCGGCCCCACTGGTCTATGCCGGTGTTTATGCTCCTCATGAGCCTCCTCCCACCTTACTTCATCTCACCCTATCAGCATATCCTTCTATTCCTTTCTCCCTCATGTGCCTATCTATCTACCTTCCCCTTAAATGCAGCTATTTGCCTCAACTGCTCCTTGTGGTAGCAAATTCCACATTCTAACACTCTGAGTAAAGATTATCACAGCAGTTCTATGGTCTCCTGGATACAGTAATAAGATACCATTTTCTCCGTCACCTCCAGCTCTCATTTTCCCATTCTTCCCTCCCCAACCCCCACTTTCTGTTAAAAAAAAACAGCAAAATAATCTCTTTTAAATAAATCTAGATAATCTTGTTATGGTATGGTTAGAGTTGCTACGGCAACAACAACTTGCATTTATACAATGCCTTTAATGTAGAAAAACATCCTGAAGTGTTTCACAACAGAGAAGATGAGCCAAGGGGAGATTAGGAGGGACTATGAGCTTAGTCAAAGAGGTGGGTTGTGAAACTTGCTGGGAACATTGTTTTCAGCAGATGTACATCTCCACAATGTTACTTTACCTGATCTCATTTCCTTGCCTGGGAGAAAGAAACGTACTGAGGCCAGAGAACTGGGCTCGGTCGTGTTGCTAAGCGAGTTAGACTGTCTGAACTGCTGACATCTCCCCAGTCTCTCGTTACATTGTCAGAGGCGCGGCCCATTGCCTAGAGGCTAACTACCTCTTCTACTGATTGTTTATAACGCGACAGGCTAATAAGGTCCTGGGCTCTGTCCCCCGTCTTGACCGAGTTAGCTGATCTCAGTCAGTGTGGCAGTATTGTCAGCACCCCTGGGCTGAGAAGCTGAACAAACAAATGTCAGGCAGGGTTCCTGCTTATGAAAGTTGCCCGGGTCAACATTCCTCCCTCAACCAACACCACAACAACAACAACTTGCATTTATATAGTGCCTTTAACATAGTCAAACATCCCAAAGCATTTCAATGGGAGTGTTATCAAACAAAATTTGACTCCGAGCCACATGAGGTATTAGGACAGGTGACCAAATGCTCGGTCAAAGGGGTAGGTTTTAAGGAGCGTCCTCAAGGTGGAGAGAGTGATAGAGTGGCGGAGAGGTTTAGGGAGGGAATTCCAGAGCTTAGGGCCTGGGAAGGAACGGCGATATATTTCCAAGTCGGGATGGTGCGTGGCTTGGAGGGGAACGTGCAGGTGGTGGTGTCCCCATGTGCCTGCTGCCCTTGTCCTTCTAGGTGGTAGAGGTCGCGGGTTTGGGAGGTGCAAACTGACGGTACAACCACCAATGGTGGGGTGAAGGAAATAGGGGATGCACAAGAGGCCAGCATTGGAGAAATGCAGAATTCTCAGAGGGTTGCAGGCCTGGAGGAGGTTACAGAGATAAGGAGGGGCAAGGCGATGGAGGGATTTGAACACAAACCACCAAAAACAGATTGCCTGGTCATTCATGATGGCTCACCAAGGCTTCTTCAACAGCACCTCCCAAACCCGCAACTTCTACCACCTAGAAGGACAAGGGCAGCAGGCACATGGGAACAACACCACCTGCACGTTCCCCTCCAAGTCACACACCATCCCGACTTGGAAATATATCGCCATTCCTTCATCGTCGCTGGGTCAAAATCCTGGAACTCCCTTCCTAACAGCACTGTGGGAGAACCGTCACCACACGGACTGCAGCGGTTCAAGAAGGCGGCTCACCACCACCTTCTCAAGGGCAATTAGGGATGGGCAATAAATGCCGGCCTCGCCAGCGACGCCCACGTCCCATGAACAAATATAAAAAAATAAATGCCACTGACTCCTTTAAAAAAAAATTGCTCAGGCATGTGCACTGTTTGACCAGATTTAGCTGTGATGCCCCTGTGGTTGAATAGCCTGCAGACACTCACTACCTTGGGGCTCATGGATAAAGAACGGCCTCTTAGGTGAAGTCGCAGCATCTGTAGAAATGCACCCCCGGTGTGAGTTCCCATCTCAAGAAGCGGAGCAAAGTGGAGGGACAAAAGAGAACGGGGTGGGGTTGACAGAAAGCGAAGGAATGAAATGAATGGATGAAATAAAAAAATCTAACATTGTGAGGCGGAGAAAGCGAGAAAGGGTTGGGAGCCATCGGTCAGTACTTACGCGACAAACAGCAATAGCATCAGCGCTCTCCAAAACCAGGGGTTTGACGTGAAATCGCACAGAAATAGCCAGGACTCCGAGCTGACGAGAGGAATCACCCAGGGAGGTAGCAGAAATTCTTGGATGAGGTCCATTAGAAAGCCTGAAACCAGTGCCAAGAAATCCTGCTGCATAAATAACAGCTGATTCACTCAATACTCACGGGTATATCTATTGATTACACGACTTGTTGTGCCAAGAGCTCAGCAGGTATTGAAACATGTGCGTTTTATGTGGTGATGAGGGCTTAAGTTCCTGTCTAGTTCGAACTGTTAGTGTGGTATCAGTGAGCTTACGCGATACAATACCTGGATCTGCTGGCCTCCAAAGGGAGAGCTTGCGTTGTACGCTTGGCTCTTCTTCTAACGCAAGGCGTTAAAACAGAAATACTGAAGATTCAGGACCAGATATAGTGCCCAAGGACAGGGAGAGGCTCTGTTTACGCAGCAGCTGTCTACACAAATTAGTTTTGAAAGTACAGCTGTCCCACATCTGAATGTGCTGCCTCCCAGTAATGTGAATGTACTGTGTTAACAGCTCAAACATTTTCACCTTTAACCCTACGGCTCCTGCCCCCATCACCGACCCCGACCACCCAACACATTTATTTTCTCTTCCTTTTTAGAGTTGGCACGGTGAGCAGTGTCCCGCGGCCTCTGAGGTTTTCTACACAGAGGGTCATTAGGTCGTGGAACGCCCTCCCAGAAACAGTGGTGGGAGCGGAGACCGTTACAGCTTTTCAAAGGGAAGGGGATGAATATTTGACAAGGAGAAGCATTAAAAGGGAAGGGGAGAGGGAGTAAGTGGATGGCTCGCTCTGAGACCCAGAACAGGTGCAATGGGCTGAATGGCCTCCCTCTGTGCTATAAAATCCTATCAATCCACGACCTGCTGTCAAGCCTCTCCCAATCCCACATGACATGTGGTAAGTGTGGCATACTTAGGAGGAACAGGTGACTTTGGACCTATGGTTCCCAAAGCTGTCCACCACTGGGGGTTTTCCTCACCTCATGTCTGGGTCTGTTGTAGACTCATTGATAGAGATTGATTGCTATGAATAAGCAATAACTACATCATTTTTGTATTTTGTGACTACCAAGATGGTGGAGGCAAACTAGATGGACCCTAGTCTTTTCTTGTCTAGCAATTCCTAGGTGGCTCTGTTCCTAATCAGTATGAATGGCACTGGCTATCTTTCCCTTCCATGTTAGGAAGAACAAATGTTGCCTTCCACACCAATGGGCAGAACCCTAAGGCTACTTGTTAACTTATAACTGACTGGAAACCAAATGGAATCCAAACAAATTGACATAGGAAGTTTCTGGTTGATGTTTTCACGTGAATGTGTCAGCTTGGCTCAGTTGGTCGCACTCTCGCCTCCGAGTGAGTAGCTTGTGAGTTCAAACTGTACTCCAGGTCTTAAGCACATGATCTTAGGCTGACACTTCCAACAACATGACCAACTTGCCTTTTGTATACTGCCGATAACATGGAAAATATCCCAAGGTGCTTCGCATATCTGTGACCAGTGAAGGTACAGTACGTACATCAGTCTAACTCTACCTTTAAAACTATTATTCCGCTGCTTTGTCAACGTAAACAGAATCCAGTACATAAGAGTTATTAGACACCCTGTTAATGGGAACAATTAGCATGGATCTAATCTTGAACAATAAAGGGCTGTAAATTGTAGGATGGAGGGAAGGCAACGGAGTTGCTGGTAAAGGATGGGTGGCAGATGCAATGAAATGAGTAGCACAATCCTTTGTGTGGAGTGATGACACTCAATGAACAGTGTTGTGTTGTGTTGTTTGGAACAGATCAGCATTGCAGTGAAGACAGGGTAAAGTACATATGGAAGAGGCACTCAAAATTAACCACAAAACACCAGTTTCCAAACGTATTGTGGTAACACAGAAATAAAGATTGCTGTTGTTTTATTTACTCATTAACACAGGATTTTTTTTAAACAGTAAATTACTACAGGAATGTATCAGGAGAAAGGGAGGGGTCAACAAAATGAAAAAGGGCACGAGAGGAAGTGTCAAGTCTCATTGCCACGATGGCACTACATAACCCTTAGAGTGATAACTCTCCCAATTGACTTCCCTTTGAACAGTTGAAGAACAATTGGACAGTGATTGCAGCCATACCTTAGAGAGATTTCAGGGCTTTCGAACATCATGAGGTAAATGCCTGGTCCCCAACCGCCAGATGGTTTAAATCTGTTCGCGATGTTCCGAGCTCATTGTGAGATCATTGCGGTGTCCTTGCCATCAAAACCACTGCATTATCCTGATTATATTATGACATCAAGGTACTTGAAAGGCTTGTCTAAAAGCGAACATCATCACCTAAGAATACGTGCCAGCTTGGCTCAGTTGGTAGCATTCTTGCTTCTGAGTTAGGCGGTAGGTTCAAGTCCCACTTCAGTACATAATCATTGATGTCATTGTGTAGATTCCTTAGTTGTGTTGCATCCTCCACTGCTGTCCAACCTCTACTGCATTGCACCAAACTCATCGGAGACATATTTGACAATTAGTCTCTGCATCCTGACACAAATAAAGATAAATGTAAGGAGTCTTACAACACCAGGTTATAGTCCAACAGTTGGACTATAACCTGGTGTTGTAAGACTCCTTACATTTGTCCACCCCAGTCCATCACCGGCATCTCCACATCACAAATAAAGATAGACACACACACTATGTTGATATTTTATTGTAAAATGCACTGTACAAGTAACCACAACATAGAGTATTACATTTTCTACAATTTCTTCATATCGGAATTTTCTAACTTTTATTTTAAGAGTGTTGAATGCACTGATAAATTACAATTAAAAATAAAATATAAATGACATTTTTACGAGGCTTTTTGCATTAGTTCATATTCTTGATTGTACACCATATTGTATAATTGATAGTCCATTTCACCAAGGATTACAACTGCCACATTACCAAGCCTAAACTCATTAGAGTCCGTGTGCATGTGCTTCTGACACAAGTCAAACCAAATTCGAGCCCTACACTGGGCCCCTGCAGGTTAACTTGGAAATGCACAGATTTTGCCCAGTTTCGATCTTGGTTCTTGAGCTATCGATTGAGGAATAAATGCAGCACCTGAGCACAAAAACAAAATGTCACACTGCTAATATACGTCACCGTTCTCCGCAACCTGCCATAAATTTCCCTCCTGTCAAAGCGGGTGCCATTTGTGACTGGAACCATAGCAACGTAGGTAGTTTAGTTACCCCGGCGATCTGATGGTGGGGCTCGATGGTCTGTATTGGTCTAGTGCACGTGTGTCTTCCTGGGTAGCCTGGTGGCAAATGTCAAGTCAGGTTTCCCGCGTGGTATCGGTCAGCTACCAGTCCCTGGAGACGATATGGTCATTATCCGTAGAGAAGCAGAAGATTTGCCCATGATCCCCAATTCTCGGGAGAGTTTGTGTGGAGATGGTTGGGGACTGGTCGTTAGCTTTGTAAACGACCAAAGTCGCAGGATCTGAAGCCAAAACCAAACTATGTGGGGGGATGGGAACTCAAGGACCAAAAACACATATAGTTCTTTGAGGCCCAGCTCTCTAGTACCCGAACATCCCAGCGCTAAGGTTGGCCTTGCTATTAGTTACGAAATCCTATTACAGCTCGTCGGTCTGTACGCAAGTGAGAGTACTGGCAAAATGGACCTTTATCACTTCATGCCTACTAGCGACATGAAGCTCAAACATGGCAAAGAACAGACAAAGAGCTCCATGCTACAATGACATTGTACCTTCCATCACAACCCCTGGATATCTCTTACTCAACATTTCCATTTGCCATGCTGCCTACAACGGGTACGGTTTTACATTAGAACTCATGTCCTCCTGGAACTGGATTGGACTCGGGCTCATTTTACTAAGGACCCTCCATCTAATCTGTCTGAACTGGTTTTGAACCCTAGCCCCAGAGATGAAAGAACAGCATGGCTCCCCAACAAGAAATTGGAGCCTTCAGTAATCGGTCCGAGCTGGATTTGAGAATCACAGGAGCTGCGAAACTGAAAAAAGAACTGGTCCCATGTCAGTATAACATTTTGTATCCAGCACCCTCGGGGCTCAAAATGTCATCAGGAGGGTATATTGCCTTGACCCACCCTTCACTCAAATCAACCTGCCCTGGTCAAGTGAGTCTGGATATATCTGAGTTAGGCTAAATATAATGGATGTTTTTTACCTGGGGAAAATGGATGTTGGATGGAGAGAAATTAATGCCATTATCGGGCATCAAATGCATCCCATGAGAACCAACTGGCCTCATCACAGTGCTACTAACAGTGAGCATGACAACAACAACTTGCATTTACATAATGTCCCAAGGCGCTTCACCTGATCAAAATCAGACAAAATTTGATACCGCGCCACGTAAAGAGCTATTAGGGCAGGTGACCAAAAGCTTGGTCAAAGAGGTAGGTTTTAAAGACCGTCTTAAAGGAGGAGAGTGAGGTGGAGAGGTTTATGGAGGGAATTCCAGTGTTTAGGGCCTAGGCAGCTGAAGGCACGGCCGCCAATGGTGAAGCGATTAAAATTGGGGATGCGCGAGAGGCCAGACTTGGAGGAGCGCAGAGATCTCAGAGGGTTGTAGGGATGGAGGAGGTTACAGAGATAGGGAGGAGCGAGGCCATGGAGGGATTTGAAAACAAGGATGAGAAGTTTAAAATCGAGGCTTTGCCAGACCGGGAGCCAATGTAGGTCAGCGAGCACAAGGGTGATGGGAGAATGGGACTTGGTGCAAGTTAGGATACGGGCAGCAGAGGTTTGGGTGAGCTCAAGTTTATGGAGGGTGAATGTTGGGAGGCTGGTCAGGAGGGCATTGGAATATTCATGTCTAGAGGTGACAAAGACATGGATGAGGGTTTCAGCAGCGGATGAGATCAGTACATAGTCTAGGGCATCCTAGAGAAAGCTAGATAACCACATGAGGGAGAAAGGAATGGAAGGATATGCTGATAGGGTTAGATGAAGAGGGTGGGAGGAGGCTCGTGTGGAGCCTAAATGCCGGCATGGGCCAGTTGGACCAAATGGCCGGTTTCTGCTAGAAGAGGGTAAACATTGGCAAATGTGCTGAAAAAGGAAAGAAAAATGAAAATAAAAAATGGAATCAAAACCCAGAACCCATAAACATGATTTTTTTTGGCCCACATATTTTCAAACTTGGGTCCACTGACCCTAGGGGTCTGTAAGGAGGGTCCGCAGTGTCATTGGATTTCTGATCATCTGTGGCAGGACATACTACACATTGCAAACACAACACCTCAAGAATCCTGTATCCTAGATTTTCTCTCTCAACTTAACCAATACTTTATTTCTGTTGTACACTATTAAATCAGGTTTCTGGAACAATTATTACCCTTTCCCTTTGGAAGTTTGGACGGGGGGTCCCTGGGTGTGCGTCAATATATACTGGGGGGAGGAGAGGAGGTAAGGCAGGAGTGGGTCAATAATTACACCAGTTCAAGGAGCAGGCCAACATTTGCAAGGGTTTCTGGGAGAGTGTTGACAATTGTACGGGTTTGCCAGGAGTCTGCCAATCTTTGCAGAGGCTCCCTGGGACTGTGCCAATCTTCACAGGGAGCCCACTGCACTGAAAAGTTTGAAAACCACTGGATTAGTCCATAATATCGCAGTGAGGAAAGAACTTCCAGCACTTTGCTAAGAAGCAAAAGAACTTCGTGCCGAAAAGTCCAGGGTAACTCTCCTCAACCTGGGCCAGTGGGGCAATGGATAACATGTCTGACTACGGATCAGAAGATTGTAGGTTCGACTCCTAACCTGGCTCGAAGGCTTCTGCAAACTTTTTCCCGGCACGGAAACAATGGGCCAAATGGCCTCCTTCCATGCTGTAACCTTTCTATGATTAATGTAAGGAATCTTACAACACCAGGTTATAGTCCAACAGTTTCATTTGAAAATCACAAGCTTTCGGAGGCTTTCTCCTTCGTGACGAAGGAGAAAGCCTCCGAAAGCTTGTGATTTTCAAATAAAACTGTTGGACTATAACCTGGTGTTGTAAGATTCCTTACATTTGTCCACCCCAGTCCATCACCGGCATCTCCACATCATTTCTATGATTAGTACTCATCTCCCAACTGAAGAAGACTACAGGGAGAAAGAAACTTTCTACAAAACTAATTGACAATTAAGTGTTTCCCCCTAAAATTTTAGTTCTATTTTCCTGTGTAGATGTGTGAACCCGAAGAAATAATGGACAGAAACAACTAAATGGTTCATACCATCTCTTATTTTTGGTGCTTTCACTTCTATATATGTGTTGAAGGTTTTAATCTAAGGCTACACTATATTATTAATAGCCTGCTGTTCACTCTCACATTACTTCCCTGCTTCTCCTTTTTAGTCACCTGACTTTTCTTCATGTGTTTTCCCTCTTCCAAATGTGCTGACTCAGGGTACAGTTCCCATAGATGCCAGCAGCCTTCGAGGTGCCAGCCGTGGCTCAGTTGGTAGCACTCTCGCCTCCGAGTCGGAAGGTTGTGGGTTCGTCCCACTCCAGAGCACAAAATCCAGGCCGATACATCAGTGTCGTACTGAGAGATCGCTGCACTGCTGGAGGGGCCGTCTTTCAGATAAGAAGTTAGGTTGAGGCCCCGCCTGCCCTCTCAGGTGGACATAAAAGATCCCCTGGCACTATTTCGAAGAAGAGCAGGGGGGTTCTCCCAGGTGTCCTGGGCCAATATTCCCCTTCAACCAACATCACTAAAACAGATTATCTGGTCATTATCACATTGCTGTTTGTGGAACCTTGCTGTGCACAAATTGGATGCCATGTTTCCTACATTACAACAGTGACTACACTTCAAAAAATACTCTGTTGACTATAAAGCGCTTTGGGATGTCCTCAGGTCATGAAAGGCACTATATAAATGCAAGTCTTTCTTTCTCTCTCTGGTACCTCGCCCAAGTTACCTTTCTTCATGGGAGAGACAAGTGATGGTTGCCAGATCATTTGTCCCTGACAACCATCACAGACACACCCAGTCCTGTCCTCACCCCATGTCTGCACTTTCTAACAAGAGCCACTCAATTGATTTTTCTCCCCCTCTCTAGCCCAGCGATAGCACCTCTACCCCCTTCCTGTCTAACATCAGCTAACACAACACAGGCAGGAATGTAAACTGAAGCCTTCATGAGCTGTAGGACTTAGAACTAGGTACAGAATTAGGCCTCAGTGCATAAAACTGATCAGCAGGTTGCAAAGGTCCTCTCTGGGCCAAGCCGAAGTCTCTCCATCCTCTATCTCTCTCTGTCTGGCCAAGCTTCTTACTTCCCGTCAAGGCTTCTAGTTCTTTCCAAGTCGTCAAACACAATCGCATTAATAATAAAAAAAAAAGAAGCCTCTCTCTGGTATTAAGGAATGGATTTTTAGTTGAACTCTGTGGCAAATACTCTTTCCCATTATTCCGAGTCTCAGACCCATCCCATTTCACAAAGCACCTCCCACTCTTAGCTCCAACATAGGGCAAAGTTCCTTTGACGTTCTGGAAGATGGAGATTATCTAACGTAACTCGAGTACATTTCTCCGCCAACCTAGGCCCGAGGGGACAATCAATGTGCTCTCAGGCAGTAATGAAAGTTCCCGCTTTTATCGGGCCCCAGGAATCGTTTGGTTTTGGCAATCTCAGCAATTCTTTATCTTCACTTTAATCGGGAACTACGTACCACATCCGCCACCGCTGTAGAGATGGGACATTGCATCCAGAATAGTAAGGGCTGTGTTCTACTTCACCCACTGGAATGTTTTAATTCCCAATATCAGCCATCCATCTCACCTCTGCAAGCAAGATTGCCCAGTCCATGGTAGTTAATGCTGTGCACTTGTGTTCACTGAATCAAGAATCACGGATGAATATTCTTAACAGACTTCGACAACATTCATTTTCTATAATGTAGCATCTGTAAATACCTTGTTAATAATAAATTCCTAATGACAAGTATCATGAAGTCGAAACATTAAAACAATTCTTAATTAACGGCCTTCCCTGCATAAAACTGGATTTTCTTTTGACGTCTAAATGCAACGGCAGTCTCCAAAAAGTTTGAAAACAAATCAACAGCACCGATTGTGCTCTCCCTGGCAGTTTAAGGTGCAATTGGATTTGTTTTTTTTAAAGGTCGCTGCATCAGCTATTTTATCGTATCAAGGGAGTCGATCGGTCGTTGGTAACAGTAGGCCGGAGCTTCACAGTGGCAAAGGGATTGGTTCCCCTGAGAGATTAAAAAAAAAAGCAAAAAAGAGTTTAACAACCATTCCCATTCTCACCCCGTTCAAGTTCATAGTCTTCTGAATTCCCTTTGGGATTTACAGCATAAATCTACGTCTCGTTGAGAACTGGAAATGCACAGCAGGGTGATCTGTATCTGAAAGGGAGGACTGATTATTGATTCAAGTGGGGTGCTTCATCAAAGCTGAGGTATTAGTTCAGCTCTGATGAATTGTTCCACTCGAAACATTAACCTATGTAACTGCACATGACTCTAGTGCACACAACATGGTTCACCTGGAATTTCTGTGTTGGGGGGGCGGGGGAGGGGGGGAAGTCCCCGATCTCCCACCGTGACGTCAGCGGAAGATCAGCAAAAACCCCAGAGAAGAGGCTCAAACGGGTTTCCGACAAAGTTACAGCAGGAGTTCAAGGAACCCCCTTAATGCCCTCTGAAGCGGCTTAGCAAATCGCCCAGTGGTTAAAAACAAATCACTTCAAGGCAGTGGTCCACTACCGCCTTTTCGAGGCCAGTGAGGATGGTCAATAAATGCGGCCTTGCGGGCATCACCCACGTCCCAAGAACGAAAGAAAGAAAAATGTCACCAGACTCAAATGCGTTAACGTGCGCTCCTTCAAATGTGAGGTTAAACTGAGGCCCCGTCTGCCTTCTCAGCTGGACGTACAAGATCCCACTGAGAGCGTGAAGGGAGCCGGGCGGGGCGGAATTATTTCGAAAAAGAGCAGGATAGTTCTCCCCGGTGTCCTGGTCAATATTTATCCCTCAACCAACACCTAAAACAGATTATCAGGTCATTTATTTCGTTGTTGTTTGTGGGACCTTGCTGTGCGCAAAATGGCTGCTGCGTTTCCCATATTACAACAGTGACTACGCTTCAAAAGAACTTCATTGGTTTTGGGACATCCGGAGGTCGTGAAAGGAGCTATATAAATACAAGTCTTCCTTTCCTTTCTATGTTCAGCCTCTCCTAATTCAGCGATCGTAATTACATCGCATCAATCCACGTACCATTAAAGTGAGGTCATCATGGCCCCAATGACTCAGAAGGTCAGCAATTTATTACAAAGTAAACTACACGGCTAACAGACTGACCGTGCTCAGTATTATTTCTCATGTCCTCCTAATGCAATTGACTCCATCAATCGTTATTATGTACCCCTACTCTAGAGAATTGCTTGGATGTAAATACATCTTACCGTGGAAAGAGCTCAGGCTGGTTATCTGCACTGCCAAGGACCTAAAAACACAAGAAGAAATTAGAGCTTTTCTTTGTTCTTTTGGACAAGAAGCCATAAGATAGGTTCAGCTGAGGGCCTTCAGCCCAATTGATCTCCCCCCTCCAGAATACCAACCCATCTCCCCATTACAGCATCCAGTTTCTTAAATGGATGAAACCAAGCATTGGCCTCAACCACCCTTAAATGCCACCACCAAACGAAACACTTTTCCCCCAAAACTGTAGACCAATATTCTGCGCTCAAGTCTCACAATCTTCTATGGCTATGAGGCGATGGGAACGTCTTTCAGATGATACATTAAACCGAGGGCCCGTCTGCCCTCTCAGGTGGACGCAAAAGATCCCACGGCACTATTTGAAGGGGAGCAGGGGAGTTCGCCCGGTGTCATGGCCGATATTTATCCCTCAATCAACATCAGTAAAAAGAGATTATCTGGTTGCTGATTGTGGGGCCTTGCTGTGCGCAAATTGGCTGCTGTGTTTCCCTACATTACAACAGTGGCTACACTTCAAAAAGTACTTCATTATCGGTGATGCGCTTTGGGATGTTCTGAGGTCATGCAAGGCGTTACATGAATGCAAATTCTTACTTTCATGTACTTATTATCTGCGGCAAAACTGCTGCACAGCAGCTCCGATATTCAGTCGTGAACCACTATTGGGATATTCAACATTTAATGAATAAATCTCGCTGTTGTGTGTAGGTGCATTTACTTGAGGTCCAATCTAATATCAGAAGACAGAGGCTGGATTCATTTCCACTGAAGGTAGGGTGTGCATGCATCACACAGCAAATAACACAACATTCCTCCCCCATTGAGAACAATGGGCGTCCACACCTTACAGAAAATTGTTTATCAGATTCCCATCTCTCCCGGTGAAAGCAATAGGAATTCATGTCATGCATACACCAAGTTAACTAGGCACCCTTCTTTTGAAAATATTGGAAAAATGTGGGCGAAAAACAGCATGTTTAAGGAATATTAACGCCTGCCCCATTTCTTGCAGCTGAACATGGGCTTCGATCGCCAGGCTGAGTATGTTCTCAGTTTTACACAGAACAAGAGCACCACCTGCTGTAATCTCCCTCCTTTCCCTTTAAGATGTGGAGATGCCGGTGATGGACTGGGGTTGACAATTGTAAACAATTTTACAACACCAAGTTATAGTCCAGCAATTTTATTTTAAATTCACAAGCTTTCGGAGGCTTCCTCCTTCCTCAGGTAAATGTAGCTAGGTAACTAGGCACCCTTCTTTTGAAAATATTGGAAAAATGTGGACGAAAAACAGCATGTTTAAGGAATATTAACGCCTGCCCCATTTCTTGCAGCTGAACATGGGCTTCGATCGCCAGGCTGAGTATGTTCTCAGTTTTACACTGAGGAAGGAGGAAGCCTCCGAAAGCTTGTGAATTTAAAATAAAATTGCTGGACTATAACTTGGTGTTGTAAAATTGTTTACAATTCCCTTTAAGAGGCAGTGAACGTTTACTGCTGCTCACCCTTGCCCAATACGTTCGACCCATCAAAGGCAGCAAAACGATGTACAACACAGAGAGTTAGAGAGCAGCACACGGCCCTAGAATATTCTCAAATCAACAGATAGCAAAAGCCTTACAAATTGCTCAACCAATATAGTGCAGATTAAGGTTAAAATCCTTGATTATAAATTTGTAAACCTGCCTTATCTTTAAACAGTAACGCACGCAGGGAAAAGAGGGAGGAGGGAGGGGAGGTTGAATCTTTCAGGTCTGCTCAGGTATACAGCAATCATGCACCATGTCAGAGGGAAGGTCAAAGTCACAAAATAAAACATTTTATATTAACCCTCTCTCACCTCATAATTGCACTGGCTCACCATTTATACAACTTTTAGTTCCCAAAGTTTCAAAATTAGTAATGGGCCCTTTAAAGCATGGCAATTCTACCCAAATGGGCCACCTACTCAACAACAGTGGTAAGCCCAAGAGAAAAATGTCTCGCCCAAGTTGTGTGTTAGTAATTGAGCCCATTCATCTGCCTGCTATCCACGGCTTTCCAAATTTCTCCAACTAGTATATTCTGTAGAAATCAGTGTGAGCATACTCACCAGTACGGGGAGGATAAAATGAGTTGCTGTTCGACGGTCAGCTTTTAGCTGCAGTGTTTGACCAGTGACTAGGTTTAGACCAAGAATTACCTTCATTCCTAATCTCAGCCAGACTGTAATAGGGAATGACTGAGATAAGGGAGTGACTGAAGTGAGGGAAAGGCACTTTCCCAAAGTGGAAGGGAGTCAAGTGCATTACGATTCGATTAATA
The DNA here is from genome assembly GCF_035084215.1 of Heptranchias perlo. NCBI lineage: Eukaryota > Metazoa > Chordata > Chondrichthyes > Hexanchiformes > Hexanchidae > Heptranchias > Heptranchias perlo. The sequence goes on from NC_090364.1 coordinate 9,060,573, forward strand.
GGCAGGGGCATGGGAATAGGTCACATATTGGTCTGGAACACACAGTAGGGCGAAGAGAATAACTTACAAAGTGGTAGTGCACAAACTTGGTAGCCCAAAATTGTATTTTGCTGGCCCATGGCTAGCAGGCTACTATGAATTTCAGCCCCTGATTAATTGATCTCTGCGCTCCTCCAATTCTGGCCTCTTGCGCACCCCCGATTTCCTTCGCCCCACCATTGGCGGCCGTGCCTTCAGCTGCCTAGGCTCTAAGCTCTGGAATTCCCTCCCTAAGCCTCTCTCTCCTCCTTTAAGACGCTCCTAAAAACCTACCTCTTTGACTAAGCTTTTGGTCACCTGTCCTAATATCTCCTTATGTGGCTCGGTGTCAAATTTTGTTTGATGATGGCTCCTGTGAAGCGCCTTGGGATGTTTTACTATGTTAAAGGCGCTATATAAATGCAAGTTGTTGTTGATGTAATGTTAAAACAATGTACAATGATCTCCAAAAAGGGAGATAATTTCGACGATGGATGTGAGACATCTACAACTGCGCGATGGCCATTTGAACGGCACTGAGTGGGAGAGGGTTAAACATTCCAAGAAGCAGGGGGGACAAAATCATGCTTTCTTACAGAGACTCCCCGCATTCAGCAGAACGTGCTGCTGCCCTGAAGCCACCAGAAATCTGGTTGCGAGGTCGTGTCCAAGAGAATCGATGCAAATTTTGCCTGCTGGCAGGGGAGAAGAAAGCACGTCAAAAATATCCAATTACAGGGCTTCAGGGGAAACGCGGCTGCCAAAGGGAAGTCCAGCAACTCGAGCAGGGGAGTGATGGACTCATAAACATGAGATGGCAAGTTCTCGATAGCCCCAATTGGTCTACAGCCTCATCTGCCTCCACTGGCCGTGCTTCATGATCCTGAGTCTGGGATGCTGGATGAGATTGGAGGTTCTTTCGTGGGTGGGCAGTAGAGGGAGGGTGGAAGGAGAAACATCTACCAGAAACCCTACCCCCAGCAAGTACTCCTACTGTTCGCTGATCAGCGTATAACATGAACAAGAACTGCCTTTAATACATTTACAGCACACATTAGCCAACGGGAAAAGAGGGCGACAAATGTATTGAAAAATTGCTCTTGGCTTTTCAAGAAGGATAGAAAGTTAGTAACTAATCAAGAACTAGTCGTAAGTGCTTAACTGGGGTTCACACTGGGCTCCTAGATCTTAAGGTGGAGGGGGGATGTGAGCTGATCCCAGAGGATCTACAAGGTCATAAGATTCCTGTCAATCCATGATCAGATTATTGTAATGTTCTGTATTTGCTGACTTGCTGGCACATTATAGGCCTAATCCTGTGCTCCTAATGGGGAGAGCCATTGTTGCAGGGTGTGTGGGTCAGAGAATTGGGGCCCACAGTGTTCTAGACCTATGAACAATCTGGACTTCCTGCAAGCACGGCTTCCCCACTGGGAGCGGGGAATCACCCTGATGTCTATTACTGAAAAAAAAAACGTGTTCTGCGATAACTACGATGTTTTGCAATAGGTAACTGACATTGTCTTTCAGAAGTTCAGTCAGGGGGTCCCTGGGAGAGTGTACATAAACCAGGGGGTCCCATGGGGAGTGTAAATATACCAGGGGGTCCCGTGGGGAGTGTAAATATACCAGGGGGTCCCTGGGAGAGTGTACATATACCAGGGTCCCATGGGGAGTGTAAATATACCAGGGGGTCCCATGGGGAGTGTAAATATACCAGGGGGTCCCATGGGGAGTGTAAATATACCAGGGGGTCCATGTGGAGTGTAAATATACCATTGCAATTCTAGCCACTGGAGAATTAATTGGAAGTGGTTGTTATGATTTGGAATGCACTGCCTGAAAGGGTGGTGGAAGCAGATTCAATAGTAACTTTCAAAAGGGAATTGGATAAATACTTGAAAAAGAAAAATTTGCAGGGCTATGGGGAAAGAGTGCAGGAGTGGGACTAATTGGATAGCTCTTTCCAAGAGCCGGCACAGGCACAATGGGCTGAATGGCCTCCTTCGGTGCTGTCTCATGCTATGATTCTATGGTTCTATCAACCTCAAATTCAGGTTAGACAAAGGAGAAATAGTTGTCCTCTCTCGGAGGCTTTAGCCAACATGAAGATGTCTCAAATCTGCAGGCAACAGCGGCCCAATAAGATGTCCACTGCTTCAGGAAAGAGAACAGCGCACTACACGTCTGCCAATGCATACGGCTTTCATGGAGTTATTAAGAAAAACGCATTGAACTCTCTGAAAGAACTGCCCTTCCCCTTTAAACGGACACAACGAGCGCGTAGAACTCACTTTGCTCCTTCCGCCCTCCGACACGGCCAGGCTGGTCGCACTGTTCCGCCTGCTGCTCAAATTTGGAGGGGCTGGACTTTGACTCCTTGTACAGGAGCCAGATGGCAGCGGTGGTGCAAGTGGCATGGGCGCTGCTTTGCTGCTGTAATCCACAGGGGGCAACACGTAATCCTTAGAGTCCAACATATCTTCAGCACTTCGGCTGCTCCGCATCGGAAATGTCCTGCAAGACAAATAGAATATACAGCGTATCTTTCTGTGTAGGAGCCACATTCTGCAAGTGACACACTTAAGGGGATAATCTTAACTTTGGCCATTAGTGTAAAATGGGTGATATCAAATTTGCCACCCATTGACTTCAATGGAAAAGGAAAATCAGAAGTGTATAATAGGCGGCCAATTCGACACTCCCACCTCTGAGTCAGAAGGTTGTGGGTTCAAGCCCCGTCCAGAGACTTGAGCACAAAATCTAGGCTGACACTTTCAGTGCAGTACTGAGGGAATATTGCACTGTTGGAGATGGTGCTGTCTTTCAAATGAGACATTAAACTGATGTGTGCCTTCTCAGGTGGACGTAAAAGATCCCATGGTAGTATTTTGGAGAACAGGGGAGTTCTCCCTGGTGACCTGGACAATATTTATCCCTCAAGCATCGTCACTAAAACAGGTTATGTGATCATTTATCGCATTGCTGTTTGTGGGATCTTGCTGTGCACCCAAATTGGCTTCCACGTTTTCTACATTGCAACAGTGACTACACTTCTAAAGTACTTCATTGGCTATAAAGCGCTTCAGGACGTCCTGAGGTCATGAAAAACGTTGTATAATTGCAAGTCTTACTTTCCTTTTTGTTGGCGACAAGTACAACAGTCTGATGCTGCTTCCTCATCTGTAGGTATAAACTAGTGAAAATAAATTTAGAAGAGACACCAGGAGGAGCTTCTTCACACAAAGGCTGACAAATGTTTGAAATCATCTGCTAGATTGGGTAGCAGAGGTTCAGACTTCAAGGGCATTTAAAACGCATTTGGACGTGTTCGAACACTAGAGAGACGAGTTTCCGCGTACCAAAAGGCCTTTCCTCATCCTTGACTTTCCTTACATTATGATGGAGGGGAGCCTTCCGCTGATTTCAACCTGCCATGTTTCCCCCCCCCGCCCCCCCCCACCACCCACGTTGCAATCTACCAAATGACTCAATTAAAACTGGAGAAACGTACCCAATGAGGAGGGGCCTGGCAAGTCTGAATCTCAATTGAGGTCATGTAACCTGGAGTCTGTGCTCCACTGGGAGATTTATCCATGATTCAAGCTTCTGGCAATGTAGTCTGCAGATGTCACCAATTTTGGTAATGATGCAACTCTAAGTGGCCAAAGACTCTGGGAGGAGATGATTAAGCTCAGTTCTTTTCTCCCTTACTCACAAAATGTGAAACAAACGTTTTTTTAAAACTTGGCCCAAGTATTAACAAATGAAACGAATCTAGAGTACAGTAGTCAGACTTGCGTGACAGGTAAGCCTTGCGAGTCCAATCCATGAGCGCCCATCAGAGAAACTACAGCTGTAACTATTAGCCTAGTGGGTCACTCAAATCAGTAAGCCATCCCCTGAAGTCCTAATTACCTCGGTGAAGGGTCACGTCTCCGTATCTCGTCTTCCAAAGGCCTCACGTACGAGCATGGGAACCAGCCCTGTCTGTGAGAACAGATTTAATGGACGTCATAAAACAGTCGTGGTTTGACGAGATAGAAATCAGAAGCATTTTCTCATCTGACTTTATTTGGTGGCTCATCGCAAACCGTTAGATGATGTTTCATTCCCCACTCCAGTCATAGACAAATTAGGAGAGATTTTCCGATGTGGGTGCAGTTTAAACCCAAATGGTTTGAAATGGTTCATGTGCTCACGGAAGCAAAGTGTGCTGTTAGCACTCAATTTTCCATGGTCAGCTCATTATAATTATGCAGAGATTCTGACGCGAGTGTAGATATGTGCAGGGGGCACATCGCTGGTGGGCGTGGGAAATTTTGTTTAGGTCAAATTTAAAGGGATGTACACAATTAAAGGGAAGTGTCAGACTAGGGGGGAATAAAAATACATACAGCATTAGGATAGGCTAGGAGGGCATTCCAACCCATTGTCTCGGCTGAAGAGGGAGAAGGGTAAGCAATGACGACATAATCAGATCACTAATAACAGCACTGAAGCAAAATCAAGATGTGAAAATGCTTAAAAGTCATGTTTGTAAGTTGAAGTTTCTAACCGCGGACATTCCATGATGTACTAAAATGTCAACATTAAGCCGAAACAGTGAGGTAATTCATAAATCATTGGTGTGACCGCACTTGGAATACTGTGTACTGTTCTGGTCGCCACAGCACAGAAAGGATAGTGTGGCCATTGAGTGGATACAGAAGAGAGCAACCAGAATGGCTGAGGGGATGAAGGGATTGGATTATGAGGAACCATCATGTAAATTGGGCATGTTCTCACTGGAAAAGAGGAGGTTGAGAGGTTGAGAGGATTACTGCTTTGGGGATTCTAAAAGAGACTAAATAATATAAACCATGACAAGATGTCCTGAGGACCCTCAACCATTGGAAACTGGATTGAGACGGCCAGGCTCATTTCATACAGCACTCTTACAGCCATCTGAGGGAGACTTCCATCCCAGTGGTCTAGGCTGGATTCAAACCCACTTGCTTGGAGTTTAAAGGAACATTTTCCCCTGACTGCATGAAATTTGGAAATAAGTGAACATTACCCACTAGTAAATTAAGTTGTACCCCTAACATTTAGGATTATGTAGCAAAGTCCAGTGTCTTCATTAGAAAAAAGGAAGATTGAGGGAACACATGATCAAGCTTGTGAGCTTCATGAGGAAAAGGCTAAATTGCTTTATGTCCAAGAAACCGACTTGCCCTTTAAAGAGAATGACATACTTGGGCGTTCCTTCCAGCTTTCCATAAAGCCAGCCATTCTTTGCCTCTGGTACCAATATCGCGATGATATCCCCTCTTTCGAAACTTAACATGGTTTGATTCCTGCCAGCAGAGTGAGAGGCCACGGCCTGGACTCGAGGACTGTTCATTGCATTGATTTTTTCTCCAAGCGAGCCGGACCTGGATAGATGGCTGCCAGAGCCCGATCCTGAGAAAATGTACAATAAATATCAGTAATTAAGTACGCATGTGTATACATATATATTATAAATATATATAGCCATTAATCATTTGTCCACCACCAACTCCATTGAATTCCCGTCTCCCTAGGCTGGCTAGTTTTCTAGATTTTCTGCTCACACACATGGCAGTGAAATAAACCCTAACATTACAGTAATAAACGTACGTAGGTTCAGAATTGGTTTTGCTTCTATAATGTGAGTCTTATGCTGCTGTTCAAAACATTTCCATCTGATTCCTTCGTCTTCCTATTTTCCCCTGTTTTTCTTTCCATTCTCACATCGATACTAACTTTTTCTTTTAATTACGTTTTACTTCAAAGAAATTTGCCCTATTTCCTCGGCTCCTGTTAGCAACTTCCCGTTCTAGTGCTCAGGCTCGCATTGCCCATAATTGGCTGAACAAAAGCTTCGACCATCAGGTTTTCAGCCATCGTGGCACAGGACAACGAGGATTGCAGCACTGGCCTTTCTGACCGTTTGATCCGAACTTGTCGACAACCCGGGGGAGTAGAGGCCACTGGAAGGAGTTCCCTTCTCGCCGAGACAAAAATGAACACTAGGGTTTGCCAAATATTTTTCCACGTGGGCAAAGCCCCTTCAAAGAAAAGAAAAAAGGAAGACTTGTGCTTATTTAGCGCCGCACCACATCTCGAAAATACCTCTAAGTGCTTCAAATAAAATAAAATCTTTGACGTGCAGTGTGACTGCTCTTACGTAAGTGAACGGACCAGCCTGAGATCAAAGGCAGTCAAATACTGTTGGTGAAAGAAGTTTGTAGATTGGCAAGTGTTTGTAAATTTCTGGCTCCGGCTCAGAAGAAACCAACAGGAAAGGAATAGCTTTCTTTCAACTTTTTTTTTAAAAGTATTATTGACATTTTGAAGTGAAATTTATTAATGAATCTTTTTTGGCGCAACTCATGGTAGGTTAAAGGATGTGTTCATCATAAGGACAGGACCATTACATCATATGAAATAGAATGTATGTGTGTGTCCCTTTAAAGCTCTGCAGTCTTAAAATGGGGCCACTTACATGTCAGTTTGCAAATGAGAACCATGGGTTTGTTTGATTGACAGATCAATTAACCAACTGGAGAGTGTGTGGAAGCAGTATGTTCTTGGAGAAAGGGGGCTGAACATTATTGTCGTTTTTCCTCTTCAGCCTCTGTCTCTCCCTTTCTCTTCTCTTCTAATCTGCTTTTTTGCTTGTCTCTCTCTACTCTTGTGTCTTTCCTTAAGGTGAGAGGTAATGGGTGGCATATCATGGTGCGCTGGGCAAAGAAGCTGCCATTGGCTGAATTTGGGGTGGGAGGTGGGGGTAGGAGGGAAAGTGTGGTCCCTTCTCAACCCCTCCCCAATTATTTATGCTTCCCCCAACCCATCATGTCCCCAACCCCTTCACTTTCCAACAGCTCCCTCACCCTCCTACCAACCCTTCAATCACATCCCCATTGAACAATCTGCCCAAGCACTGAATCCTCCCCCTCTGCTTCACTCTGGTCACTCACTACACCCTTAACGCACGATCGACTTCCACCCACCCCCCCAAAGAAATCTCACATTGCTCCCTCAAGAGTGGGGTAGTTAGAGACTCGATGCCCCTTCACCGTCAACCCGTTTCCCTCCACCCCTTCTTCTTCGCTGTTTTTCTAAGAAGCTTTGTTTGCTTTCATAATTCCAAAAAAATCAAATTAATATGTGAAAGACACTAGGTCTGTCTCTCTTTCTAGCTGTCTCTCTCTCTGTCTCACAGGTTTAAGAAATTAGAGAATTTATAACTGTTAACAGGTGAGAGAATAAATTGGCTTGAAAATTTGACTTTTTTTGAAAACTGAACACAAATGTGAGGAAAGACACTCTCTCACTCAGCTTAATACACTTTCTGAAGTTTATAAAGCATGAAAGAAAAGTTACAACAGGTGTGCAAACAGCACACTGTCATTTTTCTCCATACACACACAGCCTCTAAACTCTCAATATAAACCTTACCCGAGTAAAGCACTTGAAATTTGTCCTCGAGATTTTCTTCAAATAATTTTGAAAAATAACTGAGCATAACCTGCTAGAAGCTAAAGAAAAATATTTCACCAATACAGCTGACTTGACGATACTGGTGCATCGATGGAAATTAGCTGCATTGCATATGCTCAGATTGCAAATTAAGGGCACAGCTCTGGGCAAAAAAAACATCAATCCAAGCTTAGGCTTTTGAAAGAGGCTGAGTCTTTCAAGTAAAAAGGCATTGAACGACACAAAAGACAATTCAGGGAATAAATGTAATCGTGTTGTGAAATATGTACTTTTTAAAAATTTTGTTTAAACCCTTATTTGAAGCATTAGAATCATCAATTACTGAGGAAGAAAACGGCAGATGAGAGATTTACAGAAGAAATCATTTTCACCAAAAGCATTTTGAGTGATTTGTAGAGAAAAGATAACCTGGTAGCTAGATTGTGCAATTACAGGGTGATGAGTTTACATAGGAATTTATAACAGCAAAAGTTGAAACAAAAGTATGGTAAAAAGAATGAACACAGGAAGTGCTTGCAGATGCGAGTGTTTTAGTAAGATATGAAAGAGAGAGATAGAAAGAGATAGAAAATGATAGAGAGAGTAAAGGATAGAGAGAGATAGAAAAAGATAGAGGTAGAAAAGGATAGATAGAAAGAGATAGAGATAGAAAAAGAGATAGAAAAAGATAGAATGATAGAAAAAGATAGAGGTAGAAAAAGGTAGAGATAGAAAAAGATAGAGGGATCGAGTGTGAGAGAGATAGAGATAGATAGACATACACACACATATAGGACACTTCTTTCTGAATATCTTACTCATTGTGGGGCTCCTTTCTTCTGGTTGCCTGTGATCCGAGTGTGAAAATGGTAACTGTTCGGCCCCATTTAGCTCACGCCTCAATGGCTGAGGGCTGGAAATGTAGCTGCGTCTCGAGACATTGTCGGCGCTGGAAACGTCATTCTGTGGCTGGAATTTTTTTTAAAAGCACAAAATCCGTCAACCGTCAATACACTAGATCCTCAGTAAGTTGTTTTCCAGTAGTTAAGTGACTCACGGTAACAGGATGCTCCAGTTTCAGTATTTGGAACAGAGCTCAGGGATTGTATTTCATTACCATTTTCTGTGCCCTGAAAGCACTTCAATGGTTAGTCTGATTGTGCAGCGTGTTGGTATTTGCACTACTGAGTGTGCGATAAATGGGGGAGAGGTAGCACACGTGATTCTTCATCTCCTCCCCCTCCCCCCGTGGCCAATCTCTGATCTCTGCTGTGGTACTTTTGGGTGGTGACAAACAGAAATGAGGCACCTCCTTCTTGGCCAAAATAGAATATTCAAGGGCCTTGCAACAAGTGCCCTGTCCTCTCTCTCTCTCTCTCTCTCTCTCTAGAATGGTGTTGCTGCATTTAGGCATATCCAGAAAACAGGCAAAGGACAGGGTAGAGATTCGATGTGGGATCATGCCTTGAGTTCAAATGTTTGCTTTGTCATTCAAAAACATCGAACGTCTACTAAGGTAAACCTTCAGAACTAATGCTCTCACATCAAAAGAGACAGAAGTCAGTGGGAAATTTTACTTCTATATTTAAAACCCAGAAGGTGACTTGCTGGGCAGGAAACCCGCAGGATCGGCTGGTTTTACACACTGCCCCAATATTGCTCTCCGTTGACTTCAGTGGAAAGTAAAATCGGACGGGGTGTTAAACCAGCGTTGCACCCAATCCCGTCAGTTTCCCGAAGGGCGGGTTAGGTTGAAATTGTCCCCGTGGTGTCTGGTTTACCTTTTTTAGAAACTTCCAGACAGTCCATTGAAGGACAGTCTGGTCTGAAAACCAAGCAGATGGAGATGGGATGCAAAGCACAGAGAGAATGATAAAGAATGAGGCAAAACTACTAAATAACAGGGAACCATCTTTCCTAGCAGAAAACAAAATACTTAATAAAAGAACATATTAAACTTTCAAGATGGGGACAAGGTATTTGGTTTGTCTGGTCCGTGCCAAGGCTTCTTCGACAGCACCTCCCAAACCCGCGACCTCTACCACCTAGAAGGACAAGAGCAGCAGGCACATGGGAACACCACCACCTGCACGTTCCCCTCCAAGTCACACACCATCCCGACTTGGAAATATATCGCCGTTCCTTCATCGTCGCTGGGTCAAAATCCTGGAACTCCCTTCCTAGCAGCACTGTGGGAGAACCTTCACCACACGGACTGCAGCGGTTCAAGAAGGCGGCTCACCACCACCTTCTCAAGGGCAATTAGGGATGGGCAATAAATGCCGGCCTCGCCAGCGACGCCCACATCCCATGAACGAGTAAAAAAAATGCCCTTGCAATCCCGTTCACCATATGGATGTTACAATTGCTCATTTCTTTCATAAACTGTAAGTCAAAACATCTATTACATGCCTATGGACAGAGCTATTACAATTCTAGTCTGGACCTTTCCTATCTTCCCAGTTCGGAAACCCAGCTTTTTTTTTTTAAGAACAAATTCCCAGATCAGACAGTGTATCAGAACCCAATTATCACAGTACTCCACCAAAATCACTGCCCTGTTGACGAGCGCTTTTGAGTTCAGCTAACTTGGCCAGTAAATAGGCCTGCTGGGGCTGCATGCTGAGATAGGATTCGGAATGGAAGTGCCCCTTACTTTTTGCTGATTTACCGTATTGAGGGTCATTCCCATGGAAGAGGGCCGTGGGCTAGCTCTGCCGGAGATGTTGCCAGAAGACATGGAGCTGGTATGTTCTCTCCACCCTGGAACCTTGTTGTGGAGAGTTTCTTGGGCCTGAAACAGAGAAAGAAGAAAAGGAATGTTGTGAGCCGCACAGCAATTAGGAGATTAATGGTGTAGCGATCGCAGATATCTTGTGGTATCGCCAATCCACGTAACACTGCGCTGTGGAAAGGATAAAGTGCGTGTCCCCACAAATCTCCATATAATGAGGTTCCAGTCTCAACTGCACTAACATGGGGCCAGATGAAAAGTAAATCAGCAGTACCAATAGCTTAGTGGGCCACCCAGTGTGGCATTGATCGATGCAAACCAGATCATCAAGATTATGAAGGATTGTAATAAAAGGCTTTCACTAAGTAGTGGCAAATTGTTTCTACTAGTTAGTAAGATGGTAACAATACAGCACAAATTTAAGATAATAACAAAAAGAATTAAAAGGCTAATACAAGCTTGAAAGGCCGAATAGCCTACTCCTGCTCCTATTTTCGATGTTTTTCTAAACAATTCTGTACACAGAGGGTAGTTACAATGTTGTTGAAGCAGCGCCATGAATTCTTTTAAAAGGGAATTGACAAAGAGGTATATAAAAGGGTATGGGGAGTAAGCAGGAGAGTGTACCGAGACTCAGTGGTTCATGTGGAGAAACATCCCTGGCCTTGTTTCTATGTTACAATGATTCAGTGAACCATTAAGGTCCCTGCTTCAATCCCAAGGCTGTGCTGAATTGGCTGATTTCACCTGGTGGTAATGCATGGGAGAAGGACAAAAAAAAAATTCAGCCAGGCTTCCTATTCCTGAATGATCCCTGCCCATCAGACGAGGACAGGATTGCTCTTGGCTGTGATCTCTCCCCCACTCTACACAGGCAACAGTTGGCCAATAATAACTGTCTTAGTAGACACAAGAATGGACACTTCTCAAGGTACAGAACATAGCATCTATCACTTCACATCATAGAAGGTAAGCGGATTAACAGATAATGAACACATGGTCCATGCAATCTCCTGGACTAGTTTTGATTGCCTGAGAGGTATTTCCCAAAGTTTATTTTTTTCTCTCTTATTGGCCTCTGTTTTTTTTGCCTCTCCCAGAAGGTAACATGACTGCTGAGGCTGGAGAGTAGGAGGTGTCTAGTCATGATGTTCTAGCCATCATGTGGGGTAGGCTTGATGGTCATTTCCTGCCCGTCATTTTCATATGTACATACCCATAGAAGAAGTTTGAAACAAAATGTCGGCTCCCAGGCTGCAGATCTACAGCTTGAAACAGAGCAACAAGCTAATGGAGGGGCAGGGTAAATGCACAGGTATCTTCCTTTTCAGGTTAAAGGGCAATTCAGTACAATGCACTTCCCCTTTAAAGGCAAGCCAGTCTATACTGTGCCATGGAGTTCATTGTCTGTGTCTCTCGGAGGATCTGCGTCTCTCGGAGGACCTGTGCCTCTCGGAGGACCTGTGTCTCTCGGAGGTCCTGTGTTTGATGCCAACCTTGCTGTAGAAAGTGAGGAACTGATGTGACAGGTGGAAGTGTTTCTCGGCCAGGAATCGATATCGACGTCTCTCTTCAGCCAGAGCCAGCTTGTGACTGTCCTTCAGAAATGATTCCATGCTGGACTCAAGGTCATGGATCTTCTCCTGAAACAGAATATAAACAAAAGTGTTTAGGCGACAGAGAAAGGAGGGGAGAGAAAAATCACGAGCAGAGCAGTCTCACGAGAATTGCTGATGTTTAGGTTTTTTTGCCAGTACACACAAGTTCTGCAACTGGACTTCAACATTTTACATCAATCCGAAGATCCAAGCACAGAATATCAGCAATGGAGCTTTACACACTACTTCTCCTGGTGTGGAATGCTCACCCAAGCATCCTTTTCGTCTGTCCCTCTGTCCCTTATATGCACAAGTCTTTTACACTCTCAGCAATCACCTGGGATAAATTTAGAATCATAGAATGATACAGCACAGAAGGAGGCCATTCGGCCCATCGTGCATGTACCGGGCTCTTTGAAAGAGCTGTACAATTAGTCCCACTCCCCTGCTCTTTCCCCACAACCCTGCAAATTTTTTTCCCCTTCAAGTTTTTATCCAATTCCCTTCTGTAAGTTAATGTTGAGGTCAATTTGTGCTCATCTATCCTTGTTTCCAGCTGCACACTTGATGTAATCATAACCTCACATTAAAAAAGAAATCTTGGTTTTCTTTCTCTGCGTGGGCTGTTCTTTGTCTTTGTGTTTGGACATGCTCTTGCAACCTCTTGTGCTGTTTTCGTCCTCCCAATTGGCCACATCTCTATCTTTCTCCTGTTTTCTCAGTTTCATGCAATTACTGGTCACTTTCTTCTCTCCAGCCAAGAAACAACCCAGCGTTGTTCCGATATTTAGCTTTGTTGGAAGGCATGTATCATGGGTTGTATATTATTGAACAATCAGCCCGTGATATAGTTTAGGGAAGTGCCATTTTGTTTTGAGTGGCGTAGGAAAACCATAATCGTTAGCAAGATTTTGAATGGCCGTTGTTTTTTTTTAATACTGGGCAATGAAACTTTTCCCATTTCAGGCACACAGTAGCAGGTGAAGCAAAGCGAAGCTCCTTCTACTCTGCCCCAATAATATGCATCGGCCCCAACCTCAAGGCAGTATTCCCAATTGCACCAATGTGACATTTTTTCCCATTTCCCAAGTTGGCCATCCTCTGGTTTTTCATGATGTGGAGATGCCGGTGATGGACTGGGGTGGACAAATGTAAGGAATCTTACAACACCAGGTTATAGTCCAACAAATTTATTTTAAAATCACAAGCTTTCGGAGATTATCCCCTTCGTCAGATGAATGAGTGAAAAGGTTCTCAAATCACATATCTTATACTATGTTGGGACAGCATCACACCAATCAAAAGGTGTCGTTGTTATTCAAACAGGCCAGTCACGGAGAACAGCACGTCCCAGTACACTGGATATACATTGTGTCAATTACACAGGCAGGCAGAAAGAAACTCAAAATGGCAGAGAGAGAGAGAGAGAGAGAGAATATTAAAAAACATATAATATTTTTCCCCCTTTTTGCTGCTGGGGTTACGTGTAGCGTGACATGAACCCAAGATCCCGGTTGAGGCCGTCCTCATGGGTGCGGAACTTGGCTATCAACTTCTGCTCGACGATTTTGCGTTGTCGTGTGTCTCGAAGGCCGCCTTGGAGAACGCTGACCCGAAGATCGGTGGCTGAATGTCCTTGACTGCTAAAGTGTTCCCCGACTGGGAGGGAACCCTCCTGTCTGGCGATTGTTGCGCGGTGTCCGTTCATCCGTTGTCGCAGTGTCTGCATGGTCTTTCAGAGTGAGACTGCCAACCAGTGCCAAATTAGGGCCAAATTTGTGCTGTAGGCCCATGCCCACAAGGAACTGGCTTGTGATTGTCCAAACTCATTTCTCACAGGACCCTCAGGGCCAGCTGACGAGGAAGACTTTCATTCCATTGTGCTGGGATGGATTTTAACCACGGTCCCAGAGAGGAAAGGCCAGTATCTGGACCACTGTGCCAGCCAGGTCCCCTATCAGAAGCCAATTTAACTGCACCTTTCCTTTTTCCTCGCAACTTTCCCTGTAATCTTGTCATGAGCACCAAAAGATCTTAGCAGCCAATTACAATCAGTTCGTTTATGAGGTCTGTCCTACTGTAGCCACATTCATACATGGGTCGTCACCCCTGTGAAACACAAGGACCCTAGAGTGGTTCAAGTCTAATTTTAACCCATATTCTCCAATTCCATACCCTGCTCCTCAAATTGCGTCTAGCACCATCAGTGACACGGGCAAGTTAGTGGGAAGCCTACTCGTTCTTTGTTCTAATAACCACTATTTTAGCCAGTTGAACTCAAAGACTACCCCTACACACAGTTACACACAGGTTACATAAGAACATAAGAAATAGGAGCAGGAGTAGGCCAATTGGCCCCTCGAGCCTGCTCCGCCATTCAATAAGATCATGGCTGATCTGATCCTAACCTCAAATCTAAATTCATGTCCAATTTCCTGCCCGCTCCCCGTAACCCCTAATTCCCTTTACTTCTAGGAAACTGTCTATTTCTGTTTTAAATTTATTTAATGATATAGCTTCCACAGCTTCCTGGGGCAGCAAATTCCACAGACCTACTATTTTCTGAGTGAAGAAGTTTCTTCTCATCTCAGTTTTGAAAGAGCAGCCCCTTATTCTAAGATTATGCCCCCTAGTTCTAGTTTCACCCATCCTTGGGAACATCCTTACCGCATCCACCCGATCAAGCCCCTTCACAATCTTATATGTTTCAATAAGATCGCCTCTCATTCTTCTGAACTCCAATGAGTAGAGTCCCAATCTACTCAACCTCTCCTCATATGTCCACCCCCTCATCCCCGGGATTAACCGAGTGAACCTTCTTTGTACTGCCTTGTGAGCAAGTATGTCTTTTCTTAAGTATGGACACCAAAACTGTATGCAGTATTCCAGGTGCGGTCTCACCAATACCTTATATAACTGCAGCAATACCTCCCTGTTTTTATATTCTATCCCCCTAGCAATAAAAGCCAACATTCCGTTGGCCTTCTTGATCACCTGCTGCACCTGCATACTAACTTTTTGATTTTCTTGCACTAGGACCCCCAGATCCCTTTGTACTGCAGTACTTTCCAGTTTCTCGCCATTAAGATAATAACTTGCTCTCTGATTTTTCCTGCCAAAGTGCATAACCTCACATTTTCTTTTCCTTTTCCTTCCCTCTTGCCAGCCTGGGCCTGAATACTCTGGGCTGAGTTACATGGGGTGTGTCCTTTACTTATGTGGGATTCTTCTGTAGTTTGGTTTGGAGACGCTTGAGCATTGTGACGGGGTTGCAAGTGCGCCAGATAACATAGCCAAACCCCATCCCCCCACCCTCCAAAACAAAAAAAAAAGAACCACAGAAAATATTGGCCTTTAGCTGCTGGCTCAATTCCATCTACAAAATGGGGAAATTCAAAAGGCAGACCTTGTCCGAGTCATTTTACGAAAGAACGCCAATAAAATAATAAAAAGGTCTCTAAATTACTGATCTGCCAACCAGATTAGCACAGTTTGCCACAGTTCATTTACAGAATCATGCACAATGAACCCTAGCGGCTCTGAGAAAGGAACTGAAGAGAAAGGCAGGGAGACACTAATCGTATTGCCACACAAATTACGTTGCAGCAACAAAGCAACAGATCCAGAGCAGCTTCGACTGGTGTTTTTGAGATTCAAATGCTACGGAAATAAGAATTCTTAGCAACGGGCCCAATAAACCAATCCTTGTTCGATTGACCTCAACCCCACCTACCCACATTCTCATTACAGAAGTAATTCCTCAATCCACCCCCCCGGAGGGAGGGACGGAAAGAGGCTACACTTGCAGAGGTCTCAAGGGGAGATAGGGCTCCAATGCTGCAGTCCCCGATCTTCTGGGAGATTGTCCAATGATCCCTCATTGCCCTCAATCTCTTCTCTCAAGAACTGCATCTAAGTAGCTCTTGAACACACTTATACCATCGATAGTGGAATAACCACACTCGACAAAATTAAGTTGTGTAATTCAATTAAATGGTGTCAGCCATGGCTCAGTGGGTAGCACTCTCGCACCTGATCAGAAGGTTCTGGGTTCAAGTCCCAAAGACTTGAACACAAAATCCAGACTGACACTCCAGTGCCAATACTGAGGGAGTGCTGCACTGTCGGAGATGATGTCTTTCCGATGAAACGTTAAACCAAATCCCCATCTGCCCTCTCTGGTGGACGTAAAGGATCCCATGGCACTATTTCGTAGAAGAGCAGGGGAGTTCTCCCTGGTGTCCTGGCCAATATTAATCTCCCAACCAACATTCACTAACAAATAGATTATCTGGTTATTATTTCATTGCTGTTTGTGGGATCTTGCTGTGCGCAAATTAGCTGCCACGTTTCCTACATTAAAACAGTGACTACACTTCAGAAGTACTTCATTGGCTGTAAAGCGCTTTGGGATGTCCTGAGGTCGTGAAAGGCAGGATGTAAATTCAAGTTCTTTCTTTCACTGCGAACATTGTGAACAAAATACATCCCAGTCAGCCGTAACTGGGATGTAGGTGGCCATAACTGTCCTGTAACCATTGTGAGCCAGTCAGCCTTCCTCATGGAGATACTTATCTCCGTGCAAGGGAGCCTCTACAACTCCTCTCTCTGTTAGCGCTGCAACACTGCCGATAGAAATAGCAAATCATATTGCTGTGGTTATAACACTAACTGTTTTCTCCAATTTGCCATTTCCCCACCTTTCCCAATTGAAAGCATCTTACAAACAAAATGGAAAATGCTGCAGATAACAGTGTAATGTCCACTCATGGGTTATCCACGCAGCCTCACTTGTTTATTCACTTCTGTCTTATTATATGTCTGTATTAAGGGGGTCCTCGAGCCCTGATCTCTGCAAGGTCCCTATTTTTGGTTTATCAACTTCTGATAGGTTGGGTAGCTCAGTTAAGTGCAGATCTAGGATCCAGTAGGTCTTTGGTTCAAATCCTGACAGGATTCATTCTCTTTCATCCTTCTACGGTGGATAAAATGAGCACACTTGCCCTGGCCAGATCCCAGATAGATTAAACAAAACCAGTTCGCTGCAGAATAAAGCAGCAGGTTATTTTCATTCTGTTCCTTTCTACATTGGATAAGTACTTTAAGGGGAAAAGAATTGCAGGACTACAGGGAAAGGGCGGGGGAGTGGGACTAGCTGGGTTGCTCTTGCAGAGAGCCGGCATGGGCTAGACGAGCTGAATGGCCTCCTCCTTCTGTGCTGTAACCATACTATGATTCTTCTCCTGCAGTAATTACCAATGAGGCCCCCGGCCTACCTGCATGTCCCTGGTGTGTGTGCTTCTCATTCTCTCCATTCTCTGCAGCTCTGCATTTGCATCTTCTAGGGTCTCTGCCCTCTTCTTATGTTCCATTTCAAAACGGCATTTGCTAGTCTGCAAAGAAAGAGCACTCTTTGCAATTTTTGTTTAAAGGACCGGATCGTTTTAGAATAAAAAAACATTTCGCAAGTCTCCAGTCGATAGTCTCGAGTTCAGTGTCTCTCCCATAAGCAGATCCTATGTCCTTTATGATCAGGAGTTTGCCTTTACCACCCAATATCTAGTCACATGACAGCATGACCGAGCTGTAACAACAAAACCCCTGGTTATAAGGACTGGATACTGTAATCTTGCACATGCCAATATATATATGCTTTTCCAATCTTCTGAAAAGCTGTCTGATGAACACTTTCATCAGGTGAGGCCAAATATAAGTCAACAGGATGGTTTATTTTACAAGCAATAAGTGAATGAGCAGAGTAACATTTACAGAAAGTATAACCGTAGTCCTTATAACAAGAAAATAATAAAATATGTCACATTGTCCCTATTAGCAGGTTCTCTGGTCAGAAAGTTCTTTGAAATTGGGTCGGCCCTGAACTTACAGATGGTGTCCCCACCCTCTAGGCCTGGCGTCCCTGCCAGCTCAAGCTACAGTGTCTCAGGCTGTGTGCTTTTTTGTTCCTTTCTTATCTGGACAGAAAGCCAACAGTTTAACCTCTGACCCTCAGGAATTGGCCAGTTGAGCTGCCAATAAAACTCAACACTTAGGAGAGGATCATATCCAGACAGCCCCAAGCTGACTGAGTAAGCGTGAAATTAGCCTCCCCCACCCTCCCCCAAACACATCGGGCCGGATTTTCCTGTGAAATAACGGCGAGGCTAACAGGGCTCACCGTTATTTCTGTGCAAATGGCAGAGCAATTTCCGGCCACCGTACACGCGCAGTTAAAACGCGGAAATCCGGAAATCGCTGTACCAGACGCGAGCCTCCTCCGTAAGCTGCGGGAAAACCACATCTCGCTGGCTGACTCACCGTTCAAATGAATGGAACGGCGCGAATTTCCTGCACTGACCTGATGGATACGAACTAATCTCACCAAAAAAAAGGTACGTCAAGTCATTTCAAGTCTAACGGCGTGGTAAGTCTTAATGACGGCCAATCAATGAACAAGTGTGGAGTCTCATTCCTTCAGATTTTTTTTCTTTCGGTCTCCTTTATCTCTGTCTCTTAATTCAAGTTATTTCTTGCCCTCTCTTTATTTCGCTTTCTGTACCTGTTTTGACATTGAATTCACTGTTCTAACTTACACTTCCTGGTTCAGACTCTGCGCTGCTACAGCCTGATTGGTTAAGGGGACAGACAGTTGCTTGGCCCGTTGGCACAGGTCCCAGATGCCCAGGAGAGAGGGCCGCATTGGTTTGAGGGCCCGACGAGAGGAACTTGCCCTGCAAAAAGCCCATGAAAAGTCTATGGGCAAGTGCATGTTGAACAAACGTCAAGCACACTTGGTTCTCCGCTCACAGGAAAATCCAGTTCATCCATCATGTGTGAATGCTTACTGGAAAGTATCAGAATGTCATAATGACCCAACATATAAGGATAACAATTTCAAAGGCCTGCTCATTACTTTTCAAAAAAGCTCATTAAGATACCAACCCTAGGGAGGTAAACCTCAGAATTTATATCAAAACCATATTGTAGCTTAAAGCAAAAATTCCTTTCTAGGCAAAATAGCCCAAATTCCTAAAACATGACGACCCTTTTTTGCCTCTCCATCAGTTATTTGAAGTTCAGAGTGAAGTCAACAATCGTCCCAACATCCTGCACTGGACCGTTACCAAGGAAGAATTTTGAAACCAATTAATAAAAAGAAGGCCATCACAGTTTACTCACAGATATGTAATCTACGTCCAAGTGCATATTATTGTCCATTTCCCGGAGAAGCTCATCATTGAACCTCCGAAACTGCAAAAATAAACACCAATTACTAGAAAACTGGGCCTGCTGTGAAGCCTCATCATCGGGCCCACCCGACATCTGGCAGCGTTGGAGTATTTTACCACTTTTAAGAAACTGGAAGACTCCCTGATGTTCCAAAACATGGCATTCAAGAAGAAAATTTATGGAACTGAATAAAACTTTTCTTTTACAAAGGATTAATACTCTATTGTACTGTTATTGAGAAACCTAGGTGAAGGAGCAAGGCACGTAGCGCAGGATATCACCAAGAACGAAGGAGATGGAGAAAAGATCAGGTAAGTGGAGTAGTGGTGGTTAGGTCACGCCAAGCTTGTGCTGTATGAGATTGTAGGGCTTAGGGAAGACTTAGGGAGATAAGGAGTTCCACAATGATGAAGTCCTGAGAGAGAATGAGAGAGTAGGAATCATCGCGATGAGTACTGATTTCAACATGGTCTGGATGTAAGGAGAAGGAAGAGCTTGTAACACATTATATGGAGCTTAAGAGGAAAAGGAGAGGAAAGGTTAGAGAAGCAACGGCCACAGCAATGTTAATAAAATAGAGAAGCCAGTGTAAAATGTGGCAGGTGTCCAGAGACTGCAAAGATGCTGATTCCACTCCCTGTCCAAAGACTCCCCGATGCTGTTCAAAGTTGAACAGAGGATGTCCATTTAAAAAAAAAGTATTCAAATCTTTCAATGTTTGCTCAGTGTGAAAAATATTCCATCAGTACCTTAAATCCAGTTGTGATGGGTTTTGTCTGTGTTGAGTAGTTGATTTCAACCAAAGCTGGGATAGGGGTGTTAAAATTAGCTTCAGTGCTCCTGGACCAGGGATGAGGAAAAATTGGCTCTGGTCCGTATCCAGTGTCCCTGCTTTAAACGTAGATGTTCGCTGAAGACAGGATTGGTCGTGTCTGTGATCCTCTTCATGGTTGAATAGCCAGCCAAAACGCACTACCATTGCGTAGGTCTATTCCCTGGATGTCCTCAGGGCCCCTGACTGGCTCGGAGCCTCATGTAAGTGTATGGTCCTAACCCCTGAATAACGGTCACTTTGGTGAGTCGCTAGGAGCCTAGTGCCTGTGGAACCAAAGAGTCAATGCCTCCAGGAGAGAGGGAGAGACAACTGGCGAAGAAAACTGGCTGAGGGGGAGATTAAATCAGGATACCATAATATTGGACGGGACAAGGACAGGGAAAAAAAACTGCCTCTGAGTCAGAAGGTTGTGGGTTCAAGTCCCACTCCAAGGACTTGAGCACATAATCTAGGCTGACACTCCAATGTGGTACTGAGGGAGTGCTGCATTGTCGGAGCTGCCGTCTTTCAGATGAGACGTTAAACCAAGACCCCATCTGCCCTCTCAGGTGGACGTAAAAGATCCCATGGTGCTATTTTGAAGAAGAGCAGGGGAGTTCTCCTTGGCCAATATTTATCCCTCAACCAACGTCATGAAAACAGATTATCTGGTCATTATCTCATTGCTGTTTGTGGGACCTTGCTGGGCGCAAATTGGCTGCCGTGTTTCCTATATTACAACAGTAACTACACTTCAAAAGTACTTCACTAGTTGTAAAGCACTTTGGGACATCCTGAGGTTGTGAAAGGCGCTATATAAATGCAAGTCTTTCTTTCTTTTTACTGCTGGTGCAGGTGAATATTCAATGTAGGCGCAGAGATCTTGGCATCGTGTCTCACACGATTTCTGTAACATCCGAGATGACTACGTCCGGGGATGGTGGCCAACCTGTGTTATCTGGAATTTTGGCCTACTCAAAAGAAAGAAGTACTTACTATTACTTCCAGGTCATTGCTGAGCTGTCTCTGCGTGTCTGACATCTGCAACAGGACCTGACCTGTACAACAAGAGGAGGAAACAAAATGGGAAAATCAATTCAAAGATCAGCCAGTATAGAGCTTCGAAAACACTAACTCCTCACCTTTCGCAAACTGGTTTCAAATCAAGGCTCGACTGCAACGTCACAAGATAATTACAGATGTGGGAGGCCTTTCAGCCCATCTTAGCTCATAGTCTAGGGAAAAAAACATTGTAGTTTTTCCATCATGGTGGCCGGTGAAACTATGATTTTCACTTTTATCATCCTAGCAGGAAGACCCTTTCCAGATGTCAATTACTATGTGCGAAGATAGTCCTCCCGACATCAGTCCTAAACTGACCTTTCACCAGTTTAGCTTGCATCCTCTTGTTCTAGTCTCTCAACCTAATTTATAGTGCTCCAGGTTTACCCTACCATTATCATTTAACATCACATATATAAGGTTCCCTCCTTTCAAAGCTGAAGAACCCTACTTTCTCCGGCCTTTCTTCACAGCTCAATCTCTGGTGATCGGGGTCAGCTTGAAGGCTTTTTTCACCACTGCACCTATGGTCTAGATGCCTCCCTCGGTAATCAAACTGGACATATAATGCTCAAGATGCAGTTTGACTAATCCACTGTACAGTTTGAGCATGGCAACCCTCCAGTTTGTACTCTGCTGATTTAGAAATATAGTTC
Source organism: Heptranchias perlo (assembly GCF_035084215.1). Taxonomy (NCBI): domain Eukaryota; kingdom Metazoa; phylum Chordata; class Chondrichthyes; order Hexanchiformes; family Hexanchidae; genus Heptranchias; species Heptranchias perlo. Next base: position 9,082,170 of record NC_090364.1, read on the forward strand.
AGCGTTCTATTCACTTGATTATCATTGCACCACAATGATCTGCTGTGCCAAGAGCTGACGATTGCCCCAAATTCATTTCATCCTCACCTACAGCTAGCCCTGCACCTTCCAGTGTGTTTATGCCGCCAGCTTTCCCTTCCATTGTGCGGTGCGCTACACCCCTCTGTATTAGATTTCATCTTCCACCATTCCGCCGATTTTATCTAACTCCCTGGCTGCTTCCTCAGGCTTGTCTCCCCTTCCCCCTGGGTGTAGGATCATTCGCAAACGGAGAGAATGAAGCTATTCTCGATGTGACAACGTGGGGCCGAGGCAGATCTTAGATTGTATACTCAATCCCTCCATGTCCCAGCTGTCACACTAGGGCAATTTGCATCATTCACTTATAAATCTTAGCAGGAAGGTCATGGTAAACCTGACGCTCCCAAGAGCACAGGGTGTTCTGACTAGACTAATTAGAAACATTAGCCTTTACGTGTATACTTGGTAATTAAATAGGAGAGGAGGGTGATTCATTAAATGACATGAATTACTTCACCACAGGAGTTTATTTCTTTTTTTAAAAAGGAATTAAATATCGGAGAGTTAGATACTAGTGGGATGAACCTTTTCTCATCCTTGACTTTTCTTGCGAACTTTTTATTGTGTATATGAGAACAATTCATCGGTTAAGGACCAATTTCATAAGTTCAATGCTGGAAACCATGTGAAGCTGGTTTAATTTGATTTTATCTATTACCTCCTTTTTCAGTCAATTCTCCCCTGCCCCTCACTAGAGTACGGTGTCAGATAATCTCCAATGCCTCATCCACATAGTTATTCTTAACGTGTGAGCCTACAGAGCGAGTATCTTCTGGCTATTTGACTGCAGGGTGCATCACTGCAAAACCCAATCCTGTCCTTACCTCAAACCCATATACCTGCACTTGTTTTTTTTTAATCTGATCTCATGATGTATGTGACGCTGACAAGATTACATCTATTGTCCATCCCTAGTTGCCCTGAGAAGGTGGCGGTGAGCTTTCTCCATCAACCACTGCAGTCCGTGAGGTGATGGCGCTCCCAACTCCCAGCAGGGGTCGCCGGATAACAATCAGGAGCAGAAACCCTTGACGTTTCTTCTCTCCCCAGACCAGGGAGGCTAACGCCAGCTGTAGAAACACTTACTGTCACCTATTGGAAACCGGCCAATTCAGCACGCGTCAGGGAATGAACCTAAGGCCTTCCTAGTCTGCATGTTCATCTACTCACTGCTCTTAACCAACTAGTCCATTGGTGGAGCAAACTTTAGTTGTTTGTGTGTTCTTTATTAGGTTTGCACGTTTACACTTATTCTGCCCCTTTCACTTAAGTGCAAATTAGTTTCCCGTGTGTGTCAACACCAATATGGCAACATAGGCTCAGGAGTCATGCCTCGATCTTAACTCCCGAGCTCCCCAAAGTCAAGCCATCTCATACCACTGGGCTTCGCACCGTGTGGAGTATAGCTCCAGTCTGGTGTAAAGGTGGGTTTAAAAAGGCCTCAGGTGGCCCGTTGACCTCACGAGCACCTTAAAAACTTTATTATTGAGTCCAGTTAACAATATGAGGAAGCAAAAGCAGCCCCCTTACTGTTAAACGGCAATCCCCAGGGGAGCAGGGGCCCTGCACAGGTCTCTCCTGACGGGCACAGCGCGAGTCACAACCCCACAGTATAACTTCCGTTTTGACGGCGGTGTTTCACCTGTACAGCTGCGGTTTTAAGACCAATTAAAATTTGCTGTGCTGACATTGAGTGCTGTAATGGCTGTGCTGGGGATGGGACGAAGCCGGGGCGGGGGGGCGGGGGGGGGGGGCAAAGAAGTGGAACTGTGTATCTATGCGCCCTTGAAGGCGAGCTTCCACTGGGAGACGAGTTCATCTGTCAGCTGCATCCCAACACACAGTGGCCAAATGGCCGCCCCATCTCAAACGGATAAAGCCCATTCTCCCTGCTATTAGAACGTAGAAGTCCACATATTATCGCACCATGCGGCATAAAGAAAGCGAGGGGCCAGGGGAACAGCTGCTTTGTACTTTATGGTAAGCCATGGGAGATAAGGAGCTTGCCTCATGAACCCATTTTACAACAGCTATATCAACTTCCTCTTCGCTCCCTTTCAACCCAAGCCCCCGACAGCCAGATAATATTTCCATGATATCGTTACTTAGCAACGAGTGATAACTGCAGAGTGGAAACTAAGATCCAGGTTAAAGTATTTGGCAAACTAAAAAAGTTACAGCGTGCAAAATTAGCTACCGTGCTGGTGCTTCCAGAACATAGGAACGGGAGCAGGTCAGTCAGCACATCGGGGGGAATTGTAAACCCCAAGAACGGGTGGGAGTTGAAAACAGTTGTTTTTTTGGGTCGCGACTGCAAACCGGCTTTATTTCCGGGTGTAACGTCGGTGCGGAAAAGTACCGGCTTTCCACTGGGAACGCCAAGTCCAAAAATGTTGCGGTTGCGACCCATAAAAACAACTGCTTTCAACTCCCACCCGCCCCCAACCCATCTGTTCTTGGGGTTTAAAATCACCCCCATCGAGTCTGTTCCGCCTTTCAATTAGATCATGGCTGATGCGTATCTTAACACCATCTACCCGCCATGATTCTGTAACCCTTAATACTTCTCATGGTTGCATTTCTCACTGAAAGGTGGGTTTTTACACACTGCCTATTATGGTCTGGTGAACCTGCAGTACAGCCGCTGTCAGGCCATCTGGAATCACTTGGCCGTTTGAGTGACGTCAGGCTGATTCATGCCTGAAACCGGCAAATGCAGCCATCAGTATTTGGACATTTCCCATTCCACCACACCAGTCAAGGAGTAAGCCCCTCTCGGCCTGCAACAGCCACGCCAGATAGAAGAGTGAAAGGAGAGACACGATTTAAAACATAGGTTTTCAATCTGGGGCTCCAGCAGATGACCTCACAGGTCAGGGAGGTCATCAGTGTTTGAACCCATCGTGGTATCATTAGGGAGCTCCAGTCCAGAAAGTGCTTTATTTAGTTTCAAAGTGGGGCGGGCGGACTGAATGGGATAGTGGGCTAGCAACAGAGGTGTCCAAATCATTTTTTGTCGGCATGAACCTCAAAGGTTTGTACCATAGACCTTCGAAGGGCCACATGTAAAGTTCAAACCCATGTTCCCATTAATTTCCATATTTTGCAGGTTGCTGGTACGAACTGATTTAGGATTTATCCACCAAACCTCCAGGCCCATGAAATTTAAACAGGACAAACCACAAGGTTTACAAGGATAATACCAGAACTGAGGGGTTATACCTATCAGGAAAGACTGAACAGGCTGGAGCTCTTTTCTCTAGAGAAGTGAGGTTGAGGGGTGACCTAATAGAGGGCTTTAAAATTATGAAGGGGTTTGATAGGGTAGACGTAGAGAAGATGTTTCCACTTGTGGGGGGAGTCCAAAACTAGGGGCCATCAATATAAGATAGTCACTAATAAATCCAACAAAGATTACAGGAGAAAATTCTTTACCCAGAGTGTGGTTAGAATGTGGAACTCACTACCACAAGGGGTAGTTGAGGTAAATGGCATAGATGGCCTTTAAGGGGAAGCTAGATAAGTATATGAGGGAGAAAGGACTAGAAGGATATACAGATAGGGTGAGATGAAGTAGGGTCGGAGAAGGGGCTTGTGGAGCATAAAACCAACACAAACCAGTTGGGCCGAATGGCCTGTTTCTGTGCTGTAAATTCTATGTAAAACCAGAAAGTAAGAAATATAAATACCAATAGGACTAAGTCGCGTGGGCTTCAAGGGCTCAGGGTTCGTAGTTTAGACACTTCTGGGTCAGCACGGAGTCCTTTTACTTCTGGGACCTGGACTTAAATCCAGCCCAGACTAATGGGAATGAAGACTCCTCTGCCTGCTGGTTGTAAGAGTCCTATGTGAAATGGCATTGTACAGTCTCGACCCAGTTCCCAAAGGGCTTCAAACAAGAACGGTACCAACAGTCAAACTCGCTTAGGCCGCAGGATGGCTGGTGGGGAAAAGCAAAAATATCATTTTGGCGCAGTTAAGGGGTGTTCTCAAGGTTGCAGCAGAGCAGAGAGAGCTTTACTCTACATCCAACCTGAGCTGTACCTGACCTGAGAGGAGTAAGATACAGACAAGAAAGGGATTCCATCTCACAGCGACTAATATCCCTCAAGAAGATGCTGCCAGAGTCTCAGTAAGGAAAGATGTAGTTGAGACACTGGATGGGTTAATAATTGATAGATGAGGTACTAGAAAGGCTAGCTGTACTTAAAGTAGGTATGTCACCCGGTCCGGATGGGATGCATCCTAGGTTGCTGAGGGAAGTAAGGGTGGAAATTGCAGAGATCCTGGCCATAATCTTCCAAACATCCGTAGGTACGGGGTGGTGCCAGAGGACTGGAGAATTGCAAATGTTATAGGATAAACCCAGCTACTATAGGCCGGTCTGTTTAACCTCAGTGGCGGGAAACTTTTAGAATCGATAATCCGGGACAGAATTAACAGTCACTTGGACGAGTGTGGATTGATTAGGGAAAGCCAGCACGGATTTGTCAAAGGCAAATCGTGTTTAACTAATTTGAAGGAATTTTTTGATGAGGTAACAGGGAGGGTCGATGGGAGCAATGCGGTTGATGTGGTGTATATGGACTTTCAAAAGGCGTTTGATAAAGTGCCGCATAATAGGCTTGTCATCAAGATTGAAACACTTGGAATAAAATGGGGCAGTAGCAGCATGGATACAAAATTGGCTAAGCAACAGGAAGCAGAGAGTAGTGGTGAACGGTTGTTTTTCAAACTGGAGGGAGGTGTACAGTGGTGTTCCCCAGGGGTCAGTGCTGGGACCACTGCTTTTCTTGATATATATTAATGACTTGGACTTGGGTGTACAGGGTACAATTTCCAAATCTGCAGCTGACACAAAACTTGGAAGTGTAGTGAACAGTGAGGAGGATAGTGATAGACTTCAAGAGGATATCAACAGGCTGGTGGAATGGGCGGACACATGACAGATGAAATTTAACGCAGAAAAATGTGAAATGATACATTTCGGTAGGAAGAATGAGGAGAGGCAATATAAACTAGAAGGCACAATTCTAAAAGGGGTACAGGAACAGAGAGATCTGGGCACAAATCGTTGAAGTTGCAGGGCAGGTTGAGAAAGCGGTTAAAAAAGCATACGGGATCCTGGGCTTTATAAATAGAGGCATAGAGTGCAAAAGCAAAGAAGTCATGATGAACCTTTATAAAACACTGGCTCGGCCACAACTGGAGTATTGTGTCCAGTTCTGGGCACCGCACTTTAGGAAAGATGTGAAGGCCTTAGAGAGGGTGCAGAAGAGATTTACTAGAATGACTACAGGGATGAGGGACTTTAGTTTTGTGGATAGGCGGGAGAAGCTGGGGTTGTTCACCTTGGAACAGAGAAGTTTGAGAGGAGATTTGATAGAGGTGTTCAAAATCATGAAGGGTCTAGACAGAACAGATAGAGAGAAATTGTTCCCATTGGCGGAAGGGTCAAGAACTAGAGGACATAGATTTAAGGTGATTGGCAAAAGAACCATAGGTGACATGAGGAGAAACCTTTTTATGCAGTGAGTGGTTAGGATTTGGAATGCACTGCCTGTGAGGGTGGTGGAGGCAGATTCAACCATGGCCTTCAAAAGGGAACTGGATAAGTACTTGAAAGGAAAAAATTTGCAGGACTATGGGACTAGGGCGGGGGAGTGGGATTTGCTGGAATGCCCTTGCATTGAGCCAGCACAGGCTCAATGGGCCGAATGGCCTCCTTCCGTGCTGTAACCTTTCTATGATTCTTTCTATGAAATTGAAGAGCACTTGGGAAAAAACACAAATGTTTCATTATGACAGGAGTTTCGCTGTATGAGCAGATTCATCCCACGAATGAGGAAGTCCTCTTACCTCACGGGAGACCAAGAAACCAGAGAAGCCCTGTTTCTCAGGGTAGCGGACTCTTACCCAGTATCTGCGACGTGGAAGTCTGCAACGCTTGCTCGCCAAATTTCCCAACCGCAATAAAATAGACGTTGGCTGCCGTGGCAAACACTGGAAAAGTTGGGAAGACAAAAAAAAAATTAAAATAGGGGCTCAATAAAAGTGGAACGAGCGACCGCGCATGTCAGGGAATGCGAGACCACCATCCACGGGTGTTCAACCGTGGTCAGAAAATAACGGGTAGTGTGCCGCAATTTCCCGGTTGGCACATCGAACGTGGAAAGTCAGCCCGATTGCAACGTAGGAAAAGCAAGCAATGTGCGCACAGCGTTCTCTATCGTACTGTCTCACTTCTGTTGAGGGAGGGGTTTCCATGCAGCACACAATTTTTGCTAGCCAAGGGTATTGAGGGCTATGGAGTCAAGGCGGGTGGATGGAGTTAGGATACAGATTGGCCAGGATCTCATTGAATGGCGGAACAGGCTCGAGGGGCTGAATGGCCTACTCCTGTTCCTATGTTCCCCGTTTAGGTTCATCCTCAGATGCTGGACTCCACATGCCTGCCTGCGTTAAAAAGGAGATCTGACTGTAGAGGTGGCACAGGTAAGTCGAACTACTTCCCTGCGCTTATCTTGTGTTACAAAGGGCACCACATCCGACTCCTAATCTTGTGCGACCAGAATGCTGGTTGATTCCTGGCAGGTCAGGCTGTTTACGCTCGAGGAGTGGAGCAATGCCAGGAGATTCACACATCTGCTGTCAGCCGCACTACTTTAGTGCAACCAGGTGTCTGCAAACTGATCTTCTGAGCATCAGAATCATGGGCGTTTGGTGGGCACTGGTGCATTAATGTGTAATGCAATAAACAACAACAACTTGCATTTATATAGCGCCTTTAATATAGTAAAACGTCCCAAGACGCTTCACAGCAGCGATTATCAAATGAAATTTGGCACTGAGCCACATACGGAGATATCGGAACAGGTGACCAAAAGCTTGGCCAAAGAAATAGGTTTTAAGGAGCGTCTTAAAGGAGGAGAGAGAGAGGCGGAGAGGTTTAGGGAGGGAATTCCAGAGCTTAGGGCCTAGGCGGCTGAAGGCACGGCCGCCAATGGTGGAGCGATTAAAATCGGGAATGCTCAAGAATTGGAGCAGCGCAGAGATCTCAGAGGGTTGTAGGGCTGGAGGAGGTTACAGAGATCGGGAGAGGGCGAGACCACGAGGGATTGAAAACAAGGATGAGAATTTTAAAATCGAGGCGTTCCCGGACCGGGAGCCAATGTAGGTCAGCGAGCACAGGGGTGAAGGGGAACGGGACTTGGTGCGAGTTAGGATATGGGCAGTAGAGTTTTGGATGAGCTCAAGTTTAAGCTTCAATCCAGGGGACCTCTCCCCCCCTCACGGACTCACAAGGGGTAATTTCCACTTTTACCGCCCGAGGGCTAATCTAAAGGAGCAGATTGCCCACCTGCTGTGGAACCCACCCAATTTTCATCCCGTTGATTTCAACGGAACGATGAGGTGGGTTTTATGATCCACCAGGTTAACGCCTGCCCGATTTTAGCATTGCCAGGTGTCAGCCTTGGCTTAGTGGGTAGCATTCTCGACTCTGAGCCCGAAGGTTGTGGGTTCAAGTCCCACTCCAGAAACCTAAGCCTAAAATCTAGGCTGAAACTCCACTGCAACACTGAGGGAGTGCTGCACTGTCGGAGGTGCCGTCTTTCAGATGAGACGTTAAACCAAGGCCCCGCCTGCCCCTCTCAGGTGGATGTAAAAGATCCCATGGCATTATTTCGAAGAAGAGCAGGGGAGTTCTCTCCGGTGTCCTGGCCAATATTTATCCATCAACCAACATCACTAAAAAAACAGATTATCTGGTCATTCTCTCACGGCTGTTTGTGGGAGCTTGCCGTGTGCAAATTGGCTGCCGCATTACAACAGTGAATGTGCTTTGGGATATCCTGATGTGGTGAAAGGTGCTATATAAATGCAAGTCTTTCCTTTTTCTTTCATTGTCACTGTGTGGAGGCACCAAGTGAAGGAAAGGTGTTTCACCTGGTCCTGGGGTTTTTTTTTCCCTGGATCATTCTCACCTGCCTCTAGGGGGCAAGTTTAAGCTCTATCAGCTGAAGTCTGAGAGCAGACCATTCAACTAGACCATGGGACCCGCATAGCCTGTAAACTTGAGCTCATCCAAAACTCTGCTGCCCGTATCCTAATTCACACCAAGTCCCGCTCACCCATCACCCCTGGCTCCTGGTTCGGCAACAAATCAATTTTAAAATTCTCATCTGTGTGTTCAAACCCCTCCATGGCCTCGCTCCCTCCCTACCTCTGTAACCTCCTCCAGCCCTACAACCTTCCGAGATCTCTGCGCTCCCCCAATTCTTGTCTCTTGCACGTCCCCGATTTTCTTCGCTCCACCATTGGCGGCCGTGCCTTCAGCTGCCTAGGCCCTGAGCTCTGGAATTCCCTCCCTAAACCTCTCCGCCGCTCTCTCCTCCTTAAAGCCTACCTCTTTGGTCACCTATGCTAATATCTCTTTATATGGCTCGGTGTCAAATTTTGTTTGATAATCGCTCCTGTGAAGCGCCTTGGGATGTTTTACTGTGTTAAAGGCACTATATAAATGCTGTTGTAGCCCACACAAGAAAATAGAAAAAAATTAGACGCTAAACATCCTCATAAAACCCATTGCAGGGACATGGATTTATCACAGTGTGTACACTTGGCCAATTAAGAACTCAGGAGCAGACAGCTACTAAGTGACTACAGCCAGCCTGCCTTATTCAAGCTGTAGTCAGTAAGCTACAATAAGTCAGCATTTGCCATGACTCATCACTTTAACAAGGGAGTCACACGCACTTGAGCGTTACATTACAAGAAAATCTGACATTCAGACAAAATATCCCTAATTCCACATCACCATCATTCTCCCCAAAGCCCATTATAAATAAGTGTGAAGGAAGGATTAACATAGGGTTGCCAAACCTCCAGGATTGTCTTGGAATCTCCAGGACACAGCTGCGAGCAACATCCAGGAGACAAATAATATCATTAAAATCAATGGTGTGTTTTTTTTCATTCTCTTTGAACATTTTTGTTTATTAATTATAATAATATTGGATATGGGAAACAAAGCCATTTGACTGACAGTCACGAATCATCCAATCGGGTAACGAAGAGTCTGTTCGCTTCCTAATTGGATGGGAAGGAGGTGCACCACAATGATGGACGTGTCAGGCAGCCAATGGCAGGTGTGTAGGGGCGGGGTCATTGGAGGCATGAGGTCATGTGATGAAACCTCCTGGAATATGTCCAACCAGAGCTGGCAAGCCTGCATTAACATCCTCCAGGACTCTGCATTCTTTTAAAGACTATGGGCATAGTATATTATAACATTCTAACTTATTCTTCACTTACCAATTTACAAACTAGCTGATAGGGTGCTTACGCACACAAAACACATGCACCGTGAGAAAATATACTGTCTAGTGTGGAACTGAGCCATACAAGCCAAGAAGGTTCAGGTTCAATGCGTAGTCTGAGCTGATTAAATTGATCTCAACCAGGGCAATGATAGAGGTGCCTCAGTTTCACTGAGTCAGAGAGATGCGGGGCAAATCTGAGTGAATCCAGAATGATACCGGGGCAAAAAGGGTTGAATTATAAGGACAGGTTAGGCTTGCATTCCCTCGAGTATAGAAGATTAAGGGGTGATCCAATTGAGATGTTTAAGATGATTTGATAGGGTAGATAGAGAGGAACCACAATCTGGTGGGGGGTGACCACAACAAAGGAGGCATAACCTTAAAATTAGAGCTAGGCCGTTCAGGGGTGATGTCAGGAAACACTTCTTCACACAAAGGGCAGTGGAAATCTGGAACTCTCCTCCAACTGGGGGGTCAATTGAAAATTTCAAAACTGAGATTGATAGATTTTTGTTAAGTAAGGGTACGAAGGGATAGGGAACCAAGGCAGGAAAATGGAGCTAAGATACAGATCAGCCTTGATCTAATTCAATGGCAGAACAGGCTCAAGGGACTGAATGGCCAACTCCTGTGCCCACTTCTGATCACTGGGCCTATTGGAAAGCACATGTGTGGACATCAGGTTAGAGCAGAGATGTCCCTCCAGAATCAAACAGCTAGCACTCGAAAAAAATGACCCAGACGGCAGGACAAGTAGATAAGGCTGGTAAAGAAGCATATGGAATCCTTGGCTTTATAAATAGAGGCATAGAGTACAAAAGTAAGGATGTTATGCTAAACCTTTATAAATCACTGGTTAGGCCTCAGCTGGAGTATTGTGTCCAATTGTGGGCCCCACACTTTAGGAAGTGTGGGGCCCACAATTGGAGAGGGTGCAGAGGAGATTTACCACAATGGTACCAGGGATGAGGGACTTCAGTTATGTGGAGAGACTGGAGAAGCTGGGATTGTTCTCCCTCAAGCACAGAAGGTCAAAGGGAGATTTAATAGAGGTGTTCAAAATTATGAGGGCTTTTGATGGAGTAAATAAGGAGAATCTGTTTCCACTGGCAAGAGGGTCGGTAACCAGAGCACACACAGATTTAAGATAATTGGCAAAAGACCTAAAGGGGGAAATGCGGAGTTGTTTTACACAGCAAGTTGTTATAATCTAAAATGCACTGCCTGAAAGGGCGGTGGAAGCAGATTCAATAGTAACTTTCAAAAGGGAATTGGATAAATTCTTGAAAACTAAAAATCTGCAGGGCTATGAGGAAAAAGCGGGGGAGTGGGGCTAATTGAATAGCTCTTTCAAAGAGCCAGCACAGGCATGATGGGCCGAATGGCCTCCTTCTGTGGTGTGAGACCCTATAATTCTATGAAAGGTGTTGGATTATTATAAAAGCCCAACTGGCTCACTAATATCCTTCAGGGAGGGGAAGCTGTCAGCTCGACCTGGTATGGCCTACATGTGACTCCCTGGTGGTGGACTCCCAACATTCTTTAAAGTGGCCTAGCAATCCATCCAGTTGTAACACATTTGCTAAAGGAAGAAAGCCCACAAGGCAACCAGGGATGGGCGATACATGCAGCGTTGCCAGCATCGGCCACATCCCAAGAACAGAACAAAATCAACCAGCCTTCCAATGTCCATTAACTAACGTCATTTGGGTGGGGTATCAGAAAGCACCTGGTTCCCAGGATACTCTACCCCGGCAAGCGTCACCATCTTCAGGAATGCAAACGAGCAAGAGAACAAAGAGATTAAAATCAAAATCAGCCCTCTGCTCCGTACAGACACACTGTACTAGACAGAAGCCAACAAACACGTCGGGCAAATATGGCCATTGGCACCAAAGCAGCAGAAAAGGGGCAGTAAAGAACGCACAGTACAATAGTGATACACATCAGAGCTGGCAAGACAATATAAGTAAAAATAAACCCATTATACACAACATTCTTTGTTCAGTGTCCAGCAGCAGTTTTTATTGCCTGGAGCCCTGACATTGCCGAATTGAACAGATGTTCTTGACTAGTATTTTGATAAGCAATTCTTGTTTGTGTTTGTGAGGTCTCGGTGCCCTTGTGGAATGAGGCCCAAGTACAATTTCAGCTACCTACCAATCTTCGAGCCATGTAACTTCAAGAACTCCCTCAGTGCCCAGACACAGATTTGAAGAATGGCCATTTTAGTGAAGTACCAGAGGGTGCCCAATTGTTCTCTCACACACACCCTCACTCTCTCTCTCTCTCAAATTAAATAAGAGGGGCTTGACAAGTCTGCAGCATCAACACGAGCGCGTGCAAGATCATTTATTTCCAAACCAATCTCCTGACTCATCAGTCACCAATTTTCCCCCCTTCCCACCTGACGGTATTGATTCTTTGCTTCCATGGGCAATAGGTGCTCTCCAATTCCTTGGTCCAAGTCACCATTATTTATGTATAAGCCTTGACACTAAATGTTGTTAGGCCAGTCTACAATGGGGAAATTTCAGCCCAGCCCAACTCTGTCCTTGCCTGACATCTATACACTGGGGAAGCTGGATAGCGATCAGGAGAACCCTGGCTGATTCTCCCCTCCCTAACCCAGGGACACCAAGGCCAATTGTACAGCTCTACTGCTGCCCAGGCTGAGATCAGCTGATTCAGTACAGACTGGGGACTGAATCTGAGGCCTTCCTGGTCTATAAGGCTCAACTACTCACTGGATAAACTTAGAGTCTTCAGCATAAATATTAATATTTTGTGGTTGAGTTACAAGGAGGAGTTGTGACTCCATGACTCTTTCCCCCATCATGTCCCTGGAAGGGTACCAGAACGTCTACTAAATTACAAAATCAGTTTTGCCATCATCAGAGCTGTCAGAGAGCATTTCCCTTTAAACAGAGCAAGACAGATGTCTCCCCTTCTTGTTGCTGAGGTTGAGAGACTTACAAACTAAATATGTAGGAGGAAAGCCATTTGGCCCATCTCAGCTTGTATATCAAAACAAACCAAGATGGTATCCAATTATTTCTCAAATGAGTCAACGGTTTCTATCTCCACAAGTCCAAGTATTGATCACTCTGTGTGAAGAACCCCCTGACCTAAATTTCCCTTTAATTAATTTGAACCCATGCCCCTTTGTCCTACTCTCACAATTTAGTTTGAAGCCATATTCCATACTATTTACTATCTTATAAACCTTCATAAAATCGCCTAAGTCACCTCCATTCAAGGCTGAAAAATCTAAATTCCTGGAGCCTTTGATGTGACAAATTAGCCTCCTGGCCCTTCCCTGAACTGCCTCCAAGGCTTGACTATCACCCTTGTGACGACATGACGAGAAAAGGATGCAGTACTCAAAACTGGGTCTGATTACAGTACTATACAGTTTAAGTGTGACTTCCTCTGATTTGAACTCTACTGTTTTGGCTATATAGTTCAGCATTCGAATGGTTTTTTTGATGGCTGCTCCAGCGTGGCTGAGAACATTGAGTGACGAGTGTACTAAGACCCCTAGATCGCTTTGAATTTCATGCTTAGCTATTTCAACACCATTCATGGAGTCACCCATTGTTTTTCCCCATGTGCAGTATTTTACACTGGCCTCTGAGGTTGAGCATCTTCCCCACCAGTTCCACGGCACAACATGTCATGATAGAGTATGAACATTTATTAATGTTAAGTGTCATGGTTTGTGCAGACCAGTAACTGGTGGAATTGGTCAAAGTCCAAACCCATCAGATCAACATCCTAATTTAACATGGGCAAAACTAATAAAACAAAAGGACAGCTCCTATGAACTAAATTCAATGCTCAGTCATTTTCTTTTTTTAGCAACAATGATCAGATTTAATGATACAGTGCCCATTGGTCATGGAAACACACGCCAGTGGGCACCATGTGGTCATCTTCCACAGTGGCCCAGGCGTATGCCACAGCGCTAAACACGGGCAAGCCACTGCAGAGGCCCTCCACAGCAATCTTACGCATTCGTGACCCCTGTATAACAGATCTCACCAGTTCCACCACTAGGTCTTCTGACATGCTCACCTCAGCACTGGGCAACATAGATTAGGTGTCAGCCATGGCTCAGTGGGTAGCGCTCTCACCTGAGTCAGATGGCTGTGGGTTCAAGTCCTACTTGAGCACAAAATCTAGGCCCCCCCCTTCCCTGCCATCCAGGGTGGCGACCCCCACTTCCCCGCCATCCAGGGTGGCGACCAGCCCTTCCCCACCCCACAGGCCAAGGACCAGGATTTCCAATGTGGCCATCATTAGGGACCTGGACATCACACTTGACTCCCTCCAGTGCAGTACTGAGGGAGTGCTGCATTGTCGGAGGTGCCGTCCTTCGGATAGAAAGTTAAACCGAGGTCCTGTCTGCCTTCTCAGGTGGACATAAAAGATCCCAAGGCACTATTTCGAAGAGAAGGGGAATTCTCCCAAGTTTCCTGGCCAATATTTATCCCCCAACCAACATCACCGAAACAGGTTATCACATTGCTGTTTGTGGGACCTTGCTGTGCGCAAATTGGCTGCCACGTTTCCTACATTACAACAGTGACTACACTTCAAAAGTATTTAATTGGCTGTCAAGCGCTTTGGGATGTCCTGAGCTTGGGAAAGGCGCTATGTAAATGCAAGTTCTTTCTTTCTTCTTTCTAAACATGGTTGGGGAGAAATGTAGCCATAAGTTCAGAGGCAGCCCCCTCACATTGTGGATTAGGATGGTGTAACCTAGTCTCATCCTGGCTGCAGAATGGACATGGGGCCAAGACATGGGTGAAGTGGTTCAGATAATGATTGGATGCCATTGCACCATACAGCACTTTCCAGCCAAAGTCCCCAGTGGTACTGGAACAAATCTTCAGTCAATGTGAATGTTCAAAATCATTGATATAGAGATATAGAGAGTCCCTTAACAATCAATTGGGCGACTGGTTGGATCCAGGTTAGGCAGTCTGCGAGCTGGAGCTTGAAGTCATTTTAAACCTTAGTAACTCTTTTCTGTTATCATTCAATCTTGGATTTCAACAAACCCTAAAACAAAGTTAATAAATGAACTAAACATCACAGAAACCCTCCAGTTCAACTCTTACTTCTGAAAGTTCTCACAAAGTTGCTCCCTAGTGACACCAGCTTCTGCAGTCCAGGATTGAATTGTTCCATTATATTCTGCAATCAAACACAAACAGTTATACAACCAAACACCGCAGGCAATTACAATGACAAATACATCTTGCTTGGATCAAGGTCTGGCCAGATCACCCTGTTTACTGAGTATTTTATTCAATACAATAAAAGAAAATACTATTACTCATATAATAACAGACATTGGAAATTATTGTGTTGTTCCTGGCCAATCAGGAATGACCTCATGGTACAAAAGTCATACTTTATGTATACGGATACTTTGCATTTATATCGCACCATTTTTGTCATTCAAAGAGCTTTGCACAATTACTTTCGTTTGGAAGTGCAGTGACTGTTATTATGTAGGCAGCGCTGAAACAGCGTCCAAATAAAACCTTCCTAATCAATGACGGAAGGAAGAAAAAGCAAAAAAAAAAATCAGAATTCCGCATCTGAAGACTTTTTAGCAATTTAGAAGAATGATGCAAGATTTTTTTGAGGGAACTTAATGGTTGGGAGCCTACTTTTAGTCCCTCATCTATTATGGGGACTTGACCAACTCCTTACAGTTCTGTAGAGACTTTGGGACACCATCCCTCAGGCTGCACAGAACACAATGGGCCAAATCTTGCTGGAATGGGCGGAACAGGCTCGAGGGGCTGAATGGACTACTCCTGTTCCTATGTATTTCATCCCTTGAACTTGCTGGACGACTTGCGCGTTAATAACGGCATGAGTCGTTAACAGGTCATTATTTTTCCAGGAAGGCTTGGCCCAATGAATAACTGATACAAATGGAAGATTGGGAGTCATCAGGATAGTTTGCTCCATGGGTCCAGCTGCCATCCCACAGCCATACAAGAGTGACGTCCAAATAGTTTATGAAAACTCAAAATGAATTTACAGTTTTAACACCCACTCAGCACCATCTCTAATTTTATAACATACACTGCAACCTCAATAAAATGAAAATAAAGGAGAGACAACTAATTAACTGAAGACTCAAGAAGGGCCATGTCACCATAGCAAAATAACAAAGTCTCAAACTCATGAGACTAAAATTGTTCTGCAATATTAAAGCAGAATTATAAGGAAATTCAGAGCATGTCCGAATATTTTATTTTTGAAACTCCCCAATTTTCTCCCTTCCCCATCTTCTGCTAAAGGTCCCTTACTGGGTCACGATTCCAGGGGCAGCAGTCACTCTCCAACACCAGTGGTCACCTCACGCGTAGAGATTTAATTAATATTACTTGACTATCGTCATGCTTATTTTCTCTGGAGTTTAGGAGAATGAGAGCCAATCTCATTGAAACATATAGGATTCTGAGAGGGTTTGACAGGGTAGATGCTGAGAGGCTGTTTCCCCTGGCTGAAGAGTCTAGAACTAGGGGGCATAGTCTCGGGATAAGGGGGTCAGCCATTTAGAACTGAGATAAGGTAGAATTTCTTCACTCAGAGGGTTGTGAATCTTTGGAATTCTCTACCCCAGAGGGCTGTGGATGCTGAGTCATTGAGTATATTCAAGGCTGAGATCGATAGATTTTTGGACTCTAAGGGAATCAAGGGATATGGGGATCGGGCGGGAAAGTGGAGTTAAGGTCGAAGATCAGCCATGATCTGATTGAATGGCGGAGCAGGCTCAAGGGGCCGTATGACCTACTCCTGCTCCTATTTCTCATGTTCTTATGTTCTTATAGCTAGATTATCCTCTATGGGCTGTGCGTGGCAGGTGACAGATACCTTTGCTTTTCCTCCTCCAGGCCATTCTCCTGGCCCAGGGACTCCAAGCGTAGGTCTGCCCTCTGGCTGGGCGATGTGCTTAAACATCAAGGAGGAAATCAGAGCATAGCTGCAGGCCCATGAGGCCTTTGGATCTTCGAGCGTGGAGAAACCAGGCAATTTCCAGCAGGAATCGCCAGATGGAAATCAAGATAAGACCCCCTGGCTTATTTCATTCTTTCTAGCCCACGATTGCCAAGGATAAAACTGTTGGCATCCTTACTGCCCCACCACAGAGATCATCTAGCACAGGCCAGGAATCGAATTTGGGACTGCCCTGGTCTTTATGGCTCAGTACCGCCATCAGGGCAAGCCTGCAGTATTGACAGGTCACTTTAAGAGCAGCAGAATAGTTACAGCACTTTGGACACTTTGTGGTTAACACCAGCAGAGTGGAGCCCTTACAACTTTCCAATAGATCAGTCCAAAATGGTTTAATGAGCTAAGAATACAACCCGTACACTGGCCGGGCTTACTGTTATTAATAAATAATGAACTGTTAAACTGATAGGTTTAGGATCAATTAACTGATTAATAGAACTTGATATTTTTCTCTCTTGTTTTCCACAATGTAAGGAAAGGTGTTTTATATATTTTATCTGGCTTTAAAAAGAAACAGCCAGCAAACGTAGACAAAATTTGAAAATATCTTCGAAGGTTCTATCGGGTCAGGTTCCAATATGTAGAGGTGGAATGATAGTTGAGAGGCGGTAACAGTAATTCAAACAAGAAGTCTGGTGCGTGTCATTAACCGTCATTGCAAGAACAGTTGTCGTCTGGATCCCAAGACTGAATTACTGCCTCCAACTCCCTCACAGAAACTTTCCTATTGTAACATGAAGTAGAGTGGGAGGAGCATAAAAAATACTGCCATAGACCAGTTGGGCCGAATGGCCTGTTTCTGTGCTGTACATTCTATGCATCAGTTGGAAGGACAGTCCCCACAACCTACACCGTCTGCACTCATCACGGGCAGCCGCACATATCGGGCAAGCCATTTGTCATCACCACAGGAGTCAATCACAAAGGCGATGCTTAAAACTTATTGACCGTGACGACTATTTTGTGCAGTTCAGTACTTACCGATTTAAAGCTCCGCTGATTCCAGGCAAACTCAGGACTTCAAGCAGCTGTTTGCACCGTTAACGAGGACGGGAGGTACTACTTCCTCAATGTATTTTTTTATGGACTACAGAAGCCAATTTCTACTGCTGGGAAATGGGACACTTTTCCACTTTGGGCAGCCGGTGTTCTTCCGGACCTCCCAAGTCGGGAATCACAGATGTATCGCAGGAAGTTCCCTTCCCCATTCGACCCATAAAAATGTGCCCCCCACCCCCCACGGGCCTTTTGGTGTTCATGGTAAGATTAGATTAAGGGTTTGTTTACTTGTCGCCAATAACCAGAAAGCTACCAGAGGTAACAATGTATGTAAATTTGGGTTTCTCCAATGCCACCGACCGCTGGCTGCCACCAGCAAGATGAACAGATGTCTGGATCCATCCATGAACGAGCAGATCTCTCAGAACATCCATTGCTTGCTTCTACAGATCGTTCCCCAACATCTGCAAAGTCTTAACCAGTTTCACAAAGTTGCAAATAAGATGTTGCACTAACTGCGAGATTCGGTGCATGTGACATTTTCATACTATGTTCACTTGAACTGTAAAAAGCCCCATCAGTACAATTGGTTTAAAAGATTGCCATTCCATGAGTTGTGCCTGCAAAGAGTATGTTGTCTTTTATAACACGAGGGTGACGTACTCGTGGTATTATTCTGCTGCTAATGTGGAACTGTGTTCCTTGAAGGACACAAAGTATAATTGCTGTTAAGTAAACAGAGCTTCGGGTCAGTTAGAGTTTAATTGTTTTATGGTCAAGGACCTACGTAGATTGGAATGTGCTTTTCAATTACAGGCTGCAGGTCAGAAGCACCCAATCGCCTAGCTTTCTTTTTTTAAAAAAATTTGTTTTGCACCAGTAACAAAGTGTCGCATCTGGAGTGTGATGAACAAGATTTATACCCAAGCACCACTTTAATATCACCACAAAAATCTTACACTTACCCAGTGATCAAAACCTTTATATGGGACTAAAACAGTCACAAATTGTCCACAACCCCAACACATATAATGAAGTATGAGGGAGGAAAACATGGAAAAATCTGGATTACTAGACTGGATTAGAGACTTCCCTTCCCATTGAAGTTCAAACTAGTAGAAAGTAAAATAAAAAAGACAGGTATCATCATAATTAAACAAGACCATGAATCAAAACAGATTTCAAACACAATGGTGATGAATAATAGTGATGAATAGTGACACTAAGCACTGACATGGCAGACTTGTTAAATTAATACTTTGTATCGGTTTTCACAGCGGAGAAAGAGGACAAAATGCAAGTGGTAACCTAAAAATAAGTTACGGGGAAGAACTTATTGGATTTTATAGAAGTTTTTTTTAAAATATTAATGGAGAAAATAATGGGACTTAAGATAGCAAAGCTCCAGGAGTTGGTGGTTTCCACTTTAGGGTATTAAAAGAAACAGGTGGGAAAATTGCAGATGTGTTAGTCATAATTTTCCAAAGCTCTCTAGATTCAGGAATTGTGCTTTTGGATTAGAAAATTGCAAATATTTCTCCACTATTTAAGAAGAAAGGAAGGAGGGAGAAACCACAAAACTGCAGGCCTGTCGGTTTAATGTCAATTGTGGGCAACTTACAGGAATCTATCATCGGGGACAGAGTGACTGAGCACTTGAACAAGTATGAGCTGATCAAAGAGAAATCAGGGAGCACATTTTCACACAAAGGGTAGTGAAAATCTGACATTTTCTCCCTCCAAAACGGCTGTGGATGCTGGGGAAATTGGAATTTTCAAGACTGAGAGCGACAGGTTTTTATTAGATAAGGGTATCAAGGGTTGTGAATGAAAGGCAGGTAAAATGGAGTTGAGGAACTGATCATCCATGATCTAATTGAATTCTGGGACAGCCTCGAGGGGCTGAATGGCCTACTCCTGTCCTTATGTATGTGCTAGCATCAAGCAAGGTTGTTTGCTGCCGGTACACACTCAAGAAATTTATGCTGACCCTCCATACAAAACAGCCACTCCTTATCTGATTTATTACCAGATCAAACAATCTGGCCTACATTCATTCATGCAGACAGCATGTCTCTGTTCTCAGCTCGAGGTCTCAAGAGAAAAAAAACCACTGCTTTTTCAGAAAAATGATTCATCTGTTCCCTATTGTGTGGAATAAATGACGAAATACATGACATAGCAAAGACGGTCTGTTACATTTCTTTCTTATCCTGTCCAATCTTAAAGGGGTCCTTTCAAAATCATAGTTATGGATCGATATCTTACCATTCCATAGCATGGGTCGGGCCTATTGTACCTTACTGAGTTTAGGATCGGTGAATAATCCTTTCCAACTAATACTACCACCTTCAATTCACTGACTTTCACCAGGGGCTGTTAGTGTAAAGGCCCCAAAATTTCACTTTCTTGTTCGACAGAATTGATGCAAGCAAATTGTTGCTTTGGCCAAGGGGTTTATACACCAGGGACGCAAGTTAAAAATCAGGATGTTAGGAAACAAAGAAATACTTGCATTTATATAGCGCCTTTCACAACCTCATGACATGCCAACAGCACTTTGCAACCAATGAAGTACTTTTGAAGTGCAGTCACTGTTGTAATGTAGGAAACATGGCAGCCGATTTGCGCACAGCAAGATCCCACAAACAGCAATGAGATAATGATCAGATAATCTGTTTTAGTGATATTGGTTGAGGGATAAATATTGACCAGGACACCTGGGAGAAACTTCCCTGCTCTTCTTCGAAATAGCGCCATGGGATCTTTTACGCCCACCTGAGGGGGCAGACGGGGCCTCGGTTTAAGGTCTCATCCGAAAGACGGCACTTCCGACAGTGCAGCACTCCCTCAGTACTGCACTGAGATGTCGGCCTGGACTTTGTGCTCAAGTCCGTGGAGTGGGACTTGAACCCACAACCTCCTGATAAGAGTGCTACCGACTGAGCCACGGTTGACAGGAAGGGAAGGCAGTTAGAACATTTTCACCCAAAAAGTAGCAGAGTTATGGAATACCTTGCCAGTGAAGGCCATTGAACTGAAAATGAGTTCAAGGGGCAATTAGACTCCTTTGAGAGAAGAGATTAAGGGATATGGTGATAATGCTGTTCAGAGGAGCTTTTATTTATGTTAAGAGAGAGAGAAGCAGGCTTATTGGGTTTAATGGTATTTTCTGGTTCCTAACAATTCTTAGCCTTTGTAGAATACATTTTTATTTAACAAATGGGCTGTAAGTTTATAAATGGAGGATACACCCTACCAAACGGAGAAATTTGCAGGGGTATGGGGAAAGAGCAGGGGAGTGGGACTAATTGGATAGCTCTTTCAAAGAGCCGGCACAGGCACGATGGGCTGAACGGCCTCCTTCTTTGCTGTGTGATACTACGACACAATGCATTGTACTCACGAGCCAAGCCCAATTCTAGTGGCCCTATCCCACTGCTTTGGTGAAATCAGCCCACTCAGCACAGACTGTGGTTCGAGCACAGTTCCATACTGGACTCTGCACTTACTATCTGAGCTATCGGAGGAGCTCATTGCTTAGGTTTTGTTGAACGTTAAAGCATTTGAAGCAGTTCCATTTGAACTGTCCCTTTGTCTGCATAACTCCTTGCTTCTACTTACTCAGACAGGGCCAGACATCTGCCCAATTCTGACCCCCAGTTGCTCATGAACTATGGCTCAGTGGGTAGCCTACGAGTCAGAAGTTGAAGTTGAACACAAAATCTAGGCTGACACTGAGGGAGTGCTGCACTGCCGGAGGTGTCGTCTTTCGGATGAGACGTTAACCCATTTGCCCTCTCAGGTGGTCACAAAAGATCTCATGGCATTATTTCAAAGAAAAACAGGGGAGTTCTCCCAGGTATTTATCCCTCAAGCAACATCACTAAAAGATTGTCTGATCATTACCACATTGCTGTTTGTGGGATCTTGCTGTGCTCCAATTGGCTGTCACGTTTCCTGCATTACAAGAGTGACTACACTTCGAAAGTACTTCATTGGCTGTAAAGTGTTTTGGGAGGTCCTGAGGTCGTGAAAGGCGCTATATAAATGCAAGTCTTTCTTTCTTTATGCTGAATGGTTCCTGGCAACAATTACTAAGGAACGGGTAATGCCAGCTGGTGCAGCACAATGCACCTCATCGATTCTGGGGAGGAGGGAGGGAAGGGGAGGAAGGAAGGAAAGACGTGCATTTATATAGCGCCTTCCACGACCTCAGGACCATCTCAAAGCGCTTTACAGCCAATTTCTTTCTTGAAGTGTACTCACAGGTAAGAATTACAAATGCCTCCTGTAAAAGGTCCAGCGTTACTCAAACTACCCATTTAAATTCACCTTCTGAGGCTGGGATCTATGCATGCTATTAAAAAGGGCCTTTTTTAAAGCAGTCTCAACTCCACAGTGAACAGTGCTACGTGACAGCTTTACTTAGCGTGTGCAATGATTAATGGCCACATTGCCAGTCACGTCTGGTCTTACAAAAGTAGTAAAACTCCTAAACTAGGTAACTATGAAAAAATTTATTGAACTGAGAACTTCCAGGGACACAGCAAAGTCTATAGAACAATGCAACTCTCCTCCACTGTGACACTGTAAAAAGTTCAAGAATAATCACTCCTTAAATAAGTATTAACCCAAACCCATACAAAATAAATATTTTTCCCCCTTTTTCTATTCTATTTGTTCTCAGGATGTGGGCGATGCTAGCAAGGCCACATTTATTGGCAATGCCTAGTTGCCCTGAGAAGGTGATGGTGGGCCTTCCAATGGTGATTGTTTTTACAATTTGAGTGGCTTGCTAGGCCACTTCAGAGGGCATTAGAAGTCAACAACGTGTTGACCAGACTGGGTAGATGACAGGTTCTTTTCCCTGAAAGACACGAATGACCCAGTTGGGTTCTGACAAGATTCTTTCTGTTGTCATCCCACAAGTTACCAGATTTATTCAATGGCCAGATTTGAACTCATGGCCTCTGGGTTACTAGTCCAAGACCATAGGCCACTACACTACCGTACCCATTTAGCCATTCTGTGCTGGAAGCCCTCTAACTACTTCACTAAGTGGCAATTCACAGCTGAGGTCTGGACAGTGACTGTTGGGTAGACTACATGAATGTGGGAACATGGGGCATCTCAGCTGAGTCAGGTTGTGGCCTCCCCAGACATCCACAAACACCCATTTGCCATTGGGGGACAAGGGACGGTGATCAGGAGTGGCAACTCTGGTTGAATTTACCTCTGCCAAATCCCGGCGTGTTGAGGCCATTGTAGCGACGCAGATCAACACAGCCCAGGAATTGAACACGGTACCTGTTGGCCTGTATAGCTCAAGGAAGCCCAATTTATATCTAAACTTCAAAATCGATGCTGCCCCTAAGGGTGACTGCACCTCTGACTCTATCCAACCCAATATCCAAACACTACAAAAAAAACCTGCAAGTACAGAGCAGGTTGGTCAGAATCTGTAAAGAGAAAAGCTCGATTAACATTCTAAGCATAGACTTTTGGCCAGAATTCCGAGGAACAGCCTCCACCTGTAGCTAATAGCTTTACAGAAGCTGCACTTTCCATTTTTATTTCCGATTTGCAATTTGCGATTTTCCCCTCTGATTCAACGGATAGGTATGGGATGTGTGTTGGGACTCCCACCCTTCTATCCAAACATCACAAGAACTAAATCCCCTCCGCCCCAAAAAAACCCAGATAACTGCAATAATATGTGGCCCAGAATTTGCCGGAGTGAGGCACCTCGCAGCACGCCCCGTTTATTAGATTTTATTTCTCACCCTTCAGCTGGAACTTTTTTTTTGGCGTCGCAAATTGCTGGAACTGCGAGCTGGTGTCAAGGGGCATCAGGGAGTTTGGTGAACAATGGATCCAACAGTCTATCTCCTACACCGATTAGATTTAAGGATAGGCTGTGGCATTGCAGGAATATAAATCTTATCATTAAAAAGATCCTTACGGCGTTAAGAACCAGCCCTGACGTTCTGCCGCGAGCTTAGTTCGTATTTACGGTGCAAATGCTGCAATTTCTTGAAACTCCCGGGGAGGTCGAGGGCGAGCGGCCGTTTTCGTAACGGGGGAGTGGGGCGCAAATCGTCCGCAGCTCACGGCATATCTCTTCCTCACCACAAATTGATGGGTTATTGACACACTAATGACAGCGAGCACTGTTAAACGCATCGTTATTCTGCCAGCAAATTCTGGGCCCGAGTTTCACATTTCTTCAGATCACACAACAATTTGCATTTATATAGCACCTTTAACATAGTAAAATGTCCCTAAGCGCTTCACGGGAGCGTAATCAGGCAAAATTTGACACGGAGCCACATAAAGGGATATTAGGACAGGTGACCAAAAGCTTGGTAGAAGAGGTAGGTTTTAAAGGAGCGACTTTCGAGAGGTGGTAAAGTTCACAACGTTAACTTTCAAGAAAATAAACAGCAACAAAATGGTTCTAAATGTTAACCACTGGGGGGGAAAAATCTCTGTGACAATGATTGCAGTTCATTGAATGGAGATCACAAAACACCAAAGGTGTCTCCAAAACAAAAATTGCACCTTCTTAGGGAAACAATATTAAACTGGCGACCATCCAGCTTTGGATTTCTTGCAGCACTTCCTACAGATATAGATGGAGAGATAGTTTCTCAGCACACTGGCCTCACCTGGTAGGTGTTCAGGGTCGATTGATATTCCTGATCCGCTAAGCGAGCCATGGTCGAGATGACTGCGAACAGTTTTTTTTTTGGAAGCTTGTGGAGGGGAGGAAAGTTTTTGAAATGAACTTTTCTTCCCACTGTCAATAAATTATCTTGGTTTAAGGGCTGAGGGAGATCCGACTGACATCTGCGGCTACGATCCAGATGAAAGGCGGATCATTTTGTTAATTATTCATCGGCCGGTGATAAACATGATCCTTGCTCCCTTTCCCCAAGGCGAGTCCAGAGCACTTGCTTATTTATTTATTTCTCTCTCTCTCCCCGACAGGAACTTCGGCTTCTTTCCAACGAAGGCTGCTAAAGAGCGATTTTTATTTTTAAAAAAGGATCTGAATAGTTCAACAACTTTTCTTTCCTTATTTTTCTCCCCCCCCCCACGGACCAACAAAAGTGCAAACGCACCGAGAGCAGAGGTGGATGGAATGAGATGGTCAGAATGTGTTGACAGCTGTTGTCACCAAAACCGTCCCACCTGGTCAGATCCTCATCAATCCACACACACCGTGTGAGAGCGGCGGGCCCCGTGCACTGAACACGGATTGCTGGCTGATGTCTGCTTAGCTTCTCTGCTCTGTTTCAAACTGTAATGCAAACACCCTGTAATACACATACACTACCTGCTGTTACACACCCTGTAATACACAAACGCTACCTGCTGTTACACACCCTGTAATACACATACGCTACCTGCTGTTACACACCCTGTAATACACATACGCTACCTGCTGTTACACACCCTGTAATACACATACACTACCTGCTGTTACACACCCTGGAATACACAAACGCTACCTGCTGTTACACACCCTGTAATACACAAACGCTACCTGCTGTTACACACCCTGGAATACACAAACGCTACCTGCTGTTACACACCCTGGAATACACAAACGCTACCTGCTGTTACACACCCTGGAATACACAAACGCTACCTGCTGTTACACACCCTGTATATTTTGTTACGCTGAAAGCTGTTATGATCTGGAACGCACTACCTGAAAGGATGGTGAAAGCAGATGCAATATTAACTTTCAAAAGGGAATTGGATACTTGAAGGGGAAAAATTTGCAGAGCTATGGGGAAAGAGTAGGGGAGTGGGACTAATTGGATAGCTCTTTGAAAGAGCCGGCACAGGCACAATGAGCCATTTGGCCTCCTTCTGTGCTGTATCTTTCTATGATTCTATAGAAAAGTGAAAAGCAGTAACAGAACCAGTTTAAATGTTGCCAATTTTAGCCCAGCTAAGCTTTTATGTAAAAATATAAAGTACAGAATTTCTTTAGATCTCTGTTTCATTAAATACAATATTGCACAAGAAGAGCTACAGGTCCTATAATGTGTCAATCATTGCTTTTGTAATTATGCAAAATTTAACACAATCAATCAGGTGCAGAAAATAATCAATAAGGTTAATGGAATGCTGGCCTTTATATCTAGAGTACAAGGGGGCAGAAGTTATGCTGCAGCTATACAAAACCCTGGTTAGACCGTACCTGGAGTACTGTGAGCAGTTCTGGGCACCGTACCTTCGGAAGGACATATTGGCCTTGGAGGGAGTGCACCGTAGGTTCACTGGAATGATACCCGGACTTCAAGGGTTAAGTTACGAGGAGTGATTACACAAATTGGGGTTGTATTCTCTGGAGTTTCGAAGGTTAAGGGGTGATCTGATCAAAGTTTATAAGATATTAAGGGGAACAGATAGGGTGGATAGAGAGAAACTATTTCCGCTGGTTGGGGATTCTAGGAATAGGGGGCACAGTCTAAAAATTAGAGGCAGACCTTTCAGGAGTGAGATTAGAAAACATTTCTACACACAAAGGGTGGTAAAAGTTTGGAACTCTCTTCCGCAAACGGCAATTGATACTAGCTCAACTGCTAAATTTAAATCTGAGATAAATAGCTTTCTGACAACCAAAGGTATTAAGGGATATGGGCCAAAGGTGGGTATATGGAGTTAGATCACAGATCAGCCATGATCTTATCAAATGGCGGAGCAGGCATGAGGGGCTGAATGGCCTACTCCTGTTCCTATGGTAAGAGCTCCAGAGTTGCAAATTTCTGGGTGCAGGTGAAAGGGAAAGCCCTCGATGAGGAGGATTTACTTGGCGGCCGCTCTTGGTGGTGCTGCACTAATGGAGGACCTTCCCCGGTGCTGAGGTTTGCCACCACAGGGCTTACCCTCCACCTCCTGGGCAGCACCTGAGCTTGTACATCTCGATTCACATCTTCCAGCTTGACCCTAGATCTTGCCACCAGCACCAAATTACTTATCTGCTTCTGGAGACTGACACCTGGCAAGTAGTCTGTAATGGGCGATTTCCTCTCTGGTTTACAATTAAAAAGACAGCCCATTATTAACAAAAACAAACTGACTGGTGGCAATCCCAGACAATGTAGGGAGCAGGAAGTGTGAATTCTGAACAGCAATGACGAATAGTAAAAGAACAAACTTGCATTTATACAGCGCCCGTCATGACCTCAGGACGTCCCAAAGCCAATGAAGCATTTTTGAAGTGTACTCATTTGTAATGTAGGAATCATGGCAGCCAATTTGCGCAAAGCAAGGGCCCACAAACAGCAATGTGATAACGACCAGATAATCTGTTTTTAGTGATGTTGGTTGAGGGATAAATAGTGGCCAGGACTCCCGAGAACTCCCCTGCTCTTCTTTAAAATAATGCCATAGGATCTTTTATGTCCACCTGAGAGGGCAGTCGGGGCCTCGGTTTAACGTCTCATCCGAAAGACAGCACCTGACAGTGCAGCACTCCCTCAGTACTGCACAGAATCTATAAGCTATAGTATATGATAATAAAATTGGCATGAAAGTTTTGGACAGTGTCATTGGCTAATGATAATCATTCAACCACTATGTTTGTGTCGCTTTCTAGCGATCTCACTGGCTGAAATTATAGACCTCATTCTTCATATTTGATTCACAGGGTTTTGTTCCCAAATGATGCGGGTAAAGAGGGGCCAGTCGGATGCAGGGGATTCAGCACTGTTGCTAGTGGCATTCGAGTGGCAGGAACCAGGGCCAAGCTCGCTGGTACGAGCTGCAAGCAGGAGAAGCTGGAACTGGAGCTTGCCCTGTGATGTTGGCAGCACAAAAGACAAAGCCACCCCACTGCTACTTTAGTGCTGGAAGAACATGGAGAAGGTTTTTCCCATCCCAGAAGACACGGGGATATTAGTTGGGGTACCTTGCTTTTTTTTTTAAACCAGACGTGAAATTTATAGTGTCAAAGTGGGATTAGGAACTTAGGAACAGGCGTAGGCCATTTGGCCCCTCGAGCCTGTTCCGCCATTCAATTAGATCATGGCTGATATGCATCTTAACTCTACCCGCCTTGGTTCCATAACCCTTAATCCCCTTGCCTAATAGACATTTTAAATCTCAGTTTTGACATATTCAATTGACCCCCAGCCTCAACAGCTTTTTGGGGTGCGTGTTCCAGATTGCCACTACCCTTTGTGTGAAGAAGTGCTTTCTGACGTCACCCCTTAACAGCCTTGCTCTAATTTTAAGATTATGCCCCCTTGGTCTGGACTCTCCCGGCAGAGTTTTTCCCTATATACCCTATCAAATCCTTTAATCATCTTAAACAACTCAATTAGATCACCCCTTAATCTTCTATAGTCAAGGGAATACAAGCCTTGTCAATGCAACAGAGGGATTCAAAGGGAAGAAGGGAGCCTTCCTACTAGCAACATCGAACAGCTGAGCTTCCCCAGCTCCCAGCCCTAACCCCTCCCACTCCTGTATGAATCGGTGAGCAACTGGGAAAGTTTTGTCTAACAAAACTACACAGAGATGAACGATGGGATGGAACTTCCAGACAACCGAAGGGGCGTTCCTTTTACTTTATTACTCACGCTTGCAATAACCGCAATGGAATTTGTCCTGGAAAAAAATTAAAGTGGTTAAGGTTATGCTTTAGTGAGAAGCTAGACTTTGCTTCCCTATTAGTGCATTACATCAAAGGAAACGACGGCAGGCGTTCTGCTGGGGGAAGGTATATCAGATACAACTCTAAGTCAGCACAACGTGACCCACCCTCAAGCATCAACTGTACCGAGGAAAGGGAGAGAAAGGAAGTAAAATAGAAAATATCTTATGGGACTGGCTGGGTGGGAACACTCACCTCTAGCACTTTGGTTCCTCTCCAGCTCAGCCAAATGTGACAACAGCCTCCCTTTTCTTCTGGCTGCAAGAGAGATATTTCGGAGCTCAGTCAGCAAGCTACAGAGTTAAGATTAGGAAAAGAGTATATGATTTGGCCAGTGGGGAAGTGAATGTGAATGAACATGGAGCAAAGCCCAGCGTTCCCAGATCAGTAATTCAGTTTATACCACATGCTTATATGCTACAATAGCAATGGATATTTTACCCAGCGCTCTCCATCTCGCTCAGTACTATATATTCCTATCCAACAGATCAGCTGTTTCTGCTTGCTTGCATATTTTCCCTGAAATGAGCACGGAATGTCACTAAGACTTGCTGAACATATTTCATACAACCCAGTTTCAAAGCAGGGTATCCCCTAACTCTCTGTTATCGATGAACTGCTTCTGGATCAGTCTGAACCAATGTCTCCTAGTAGACAGCACCACCTATACTGTGTCTCATGTAATTACAGGGCACGGAATTTATTTTGCATTTTTTGAAATGGGCAATTAACAGTGGCAGGACAGGTCATGTGTAGTTAAGTCCTAATTACGATGCGATGACTTCCCTCTTTTAAAAAAGTAGTCACCGCAGTTTATTCGGAGTCTATATAAAATATACTAGGAAGAACAAATATAGGAACAATTTGGATTACATTTATAACAATATCACTGGACAGTGCTGGATATTCAATACAGGAAGTCTGACCATCAACATCCTCTCAAAATATTAAATCGGTGGTTAACAGAATGGTTTGTTTTTAATGGAGACTTTTAAAATATTGTTTACACACACGCTGTTGATCGCGTCATCATGACAATTTTTTGGGAACAGGAGATGAAAACGTGGTTATATAGCAGCTCCATTACATCTTCAGGACGTCCCAAAGCACTGCACAGCCCAATGAACTACTTTGGAAGTGCAGTCACTTATGTAAGCAAGTGCAGCAGCCAATCTGTGTAAAACAATGTCCGATAAACAGTAAATGTGAGGAACGATCAGTGGAACTGTGGTTTTGGTTGAAGGGGGAATTTTGGCCAGGACACAGAGAACTCCCAGCTCTTCTTCAGAAAGTGTTACGGCATCTTCACCTTCCAACCGAACAAGCAGACCCTTGGTCCTTAGTTTAAAATCTTATCTGAAAGACTTGTAACAGTGTGGTCCTCTCTCAGTACTGCATTTGATTGTCAGTGTTGATTATGTGCTCAGGTGCTGGAGAGGGACTTGTAGCCATTACCTTCTGAATCTGAGGTAAAAGTACTACCAATTGAACCAAGTTGACATATAGGAAAAGGCCATTTGACCCAGTAAACCTGTCCCTTTTTGACTATGAAGGGCAATGGCTGGAGGAATTGAGGGTTGATGCTGCCCCAGTAACTGCTTAACTGCAACAATGTGCCTCAGTTCAGGGGCAAACCCCAGAATGGCCTTATTCTGACACCTACACTTGGTAACATGAGAGTAGTCAAAATGATCGACACCACTTCTAAAAATTAAAATTCCACCTTGGCGGATTATGGAGCTTGAGTCAATAAATGCTCTCTCTAAATATAAATTTCAAACTTTCTACAGCTTCCCCGTCTCATCTTCAAATCTTTCCCCTCCATGCTCTCCCAGCAATCTCCTTCAACTGCACTTCCCCACACACATCATCCATTCCTCTGACACCAGGCTAATGCTTGTTCTCCATACCACAACTGAAGGCTGTTCCTTCAGCTGTTATTCTCTTGCCATGCTATCTCCCACCCTCCTAAAAACCCGTCTCTTTAGACTCCCCCCGCACTTCCCACTACTCCCCTTGAAATCTCCCCCTCCTAATCACTATCCATCTCCCTCATCTTGTTTAAGGCTCAGATATTTCATTCTGTGAGAAACACTATATAAAAAGAGAGTTGCTGTATTATTGTGAATTATCTACAACCGTCTGTGATGGCTGAAATTCTCCTTCCAAGGGTACAATTTAACCATTTGCTGAAGTGAACTTTCTTTGTTTAAATAGTCACAGTCTGAAACCTTATAGTTATCATTTTATTGTAATCACATCATACACCATTAGTGAAAATTAAGTTAGGAACTTCAAACACAGATGACAGAACAGAAATACTCCGTATTCCAGTTTGAACCTTCCACTTTGCATCGTCGGGAGGAGCTTTTATGCTTAAACACATGAAATAGTTTGTTAGTCTCCATTTCAAAGCAGCATTGACATTACCCAGTGACTCATAGCTTTCATAAAACAGAACCACCAAAAGGGAGTGGAAAAATTCAAATATATTAAAACAAAACAGTTCCCCATACTGTGAAGACCGTCAGTTCAGCGTCAATTAGAGATATTAGAACAGATGAAAGCGTAGAGGAAAGTCCATTCGGCCCATCAAGCTTGCTCTTCCCAGAGTCAATGTGCAATCCATTCTTTCAAGGACTCCAAAAGAAAGAAAGACACATTTATATAGCACCTTTCACGACCTCAGGACGACCCAGTTGAAGTATGAATAGCAAGGTCCCACAAACAGGAATGTGATAATGATCCGATAATCTGTTTTAGGGATGTTGGTTGAGGGATAAATATTGACAGAACACCAGGGAACTCCACTGCTCTTCTTTGAAATAGTACCATGGGATCTTTTACAACCACCTGAGAGGGCAGACGGGACCTCGGTTTAACGTCTCATCTGAAAGACTGCACCTCCGACAGTGCAGCGCTCCCTCAGTACTGCACTGGAGCGTCAGCCTAGATTTTGTGCTCAAGTCTCTGGAGTGGGACTTGAACCCACAACCTTCTGACTCAGAGACAAGAGTGCTACCACTGAGCCACAGCTGACTCTCATCCTGCCATGGACTCTACACTACTACTTAGATGATCTCCAGAGGGAATGCTTAGCAACATTTTTTTCCAGACCCCAAAGGTAATAAGCAACACTCCAGAATTTCTATCCATCCTCAAACCTCCACTATTCAGCCCATGGTGTAATTAGCTCTGCCCACAATCGATTCATAACTTCGATCCCAGCCAAACAATTGTCTTGGAACTGATCCGAGCCCAAAATGTAGTGAGGCTCTCCAAACTAATTTCCTTGGCTAACTAAATTGGGGTAGTGGAGGGGAGGGAAGAGGAGAAACTACTCCACACTAAAAGTAATTCCTCTATACTTGCTTTCTCTTGCAACAAAAAACCAAAAAAAAAACCTCTTCTTCCACTCTCACCACTACACACAAAGAAATCCCTCTATGAGAAGTCTGGTGGAATTTAGGTCAAGATTAAGAATTCCCATGATGCTGTGCTGCATTCAGTGAGCCCCCTCTAAAAGCAGCAAAGTATTGGAGTTCGCATGCACTTTACCCTATTGGTGATTAACAAATTATGTCAATTGGTCCACAAACTGACAAATGATTTGCCAGTTTCTAACAGACTTTCACTATCCACTTGGGGGAAATGTGGATCAGCACCAAAGACGAAAAAGATTTTTTTAAATAATAATATACTCCTGAATGACCAGGTATTTGGGATGTCTTGGTTTTCATGATACAGTTTCTCTTGTCCAGCACAAAAAGCACCAACTGTGATGTCAGCACTAAAAGTAAAAAGGGTTATAGCTAGACACATCAAAAAAGTGTTTAATTCCACATGGTTACAATTATTGTTATGTTTGATATACTTTGAAATTGGTACAAATCACACTGAGCCATCGTACCAATACCGAGTGCTGCTGCTGCTTTCACAGATTTGATACCAAATTGGTAAACTGCAGTAGACCCGGGATTTTTAAAGGGGGAGAAATCAAAAGGTTTCAAGCTGATCTGATAACAACACAGGAGCACGTGTAGGCCATTCAGCCCCTCCAGCCTGTTCCTAGTTTCCACAAACCAGGAACTACCCTTCACGAATACAGCAGTATTTCTTCTCAAATAAAAGTGCTGGAAATAACAGCAGGTGAGTCAGCATCTGTAAAGAGAAAAGAAGGATTATGGCATTTTCGGGTGTGTACACCCTTGATCAGTATTTCTTCTCTGCTTTTTTGTTCTCCTCCTTGACTTTCTTTGTACAAGGCACAAAAACTTTGGGGTCAGCCGCTGTGAGTTTAGATGGCGCACTGTAGCACAGAACAGTATTGTTTGGTTTTAGTTATTAGCATCAGAAAAATCAAACATATATTTGTGTCAAATATTCGGTCAGATTTTGCAGCATCAAGATGGATGGAGGTTTCTAAGCCGTACTTTGTCAATCTTTAATTTACCCTTCCTTTTCCTCTTTCCCCCCCCAAAGTCAAGCACTTAACAGCAGCTGGACAAGCTGTTGGATTCTCTCCCTCTCCTGGTGGATGTAGATTTGAGTTTCCCAAAGCATGTTGACTAGAATAGCGTCGTCAATCTCATCCAACATCACGTCTGTCTTCAGCTGGGAATTGAGCCTGGAAACAAATTACGGAATCAAATCAGATTCATTCCTGTCGAAACTTAACACTATACCAATGCATTAACACCCAAACCAGTAGTACAAAGAGAAACTTTATTGAGCCCAACTTGTATACAAGTGGAAGAGCACCTCAAACAATGGTTGAAGGTACAACTTCCTCGAGTCAGTGAAACAGCTCATGTTTATACAATTCAGTAAAGAACGCCCATCTGTTACAGAATATGGGCGTACACATACATTCTTTATTGGCAAAGGTAGTTGGTCAATCAAGTAGTGAGCCTGCCCCCCGAACATCCATAGCCATCTTATTACTTTTGCACGTAGGCCTGAGCATTCCCTTCCTCCCTACATTCCTGTCTCTTGTTATCAGTAGGGCTGAAGCCAGTCTCTAGGCCACATGGCCGTTCAAGAAACTGTATTCTTATTATATTCTGTAGTCAGCTACACCCTTATCTTAAGAGAGGCCAGGCTGTACTAAGCACCTGTTCAACTAACTTAATTATCAACATACCAAGGCTTAAACGTAATTACACAATTGTGCTTCTATGTGTGCTGTAGCTAAACCTATTATGTGAGTTAAGTGAGTTAATAAAGAGTTAATATGGTCAAGTATCCCTTCATGCACTTCCACATTCCTAAAACTCGTTCACTCTGCCTCCTTATGCAGTGAGACTCAGTAGCTCTTCCCAGTCAGTTTCAGCGCATGCTGTGGTAAGACCTCACACACTACCAAACCTCGTGGACGGATGAGGGAGCCGCACTGAGAATAGACCAGTCCTATGGAACAGTCCAGCCCAGCAACACGACAAAACATCGCAGAAAATACAGAACACGGTCTCCAACAGGGTGAGTCACCAAGCCTAGGAGAAGTTCATTAGATCCAGAGTTTCGGTAGGCAAGAGTTTGATGATGTCCTACTATGCAACTCCAGAGCTACCAAACTTCCACCCTACTGAACAGGTCAAAGTCTGGAATA
The DNA here is from genome assembly GCF_035084215.1 of Heptranchias perlo. Classification (NCBI taxonomy): domain Eukaryota; kingdom Metazoa; phylum Chordata; class Chondrichthyes; order Hexanchiformes; family Hexanchidae; genus Heptranchias; species Heptranchias perlo. The sequence continues at coordinate 9,115,903 of NC_090364.1, forward strand.
ATTCAGTAGAGTGAAGATCTGCTATACTTAAAAAGAAAAAGTGACATTTTTAAAACAAGAGTGGCCAGGCTTTTTGCCATTTAGGTGCGTACTCTGGAGCCTTCTGGACTATATAGAAAGTTTAAATCGATGTTACCATTACGTTGCATAGTTCTCAACCTGTGGATAGTAACGGATCTTGGATTCTGATTTGAGATTAATCTACTCATGAAGCAACAGCAGTAAGAACAGCCCTTTCCAAACCTTCAGGCCCACGAAATTCAAATAGGACAAACCAGCACGCAAAAGGACTGGTTTGCCTGCACTTCATTGGCAAAATGGGCTGTAAACTGTACTAATTACACCTGTTGGTCATTCAGGATGAGCATCATCGTGCAACAATGCAGAGCAAACTGGTAGTTTTTTTCCAGACTGCTGTTAACAAGATTCAAAACAGTAATGGGCCTCATGCAATGTTTAATATACCTGTCTCACATCGAGCACACAACCGTCACACTACAGACATCACATTTTCTTACATATGCAAAACAATCTTAAAAGAAAGCAAGTCTGCCAGAAAGTCAATGTTGGGTTCTTCTGACATGGAGCAAAAAAATTACAAACAGGCAACCTACAAGTGATCTAAAGAATTTACAAGCATCTACGATTACCTGGATTTGCCTATTTGGACCGCTTCATGCTCGGAGGACTTAAGCAGTGGTCTTAAAAGGACCGGCCAGGTTAAACACTGTCTTAATTTAGCAGCTCTACATCACAACCAGACTACAGACTACCCATGAGTAATGCTAGGAAAATCTACCAAAAATAACAATATAGGAGATGTCAAACAGTTAATGCGAAGCAATAATCTAATCTCAGGGGTAAGAAATGATTCCTAACTGAACTCCAAGGTTAGAGTACTTGCACATTATCTGTAGAATAGATTAATCTTTGCAAAGGGGTCCAGGTGACAAGAGGGACCCCACCATACTGAAGCCGCTCCTTGACTAATTAAATCCAGCACATACCTGAAATATGGAATGTCCACCATTTCACACCAGGCTCTGGCTCGATCCACTGCTCGACCGTCAGAATCAGTGCACTAACAAACAGAAGGAGAAGTTCCCATTACTGTACTTTTCCCAGAGAGTATTGAGCCTGTGGAATACTTTGCCGGCTGGTGTGGCGGGTGCTGACTCTCTGCCTTCAAGAGGGAGCTGGACCGGTTCTCGACTGGGGCAAAAATCGCATCATACAGAAGGTAAATGACTTTAATAGATAACACTTGGTCCGTGTGATCTCCTGGGCTGGCTTCGATCGCCTGAGGGGGTCGGAGAGGAATTTTCCAGTTTATTTTTTCCCTTATTGGCCATGGGTTTTCTCTCTTTTTTTTTCCTCTCCCAGGAAATTACATGGCTGCAGAGGTGGGAGGGAGGAAGCGTTTAGTCATAATGCTCCGGCCATCATGATGTGCTACATCTTCTAAATTGCTACACCTTGCACTGGCAGAGAGGACAGGGCAGCCAGCCTGGCACTAGTTCCGCTGATTAGCCAATTTAGAAGATGTAGCAGTGTAGCCTGGGGGCGGGGGACTGAAATATTCTTCAACCTTTGACCTTGAAAACAAAACTCCCGTATGCACTTTTTAAAAGGGAATCTTGTTATTTTAGCAATAATAACTATTACGCCCCCCCCCACCCCCACCCCACAGTAAACAAAGAAAATAAATTTACACCAACACCCCATTTTAGATGGTCTTTGGATACTCAAAAAGATTGCCAGTCTGGTTCATTTGGACTTTAACTCATTGTTCAGTGCCAGTAATTGGTGACGTCTGCTCCAGTTCTAAAAGCCACTAATTTAATAAGTTACTCCAGTTTTATTAAGAAACCAAAGTAAAGGTGCAGGGATTGAAAAGAGCAGGAAGGAAGACTATGTAAGCCAAGTAGTAGTAATTAGGTGATAGCAAGCTTAGGTTTCAAAAGCCTTGTAGATTGTAGGAGTTGGGAAGGCCAAGGATGGCAAGGAATACCAGCTTTGAGGTCTTGGGAAAGAACGAGTAAGAGTAGCAGACGCTGTGCCGAATCTTGATGACATACTTGCAGCAGAGCAAGAACAGGAGCAGAAAGTTCAGAGGAGCATGAAACACAGCAGTGAAGATAATGAGGAAACCATTGTGCACGGTTGCATTTGTGATGTCAGAACAAGTACCATACATATTTGGATTGTACTAAAAGGCAGATTTTGCTTAGTTTTGAACTTGGTTGGGAAAGATTACAAGAGTCTATGAGAGTCTATAAATTTGCAGGGTTGTGGGGGAATGGGACTAACTTGGATTGCTCTTACAAAGAGCCAGCACGGGCTCGATGGACTGAATGGCCTCCTTCTGTGCTGTAACCATTCTATGAGTCAAAAATAGGGCCAATCTAGCGAGTCCTTAAACACCCAAATTTAAAGAATAGTACATTTATATAAGGGAGGCAAAAAGCATGCTTCCTGCACATCATACTTACACAGTCAACCACCATCTTGCCCAGCTCCCTGGCACCAAAGACGGTTTTGGCCAGTTCCCATGGATTGGAGGGACGAAAGACATCAACAGAGGTGACAGGAACCTGTGGTGGCTTTCCTGTTCCAAGAGAAACAACAATGCCCAGCTTCTTCACCTGATTCTCTCTACTCTGTAAATTGAACACAGTTTAAATAAAAAGCACAAACTGACACCTTGCCAGACAAAACCGTTTCAATCACAAACCATTCCCCTGATGTTTTGAATTCAATTTTGTTACTTAACGTGTAACATTTATTGATTAAATTCCCTGCTGTTTGAGGGAATTTTTTCAGGCTATTGTACAAGGTTCTGTACAACTCATCACACAAGAGAGAATGGAGTTCTCTTCTGATTTCAAAAATTCCATTCTTTAATACCTGTATCAAGTGGCTACTCTTCATGTGAGATTCTGCATAGCAAGTATCAATCAACTGTCTGACCGCAGTTATCACAGTTCAATTTTGGTTCAGTCTTGTCCTCATCCAACATCAATACATGTTCACTTCCAGGAGGCTACTGATCAAGAGCCTTGCTGATTTTAACCCTTCGTTCCCCTCCCTAGCCTGGGTCAACTATAGCAGCCCTAGCAACATTTCAATTGAGGTCAGCAAGCTAAGCGTAGATTATGGACCAAACCAGTGACCCACCTTTCCTGTACAACTCACACCGTACAATCTGTTTACCCAATTGAGCTATCGGAAGAGAATGTTTAAAAGCAATCTTTTAAATGCAGAATGCTTCCCTCTTGAGCTTAATAAATTATCACCAGCTATATGGTGTTGTTATCAAAACCTCCAATGGTCACTCAATGTCTCAAAATCAGCATAACAATTTGAAGATTTTAGTAGCAACTGGACACCTTTAGCATTTTCAACAGATATATGTTATATTAAAAAGACACAGAATAGTTGCACACTATCACTGTTAAGGGTACAAATCTCTGGGCAAGAAGTTCTTTGTCCAAAGCTGAAATATGACTAAAAGGTTAAAAAAAGTGAGCAAAATGTGGACTGGAAGTCCCTTTGGATGAGATTACTTTTCCACCTGAAATACCCAAGTTTCTAACATGGCAGCAACTGAATCTTGTAAGAACAATTCAACTTTAGTCCCAGTCTTTGAGGCAGCAAAAGCTACAGTTAGAAACTAAACTAGCTTCATGGATTTGGGTCTGTCAGTCTTAGAATTAGCAGCAGGTTCATTAAATAAAAATGAATGCATACCTTTCTCTTCAGATTCTGATTATATTCATGAATTTCGGTCAAGGCGTCCAGCGTTGGATTATTCGCAAGCAGCCCCCCGTCCAGAAAGCGGCCCATAGGACGGAAGTAGGTAGGGGCTGCACCACTGCATCGAGCAGCTCGCCATACTAGCTGGTCTGTTTTGAAGGAAGGCCACATTTTCAAACATACATGTGACATGCTTCTCCTAACTGGCTGTTTATGTGTTACTTTTGCCAAATTTGCCTCCAACTTTAAGCCGCCAATTACTCACTGACCAGAAATCATCATAAAATGGTGGTGGCTTTCAGTGTGATACCACTTTTAAAAGATTTTACAACACCAAGTTATAGTCCAACAAATTTATTTTAAATTCCACAAGCTTTCGGAGGCTTCCTCCTTCCTCAGGTGAACGGTGTGGAAATCCACAACATTCACCTGAGGAAGGAGGAAGCCTCCGAAAGCTTGTGGAATTTAAAATAAATTTGTTGGACTATAACTTGGTGTAGTAAAATTGTTTACAATTGTCAACCCTAGTCCATCACCGGCATCTCCACATCACTTTTAAAAGAGGTTGTTTGCACTTCATATGGAACTTCCAAAACTCATCCTTTGCTAAAGAATGCCTCCAAGAAGTTCACTATCCTCTTTCATGCCAATGACTCCTTCAGCTCCTCTCAACTCACTACAAACCTCACCCAGGTCCATCCAAGCATAGCCCAACAGTAAAAGGGTAAATAGTTAGCCTTACATTCCATTCACTACACGCATAAGGCTAAGTTTTGGTTTACGGGAAGCGGGGGCCTGCTCATGGAACTTGCCTTTGGCAAGGAGTATGAGTTAAGAGTTTTGGGACCAAGTTCAAATTGTAACGACCCATTTCCTGATGCAGCTGAACCCAATACCAAGAACAAATTGCTTCAAGCCTTAAATTTGATTGCTTTCAGTGTAAGCACAACCATCGCAAGAAACCTTGGCCTCATAATTCGTGAATGTAAAGACTTGAAAAAAATTTTTAAAAACAGAATTTCTGCGATCCTGACAAACTACACTACGACGGAGTTGTGGTACACACACTGGTACTGATGATTCTCACATGCAGCTTGGATCAAAATGCCCATCTAGGCTTCCCCTGACAGCTCAGCAAGTTTATCCAGTGACGATCAGCTACACAGACCAGTACATGGGAACAGGAGTAGACCATTCAGCCCCTTGAGCCTGTTCCATCATTCAATTAGATCATGGCTGATTTGTACCTCAACTCCATTTACCCGCCTTTGCTCCATATCCCTGATACTCTTCACCAAATCTATCCATCTCAGTGTTGAAAATTTAAATTGACCCAGCACGTTGGGCGGAGCAAGTTCCAGATTTCCACCACCCTGCATGTGGAAAAAGTGCAGCCTGATTTCACTCCTAAATAGCCTAGCTCTAATTTTAAGGTTGTGCCTTCTTGTTCTGGATTCCCCCACCACAGGAAATAGTTTCTCTGTATCTACTCTATCGAATCCCTTAATCATTTTAAATACCTCGATTAGATCGCCCCTCAACCTTCTAAATTCAAAGAGAATACAAGCCAAGTTTATGCAACCTATGCTTATAATTTAGCCCTTTAAGCCTTGGTATCATTCTGGTGAATCTGCGCCGTACCCCCTCTCCAAGGCCAATAAATCCTTCCTGAGGTGCGGTGCTCAAAACTGAATGCAGTACTCCAGATGGGGTACAGTCCAACGTTTGGTCCCTGGTCTGTACTGGCTTAGCTGAGTTCAACCAGGGCATCGGTTAGGACAAAAACCAGAGATCAAACCTGGGACCTTCCTAGTTATGGTTTAGGGAAGACATTTTATTAATAAACTGAACAGTATTACAGAGCAAGGACCAGCTGTTCTGAGAAAGCCGAGACTCCGGTGTCCATACTCATACAGGCAAGGTTCAAAGAAATTGGCGATCCATACATCCAAATGTGCAACAGAAAGCAGCCACGCTGGATATTGATGTTGACTAAATCTGCAGCCTATTGTGCATTCCTCAACAAAAGCCTAAGGAAATTCCATCTACATAGCAGCACACATTCTTAGATTGTCTTACATCTGTGAGAGATTGTGCATTTAAAAAAAAACATATGTACACAATGTTTTTTTTAAAAAGCATTGTTGGAGGGGACTACAGCAGAGTCCAGAATGCAGAGAGATCTGGCAGGCTGTGTTGAACTGTTTATGGAAGAGGAGGAAAATGGTTGGAGCCAATTTGTGAAAGTTTTGTTAATTTTATGTGTATTGTTTCTCCTCACACCTCCAAAGTGCCATGGGACATTTTTCTATGTAGATGAGGTATATAAATACAAGTTGTTGTGTCATATGATACATTTTATTTTTAGGAATATACTAGTTGATCTCCAATGCCATTGTGCATTGTTCAGGACCAAGGGCACTTTTCAGGTCAAGCAGGGTTAGATGATGGGGAGATAACTTAAGCAAGGTGGGGGGGGGAGGAGGCCAATAGAAGGAAAAGGGAAGAGCGAGAGAGAGAGGAGGGGAGGAGAGGGAGGAAAGAACAGAGCAAAGGAGGGGGAAAGATGGATGAAGGGAAGAGGAGCATGAGAGAAAGGTGAGGGGAAAAGAGGAGGGAGAGAAGAGAGGGGAGGGGAGGGAAGGAAGCTGCTCTGCTTTTTTTTTAAAAACAGAATCTTTTCTTTTATTTTTTTCCTCTTATATGGTTCTCAAGGTGCTTTACATTATTCACATAACATTCTGCTCACAGCGCTACCTATAGTGCAATACCGTTGGTGACAACATACAACATGACATCAAAACTTGAAGCAGCTACATAATTAAAGCACACACTTATGACGTTGCAACTATGCAACATTTTTAATATCTCAACGATGGTAGAGTAGGTGAGAAACTGTCATAGCAGAATTGTATTTTAGAGAATTGTTTTTTGCTGGAATATGATTAGGGAGAAACCTGGAATAGCGGAGAAACATTTTGCACAAGGCGAATGGCGAATTAAAAAAAAGCAGAAAATAGCCCGGCAGGAAGGAGAAAAACAGATGCTTAAACACTTGACCAATGACGGTGAAGAAAATTAACTGACCAGTTAGCAGACGATAGACTTGATGTGCAAAACTGGCACGAGAAATTTCATTAGAAAGTTATAAAGAGATGCTGTAAATATGAAACCAAAGCCTTTATAACCCTATATTTTTGCAATGTCAATTCAATTCTTTAAGCAATTTTGTCATTTTCTAAATTAGAAGTTATGGTATTCTTAAAAGATATACATGACAGGGTTACCTTGCTATTCTGTTCCAAAATGGCAATCACAGTGACGTCAGCAATAGAGCAGGTTAATCACTTCTTTTAAATTACCTTGTGTTTTTTTTTTAAACATATTGTAAAGGCAAGATCTAGATTAAAAGTTTGTGCTTTAATTATGTAGCTGCTTCAAGTTTTGATGTCATGTGGTATAAAGCATTGCTGTGCAGATCTGCAACTTTCATGGTTATTTGGAAACTTTGATCTCCATGGCATCACAAAAATACAAGTTTTTTTAAATGCACATCTTGTGGGTTGGTCACTGACACACTTTCCATTTACCTTTAGGCAGGGTGAGAGCTTGAAACTCCGCTGTCCGCATGTAGGGTGGGTCGTGTTGTAACTCCGGTGGGTTGTAGTTGCGGAACAGATGAAGTTCTCCAGGATGCCGATCCGCAAGAGTTCCAGTCACCATGACTCTGCCGATGGGGAGGGAGAGGGATAGGATGTGCAGTGAGGTGGGGACAAATAGTAAACTTCAAGCTTGCTTCCACTTTCCCAAAATTGAAATTCCAAATAACAAAACATTCAAGTGATTTTTTTTTTGCATTGAAGTAAAGTGCTTTCATTGTAAACGACTCTCCAATACAGCGGTTAATATGAAAAAAAAGACTTGCATTTATATAGGGCCTTTCATGACCTCAGGACGTCCCAAAGCGCCTTACAGCCAATGAAATACTTTTGAAGTGTTGTCACTCTTGTAATGTAGGAAACATGGCAGCCAATTTATGCACACCAAGGTCCCACAAACAGCAGTGTGTTAATGACCAGATAATCTGTTTTAGTGATTCTGGTTGAGGGATAAATATTGGGGAGAACTCCTCAGCTCTTCTTCAAAATAGTGTCATGGGAGCTTTTACTTCTACCTGAGAGGGCAGACAGGGCCCCGGTTTAATGTCTCATCCGAAAGACGGCACCTCCAACAGTGCAGCACTCCTCTCAGTACTGCACTGGAGAGTCAGCCTGGATTTTGTGCTCAAGTCTCTGGAGTGGGACTTGAACCCAGAACCTTCTGAATTAGCAGCGAGACTGCTACCCATGCGAGCTGGCGTGCTATTTTCATTTCTGAGTTGCCCCTATCTGCCAACCACTGCATCAGCGATGACATTAAACAACTCCTTAGATAAACTATCCGAAAAGCTTACACAAAATAAAAGTGCAATATACGCTGAATTAGTTCACCTTTATTCTAAAAACTAACAAGTGAATTCAATATAAAAATATTTATTACGATAGCATTGGGGATTGGCTGCAAGCAGAGGTTAGGTATGTAAAATGGACAGCCTTTTTCATGAGCAAAGCAACTGGAGCAAAAGAAACAGAGACAGGCAAACACAGAGATAACGAGCTTTCATCGCCATTCCAAAAACTAAAGTTTTTAACTCACTTAGGCTTGGTGACATCGGTCATTTTGGTATTTTCCCCAAATTCCCGCTTCAGAAAGTCCTCGAGTGGAACCGATGAGAATGGCCTGGACCCATTAAATACTTCATCTTTCATCCGGAAATAAAGGCAACGCAGATAATGCATGGGTTTGCCTGCAAGTAACAGGAAAGGAATATCCTACAGTAGGAGCCGCAAGCAGAGCATGGATCGCAGAAATTAGGATAGCCAACCTTAAAGCCAATAAGATATGTTCTGACAACAGGTCGGCACCTGAAAAATGAACTCGTCTGTTCTCTCCACAGATACTGACTGACCTGCTGAGTATTTCCAGCATTTTCTGTTCATGGAACGTTAGCAAGGTATTGGGGAGTAATCAATGCTCATGGAACCACAGTGAGTTACAGGGGAATAATCACTGCCCACGGAACCACAGTGAGTTACTGGGGAATAATCACTGCCCATGGAACCACAGTGAGTAACAGGGGAATAATCACTGCCCATGGAACCACAGTGAGTTACAGGGGAATAATCACTGCCCATGGAACCACAGTGAGTTACAGGGGAATAATCACTGCCCATGGAACCCACAGTGAGTTATTGGGGAATAATCACTGCCCATGGAACCACAGTGAGTTACTGGGGAGTAATCAGTGCTCATGGAACCACGGTGAGTTACTGGGGAGTAATTACTCCCATGGAACCAATTATTGGGGAGTAATTAGTGCTCATGGAACCACAGTGAGGTATTGGGGAGTAATCAATGGCTATAGAACCACAGTGAGGTACCATGGAGCAATTCATGTCTGTGGAACTACAGTGAGGTACTGGGGAGCAATTCATGTCTGTGGAACCACAGTGAGGTACTGGGGAGCAATTCATGTCTGTGGAACCACAGTGAGGTACTGGGGAGCAATTCATGTCTGTGGAACCACAGTGAGGTACTGGGGAGCAATTCATGTCTGTGGAACCACAGTGAGGTACTGGGGAGCAATTCATGTCTGTGGAACCATACCAAGGATCAACACCCTCAGCAGAGGAGCAGTAGGAGGAGAATGGAAAAACAAAAGCAAAGGATTCCTTCCTCCCAAAAAATATAGGAAACTTGCTGGGCCCAAACTATTATCTGCGTGATTTCTCTCCTTCAGTCAAATTACGTTATTGCCCACATCTCACTGGTGACTCACATACTGGAGTGAAACTTTACAACATCACTGGAAGAGAGCAGCAAGGAAAGAAATTCAACATAAAATGGCTGTTGCTAGGATGCCTGTGACTTGCAGCTTTAAATCAAAGCAAATGAACAATGCAGGATGGAAGCACCAGGAAATGTTTCCCTTCGTAACATTAGACCCACCTACGTGAAGGCCTCACCTTGCAACTAACCTGCCGTCGGTTAGCTTTAACGCCCAAAATTTTGCAATACAGTGGTTCATTCTGGTTTAGTCACTAATATAACTTTAGCTCACAGAAGTTGACACAGCAGCAAAACTAAGTAATGGGCTATTTGCTGAAAATATTGCACTCCTGTATATGCATTTCAGGTATTTATGGAAAAGGATGTAATTTGAGGTGAAAGTACTGTCACATTCATTTCTAGCAAAATTAGTTTTTGAGTTGCCTTGTGCACTGGGGCACCGGAAAATACTTGAATTAAGCAATGACTAATATGAACATTAACTGTGCACAATTTTTTACATCCTCTTCTCCTGATAGCAGAGACACAGAATGGGGCAGCAGCTCTTCTTTCCCGACTGGCCATTCTGTACATGTGAGTCTAGACAGTGAGCGTTTACGATGGGGAACATCACAGTCTGCTTCCGCACGCACCGTATTTTCCAACAAGGGTCACTGGACAGTGATCAGGAGAGGGAATCCTGGCCAGTTTTCCTCTCCCTAGCCAATGGCTAAGGTTAACTAACTTAACAAGGACCAGAGATCAAAGCTTGGACCCTTCCTGTTCTGTGCTGAGACCAGCTGACTCAGCACAGATCACAAATCAAAGCAGCGACATCCTGTTCTGTGCAGAAATTAGCTAACCTAGTACAGAACTGGAATCAAAGCTGAGATCCATTGGTTGTCCATGGCCACAGCATACCGTGCATTTTTCCACCCATCCATCAGGAAGCCAGTTTTGAACATAATTATCCATCAATTGCAAAATGCACTTTTGTTGAATACAGGAACTTTAAAAAATTCAAATTATGCTCATTGTGGGATTACACAATACACTTTTATGAATGCACGGTTAAGTCAGTGACTTCCTCTTTGGTTAGCTTTAGAAGGCCTTCCCTTTTATTAGGAATGAAGCAATCAAGATTCAAACGGAGACAATTTAAAACATGGTTTGAATTTTCTCAACAGGGAGAACACATTAAATGACGCAACTTCTTAAAAACGATTTAACGTTTTTTTTTCCAGAGTGCCCACTTTGGTACGGAATGCATATTTCCTGTGGAGGGACAAGTACAGCCACGCACTAGTAAGTTAATACAGATGTCAGTAATTGAACTGTTTTTGCTCCTTCTACGATCTAACAGGAAATATATTCACACCGTGACTTAGTGGGCACAGCTGTATTGTGAGAAGGTACCAAGATGAAGATAAGCTCTTCCCCAATGAATTGGAGGGGCACAAAAAAAAAAGGGGTAGAAATCAGATCTTGATGTGTCCATTTTACAGGCAAAAAATGGGTGCAACGAGTGCTAATTTTTGTGCCCCAAGGGTGCCTGAAAATCGCCCGACCTGAAATTGCCATGCCCCTGGCAGCCGCCTCAAACAGGCTTTAGATCCCTGATTTATATATTTACGGGATCCAATGCCTGTTTTAGGTCCCGTCTCAGAAATTGAGCCGTGACGAACAGGGCAGACATAAGGTCGGCCCTGCTCAGGATTCATCAGCGGCCACAAACAAAATAAAACCTTCCTGTGGTGCCAGGAGGAGTAGGCGTGCTCCCCACGACTCCACAGCGGTCGCGATCGTAATCCCCGCCTCCGCATTGCCGCTCCTGGGACTTACCTGAGGCGAGCGGCCCAACACCTTCGATGTGCAAGCTGCCTGTGAAGGCGCGACAGGCGCTGGCAGCTCGCGCAAAAAAAAAATGTGAACGATGTCTGAGGCCCAATTTTGGGCCAGCCTCGGGTCTCCCGGTTGGGGTGCGCGTTGTCTCAGCAGCGCTGAGTCTGGGCCCAAAGACAGGTCCAGACGAATTTCTACCCCAAAATACCATGGAGGGAGATGTGCCACTGGCCAGCACATGTCCCAGCAACCAGCTGTAGTGTGGCATTAGCAGAGCTTGCAGTAGATTGCTGATTATCCTCCTGGCTTCAGATGATGTATGTCATGACAAACCCAGAAAGAGGGAGAAAAATAACAGAACATTCACTTTAAATTTAATTGAAGGGGATGGCAAATTCTAGGCTAACCAGTGAACCAGAGAGGGGTTCTAGATCTTTAAAAATATATATTCCAATTTACTATGTTGTTTTTTAATACGGTGTTTTGTCACCTATGAAATTTACTTCGATGCCCAAGTCTAGATAAACACACAGCATTCACATACATATCTATATCTTCTAAGATACATACACTGATAAAAATCCATTCACCTGCTTGCCCACCCCAAATAACCCTCATGTATAATTGGTGCCTCCTACATGCATCCAAATCCTGGTTCGAATTTGCCCACTTCGCAGACTACTTACCATGTACGATGGCGAGGGCCAGAATTCCACCAGTGCTGGTCCCCGATACCCAATCGAAGAGCTCTCGGATGGGCTGGCCAGCAGTCTGCTCAATGGCAATAAGCAGCTGAATTAGGACAAGGCCTCGAATCCCTCCCCCATCCAGGCACAGCAACCGATCATATCTGAAAATAAATGCAACTTGACTGAACTTTTATATTCCAACCCCTTCCAAAATGGGAGTTTGATTTCATTCAGAAACTTTGTGTATCTGTGCAATTCACTTTCTCACCTCCGGTGCATATATCCATCAGAGTCTGTAGCATCCAGCCCTTTTGATAAGGACCCAAGCACAGTGGCAATCCCTATGATATCATCAAATCCTGAAAACAGAAGGCACTTTTTTAGTTAGCTACGTAAGCTACTCCACCCTTCTATTTACTGGGCAAACTCCCACACTACTCCAGCCTTTGTTGTTTGATTAGGGGTACGGTAGTGTAGTGGTTATGTTACTGAACTAGTAATTGAGAGGCTTGGACTAATAATCTAGAGAACACGGGTTCAAATCCTACCACAGCTGTTTGAGAATCTGAATTCAGTTTAAAGATCTGGAAATAAAAAGCTGGGATCAGTAAAAGTGACCATGAAGCTGTCGGATTGTCTTAAAAACCCAACTGGTTCACTAATGTCTTGTAGGGAAGGAAACCTGCTGTCCTTACCTGGTCTGGGCCTATATGGTGGTTGACTCTTAACTGCCTCTGAAGTGGTCTAGGAAGCCACTCGGTTGTATCAAACCACTACCAGCAGTTCAAGGAGGCCCACCACCACCTCCTCAACTAGGGATGGGCAATAAATGTCCACATCCGCAGAATGAATTTTAAAAGGTCCACTTACTGGATGTATATTACATTCAATCGAGCCCAACAGATAATGTAAAATCAAAGATACACTAGGGCCGTGGCCACCTACTATCAACACTCACTGAACATTGAAAAAAACTCTCAGGAGTTACTCTGAGACTGAATAGGTGGGACCAAGCCATAGTGTTCAATAAGGTCCTGGCTTTAATCTCCAGTCTGCACTGAGTTAACTGATTTCACAAGGGAGAGGCACTAAGTGTGGTACTGTTGGTATCTTCACCCCTGCACTGAGGATTGGGGGGGACAATAATTAGCTAGCCAACCCTGGGTCAAGCTCCCGATTGCTATCCAGCATCTGGTGCGTAGAGAATTAGACACGCTAAATCAAACAGCTGCCCGACACTCGATGCTTAGGCTCACACAAGAAGAAAGGCCAACTGGGCAAGATATTGGGGGCAGTCAGCAGCTGTGCAGCCGTGTCCCAGCACCTTCAGGAGAGAAGGTCAAAACGGAGTAGCCAGTCAGTCAAAAAAACAAATAAACTGTCGTGCCATCCAGCATTTCGAGAAGCAGATGTTTTCAAAATGATGGCAGTGACTGCTGCTGTATTTGAATTTACAGGTTAGTAAACAAAAATTAGCAGCTCTGTTCAATTTGTGTAAGAACTTAAGAACAAAGAAAGGCATCACATCTCCCTATAGCCCCTTCACAGCAACCTTTCTATAGATTTTAATGTGAGGTTTACCATCCATATGTAATCAATTTTACACATCAAAACTTCAATGACTCAAAAAGAAATAAAAAAGCAGGAATAGGAATAAGGAAATATGAAGATAAAGAGAAGACAAATTTTGCAGAGTAGTTTGGTCTGTAATTAAATAAATATTTATTTTAAAAGAAGCAAGATTTTTTTCCCCCCGACAAAGGAGGACAGAAATCCAGGTTACAGAAGTGAGGATGTAGCAAAAGGGAGCCAATGGCTGAGGTTACCTAATCCATTGTTGGTTTTCACAAGGGGTGGTCTTGCGGTGTGGCTGGGTAACGGTGTGGGGGAGTCAGGAGAAGGCGGATAACAGCGTTCAGCACCTATACTATACAGTAGGCTCAGCATCACCTTCCGGTTATTGCCTTTGAGGGCATCAAACAGTTAGTACTGACAAAAACAGGCAAGGCACGATCTTAATTCAGAACCAAAAAGAAACACATTTACCACATGCAGGCTTAATTGTTAACGGCTATTTATTATTCATGCACCTTTTAAACACTGTAATTGTAGATAGTTATAAAGTTTCAAACCAAATTACAATATTTGAGATGACCATTTTTGTCTCCTTCTCGAGGATGAGACTTCCACTTTTCGAAACTTGTTTCTCCTCTTCCCCTTTATTTCCTCTATCGGGGGAGGGGGAATAATTTCATGCAGGTGAGGCAAGTTTGTCATCTATGGCTTCTTTGTTTAATGCCCAGTAAATTTCTGTAGTATTTTGACTATTTCAAAAAAAAATAGCAACGCTCTGGCATGAAAATCTAATAATACAAATTCACTTAAACTATTCTGCACTGCATATGTGCACAATGCTGGCCAGGCAGAGAATTATTTTCTTTCTGAATCTCCTCTCCCCAGCCTCTCTCCAACTGGACTTTTTCTGCCCAGTTCTACAGTCCAATCATTAGCAGCCAACGATGCCAAAATCATATGATTGGGTACACTGCTCCCAGATCATTAATGGCCAAAATGCTGGGCTGGCAATCTACTCCAAGGCCATTGCTGCTGGTGTCCTTATAAAAACCATTAGAAATTTCACAAGAGAGCTCTACCTCTTTTACCAATGGGGAAATGCCTGGCTTCCACTCAGAAACCAGACCCCTAATCATTGCATTTCTAAAACCGAGAGCTCACCGGATTAGGGGCAACAGGCACAAGCTATGATTCACTGTTCCAAGATGAAGCGCACTGGTACTCCAAACATGGGGTCATGACAGTAGAAAACCTGTTAATGTGGTTAACAAGATGGGAGGATGAGTGCTCTCCCACTTTTAGATCTCAATTCCCCAGCCCATTTATTTCCTTCCAAGAAGCCACTCGAGACTAGGCTGCCTAGCTTTAATTTGACAATAAGAATCATGGTTTCAGCCTACTTCATCAGTATTGTGTTACCATTTGCATGAGGCCAGGTGTTCTCCAGGATCAAAAATTACATATCATGAGCTGCAAGTACGTGGTGTTATTGTGACTTTGTTTAATGCTCATCAATTGGGTTTCCTCCTAAACCTCAAATCCTCAGACAACACTGATTTTCTGAACATACGTAATATATTAAAAATCTTACAATTGCACGCACTTTGTCTACAAAACCTTACTTGCTATTGTCACATTTTGTCACACTGGTGTCAACTTTTTTCCATTATGAATTCCTAGGTCTATATTTATAATGGTTACTGCCTACATAAACTTGTCACACTGAAATTATACCCTCCCACCAATGGTGGCGCTGATATCACTGTCTATAATCAGAATCCAACCACGTCAGCCTCGCATGTTTTTGAAATGTTAATACAGGCAAACTTGCAGACTCATAAGACATTCTCAATAGTGGGGGCGCTTTTACAATCCCGCATTTCCAGGAGTGGGCTACACTCACAGGTCGGAGAGTCAGGGCTACAACACTCGGCCTCACTCCCTGCAAGTGCCACTTCCTCGTTGAGATCACGGAATCAAACCTCCTTTCTCTGAAGGTTAGTCGACTCCACAAAGAGCTAAAAGTCTGCTATTCACACCGTATCTATTTGAGGGTAGAAATAATTAACATTCTGATCGCCTGACTGATAAGAAAAGGTGTTCTACTGGGAGTGGAGGAGGTGTGGGCTGGTGCTAGGGGTGGGGTCTCCCCCATTGGTACACGGCCGGCGGGGAGGTCCCCACCACAGGGGTCTACCTGTCTTTCTCTGCCACATTCCTGGGCCACGAGAGCCTTCTCCTCTTTGCCAGATATTCCATGCTTCTCTGCCCCTCTGCTATAACCATTTACACCTCCGGGGCCCATTTTTTGTTTCTATACTTCTCCCATTATCATTCCCTTTTGCCTTGTACCATCATCCCTTTTGTCATTTAATTACTCCTGCCCTCCACCCTATCACAGACCTCTCCCCTTTGTTCTTTCCTGCCACCTTTTCCCTGGCTCTGTCCTTGCTCAAAAGCTGTTCATCTCTAACATCTTCCAGTTCCGATGAAAGGTTATCCACCTGAAAAGTTATCTCTGTTTCTCTCTCCACACATGCTGCCTGACCTGCTGAATGTTTCCAGCATTTTCTGATTTTATTTCAGAGTTCCAGCATCCGCAGTGTTTTACTTTTGTTAAGGCATCTGATCTCGATTGTTGAAACTCGTCTTTGGAAATCCCAGACAGTATAGGAGCTGGCAGTTTTCCCAGAGGACTTTAGTTCCCTGTTCTAACTGTTTCTACATTGAGGCAATGAAAAGGGGTGCAGTGGACATTCACCACATAACATTTCAAAGACTAAGTTCAAAAGCTATTGGAATAAACTTCCAAAGATTCAGCAGTTTCAGAACACATTATGGAGCAAGTCTTGTACTACTGGTTTCTTGCTGTACGATTTCACTTCTGTGTAATTACGTTACGTAAGATCATAAGAAATAGGAGCAGGGGTAGGCCATAAGGCCCCTGTAGCCTGCTCCACCATTCAATAAGATCATGGCTGATCTTCTACCTCAACTCCACTTTCCCACCCTATCCCCATATCCCTTGATTCCCTTAGTGTTCAAAAATCTATCAATCTCAGTTTTGAATATACTCAATTACTGAGCATCCACAGCCCTCTGGGGTAGATTCACAACCATCTCAGTCGTAAATGGCCGACCCCTTATCCTGAGACTACGACCCCTAGTTCTAGGCTCTCCAGCCAGGGGAAGCAGCCTCTCAGCATCTATCCTGTCAAGCCCTCTAAGAATTTTATATGTTTTTTGACTAAGTTTTAGCCTGAACAATATGGATTACGCTAATTATCACCTTGGAAAGTGAACAGGAGAACATGGTGGGCAGCCCAAATGATTTCCAGTACAGTATACCAAGGTAAGAGAATATACTATAGCTTCCACTTCACGCACAAGGTTGCAAGTTTCACTTCATAGGGCAAACACTTGTGCTAATGGAAACTGCTGGCTTGCAGTGTACGAGAGTTAAAAGTGCTGGAAGAAAGCCTAATTCTAACAGTTGTATAAAGCAAGTTGATAAATGTTCTTATATTCGGTACTTATAAATAAAATTTAGAACAGGACTATGAAAGCCAAGAGCATTCAACTACAAAAGCACATTCCAAAGTATCATAACATCTTGTGTAACATGCTCTGGTTATAATACATTTATTCAGTGAGACACTATCAAACATCTGCCAAGACACTATATACCATGCATTATTCATGACTCCCTTATTTGCAGCATACCCACATGTGAACTTTTTTTAAAATCATAAAGGCATACACATTAGGGAATCCATGCTAAAATACATGCACACTCATTCGATTTATTTACAGCACCAACATGCAACGACACAGAGGGCTGGGATGCAAATCCAAAGGCCCACTCCTTCAGTCTTGATCTCAGCTACGCTGTTATTGGGGAAGAATCG
Source organism: Heptranchias perlo (assembly GCF_035084215.1). Taxonomy (NCBI): domain Eukaryota; kingdom Metazoa; phylum Chordata; class Chondrichthyes; order Hexanchiformes; family Hexanchidae; genus Heptranchias; species Heptranchias perlo. The sequence goes on from NC_090364.1 coordinate 9,133,541, forward strand.
AGCAGAAGCCATGGAGCTCCCCAAAGGAAATGGGAAACTTGGCCATCTGCTGCTGTTCCTTCATCATCACGGGGGTCAGTATCTCGAAATTCCCTACGTAACACCATCATGGGGGCACCATCAGTACAAGAACTGCGTTCATGGAGTAGGTCCCCCCCACCATCTTCTCAGGGCAATTAAGGATGGGCAATAAATGCGGCTTTGCCATCATTGCCCATATCTCAAAAACAAATAAAAATGATTGAATGATCAGTATTTGGCCACTCTTGCTTGCCTCCTACTTTGATGGAGGTCTGGGATGCAAGACACACGCATCTACCCTTCCTGCTGTAGTCACACAGAGAAAAGAATGATTTCATACACTTAAAATATCTTGAAATCTGACCATGCAGTAGCTGGCCTCTGGATTAAAAGTAATTTTCACAGTTTATACCATTCTCCCGGCACCCACTGGCTGTTCAATGCATTCAGTGGGGCGGTGGGGGGGAATGAATAGGGATGGTGCTGTAAAGTGAGTTGGAGTGCCCAAAGAATCATGTTTCAGTTTCCAAACTTGGAAACTGTCAATTTGGCAAGCTGACCGAGAAGGCATTTATCACAATGGCAAGGCTAGAGAAAACGTTCACTTAAGAAGTGAAGTAAGGATTTTTTTTGCACAGAAACCTGAGGATAAAGCATTGTAGGGACTTATCGTTAAGTAATTTTGTTTAAACTCCATATTCAGTGTTTTTGGTAGATCTTGCAGTTCAAGGAAGGCTGCGTCAATTTCTTTAAACCCCTGAATTATTAGTTAACGAACAAGCCCTTTACATTCAGTGATCACTTTTTCCTTCCCTAGCATTCTCCAGCTAAGTCTTCATAGGTAACGGATCTCCCCACCTTTACTGTGCCGAGCAGCAATTAGCCCAGGTGTCTCGCCGAAATCGTTGGGAGATTTCACATCGGCACCAAACACAATCAGAGCCTTGATAAGATCCAGGTTATCGAGCTGCAACATCAGAAAGTTAATTTTACTCATTTTATAAAAATATGTATCAAGAGTTTAAACTTTACATTTTGATCAAACTGGATTATTTAAAGGGAATATTGATTAAGCTTTGATTCGATGCCTGTTGAAAAGGCCACTCAAAAAAAAAACACACACATTCCCCCACACACTTGAAAATGAACTCTCAGTTTTGTAAGTACATGTGTTGCCCAGTGTAGCGCTTAGCCATATAGACAGGGGAGCTCACAGGTTTGACCTATGCTCTATGCTGAGTTTGCTGATTTCATTTGAGATGGCAGCTTGAGTACTACGACCGGGCTCGATGCCCCTGGGCTGGGGAGGAGGAATTATCCAATGACTCCAACTGGAAAGTGCAAATCGGGGGATGGACACTGGGCAAGAGGAAAATCAATGCCCGCTACAGTTAAATAGCCTGCCGTCACTCGCCATTTAGCCTGGCACATGAATAACAAGCACTGGAGAAATGCCAGTGCCTGTCCACGAGAAATGGGGAGAAATAATGTTAACAATCTTTGCAGGATACCCATTGCCACAGTCTCCTCCCTCTCCAGCTGAACGGACAGGACAGTTTGTCTCCTCACAACAGCAATTAAAGTCGTTCTGCGATCAGTTAGCAGCAAGTGAGGTTTAAGCACCACAAAATTGATGGAGGCCAGTCTTGCCCTCCTAATGTTATTTTTTTTGGTTAGTCAGATGTCGGATGCTCAGAAACCCATCATCATGCCTACTATTGTCCTACCCAAACTACTAAGAAATCCACACAGACAGACCTACTCTTTGCCTAATATGGAGCGCACACGGTTTCAGTAGGGTCACATCCCACTCAATAAGCTCAGATAGATTAGGCATAGGCTGGCAAGAGCCAAGGTTTATGGACCCTACATGTGCTCAGAGTACCTCTGGAGTTTAACCAGTTAAACCCACAAAGCTCATCAACACAGGGCACTATTAAGCTTCACCCTTTGTCCTGCCAGAACGACCTTTTCTGTCAGAGCACAGGTTTATAGAGTTTTTGCAACCAAGTGGGAAGAATTCCAGCTTCCAATGACAGGCCAACCTTTCCAGTTCCCATTAATGAGCCAGGCTTGCTGGTCAATCATCAGCAATGCCCTAGAATACTGGGGCCTGCTTGGCTCAGGTATCAGAATGACAAGTCTGCCATCAAGTCTGCTGTTGTTCAAATCTTCCACTACCAGGCATGTCATTTTGGAGCTACCTTGACCCTAAAAAGACCCTGCTTACCTATACGTTGTCCTCCAAGGAGGGTCATTAGCTGATCGACATTAGACAATTGACAAGTTCAGGTTTGAGTTCTTGTCAGGCAGACAGCGGGGCAACTTAGTAATGCACATGTGCACTGCCATCATCGTGACACAGCACTAATGGCACAAGCACACATTTGTATCTTTAATCAATACCTTTACAAAACCATAATGACATAATTTGGGGCACCCACCACATTGCACTGGTAAGACCATTGCTCCAAGATGGGAAGTAGAGCGCACTAGATCGCCAGGTGAATCAACCAACAGTACACCACCTGAACTTCTTTCACAGCAGCCTGGAACAAACATTCGGACAGCGCTCATGATGCCATCCCATACATTACTAATGAAAATACCAAATAGAATGGATAATGGTGGTTAACTTTGCTGTACTCCTCTTTCAAGAAATAGGTTCAGTCAATTTCCCAATTACCCTACATAGATCTTGAAATTAGACTTTACATTCCAGGTCACATAAGGCACAAGGTCAAAAGCCTTACAGAAATCACAAAATGCAATAAAAATGGATTTCCATGAGCCTTATGAGCTCCGTGATCTCAAAGTCACAGCCTGCCCTGTGCATTCCTGGAGAGCTCAGAAGGAACATACGGGTGGAAGAGGTTACAGAGATGGGTAAGGTGAGGCCATGGTGGGAGGGGGAGGATTTGTAAATTAAGGCATTCTACCTGCACAGCACTCTGCCGGCTTTTCCAACCTCCATGCAGATGGGTCCTTTTTGTGGCCTATTGGGTCAGACGCCAACTTAGCATAATGTTCTCTGTAGAACCTGACCAGGCCCTCCCCAAGTTAGAGTGCCACATTTTAACAAGATGGCTAGCTGAAATTAGAAGGAAAAACCTCTCTCCAAGCCTAAGAAACAAGTTCAAGTGAGAATTAGCCATGGGAATTCAACTGTCTTCTAGTTGGTGGTCACGTGTTTGAGATAAAACAGTATGCACGGTAAAATGCACTGAGCCAATGTTCTCCATCTTGCCACAAGGGGAGAGGTATTCATCATCATATGGCCCTGAAACTGATGGATTGTTCTATAAAATATTTTTTTAAATACTGACCTTCATAGCAAGATGAAGAGGTGTATTCCCACTTTCTCCTTTTGCATTTGTATCAGCTCCATGTACTAACAAGACCATAGCACACTCAAAACGCTTGCGTTTCACCATGATGTGCAATGGTGTCTCTCCAGTTTTACTCAGGTAGTTCAAGCTACAGCCATGGTTAATCAGCAGTCGGGTCATCTGAAATCATTCAATCAACACAGTACTATAACTCCATAATGAAAGAACCTGCATTTATATACAGCCTCTCACAACCACAGCATGTCCCAAAGTGCTTCATAACTTATGAAGCACTTTGGAAGTGTAGTCACTGTTGTAATGCAGAGAAACAAGGCAACCAATTTGCGCACAGAAAGGTCCCACAAACAGCAATGAGATAAATTACCATATAATCTGTTTTAGTGACATTAGTTGAGGGATCAATGTTGGCCAGGACAATGGGTGAACTCCACTGCTCTGCTTCAAATAGTGCCATGGAATCGGTTATGTACACTGAAGGCAGACGGGGCCTCCATATAACATCTCATCTGAAAGACAGCACCCCTATCAGTGCAGCACTCCCTCAGTACTGCAAAGAAGTGTCAGCCTAAATTATGTGCTCAAGTCTCTGGAGTGGGACTTGAACTCACAATCTTCAGACTCAAAAACGAGAGTGCTACCACTGAGATAGGGCTGACACCTTTCAATTTGTACAGGCTTATATTCGTGGCTCAATATTTAATCGTTTTTAATTCCATGAGCAAGTCAGCTCCCAAAACGTATATATGAGTAACTAACTAAATCAAGCTGGGCCTGATCAGATCCAAGAAAGTCCAACTGGACATCTAGTACATGGATAGAAGAGTCAAAACAGTCTGTACAGACTCTTAAATTGGCTCTTGGTCCCAATTCTAATGTAGACATGAGAATATGGGGTGAAATTCCTCTTAATGAAAAACAGAAGAATGTTTTTTCTCCGTAATGAACAAAATTGCATTCTCAGAATTCAGTATTCCAAAGCTGCACATTCCTGCAATTTTGTCAGCAGGTCATTAATTACACAGAAAAAAAAAATAGGCATTCTGCACCCCCCCCCCCACATTAAAGTGAGAACAATCAGTATCTGTGAAAATGTCACCGTTCTATTTACATAAAGTCGATTGCGGGTTTTTTTCCACAAACTAGTGTGAATCCTACCCAACAATAACTCACACAGCTGTCAATAATACTTTGTATCAGATGTCAGCAAGCACACACTTCGCAGGATAGGATAATGATCCTGGATTTACCCCCACTGTGGGTGGCTCTTCATCATCTGCGAAGATGATGAAGAGCCTTCTCTTCCCCCTTTTCGAAAGGAGATGGCTTACGCCGGGGTACAGCTCCAAAAAGCAAGAAGCACCCTATAGTACTTTTCTTCACATGACCCCAGGCTAAATGCTGACAGACTTCTACCCTCACCAGCCTTATGATGGCGGGCACCACAGTGGAGCCTGATTCAATCCTCATCCAGTGTCCACATATGTGCACTGTCTCGCTCGGGTCACTGGATAACAATCAAGGCCAACAACCCTAGTTAATTTTTTCTCCCCTTTGTTAGCCAAGAAACATTAAATCCAACTATAGTGCCCACCCTTAACTTGGGACCTTCCTGATCGGTACGGTACAGTACTATACCATTGGGTACATTTACTCCCTGAGCTATCAGGGGCCCTCACTGGCCATATTCAAGTCTAAATCTCATATTTATATTCTTCTGCTCTCATCTATATTCTTCTGCAGTGCAGAGTATTACAATGACAATCTCAGTTGTGTGTACACAAACACAACAAAGGTCAAGTAAAATTTAGAAAACATTGACCACAGTGACCAACGCAAGTAGGATTATTGATCCAAGGCTTCCATAACCAGGAATGCCCAGAGTCAAAGCCAAAACCCATCCTAGTAACATCACATTTTCCAAGTGTCAACCTCCCAGCTGGAGAAATATATGTGTAATAAATTGGATAGCCCGGTGGTGAAGGATAGAATATTAGAACTTGGTCTTCAGTTGCTTCCAAGCCTTTATTCACAGAGATCAACATTACCCACACCACACCCTAGATAAGCTCTCTTATAAATGGATACGAGAGCCCCCAATTGATATGCACCACCTGAATACAATTAACACTAATTGATATATATCATATGGATACAATTAACAATATGAGATGGATAGTAAGGAGGAAGTTTTTTTTAAAAAGATTTACATCTGCATTCTTGGCCCAGTGGAGGGGTGTCCCTCTGTACTGGGTGTCTTCGGTCTGGATCTGATTTGGGTCTGCTTCAAGAATAGCCTCAGCACACCTACAGCAAAACAAAGTGGGAAAGGTTACCCATGCAAGCATTACGCAAGCTACTAACTTACACAGTTACAGGGGTAAGGAACAATTAGGATTACAAAAAAAAAAGCAAGTATTGAAGGAAATGCTGGAATAAAAATTTTCTGAAAGATGAAGGAATCCTGATTCTGCATTGTGGTCCAAAATGAGATAATGTTTTCCCCTTTCCCCAGTCTCTCCAGAAGGCACAGTGTGGTTCCACAGACACCCTCCAATACCATGCCCAGGTGATGATTCTTACGTGAGAGTCTAGACATCTGCAGACTAATCAATAGTGGGATGTTCAACCAAGCTCAAGCATGTCCTTACCTAACGTCCACACACTTGCACTCTCCTTCAAGAGTCACTGGATAGCAGTCAGGAGCAGTAACTCTTGCTGATTTTCTCTCCCTAGTTCAGGGGCACTGAGGTCATGTGGACTACCCCTATTACTGCCCCACTGGAGGTCAGTTAACTCAGCACAAACCAGGGATCAAACCTAAAACTTTCCTGATCCCAATGGCTCAGTACAGCACTGGACTGACCTACTGAACCACAATGAGATAATGCAATGCTGTGTTACAACTGTATTCAATTTTTATTCTTTAATCACTGATGCCAACAATGGGTAAAAAAGGGAAAATGTTTCATTCCCAACATGGTTTTCTTGAAATCTTGGACATCTCCCAGAAGCCACACTCAGATCGAGTGCCTTGAGCTGCAGAGAGATTTTCAGAGACAAAATAGAAAATGACATTGTTCTTCAGTGAGAATTGTAACATTGACTTGTACTGGCACTGTTGATGGATATCTCACCCATAAAGGCACATAAACTCGGTCACTTCAGAACAAGTGACTGATGACTACCGTTATGCATTAAATTGTCCACGAAAAGAGATTCTGAATAGTGGAATTGGTTGTCTCTTGCCCCCCGTTCCCCACCCCCCCAAATATTGGCCAATAATGCCAACTCTAGCTTGTAGGTCAATTAAATCAGAAAACGGACAGTTAAATACAGTTAAGGGCTACCGCAGACTTCTAAAAGGAAGTTAACCTGAAAGTAAACACGTTGATTTTTTTTTGTTTTAAGTGCATTACCCCAGCCATTTAGAATGGGAAGTTCCCAGGCTTGATGTCAGTCAAAGCAACAATAGGAGTGGTAAAATTAGCCTGTGCATTCCTGCTCTAGGGAAGGAAGACTGAAAACTACCAGGATTCCAGCATTCCCTCCTATAAGTATATGTGCGTACAGAAGAGGGCAAGAGTCCAGCTCAGTTGTGATGTGCTCCATGGTTCAGTAGCACACTGACAACCAACTGCTCAAACTGAAACATGAAGAATGACAACTGGATAAAAATACTGGACAGCTGCCACTACCCATAGCGTGAACTGTCATCTTCAGCAGAGGAAGGGAGAAATGTGAAGGGGGGGCGGGGGGTGGAAACAGCATCACAGATAGTAACTAAGCAGCACGTGAAGGAAGAAAAAGATTAAGGAGCAAGGGGTTAAAAGAAATTCTTGCCCTTACCCAGCCTGGATGAACTTCATGGATGTATGGATTGGATAACCATGTGATCCAGCAATATTACAACTGGCTTGGCAATGGAGTAGGGATTTGGCTATGTCAGTTTTTCCCAGTCGACAAGCGATGTGAAGTGGCGTCTCGCCACTACTGCTCAAGTGATTCACTCCAATAGAACGCTGTTTACTTAACAACTGCAAATTAAAAACAGACATAAAAAAGGTGAATGAAAAAAAAAAATCAGGATTTTCTTTTTGTGATTTATGAGGTGACTGTGGGGTAGGTCACGGCCATTTAACCACTTTGCACCTGGGCTCAAGTCCAACCCAAACCCATGCAACGAAAGTCTCCTCTGCGAGATGCCCTTTAAAAGATCTTAACCAAAGTGAGTACAGAAGGCCTCAAGCCTGTTTCCAATGGGCACCAGCACAGTAAACAAACAGCCCATAATCTAACAATAATGGGCACTAGTGGGAGACTTGGCAAAATCCATATAAACTCCACTTTAGTCTAAGGAATTGAAGTGGTAGTTTAAAGAGAAACACGTGTATCTTGTTAAAATTCCTGTAATAATTGCAAGTCAATCCTTTCAATTTCAGTAATCCACTTCAATCTCTCAAACCCTCAGAAAGCATAGATTGTTTTTACACTATACGATTGCAGCTGATGGAAGGTGGCCTGGTCTCGGTTGGTCGGCAGCAATCCTTTGTGTAAGCAAGCTGTTCTCCTTATCACAATCCCATCAACAGACAGAAACAATTGTACACGAGGAAGAGGAAGCCCGTGTTAGCAAGGTTAAAAGCAGGAAGGCGATCCTGTGCGTTTGTTCTCTGTGAAGCGCTGGAAAAAAGTGCAGCCCAGCGCACTTAAAGAGACTGGCTCCCCACTCAGAAGGCTAAAGGATGGATGAACCAGGATCGAATTCATGCCTGCAGATAAAAAATATCTTCAGCATAGTGAGCTTTGACCCTGTAACTGGGAGTTTTTAATTCATCCCATTACAATTTTAAGATGACCGTTAGCATTTGGAATATCACTGACTATATTTTGCATTTTGTCTCCTATTTTTATTTGCTTTTTCCTGCCCCTCCACCCTTGTTTACTGGTCATCCAGATCAATAAATTTCATATTATACCAGTCACATTTAAATCTGTCACACTGTTTGATAATCCAGCATTCTGGTTGTCCGTCACTACGTTCAAACTCTAAACTGAGGACCTGATTCAGATAGTCATATGTGATGTGCCAATTACGCCCCCCGACCCTTGTCACGTTCCCTTCTATGACAATGGAAGTTCACCACCTCTAGCATTCAAGAGATTTTTGGAAGCTGCAAAAGGACCATAAAGCATGGGTGTGGCTAAAAATGCAGCAGAAATTCATTAAATAGCAATTAATAAACATCACTAGTGTTGTGCTTGGGTGGAATTGAGTGAATAGAAGGACTCGACCTGCAGTTTGCAAAAGAGGTGGTCCTCCATCATTAAAAAGAACTCAATTGCCAACACAGCCCATGATACATAGACACAGACATAGAACATAGAAAATAGGAGCAAGAGTAGGCCATTCGGCCCTTCGGGCCTGCTCCGCCATTCGAAATGATCATGGCTGATAGTCTAACTCAGTACCCTGTTTCCGCTTTTTCCCCATATCCCTTTAGCATTAAGAAATATATCTATCTCCTTCTCGAATACATCTAATGACTTGGCCTCCACTGCCTTCTGTGGTAGAGAATTCCACAGGTTCACCACCCTCTGAGTGAAGAAATTTCTCCTCATCTCGGTTCTAAATGGCATATCCCGTATCCTGAGACTGTGACCCCTGGTTCTGGACTTCCCAGCCATCGGGTCCGGGTTGCTGTCTTCTCCACAGCCTCCCCTCCAATGCTGGGCCATATTTGGCCTTGCTTTACAAATGAGAGTGGGTCTGTCTCAGTCAGCTTTTCTCCTCATCCTGGATGAGGCCCTTCATTCCCATACTGCAGTATTGCTGCCACCTTTGGCCAATTCCAAATCTGAATGGAGGAGGAGGAGTAGATAGGTCAAATGAAGAGGGGGCAGAATCATGGAGTTGATATCCATTGACGCATTTTGTTGACATCAAGCCTAAGTTAATTCTATTGTACAAAATACTTGTACACCAAACATATACCAACCAAAAAAAATAACAAATTATGTGCTTATTTACAATTATGTGTCACTGTGTTGCCAACCTCAACACAGAATGTAACAAGAATGAAGAAATTAGGGTGTCTAATTACAAATCACACTCCAGATCTACCAAAATTATAGTATTTGCATACTGGTTCATGCTCATACAATATAGAACTCATCAACATCAGTTACTCTTCAGCTTGAATGCTTATTTGTCATCTGATCTTGACGCAACTTACTATTTCCTTGTTCTTATAAACAGAGCAGTAGAACCCTGAGCAGCAAAGTACATCATTTGTTCACATGCGGATCACAGCCTTTTTTTTAAAGCGACTAACCTAGGTGAAAAGCATTTGTGCTGTACATCGTGGGCTGTGAAGCGCTTTGGGACGTCCTGGAGTCATGAAAGGCACCATATAAATGCAAGTTCTTTCTTTTCTTTACATTACCAAGCTTGAAAAGGAGTACAAGAGGAGGTAAATCAGGAGTTAATGATTATGTGATATCTTGTTTAAGTTTCTCCGAGGTGGCCTTCGAGACACACGACAACGCAAAATCGTCGAGCAGAAATTGATAGCCAAGTTCCGCACTCATGAGGACGGCCTCAACCGGGATCTTGGGTTCATGTCACGCTACACGTAACCCCACCAGCGAAAAAAAGTTATCTGTTTTTAATACAACGGGTCATTCTCTCTCTTTCTCTTCCTTTCGGATGTTTCTCTCTCTCTCTCTCTCTCTCTCTGTCTTTTGTTCTGGCCGTTTGTATATTCGGTGGTCCTGTATGTAATGTCGCTCTGTCTGAACACTTTGATTGCCATGACAACGGGCAGTTGGAAAGATTATCTGTAATCACCAGGCATTGTTCTCTGACTATAAATGCGGTAACGTTCAAAGAATCCCACACTTCACCTGACGAAGGGGAAAGCCTCCGAAAGCTTGTGATTTTCAAATAAAACTGTTGGACTATAACCTGGTGTTGTAAGATTCCTTACAAGTTTTAAAAGGTCGCAGGAAGAAGGGAAGGCAGATGAAGGTAAGGAGTTCCACAGTTTTGAGCTTCTGAGAAAGAAAGAGTTAACACAGGCAACTGTGCAAGGCGTCTTTATTTCAACACAGTGAAGATACAGAGTGGAGAAACAGCATGTCGGATGATCTTGGAGCTTTGTTCTCATTTAGTCCAACAGTTTACAAATTACTCACTGTCCTAACAATCCTCCAAGTAATGTATTGCTAATTGCTGACTGGTATGGACAAATCTGCTTACACAATCCTCTGAAACTTGGCAGCTCACCATTATAAAGAGAACAGTTTGACCCATCTCAGGTCCACGGGGACAGTGCTTCTCTTATCAAATGTGGACAGTTTCTTAATTACACAATAATTTTCGAAGAAGTAGTCCCAAGCAAACTTCATATTTGCAGATTCAGCAGGAGCGCAAAGCTCATTAAATGTGAAATCCCTCTCCAAGTTCAGTAACACAAACTGCTGGCAAGGGGAACTGATATAATCAAATCATTTCTGCAAGTAGACTAAACACCTGTCACATCCAATGCTTTGTTCTTAAATGTCGCCCCACGATGCTAGAAGCTTGGCTAAAATAGTTTGCCCTGCAATCAAAAAGTTGATCATTTCTACAGGCCTTCACCTTGGATCGCAGCAGGCAAAGAGCAGGCATTTCCTTTCTCTCCAAACTTTTTATGAAGGAATAAAAGGGGAACACAAGTTTTGTAAATAAAAAACACAGCGTTCCACTAACTCACTCTCAGGATTCAGTGCAACAACAATCTTGAGTTCAAGGATCGTGCTTTCCCATTCTAGTTTTTAGGCCCTTTGATTCACTGCTTCTTCAAAGATTTTAACAACTACCAAATTCTTTCATGAAGTATAATACGACAGGTCATTTTGAAATCCAGGCGATCATGACACAAAAAACATTGAGAAAGAGTCACAGTTTGGTATTTGCAGGAGTGGCTCCACAGCAGGTCATGAAGCATATTTACGACCATGTGCATCAAATCTCTATTGTTCATTTGCCCACTGTTGCTGGTTGACTTCTGCTATGACACTTCTTCTGCTGTTAACAATTTGTTGTCTTCGAAGTGTGTGAATCGGAGCTTCATAGCAGATTTCCAGATTGCAGTCTTTGGCTAAGTTTTCCCAGACATGTCAAGCCCATCGAAACTGGGCCTGTACAACCCGGACTTTGAATGTAAATCGTGTTGGTGCGCTGCAGCACTTCAGACTTTGACACTATCTTCATGTGAGATTGTACATGCTATGAGTGGAACCTTTCTAGCAGATGCCCAGATGATAATAAAGAGATCAACTTTTCAGCCGTATACACCCAGCGTTTTATCTTCAGCTTCAAGCCACAATGGTTCAAAATAAGTGACCATGTGCTGCACTGGCCTTTTTGATGAGGCTACTGAGTTTCCTGGTCTTACTACGCATTGCAACTGAGTAGATTGCCTCGGTAATTACAGATATCCATGGCATTTAGTTTTGTGTATCCATTGTGATCTTGGGTTGTTTGTAAAGTTGGCTAGGTAGATTGCAGCATAACCTATGTGTATTTCAAACTAATGGTCAACCAGCAATGCAAGACCAACCCGGCAAATACAAGATCACAAATCACACAATGCCTTATGTTAGTTTGAGCATTAGAACGCTGAGATTGAAGATGTCACCATCTGTCTGAAGCTCTAAGTAGATGTTCTTGTTCAAATCTGTTGAGGCTCGAGGTGAATATGGTGCCCTGTTTCACAACATTTGTCATGGTTATGGGGAACATGTCATATACATCACTCAGCAGCAATTTCTGTGCTCATCGTGTCACTGCGGAGTTGCCTGATTATTTGAAGTTATCGGGACAGCCAAGTTTGCTCAGCAGCTTCCAGAATCCTTCTCTAATAACTGTGACATCAATGAACCCCAAGTCCCAGAGTTATTGCTACTCCAGGCACTTTTGCATCTGATGGGTCATGGAGATCGTGTCAACTATCCTGTGAAATCAGATTCTCCTTCAGACTAAAAGTTGGTTTGATCTAATTTGACAAAATCTTCACATCAGTTGGAGACAAGGATGCCACATTAATTATTAGTCAGATTTTTCTCCCTTTCATTTATAAATGATAAAGTATCCCATCAAAACATGATGTTTTACAGTTTTGCTTGTTAATATGGCTTTATGCACTTCAGCAACAGTAAATGGTCCAGCAAGGTTTTCTCTCAATGCTGTTTGTCTGATCTCATCTATTGTTTCTTTGCCAACTTTGGACGTGTAGGCTGACAAACAAAGTACCCTGAAATACCTCACTGCACGTGGATAGATTCCGTTTAAACCAACAGTAGATAATGAAAATGCAGATCACAGACGCGAGGTTGATCCCTGGTGCCAAAGATTGGAGTTATGAGGAAAGACCGGATGAACTTGGGTTTTTCAGCATGGAACATGACATCTGAGAAGTGATCTGAAGAGGTATTAAAATGGGAAATGGAAATCCAGGACATTACTTTAAATTAAACTGCCAGAGTAGGATAAGGACTCAGGTTCAAATTAGTAAAAGCCAAATTTAGGACCGATATCAGAGAAATTCTTCCTCATAAAAAGAGTGATCAATTCAGGGAATGGATTTCCAGAGAGAAGCAGAGGCAAAATCTTGAAAGCATTTAAGAAACAATCAGATGCTGGTGTGAGAGGACATTGGAATTTTTCTGTATGGATTAATTAAGAATGCTCTCTTTAATCTGTAATTATCTTGAGATTCCCGTTGGAAAGTGCATCTATGCAGACATCAGGATTAGGCTCGTCACTGATCCATCCCACCAGCGATAAAAATGCTGACACTTGTGTCTCGGCTCACACATTAAAAATGACCACTTCAGTCAGGTACCGAAGGATGGCCAGCACCGTGGAACTGTACATTCGGGAAAGGAGGGAGAAAACTGGAAAGGCAATGATTAAAAAGACAGCCTGGGCTTGGGCAGCAGTATGGTGTTTCACTATTTGAGTGACTTCTGGTGCAACAACTTGGCCCTCTGCTGCGGTGTTTTCGATCATAAAGTTACTCATTGTCTTATGACTGAGACTCTGCTTTTTTTTAGTTTTTCCAAATTTCTGAATTGGCCTGTTGGAAGACCAGTTCTTGAGGTTTGTTTTGCTTTTCTTCACTTTCTTTTTGTTTTTGTTTTGCTATTTCTTTTGCTTTTCCATAGTAACTTAATTGTTCACAAACTTAATTTCAATTTTGAATGGCATTTCTTCAAATCCAGCTTTCTATTCTCCCAATTGCTCTGCATACACTTAAGAGTGATGTGCACAGTTCTGAAAGGTTATAATTATCAGGAATGATTGAACAGGGTGGGGCTCTGTTCTCCACAAAAGAGAACGCTGTAGGGTGACCTGATCGAGGTCTTTAAGATTATGAAAAGGTTTGATAGGGTAGACATAGAAGATGTTTCCACTTGTGGGAGACCAAAACTAGGGGCTATAAATATAAGATAGTCACTAATAAATCCAGTAAGGAATTCAGGAGATACTTCTTTACCCAGAGAGCGGTTAGAATGTGGAACTCGTTACCACAAGGAGTAGTTGAGGTGAAAAGCGTCGATGCATTTAAGGGGAAGCTAGATAAACACATGAGGGAGAAGAGAATAGGTTATGCTGATAGGGTTAGATGAAGAGGGGTGGGAGGAGGCTTGTATGGAGCATAAACACCAGCATGGTCGAGTTTGGCCGAATGGCCTATTTCTGTTCTGTACATTCTAAGTATTTTTTTTTGTTGACTTTTGATGCCATTTTTTGAAGTCACCCTCTTCCCTTGTCACCCTCCTTCCACCAACCACAGAATGTGTTACTGGTGGGATTATTCAACTTCATGCAACCAGGCATGTGATCCCTGTATTAGCTACACATTATTTACTTTGTTAAAAGCCCATGGTTCAATCTGAAACATGGATGATCAATGCTCCAGTGGCTGCGTCTGCTACTGTGAGCAAACAAAGGTTTCACTGGTGGAAGCCATCAGTGCAGGTATATAATGCATTTTTAAACAGTGCAGAGCAGTCCATTCAACAGAGAGGGAGCTTTCAGAGCTGGGAAGCCATTTTAAAATCCAGACTTTTGGCATCCATAACTCAAGTTAGAATTTTTCTAGACCTTCCAGTCTAAAACCAAACAAGTGGCAAACCCGTGCCATAATCCATCCTTTCCTGGGCTAGCAGCTTGTGGTACTCACCCAATGGAGCAAGGAAAATCAGATAGAGCAACACCCCCAGTGCTCAAACGCGCAACCTTGTGAGACCAACTACAAGCACCACAAAAAGCTACCAAGGAAATTAAGGCTTTGCAAAATTTTCTACTGCCTGCTGTGTCTGTGCAGAACTGAACCGTACAAATAGTGTAAATTTATACATCCGAGCCAGCTCTAGATCAGAAAGGACACAAACCCAAGTGCAAAACAAATGCCTCACGCCAAGATTTTTTGTAAGACCATAAATAATAATTACAACACAAAATCCTTCTTTCCAATCCACCCTGGGGCCAGCAAGGAAATGGTTTGAACAGTTCCTTCATTCCACAGTACCAAATCATTCCTCTTGAAAAAGCTCTCAGTAAAAAGATTAACGTGTGTTTTTCTTTTCTCCCCTCCCCTCCTCAAGGCAGTGACTCAAGCGACAGTACAGTTGCCCCGTGCAGTCCTGTACTTTGCTTGAATGTCCAATCTTCATGTACAAGCCAAGTACCTGCAGGATTATTGAGCCCGTTGGGCATCGCAGCCAAGACTGGCCCTCTCCTCACACAGGCACTTCCAGCAAGGGTCTGGGCACTGAGCAATGATCAGGAGCAAAAATCCTGGCTGATTTTTTTTCTTTTAAAAAGGCCAATTGTAGTATTCACCCTTCCCCCACACCCCCCCCCCCAGCCCCAAAGGACTAATTCAGCACAAATCGAATTTGGGACATTCTTGATCTGTACGGTTCAGGACCACATCACATGGTTCAGTATCTTAATGCACTATCAAGGGAGCTCAGGAATATATGCTTACATACATGAATGGTTTACCAAAGCATGGATCCACTTCTCCACTATTTAGCATTTTTTAAAAACTTAAAACATTTCCCCAGTACCGTTCACCAGAGAGGCAGACGGCCAACCTGCCACAGGGCCTCTGTCAATGACACTCTGTATATACAAGTAAACTTGGAAAGAGAGTAGACCAGTCAGCCCATAAACCCTCCCTCCTCTCACTTTCACAGTCCAGGCATGACGACTGCAATCATAGGCTTCCCAGCCCCTTTCCGAGCTTTCACCCTTCCTAACAACCATGTGAATCAAGCAAATTAATATCCCTTTTACATTTGAGGTTTTTTTTGCCTTTTGGCCACAGAAAGGATTTGGAAAAATGTTGTATTTAAATTTTGCTCTTAGAATCATAGAATGGTTACAGCACGGAAGGAGGCCATTCGGCCCAAAGTGCCTGCTCCGCCATTTCATAAGATCATGGCTGATCTGTGATCTAACTCCATATACCCGCCTTTGGCCCATATCCCTGAATACCTTTGATTGCCAAAAAGCTATCCATCTCAGATTTAAATTTAGCAATTGAGCTAGTATCAATTGCCGTTTGCGGAAGAGAGTTCCAAACTTCTACCACCCTTTGTGTGTAGAAATGTTTTCTAATCTCGCTCCTGAAAGGTCTGGCTCTAATTTTTAGACTGTGCCCCCTACTCCTAGAATCCCCAACCAGCAGAAATAGTTTCTCTCTATCCACCCTATCCGTTCCCCTTAATATCTGATAAACTTCAATCAGATCACCCCTTAACCTTCGAAACTCGAGAGAATACAACCCCAATTTGTGTAATCTCTCCCCGTAACTTAACCCTTGAAGTCCGGGTATCATTCTAGTAAACCTACACTGCACTCCCTCCAAGGCCAACATGTCCTTCCGAAGGTGCGGTGCCCAGAACTGCTCACAGTACTCCGGGTGCGGTCTAACCAGGGTTTTGTATAGTTGCAGCATAACTTCTGCCCCCTTGTACTCTAGTCCTCCAGATATAAAGGCCAGCATTCCATTAGCCTTATTGATTATTTTCTGCACCTGTTCATGACCTGTTACTCTCATTCCCCTGCTCTTTCCCCATAGCCCTACAAATTTTTTCCCTTCAAGTATTTATCCAAATCCTTTTTGAAAACATGATTGAATCTCCTTTCACCACCCTTTCAGGCAGCGCATTTCAGATCATAACTACTCGCTGCATAAAAAAGTTTTTCCTCATGTCGTCTTCGGTTCTTTTGCCAATCACCTTAAATCTGTGTCCTCTGGTACTGGAACCTTCTGCCAATGGGAACAGTTTCTCTTTATTTACTTTATCTAAACTCTTCATGATTTTGAACACTTGTATCAAATCTCCTCTTAACCTTCTCAAATCTCTTAACCTTCTAGGTGGTCTTGTTTCATCGGCTCAAATTGCTCCCACTACCATCGCCAGCAAAAAACCTGTGAGTACTAGTTTTTCACCTTGGTGTCATACAGCTCAAAATGTTTCTATCAAGACTCAACTGTGTTTCTCACAGTTTAAGAGGACATTTGATACACCATCATGATGTTTTGCTGAAATCCTGGGGACAACAGTGCATTCATGTGAAGTACTTTTAGTCTCAAACAGTTACCGTACATGTTGCTGATACATAAAGTTTTTCAGGGTACTGGAAAATTTGACCTCAGAATTCACAGCGAGTAAAAAATATACACATTGGCCTGGCACAGAAGCTCAGCAAGAACCCGGCTTAAGCTCAACCTGGATAATGTGCCAGTTGCGGAAAGTGTGCGAAAAGTAGGGAAAAATAAGCAGCACTGCAAAAAGCTCTACTGGGCAATTTCACCAGGAGTGCACAGCTGTGGCGATACTAGCACGGGAAATAGAAAAGTTGTGAAGTTCTGGGAGCGTGAAGTTGGGGGGGGGCAGAGGGAGCAGGTGCACTGCTAGGAAGGCAGCGAGAGTTCTTCACTGTATCTAACCTATGTTGTATCTGACCTGAGAGCACAAGACGTCATCTCTGGCTGTAGAGAGAGATAAAAATGTTCCATTTCTCAGCACTGTCACCCTTCACCTTTAGAAGCACAAAAACAAATATTCGTTAAAAAAAAATACACTCACACACGCCTTAATTCACCACAGGTGCTAAAAGCTCCAAATTAAATTGCCACTCGTAAAATTTCTGATCGATACCCAGCTCATATTATTCCAATCTCCTCTCACGGATTTTCTCTCTTCCTCTCCTGAAGGTCCTGGTTCATGTTGGACCACATTTAAATGGGACCAAGCATCCTCCAGAACCACGCCGAAGTGACTGTGAAGGACAACTCAGCAGAGCCCACTCCTATCCTCATGCATGCACTTTCCAGCAGGTGTCACTGGATCTGGAGCAGGAATCCTGGCAGATATTACCCGCCTTTCACCCATGGAACACCAATGTCAATTGCTTCACTGGCTCAGCTAACTCAGCATAGTCTGGGGAGTTGGACGTCAGTCTAGAAGCAAGATTTTAAAACTGCCAGTTCCGGAACTACATCTAGAAAAGAGCTACAGGGGTGGTGAAAGTCGTTTAGAGACACTTTAAGAATGAAATGTTACTTGTTTTGACTGGAGCGATACCTTCATGAAGGCCACAAAGGGTAGTGCAAATCTGGAACTCTCTCCCCAGAAAGCTGTTGAGGCTGGGGGTCAATTGAAAATTTCAAAACTGAGATTGATAGATTTTTGTTATGCAAGGGTATTAAGGGTTATGGACCCAAGGCAAGTAGATGGAGTTAAGATGTAGATCAGCCATGATTTAATTGAATGGCTATATAAGCTCGAGGGGCTGAATGGCCTACTCCTGTTCCTATGCCATAAAAGAGGAACTGAGGATGGCAAAACAGTTACCACAGGCTTTACTGCACACAAAGGATTCAAATTTTCTTTCTCTTAGATAACAGCTATTAAACTTGAGTCCACAAATGTTAAAAGGTAGAACCTATATTGACTTATCTTTATAGATAACACATGGTCCGTGTGATCTCCTGGTTTCAATCGCCTGAGAGAGTCGTAGAGGAATTTTACAGAGTATTTTTTCCCTTATTGGGCCTGGGCTTTTTCTGTTTCTTGCCTCTGCCAGGAGATTACATGGTGGGTGTGAGTGTGGGGGGGATGTGGGGAGTGTGGGGGGGGGTGGGGGAGGGAAGAAGTATTTAGTCATGATGTTCCTAACATCATGGTGTGGGGCAGGCTTAATAGACCAGCTGGTCTTTTCCTGCCTGTTAATTTTGTATGTTCGATATCACACAGTTTCTCAGACATTGGTTATATTTCCCACTTTTTTCTTTAATTCTTCAACCCTCCTCCTCACTCTCGCACACACGTGCACACGTTCCCCTTGTACTTTTTTTTTAAAGTGAATATACACCTTCCTGCACTCTTCTCAACTTAACTGTAATCCACAGAAGTCAACCAAGTCCCTTTATAGTTGGTTCTGTCCCATTCAAAATACCTTTACTTGGTAAGGTACACTATGTATGGGAGTTTACAGGGGGTATACCTACCATTAAGTCTAACGCAGCCAAATTAACCGCTTCAAAATGGCTGCCAGGCAATGGGTCAGTTCCTGACAATCACTTCCAACGGTCTGGCAATTCACCTTCCACAGGCTGAATCCACAACTACAAATTTCACCAAAAAAAAAAATCACCCTTCCTCAGTCGCAAGGCTATAGCTGAAAGAATAATCCAACAAAAAAAAGCTTAGCTGTTCCCCATTGTGCACTCTGTTTATACAAGATACATGGGAAATAAGTGTTCAAGATGGGAATTTTAGTTTTATAATAAAATTCACCACAAGGTGGTTGAACTGAGGATTGCTGCTCCCCATTAATTTGTGTGATCCATTGTTCACCTTTTCATATATGACTGACCACCACTAGCAGTAGCAAGGATAAAAGTACCGTAAACTGTTTAATTGCACACCATAATCATTTTACAGGGACAGGAGTTGTGTGCGTGGCAACTGAACTTGAGGTCGTGAATCTACCCCTGCCAGAATACACTGTGTAATTAGACATATTTCTGTGATAATTATATTCTCGTGGGCCAGGTACCTCCGCAAGTAACCCCAAATTATCACTATGTGAAAATAATAGGTTCTGCAGTACTTAATTCATTCTGATGCCAAATACGACGTTTGTCCACAGGTGATTCATGGCACAGCTCCATATAAAAGCAGTTTGGATAGGCTGCCAAATTCACCGTCAGTAAACATGTGTACCAAACATCTTGCTGCTTCCACTTTCTGTACAGCAGATCACATGTGTGACACCTCCACAAAGCATCTGGGATGTAGTCCTGGTCTCAATGTTAGAACACTACGATAAATTTCACAATAGACTGAAGTGCAAATTAAAAGGTTTTTCTTCCCTTGGAGAGAGTGCAGGGGAGATTTACCAGAATGGTACCAGGGATAAGGGACTTCAGTTATGTGGAGAGACTAGAGAAGCTGGGATTGTTCTCCTTAGAGTAGAGAAGGTTAAGGGAAGATTTAATAGAGGTGTTCAAAATCATGAAGGGTTTTGATAGAGTAAATAGGAGAAACGGTTTCCACTGGCAGGAGGGTCGGTAACCAGAGGCCACACAGATTTAAGGTAATTGGCAAAAGAACCGGGGGTGGCGGGGAGATGAGGAGAATTTTTTTATGCAGTGAGTTATGATGATCTGGAATGCGCTGCCTGAAAGGGTGGTGGAAGCAGATTCAATAGTAACTTTCAAAAGGGAATTGGATAAATACTTGAAAGTGAAAAATGTGCAGGACTATGGGGAAAGAGCAGGGGAGTGGGACTAATTGGATAGCTCTTTCAAAGAGCCAGCATAGGCACGATGGGCCGAAAGGCCTCCTTCTGTGCTCTATGATCCCTTTTATCAAACAGAATGTTAAAACAAAACACTGAAGAATTTGAAAGGCACAACGAACCACAAAAGTCCCAAGGGTGATTCTAGCATTTGGACCGTACCTCAATCAACAGGCAATTAGACTGACGAGCCGCATAGTGAAAGACTGTTTCCCCATTCTTATCTGCAATGTCCAAGCGAGCTCCACATCCTTCCACGAGCTCACGAATGCAGTCAATATCCTCCTTCTTGCAAGCAAGGTGTAGAGGGGTGATACCCTCTTCGCTCTCCGTATCATTGATGCAGCTGTACACAGAATCGCATATTAATCCCATGAGTAATACAATTATGCATATCAAAAATTGTGCATCAGTAATACTGCATTAAGCCAACTGATCCAAGCTAACCATGTGACATCAGGACCAGATCCCATCATTGGTGACACCACCCCATGTGACACCACAGACCAGTCTGAACCATGGAAAAATAAATCTGGTCATCAGTTTTATTTTCCTACTTTTACATTTAGCCAATTTTATGTAAAAAAAAAGTTTTACAGCTATTTGTTTTTAAAAGAAAAATTTCTTCTGCATGAGCAAGTTCTGACTCCCTCACCCTCTCTGCTCTGCCCAATCCAAATCTTCTCTCTCGCCCAGGAACAGCAACACATCTGCTCAGCTGCCATGACTGATGGGGCCTCTCTGCCCTTTCCAACCCACTCAATTTCCCTAAGAACGTAAGAAATAGGAACGGGAGTAGGCCATACGGCCCCCTGAGCCTGCTCCGCCATTCAATAAGATCATGGCTGATCTTCGACCTCAACTCCACTTTCCCACCCAATCCCCATATCCCTTGATTCCCTTAGTGTCCAAAAATCTATCGCTCTCAGTCTTCAATATACTCAATGACTGATCCCTGGTCCCTGTTGCTTCAGCAACTGCACGGAGATTCCTCAAGCTTTCTTTTGAGAGCTGCACATTTTCCCAGCTCTCCCCCCCCTTTTCTCAGTCTCCCTACATCACACAACAGGCTGCAGACCCTACCTTGACCAAGAGGGTAGGCATCAAACTGGCTCCCAATGTCTCAGTTAATACTTAAGCATCACACAGAATAACTCTGAATCTCAGCCTCCCCCACTCGCCATCTCTCACTATCCAATAGGTAGCTAATTTTTGGATCACCCAGAGTGGTACCACCATCGACACCAGATAATTCCAGTCTCCTAAAGTGGTTGCCAGGCCTTTTTAAAACTCTCTTTCCTTTTACCTACTCCTTTCCTTGAACTTTATTTTATTGTCCCGTCTTCCTCCCATACTTTCAGGATACCTCCTAATTTACTTCTCATCTTCTCTATTACTCTTTACCTCTCTAGCCTGACTAGCATGGTGTGTAAAGTGTCCTTTTTCTCAAGGTAACCTTTCCTGTTGATCAAGGTGAAGCTTCAGTTCTGGGAAAACAAACATTTTCCATCGAATGTCAGCATCTAGCATTCACGTGCACCATGGGATCGATTTAAGGCAAAACTCCTCTACTCTGACCTATATCCCTCGACCTCAGAAGAACACCCCTACTCCTCCACTGTGACATTTCCATTTCCCACATCAACCTTGTGAGCTCTCAGACAAACTGCTGAATTTCAGGTTGGGTTGTGCTGGGGCTCACATTCACTTGGCACTAGGAGCCTGACAGTACGAGTGCAGTATTAACCCACTCAGTAACTGCAGAGAGTCATCATTCATCACTTATAGCACAATTTGAAGCTTTAGATCACTGGATATATAGGAAGCACAGGGGGGCCGTTTACATTGCAAACACCTCCCTCTACACCCTTCAAACACAAATCCATTACCACATAATGTGATTGTGGCGGAAGCTCGTCTTCATGCCCATCTCTACAGCTACATGTGCCAAGGGCCAGTTTGGGTGGCTTCGCAAACAGTCGGTCAGCTGCTGCACAGTGTCGACCCTCAGCGAGTCTGGCGAGACCTCGTAGAACGGCCTCATTTTCGTTGCGAACTGTAAGAACACTGTTCTTGCCTCCACCTCAGAGCTCACCTGGAACAACCTGTAAAGACACAAGACACCAAAAATAAATACTTCCTAATGACCGCTTGCTCCTTTACTTCAATCTTTCCTCCAAATTTGGACCGGCAGTAATTTTGCAGCAATAGTCCATTCACTTCAATAGCCATTTTCTGACTCAGAAGTTTAGACTGCAGCTTTTGAAAGCTCATTATTGTGTACTGGTAGCACAGAGCCACTTTTAAAAGGAGCTCAAGGCATTCACACTTTCACCCCCTGCTGGTAAAATTGTCCTATTTATACCGCAGAACAGGGAAGGAGAATGCAGTGGCCAAAAAAACTTGATTGCTGCCAGCCCAAATGACTCCTGGCACTGCTTCATAACACAAGTGAAGCTGTTTTATGCACACTAACAGATCTATGGGATTATTAGGAAAAAAATAAGAGCGCACGGAATTGGAGCTAACTTTGTGACATGGGTCGGTAAATGGTTGGGAGGTATGTGACAGAGGGTAGGGATAAAGGGTTCATTCTCTGACGTTCATTCTCTGACTGGTAGGATATGACAAGTGGTGTTTCCCAGGAATCTGTACTCCGGCTTCAGCTTTTCACCATACATATCAATGTCAAAAAGTAATCAAAAAGACTAATGGAATGTTAACGCTTATCTTAAGAGGGTTGGAACATTGTCCTTCCACTGGTAAGCTCAAGGAACAGCACCTCATCTTTCGTTTAGGCACTTTACAACCTTCCGGACTCAACATTGATTTCAATAACTTCAGATCATAACCACTGCTCCCATTTGTTCGGTCAGCTGGTGCTGGTAATGGTTCTGCTATTGCCACTTACAGCTCCTCCTGATCAATCTTTAGTTTCTTAACCTGACCCATTACCACCCTCCTTGCCTTGCACCATCATCCCTTTTGTCATTTAATCACTCGTGCCCTCTATCCTATCACAGACCTTCCCTTTTGTTCTTTCCTCCCCCCTTTCCCTGGTTCTGTACTTGCTCAAAAACTTTAACTCTTTTAACATCTTCCAGTTCTGATGAAAGGTCTTTGACCTGAAACATTAACTCTGTTTCTTTCTCCACAGATGCTGCCTGACTTGCTGAGCTTCTCCAGCATTTTCTGTTTTTATTGTCCTTCCACTTCTGGGATCTGGGCTTGAATCCAGCTCATAGAGATACTACTAAGGTCTTATTTCTGATGACTAAATGGATCCTACATGGAACAAATCTGAAGGAGGAACTGAAGCTTCAGTCGTATAATGCCTTCGTCAGACCCCACCTGGAGTACTGAGTTGTTTTGGGCACCGTACCTCAGAAAAGGGTACAGCACAGATTCACCAGAATGATACCAGGCCTTAAAGAGTCAAATTCTGAAGACAGGGTGCATAAGCTTCACTTGTATTCCCTGGAGGTTTTAGAAGGTTGAGGGGTGATCTATTAGCATGATAAAAGGATTCAATCGGATAATCCAGAACAAAGGAGCACAATCTTGAAATTAGAGCTAGGTCATTTACGATTGAAATCAGGAAGCACTTTTTAAACACATCGGGCAGTGGTAGTTTAGAACTCTCTCCCCCAAAAGGTTGTGGATGCTGGGGGACAACTGGAGCTTTCAAGACTGAGATCGATAGATTTTTGTTGCATAAGGATATCAAGAGATATGGAACAAAGGTGGGTTAGAAGGAGTTGAGGTAAAGATCAGCCAAGATCTCATTGAAAGGCTAAACAGTCTTACAGGCTTGAATGACATACTCCTGTTCCGATGCTTCGAGTATTCTAAATGTAACACCAGCCCACAATACAAAATACAGTAAAGATTTTTTCCCCAAAAGAAACATTACCATTCCACTTCTGGGATTTGGGCTTGAATCCAGCTCAAATAGACAAGACGAAGATCTTATTTCTTATATGGATCCTACATGAAACAAGTCCAAAGGAACTGCAATGACGTAAGTTTTGTCCTTCAGATGAAATGTTAAAACAATGTTGAAGATTCATGCCATTATGCAAAGAGGATCAAGGAGTTATTTCCACATCCTTTTGTACTGAAGCAATTGGATATATTAGAAGAACCTTTAAGCTATTAAGTGTTCCATAAGGCAGGGGTGTCCATGTTTTGTCTTTGTAGACTGTGTACCGTCTTTCAGATGAGACATTAAACCGAGGCCCTGTCTGCCCTCTCAGGTGGATGTAAAAGGTCCCTTGGCACTATTTCGAAGAAGAGCAGGTGAGTTCTCCCCGGTATCTTGGCCAATATTTATCCCTCAACCAACATCATTAAAACATTATCTGGTCATTGTCATATTGCTGTGCATAAATTGGCTGCTGTATTTCCTACATTACAACAGTGATGACACTACAAAAAGTACTTCATTGGCTGTTAAGCGTTTTGGGACATCCTGAGGTCATGAAAGGTGCTTTATAAATGCAAGTCCTTCTTACTTTAATGGCAGTTGAATCATGTGCTGCTTGGGTACCAGTCTGATGTTATACAGCAGGTACTGTATTAGCATCATAGATAACAATTGGGAGTGGAGAGGTAGCAGGTCTAGGACTGATTTTGAAAGTGTGGTTTCTGAAAATGTAATTCTGCTAGTGTCATTAACAAGAGAAAAATAGGCCTGAGGCCGTTTTCATCAAGAGAAATTTCAGTCCTCTATAGGTTTTTCTACCACTAATATATATGCAGCAAAAATATTCAAGTACTGTATTGTCAATACTGAACTAAAAGCGTTTAAAAATTCACAAAGCTTTGCAATAGTGCATCCACACTGGTGTCAACCCATTGCAACCTATAACAAACTACAACACTGTGCAGCCAGCTATACCAGACCTGGGCGTAATCCAGACTGACTCTGGCAGCCTGGCATTTTTAAGTGTTGCATTTCCCAATGCTAATATCTCTTGCTAAAAATCAGCAAAAAAAAACACACACACTCACCAATATGTCAAATAAACTTTTTTTTAAGGCTATTTTGAACTTGTTAGGGGAACTAATGTCTATAAGTGCTCCAAAAAACAATTCCATTCTGGTACAAAGAAGAGCAGGAGTGACATGACGTGAGAGGCAGGAAGTCTTTCATTACCACATGGGCCCAAAGTTCCTCTTTTAACAACAAAAGGGGGGAAAACCTGTTTTTCTCCATAATTAATGATTCACTAACAAAATGGTAGGAACAAAGTGGCTTTTGAAAGTCCAGCTTCTGAAAATGTAATGCTGGTGAGTCATTAACAAGAGAAAAACAGGCCTGTGGCCTTTATCGTCAAGAGATGTTTCAGTCCTCTATAGGTTTTTCTACCACTAATATATATGCAGCAAAAATATTCAAGTACTGTATTGTCAATATTGAACTAAAAGTGTTTTTAAAAATTCACAAAGCTTTGCGTAATGCATTTTGCATAATGCAGCCATTTTCCAAGATTAAAAAAAATCTGTCATCTTATTAAAGAATTTGAACAGCTGTGTGTACTGCCCATCAGAGGGTGGCGCTATCTGCAGATGTAATACTGAAGCTACTGCCTCAGGACAATGCACAAGATGTCGATCTACATCAGGAGTGCTCACCAAATTCAACTGATGGTCCACTGACCATAAACTCACCAGATAAATACAAAAGGGTGAAGTGAAATTGTTAATGTGTTTATATGAAATTCTTGTGTCCATTATTTTATCGAGGGCGTTAATCCGATCAAATTAATGACAGAATTTCAAATCGATGCACGTTCATTAATAAGTTCAAGTAGCACCATTTCAACTCAAAATTCTTCAAAATGTAATTATGCCAGATTTCTTTCTCTTTTTAGTTATTCGAATATTAAGTTTAATAAAGATATTTATTCTTGAAATGTTTGAACAACAACAACAACTTGCATTTATATAGCGCCTTTAACATAGTAAAACGTCCCAAGGGGCTCCACAGGAGTGTTATTGAAACTTTTTCGTTAGAGCTAGTTTTATATGGTGCAACGGTTCACTTTTTCTCTTCCACAATTAGGTAAAATTTACCAAAAAATCTCTTCAAATGTGGCAGATTTTATGAATTAATCCTTTACCAATCTGAACAAAAAACAAAATACTGGAAATCTGAAACAAGAACATAAAATGCTAGGAAAAATTAGCAGGTCAGGCAACATCTGTGGAGAGAACAGACAAGTTGAGAGCTCGGGTATGGACTCTTCATCAGATCAGTTCTGATGAAAGGACCATACCTGAAACGCCAACTTGTCTGCTCGCTCCACAGATGTTGCCTGACTTGCTGAATACTTCCAGCATTTTCTGTTTTTGTTTCAGATTTCCAGATTAGTAAAGGATTAATTCACATAATTCATAGCAGGCAACAGTTAAACTGCATTAATGCACTTCTTCCTCGTAGCGATTCCCTCCCCCCTTCCTCTTTTTCCATTTCTTCCCACATGTTTGTGGGCTGTGAAGACGACGAAAGGACCAACAGGACTATTGGTGCCAGCCTTCGCTCAGTGTAACACTCGCACCTCATGGGTTCAACTCCTGCTCCAGACACTTGAGCACATAATCCAGGCAGGCACTCCCAGTGCAGTACTGAGGGAGCGCTGCACTGTCGGAGCTGCTGCCTTTCGGATGAGTCATTAAACCGAGGCCTCGTCTGCCCTCTCAGGTGGATGTAAAAAATTCCACGGCACTATTTTGAAGAAGAGCAGGGGAGTTCTCCCCAGTGTCCTGGCCAATATTTGTCCTTCAACCAACATCACTAAACACACATGACCTGTGCACAAATTGGCTGCCACGTTTTCCTACACTACAACAGTGACTACACTTCAAAAGTACTTTGTTGGCTGTAAAACGCTTTGGGACGTCCTGAGGTCGTGAAAGGTGCTATATAAATGCAAGTTCTTTCTATACACAGAAGTACATTACACAGATTTTACAGCATAGAAACAGGCATTCGGCCTAACTGATCCATGCTGTGTTTATGCTCCACACAAGCCTCCTCCCACTCTACTTCATCTAACCCTATCAGCACAACCTTCTATTCCTTTCTCCCTCATGTAATTATCTCGTTTCCCCTTAAATACAACTATGCTATTCGCTTCAACTATTCCGTGTGGTCTGTCTGTATCTCTACATGCGTAACTGTTCTGAAAGCTCTCTACTAAAACTAGACACCCTATAGTTTATGCTGCATCTGTGGTACGATACAGGGATTTCCCACATGAGTCTCCTGCTAAATGCAGGAGTGGTAGGACTGAAATGTGACTAGGCTTCCAACTTACATAATAATACGGATTTTGACAGAGATCCCAATCAGCAGGCCATACACATGCAACAGAAAATACATCCTCCCCAAGGGGTACTTTTGGATTCTCTTGTTCCGGTGCTGAACTGCAAGCAACCATAAGCACAAGAGCAACCTAGGATGACACACCATCAGGAATTCACCATGTAGGAGAACCATACTCACAAACTTGTGTCCTGGAATCTTTGCAGCTCAGCATTTCTCCACACCACTGGGCTGCCTCCAAAAATTCTCACCTGAAAGCATTCTGAGGTATGTTTGGGTTGATAAGCAAGCAGTCCCAGGATTGTACTGTTCGATAGAGCACAACTCGGCCATCTTCCATAACTCTACTGTGCGGCACATACTCAGACAGCGGGACCTCCCGCACGCGGTAAGGGTTGGCGAAAAGGTTGGTCACAGTATTCAGTGTCTCTACCAAACGGCCGAGGAACTGCATTCCTACAACTACCTGCAGAAACAGGAAGGGGGGGGGGGGGGGGGGGGGGGGGAGTAGAAAATCGGTTATCAATTTTCTTTTCATTCTTGATTTAAAGACGTACTATAGGGCTCCCATAAAGAAAGACTTGCATTTATACAGCACCCTTCACGACCTCTGGATGTCCCAAAGCACTTTACAGCCAATGAAGTACTTTTGAAGTGTACTGTTGTAATGTAGAAAAAGCTGCAGTCAATTTGTGCACAGAAAGGTCCCACAAACAGCAATGTTATAATGAGCAGATAATCTGTTTAGTGATAAATATTGGCCAGGATACCAGGGAGAGCTCCCCTGCTCTTCTTCGAATAGCGTCATGGGATCTTTTACATCCACTTGAGAGGGCAGACGGGACCTCATCCGAAAGATGGCACCTCCGAAAGTGCAGCGCTCCCTCAGTATGGCACTGGGAGTGTCAGCCTAGATTATGTGCTCAAGTCTCTGGAGTCGGGCTCAAACCCATGACCTTCTGACTCAGAGGCGAGAGGGCTACCCACTGAGCCACTGCTGACACCTAAAAATGGGAAGCCACTGAGCAGCAGAGCCATTCCAGCCAGGAAGGTTGTGGATTTGATTCCCAGTTGGTGCTGCGATAGCCAATTGCTGCTCAGGCACCAATTGGTATGCTTCACTGTCACACGTGAATAATCCCATTTGGGGGATCCGTGCAATTGTACCCCAGTACGAGTCGTTTTCTTCGGAAAAGAGAGAACGCAAACCAGGAAAACAGGGAAGAATATGTCATTTTACTTACTGATGTCCTGCTAGGGGAATTTAAAAAGAATGTTTTTTTTTGTGTGGACCAGATTTCTTCCCCTTTTTCATGGTTTCCCCACATCATCTGCAACCAAAAGGTTGAGCTCGCAGACCAGCTGTTAGGTGAGCGAGAGGAGCCAAGAGGCAGCTCACTCATCCTTCTGATTCTGCCTCCTCGCTGTGCGTAAATGTTTGGTTTGCACTCAAAAATGAGAAAAAAGAGAGGGAGAGAAATAAAAGGAGAGATGAAAGAGGAAAATAGAAAAATGGAAAGAGAACAAGATGCAGAAAGAGATAAAACACTCAAGTAGCATAATCCATTAAGGAATTCAGGAGAACCTTCTTTACCCAGAGAGTGGTGAGAATGTGGAACTTGCCTCCACATGGAGTGGTGGAGGCAAATAGCATAGATGCATTTAAGAGGAAGCTAGATAAGTACATGATGGAGAAAGGATTAGAAGGATATGTTGATAGGGCAAGATGAAGTAAATAGAGTGGGATGTTTGTGTGAAGCATAAACAACGGCCGAAAGGCCTATATCTGTGCTGTAAATTCTATGTAATATGCAATCGTGAAAAAAAGCAGAAAAAGTTGGAAACACACAACAGGTCAAATTGTGAGAGACAGCAATTTACACGTACTTCCTCCAATTTAGTGTGCTGTATTTGGTCCGCATGGTGCTGTCCCTGTACGCTGGCGTGGCTAAAAACAGATCGAGTCCACGTACATTATGCTGTGTTCACCAAGGCTCACCACCTTCAACTCCCCCTCCCCCTCCCACTTGTACTACACTGTTCCAGCCAAGTTCAATGCAAACTGGTCGGCAAGGTGATGGCAGATGGAGTATAATGTGGGGAAATGTGAGGTTATTCACTTTGGTCGGAAGAGTAGAAAAACAGAATATTTTTTAAATGGTGAGAAACTATTAAATGTTGGTGTTCAGAGGGATTTGGGTGTCCTTGTACACGAAACACAGATAGTTAACATGCAGGTACAGCAAGCAATTAGGAAGGCAAATGGTATGTTGGCCTTTATTGCAAGGGGGTTTGGGACTTCCAAAAGTAAAAAAGTCTTGCTGCAATTGTACAGGACTTTGGTGAGCCACATCTGAAGTACTGTGTACAGTTTTGATCTCCTTATCTAAGGAAGGATATACTTGCCTTGGAGGCGGTGCAACAAAGGTTCACTCGATTGATTCCTGGGATGAGAGGATTGTCTTATGAGGAGAGATTGAGTAGAATGGGCCTATACTGTCTGGAGTTTAGAAGAATGAGAGGTGATCTCATTGAAACATATAATATTCTGAGAAGGCTTGACAGGGTAGATGCCGAGAGATTGTTTCCCCTGGCTGGAGAGACTAGAACCAGGGGACATAGTCTCAGGATAAGGGGTCGGCCATTTAGGACTGAGATGAGGAGAAATTTCTTCACTCAGAGGGTTGTGAATCTTTGGAATTCTCTACCCCGGAGGACTGTGGGTACTCAGTCGTTGAGTATATTCAAGACTGAGATTGGTAGATTTTTGGACTCTAGGGGAATCAAGGGATATGGGGATCGGGCGGGAAAGTGGAGTTGAGGTCAAAGATCAGCCATGATCTGATTGAATGGCGGAGCAGGCTTTAAGGGCCGTATGGCCTACTCCTGCTCCTATTTCTTATGTTCTGTAAGCTTCAGGAATAGTACCTCATCTTCATCGTGAACACTCAACAGCCCTCTGGTCTGAAGACAAAGTTTTTAAATTTCAGACTTTAGCCACGTTTCCATTTTCTTTTCAAGAGGTGCTTATGACCGGGGAGGAGGGGGCAGCAGGTTAACATTCTGGGTTTGGACCCTTTGTCACAACACAGATCAGCACCCTTGGCGTTGGGTCTGTTCTTACTCCTTGCGCGACTCACATACCCACTGTTATCCCAGCATTTAAGTTTTAATAATTATTGTTTTTCCCTCAATTTTCTCACCTTTTCCTTGGGTGGGCCTCTCAACACCTTAACTATTTGCACATGCTTTAATATCTTTCCACTGCATCACCGAGATGATTTTATGTAATCTAACACATTTCCTGCTTTTCCAGGTTGCAGGTCATTTGACCTGTTACCTTTCTCTCTGTGACTGTAGTATCTGTTGGCTCCCCCTCTCTTTCTCCCCCTAATGCTCGTTTAACTTTCAGTTTTCACTTCTAAACTTGTCTTTTCTCTCTGACCTGCTGCATATTGCAACCATTTTTTATTTCTGTTTCCGATTTCCATTTTTCTTTTCTTTTTAATCGTGAGCAAACTGGGGTCTGGCTCACAAGTTGAACTAAATTTCAGACTCTATTGTCACCCACAGTGTATCCCCCACCCTATTTTCTGGGCATCCTCACGAGTAGACGTCCAAGGGCTGAAAGGGTCAAAAGCACCCAGCCTCAGGCTCCAGCAATGCCTCCCTGATCTTGGAGAGACACCACAGCAGTTTGAAGGTGATTTTTCCCGCTTTTTCCCTCCCCTTCCACGGTAAGGGGTGACCCAGACTTCATTTAGTGACTCCCTCCCAGCAGCGCACCTGAGAATTGATACTTAGTGGCCGGAGGGGGGGGGGGGCACTAGAACGCTGCCCTGCTCCCCCGCCCCTCGCCCTCGTGTGAGACCGGCACTGGTGCTCCTGTATTCTGTGCCACTACATCATATATTCACTACTTGCTTCAAGATTACACAGAGCAGACACAAGATGGCAGGCACTGAGTCAGTCAGTGTGTGGAAATCTGATTTAGCGTAATCCAATTTGCAGTGAAGCCTTGCTACATTGGTGCTAAAGATTTAAAATTATTTTTAATTCCATTATACTCACAAGATTACATATGATTACAGATTGTAGCTAATCTCTGAGAGCCAATCAAATTCTAAATCAAAGCACTTCAATATCTATATAATATATTCGTCTTTCGGATGAGACGTTAAACCGAGGCCCTGCCTGCCCTCTCCATTGAATGTAAAAGATCCCGTGGCATTATTTTGAAGAAAAGCAGGGGAGTTCTCCCCAATGTCCTGATCAATATTTATCTCTCAACAAACATCACTAAAATCAGATTATCTGGTCATTATCACATTGCTGTTTGTGGGAGCTTGCTGTGCACAAATTGGCTGCCGTGTTTCCTACATTACAACAGTGACTACACTTCAAAAATACTTCATTGGCTGTAAAGTGCTTTGAGGCTTTCTGAGGTCATGAAAGGCGCTTTATAAATGGAAGTCTTTCCTTCCTTATTATTGTAACATGTAGATTAAAAACACGCCCTAACCCCCAAGTCAGTACAGTGTGCATTTTTCTACTATACTTCAAAGACATACAAGAGTGGAGAGTCCTGGGTCTATACCCCATACAGTAAATGTATGGTCTTGAGCATGTCTGAGGAGTTGTCACGTTGATGGAGGTGCTTTTCTCAAAGGTTATCAGTTTTAAGAGTAGGTGACCCACCCATTTCCTTGGTTGCAAAACGGGTACTGGCATGAGGAGAGCTGGAGAAAAACTGACGTACATGATTTTTATCCTGAACACGTGTAAAAGTGATCTAACTGATTCTAATCTTTCAATCTGTATACAGTTCATGGACAGGCCCTTGCTATGGAAATACATTACTAAGTACAATAGTAAAAAGATTTGCATGAAATACAAGCATTTTGCATATAAATTCTGATTGCCCAAAATCCATTCCATTGCTTGTTCAGTTTTTTTTTTAATTCAATTTTACAAAATCAAACTGAAATTATAAATACTGGGTGGCTTGCAGTGAATTATGGCAATCCAAGCACCTTGGGACGTTTTACTACATTAAAATCGCTATATAAATGCAAGTTTTTGTTGTTCAGAGGATTTTGAGCCTATGCTTCATAACTCTATTTCAGTCTGATATAATGTAAATCAGGAGGGTTATTGTTTTGTCTAATTTTAATAGTACTGGGCTTTCTCTTGGCAAAGACAGTACTCTGTGTTGTTTTACAATGCTACTGTGAGTGAGGATTAGCCTGAGTGATTTGCTTATACAGGCCCTGCGATTAGAAACAGGTCAGCTGATAGCGTAATAAATAATTTTCTAAATCTTATTTCACTCGGCCCTAATAGAATCACCTCTCTTGCCAACTCCAAATGCTGAAACTGGCTAAACGGGTGCGTTTGGCGCATATGGGTTAAGTTCTATAATATGTGCAGTGGCAGTCGAAGGTGCCTTGCTTCCGGCCCCTGGTTAACATTGCTCAGTTGATGCCGACCATGCACTACAAGGTACGTACCTCTGCACTGAGTATTTCTGTGACCCTCTCCCACACTCTGGAACTATGAAGCATTAGCTGACAAGTTCCGGTTTGGAGCAAGGATTTAAGTATACATGCCCTCGGCAGAAATAGTAAGCAGCTCCCCTTCCAAGAAAACCAACCCCGAGCTTGATAGGCAGGTGCTATTGGAAAAGAGCCCCTTCTGATTGACAGCAAACATTTCAGATGCTGCTGCATTCATTAAGAGTATCAAAGTTTTTTTTACGCAGCGAGTTGTTATGATCTGGAATGTACTGCCTGAAAGGGTGGTGGAAGCAGATTCAATAATAACATTCAAAGGGGAACTGGATAAATACTTGAATGGGAATGGGGAAAGGGCAGGGGAGTGGAACTAATCGAATAGCTCTTTCAAAGAGCTGGCAGATGCACAATGGGCCGAATGGCCTCCTTCTGTGCTGTATCATTCCAAGATTCAATCCTGGTCTGGTTTGGGATTGTTGAGTTCAGCTAGGGCATCGATTGGGTTGCTAGAATCGGTCCCCATCTGCCAAAATTGGAGGGGGAACCAGCCAGGGCCCCTGCTCTTGTTCAATGCCTGGTGATATCTGGTGGAAAGCGCTCTCTGTGCGTTATAGGATCACAGGAGCAGGAGTAGGCCATTCAGCCCCATGGTGTCTGTTCCACCAATCAACGAGATCATGGCTGATCTGTATCCTAACTCCATCCACCCCGCCTTGGCTCCATATCCCCTAATACCCACGGCCGAGCAAAAAAAAAATCTACAATGCGTGTGGATGGCAGGGGAGGATGTAATCAGGCTGGCACATGATGCCCTCCCAGGTCGAATAGGCTCACCGCCCAGACCTAGTTCTTGAAGAATGGTCAACTTTGGGCAAGGTACAGGAGGGCGCCCAACTTATGGCGGGTCCGTACCACCACAGAACCTTTGGGACAACAGGGGAGGGGGAAGCAATTCAATGAAATGACAGCCAGAAGCTACCCCCACCTTGCAAGAAGTGCCATTTTATCTGGATTTTATGCCTCATTCTTCAATATTGTTCGCCATGGGGGGACTGGACGGGCCTTATTCGTATTTAAACCACAGTAAATGATATTTTAACATAATTTTTTTAAGGATATGAAAGGCCCAGCCGGTGATTCCCATAGCAACAGGCGCACATTCACCTCACCCCACCCCATTAATGATCTTATCCTCTCCCCCAACCCCACCACGCAGGTAATTTAATTTAGTTCGGCCTTGCCTCGTACCTGCGGCCCTAACGCCACTCGCCGAATATTCCTGAACCTTTTACCTTCAATCCGCTGCTTGCGCCCTCGCCTCGCCCCGCCCCGCCCACCCGACTGACTGACGTCTCTCGCAGCCAATCCGGGGGCAGCTAATGAACCGGATGAAAGGGCGAAACTCTGTCGCATCGGGCGACGATCCCGGCGCCATCTTTCTTTAAGGCAAAATGCCACTTTCCACATCGTGCTGCTGCCATCTTTGATACTGGCAAGGTGACCCATATTATTTTGGTGCTTACTTAATGGGACAGTTTTATATCCCGCCCCCCCCCTCCTCCCCTGCTGTCCTGGAGATGTTGACTCGTGGCTGGTTCCATAGGTGCCGCTTCCCTTCCACTATCTCACCCAAGAGCTCATTATTCATGAATGGGGCTTGTCAGTGGGACTATTGGACCACATGAAGCATCACAGCCAATTTCGCCAGATGTTCTCACTCAGTGTTGACACAAGCACACTTCCAACAGAGCTTGCTGAATAGCAATCAGGAGTAGAAACACTGGCTGATTTCCTTCCACTCACTGAGCCATGAAGTTCCACCACTCCCTCAAGATCACTAATTACATTACTCAAGGAAAATCATTATAATTAGTTGGAAAATGCACTTAAAAACTAATTATGACTGTTCATTTCAAATTCTAATAATTCACTCTACTACTACTAAAAACTCGTTAATAGCACTTAGGAATAAGGAAGGGCAACTTTTACATTCACTTTTACAGTCAAGGAAACAAAGAAAGTTATTTTGTTAATCAGTGCCTGGACATTCCATTCAACATTCATTTAGTATGATTATACATTCACCACTAGTTCAGTAAACAAATCTATTTGTTAGGCCAATCCGATAAAATTCCAAATAAGATTGTTAGGCTGGAAATTTGTAGCACAAATGGGACAAAGATAAAGCTATTGGTTTGCTGTACACCACCAGGTCAAAACAAAAGGGAGGAAAGATTACTTAATGAATAGATCAGTCCATTGCTACCTTCCTGCAGTCTACAGCTTTTCTCCTCACTATCAACCACACGGCCAATTTTTGTGTCATCTGCAAACTTTTTGATCAAGCCCCGCACATTAAAGTCCAAATCATTATTATATACTACAAAAAGCAAGCGACCTAGTACTGAGCCTTGCAGAACCCCACTGGAAACAGCCATCCAGTATGTGCATAGCAATGGTGGACTTTAATCATAGAATCATAGAAAGTTACGGCACAGAGGGAGGACATTCGGCCCATCGCGTCCGTGACGGCCGATAAACAACTATCCAGCTTAATCCCACTTTCCAGCATTTGGTCTGTAGCCATGTAGGTGACGGCACTTCAAATGTACATCCAAGTACTTTTTAAATGAGTTGAGGGTTTCTGTCTCTACCACCCTTTCAGGCAGTGAGTTCCAGACCCACACCACCCTCTGGGTGAAAAAAATTATCCTCAGCTCCCCTCTAATCCTTCTACCAATTACTTTAAATCTATGCCCCCTGATCACTGACCCCTCTGCTAAGGGAAATAGGTCCATCCTATCCACTCTATCTAGTCCTGTCATAATTTTATATACCTCAATTAAATCTCCCCTCCTTTGTTCCGAAGAAAACAAACCCAGCTTATCCAATCTTTTCTCATAGCTAAAATTCTCCAGTCCTGGCAACATCCTTGTAAATCTCCTCTGTACCCTATCTAGTGCAATCACATCTTTCCTGTAATGTGGTGACCAGAACTGTACGCAGTACTCAAGCTGTGGCCTAACTAGTGTTTTATACAGTTCTAGCATAACCACCCTGCTCTTATGTTCTATGCCTCAGCTAATAAAGTAAAGTATCCTGTATGCCTTTTTAACCACCTTATCTACCTGTCCTGCTACCTTCAGGGATCTGTGGACATGCACTCCAAGGTCCATTTGTTCCTCTACACCTCTCAGTATCTTTCCATTTATTGTGCATTCCCTTGCCTTGTTTGCCCTCCCCAAATACATTACCTCACACTTCTCTGGATTGAATTCCACTTTTCTGCCCACCTGACCAGTCCATTGATATCTTCCTGCAGTCTACAGCTTTCCTCCTCACTATCAACCACACGGCTAATTTTTGTATCATCTTTGCAAACTTCTTGATCAAGCCCCCCACATTCAAGTCCAAATCATTAATATATACCACAAAAAGCAAGGGACCTAGTACTGAACCTTGTGGAACCCCACTGGAAACAGCCATCCAGTTGCAAAAACACCCGTCAACCATTACCCTTTGCTTCCTGCCACTGAGCCAATTTTGGATCCAACTAGCCACTTTCCCTTGGATCCCATGGGCTTTTACTTTTTTGACCAGTCTGCCATGTGGAACTTTGTCAAAAGCCTTGCTAAAATCCATGTACACTACATCAAAGGCGTTACCCTCATCGACTCTCCTTGTCACCTCCTCAAAAAATTCAATCAAGTTAGTCAGACATGACCTTCCCTTCACAAATCCATGCTGATTGTCCTTGATTAACCCGTGCCTTTCTAAATGACGATTTATGCTGTCCCTCAGAATTGATTCCAGTAATTTATGCCCACCACCGAGGTTAGACTGATTGGCCTATAATTACTCGGTCTATTTTTTTCTCCCTTTTTAAACAATGGTACAATCCTCCAGCACCACGCCTGTAGCCAGGGAGGATTGGAAAATGATGGTCAGAGCCTCCGCTATTTCCTCCCTCGCTTCTCTTAACAGCCTGGGATACATTTCATCCGGGCCTGGCGATTTATCTACTTTCAAAGATGCTAAACCCTTTAATACTTCCTCTCTCACTATGTTTATCCCATCCAATATTTCACACTCCTCCCCTTCCTTAACTACAATCTCTCCATCGTCCCCCTCTTTTGTGAAGACAGATGCAAAGTATTCATTAAGAACCATATCCACATCTTCCGCCTCCACACACAGGTTACCTTTTTGGACTCTAATAGGCCCTACTCTTTCCCTAGTTATCCTCTTGCTCTTTATGTACTTATAAAACATTTTGGGATTTTTTCTTAATTTTACTTGCCAGTATTTTTTCATGCCCTCTCTTTGCTTTCCTAATTTCCTTTAGGCTTTCTACAGTATTGAGCTCTCGGGGTCTGACATATGCTTCCCTTTTTTGCCTTATCTTACCCTGTATGCTTCCTTGTCATCCAGGGGGCTCTAGATTTGACAGTCTCAATACAGTTTCATATACACTGAGAATTTCCAAATAGTCTAGAATCTGAACTAGCAAATGTAATGCATGACTGCTTTCTGACCCAGTGATAACCTGAGGTAACCCATACTGCTACCTGGTCATGGCAAGTGACTAGACAGCATTCTTGGAGTGGATGTAGTGGCACCCAGGGTGACACCAATCATAATATGTTTAAATTTGACATAATCTGGGATAAACCAATATAACAAACCAATTCTCAAATCTCCAACTTTAAAGGAGACAACTTCAAGGGAATAAGGGAAGAACGTAAACTGATTGACCGGGGGGGCATTCAAAAAAACCTCAGCTGAGGACAAATGAAATATCTTTAATGACACACCAAGAATTAGGAAATGCAGGGTAAGCAAATATGATCTGATATGGATTAATAAAACAGTACAAAGACTTGTATGAAAAACAAATCCTACAAAGCCCGTAGGGAGAATGGTGAGAAATGTTAAAGAGATGGTTAGAGGGGCAAAGAGCAAACCAGAAATGGTGCACCTTATATAACCTGAGGATGAACTCAAAATATTTAACATATTAGCTGATTAGTTCCTGGAAGTATTCAGCGGAGAAGACACTAGTAGCATGCTCTCTTATATAGGAGCTTCCACAGCTAAACTTAATGACTTTGATATCATCTAAAGCGTCCAACAACACTGTTTTATATAGCACCTTTAACGTGGAAAATTTTTCAAAGTGCTTCACTGTGGCATAATCACAAGATGGACACCAAGCTAAAGAAGAAGATGTTAGGAGGGTTACCAAAAACTTGGTCAAAGAGGTGGGTTTTAAGGAAGATCTTAAAAGGAGAGGAAGAGAGAGAGTTGGAGGAGTTCAGGGAAGGAATTCCAAAGTGTGAGGCCTAGACAGCCGCCAATAATGGGGCAATGGAGGGGGTGTACACAAGAGTCAGAAGATCAGAAGGAGAGACGGTGGGGGAAGGTGGGAGGGACTGTAGGTCTGGAGGAGTGCAGCCATGAATTAATTTAAACACCAAGTTGAGAATTTTAAAATTACAGCATTGGGAGACCGCAAGGCAATGGAAGTCAGCAAGGACAGGGTGATGATCCTGCTGCAGGATAGGATATGAGCAGCAGAGTCTTGGATGAGCTGAGATTTACAAAGGAAGAAGACTTGGAGCTCGGCCAGGAGAACAAAAGCATTTGTGAAGTCTGACGAAAGCGTGGACGAGGGTTTCAGCAGCAGATGGGCTGAGGTGGCGTCAGAGCTGGGCAACGTTGCAGAGGTGGAAGTTGATGGTCTTTATGATGGAGAGGATTTGAGGTTGTAAGTTCAGCTCAGGTTTGAATAGAATGGCGAGGTTGCAAACTGGCTGGTTCGTCCTGAGAGAGTGGCCAAGGAGGAGGATGGAAAGAAAATGAAGAAATCCTCAGGGGCGCACACCATATACCCAAGGGTGTTAAGTGAGATGAGGGGCTGACTCGAAAATGTGGTAATTATTTTCAAGAAAAATAAACTCAGGTCTTACATCAATAACCGGCAAAATAACTGAACTGATCATTAGACGTAAACTTGAGAAAATAATCTACTAAGTGGCAGCCAACACGGTTTCAGAAGGGGCAGATCCTGCCAGACCAAACACCTTCACTGTTTTGATCAAGTGACATCTCACACGGACATTTTAAAGCCTTATGGTATAGTATGCCTAGACTTCCAGAAAGCCCTTGATAAAGTTGCACATGAAAGGCTGCTACAGAAGCCGAAGGCAGTGGGCATTATAGCAAAATTTGGAGGTAGATAAGGAGTTGGCTGAAAGAGAAGTAGATACCAGTTAAGGGAGTGATGTCAGGCTGGGGAGATGCACTGAGTGGATTACCTCAGGCATCAGTGCTCAGGCCCTACTGTTTCTGATCTGTATAAATGACCTGGATTAAGTTGGTTAAATTTGCGGACGCTGGGGGTGAGGGAAGCAGTAGAATGTGATGAAGCAAGCAAAGAGTTGTAGAAACACCTGGACAATATTTGCAAACGGGTTGA
Source organism: Heptranchias perlo (assembly GCF_035084215.1). Classification (NCBI taxonomy): domain Eukaryota; kingdom Metazoa; phylum Chordata; class Chondrichthyes; order Hexanchiformes; family Hexanchidae; genus Heptranchias; species Heptranchias perlo. The sequence goes on from NC_090364.1 coordinate 9,173,106, forward strand.
ACAATGGCAGATTAAATTCCATACAGATAAGAGCAAGGTCTTACAAACTGGAAGAAAAAATGGGAGACATATTTAATGAATGTTGTTGAACTAGCTAGTGGAGAGGCTAAATGAGACCTGCGGGCAATAGTAAACTCAATACTAACCATGTTAGAATCATATGGCACAGAAGGAGGCCATTCGGCCCGTCATGCCTGTGCCGGCTCTTTGAAAGAGCTGTCCAATTTAGTCCCACACCTCAGCTTTCTCCCCTGTAACCCTGCAAATTAGACCTCTTCAAGTATATGTCCAATTGCCGTTTGAAAGCTCCTATGGAATCTGATTCCGCCCCCCCTTTCAGGTAATTCCAGATCTTGACAACCCTCTGTGTGAAAAAAATTCTCCTCATTTCCCCCTTTAGTTCTTTTGCCAATTATTTGAAATCTATGACCTCTGGTTACCGACCCACTTGCCAGAGGAAACAATTTCTCCCTACTTGCTTTCTTGACCGTCTTATCAACATGCACTGCTACCTTCAAAGATTTGTGAATATGCACCCCCAGGTCCCTCTGCTCTTGAATCCCCCCCTCTCAAAATAGCACCATTTAGATTATACTGCCTCTCCACGTTATTCCTCCCAAAGTGCATCACTTCACATTTCTCCGCATTAAATTGCATCTGCCAAGTGTCTGCTCCTTTCACCAGTCTATGTCCTCCTAAAGTCTGCTCCTATCCTCCTCACTATTTACTACATTGCCAAATTTTACATCATCCACAAACTTCAAAATTGCACTCCCTATACCCAAGTCCAAGTAATTTATAAATATCAAGAAAAGCAATGGTTCTAATATCAATCCCTGGGAGACCCCACTGCATACTTCTCTCCAGTCAGAAAATTATCCGTTCACTACTATTTTCTGCCTCTTATCCCTTAGCCAATTACGTACCCAAGTTACCATTGTTCCTTTAATGCTTCCATTTTCTGAAAAAGTCTGTTATGCGGCACTTTATCAAATGCCTTTTGAAAGTCCATAAATACATCTATTGCATTACCTTCATTAACCCTCTCCGTTACTTCATCAAAGTCAACGTACTGCAGTAATCAAAAAATGCTGATCTATATTGCTGAATTAGTAGAGCATTGACAGGAAATCGTGTGAATGGGAGGGAAAGGAAGATCTGGGAAAGGGATATCCTGGGGATCAGCAGGACTGGGAGGTGGGATTTTGGAACTTTGCAGGGGCAGAGTCTGGCTGGGATCTGGGAGTATTTAGGGGAGCAAGATCTAGCAGCCTTTTAGAGGAAGAAGCCAGACGAATAGAATGGAAACTACCCTTGGCCCCTTTTAGACCATCAGATCCCAACTCTCTCCCCCTCACCACTTGCCCCCTCCCCAACCCCACGGGAGATACATCTGTCACACTCCTCCCCCAACCTGTTTGTAACCCCTTTTGTACCATCCCTTGCCTCCTCACCACTTACCCCATCATCAATCAGTTCCTGTTTTGACATTATGTCATAAAGCAAGTAATGCACAGTTAATAAGTTTGTTGATTTATACTGTCTTTAATAAACATAAATGTCCATAAAGAAACTAAAAATACCTCAGAAAACGCTCAAAAGTTCATTATTTCCCTTAACCTCAAAAATGGCTCAGAATAAAAAGATTTTTTAACAGAACTTTCAATCATTTGATTGAGGAAAAAAAATACATTCTCGATAAACAATCTTTGTTGATATTTAGAAAGGAAAGCAGAAAAGTGCAGCTGCAGCTGATGACGGGTATGTTAATAAGATGTTTTGAGTGACTGAGCACTTCAGAATAGAGCAGTTGTTAGTTAATACTTTAACTGATACTTACCTGAAATAAATCTTGGCGAATTCAATCTCCAATTTGTTTGATAGACTTTTGGAAATAGCAAAGATACTCACAAATACTCATGAGGGGACATGGACTGAGTTACTGTTGGTACATAGACAGCATGCTGCAAACTGCAAACTCTCAGATGTGATTAGAAGTTTTGTACAACTTTTGTGAGGTAAAAAAATTATGGTCAAAGCTCAGGCTTTTGATTCAAGCCTGGGCCATAAAGTTAACACTTTAAGGAAGGCATTATAACGCAATTCAATGAGTAATTTTCAGTCATGCTATTATGAAATATGTATTTTAAAAAAATATTATTGAAAATTTTATAAATTTAAATGAAAATCTTTTGGAAAAGCATTTCGAATGATTCAATTGTTCATCGACAAAAAACTGCAGGCAACTGTTTGCACTGGAAATTGCCATTATAAATAGGAACATAGGAACAGGAGTAGGCCATTCAGCTCCTCGTGCCTGCTCCGCCATTTGAAAAGATCATGGCTGATCTGTGATCTAACTCCATATACCTGCCTTTGGCCCATATCCCTTAATACCTTTGATTGCCAAAAAGCTATCTATCTCAGATTTAAATTTAGCAATTGAGCTAGTATCAATTGCTGTTTGCGGAAGAGAGTTCCAAACTTCTACCACCCTTTGTGTGTAGAAATGTTTTCTAATCTCGCTCCTGAAAGGTCTGCCTCTAATTTTTAGACTACTCCCAAAATCCCCAACCAGCGGAAATAGTTTCTCTCTATCCACCCTATCTGTTCCCCTTAATATCTTATAATAGGCAGTTTCGATATTAAAAGTTTACATAAAAGACCATGGCAACAGGAATTAAGGTTTGTGGACAAGAAGTATCACACTTTTATTTTAATGTAGTGTAAGTTTCAGGATATAGACCATTACTTCATATACAGTATCTGGAATTTTTAAAATGCTCTTTTAATGAGAACACGTTTTGTTTTAAAAGCATTACTGCTTAAAAAAGCAGCTGCAATGCTTCCTCCTTCATGTGTGACACTGAGACTAAGAAATGGAGCAGCTTTCCTCAAGAGGGACCTCAGCAACGCAGGGTGACATGCCTGCCCTTCTTGCCCCGCACAAACATGGCGTCCTCGAGGGTTACATCATCCTTTCACCGGATCGACTGACGTCAGTCTCTTTCCATCTATGGTCAACGAGCGGGTGACGTGTGCGCCGTCTGTGTTTTTTATGAATGAAAGGCATCTGCGTGTGTGAGTATCATCTGACCTAGGAATTCCAGGAACTGACTTGTTTTCATACAGGCAAAAAAAACTGCAAAAGGGAAGGGACTGGAAACAAAAATAAAGAGCAGATCTTGCCCAAGGTCTCTGGAAACAGTGAGTAAAGGAGTAATCTCTTCAACTGGACTTATTTTGACTCTGTAATGTTTGAAAAGAAGTTTTGTTTTCTAGAGATTGTCAGTCACAGTGTTGTTGTTGAGTTGGGTTGGGTGCTTTGGTGCTGAATCACTATGAGTTGCGGCTCTGTGAGCATGTACTTTTATGGTCGATTTCAGGATCCAATCTTTCTCAAAAGTACTTTTGGGAGACTTTCTCCAATCCCCCCTTTTGACGAATTTGACCCTAAAAGCTCTTTCTCATTCTGTTGTAGACTGAAGTTTGGACTTTTTTTTTGGATTTTTTTTTTAAAAAGAAAACTTAAAGTCGCTGGCTTTTTGGAGGCTCTTCTTCTTCTTCTTCTTCTTCTCCTCTGAGTGAGCTCGACGAGGGTGGAGAATTAAGGAAAGGGGGGGGGGGGGGGGCAGAAAGACAAAAAAAAACACCGAAAAGAATCAAATATTTAACAAGGAACGAGAAAAAGAATAAAGCGACGACAGGCCCAGAGGGGAAAATACAGCATTCCACAGGTAGGCAAAATGTAAATCAAATAAAAGTGAGCAAATGTAGATGGATTGATTGACATACCAAGAGAAAGATAAAATAGGAACTACTAAAAAAAGAAAATGAACAGTCTAAAATAGGAAATTGAAAAAGGAAAGCAAAGGCAAACTGTTGTGTTGAAGTGAAGCTCTCCTGAATTACCACAAGCATGTGGGTTGTATAAGGCATGCAGAACCTACAGGGACTTTTCACCATTTAAGCATCTGTTTAATATTTAACGGTGTGGCCCAGCAATTATTTGGAATCCATTTCAGAACCTAAGTTATGTGATGCTGAGTCATTTTTATTTGGAAGTAGTGAGGTGTTCCGGATTGCACTGTCATTGTGGGTTGGGACAGGCTGTACGTTGGCATTGGATGTACTGGCTTCTGTTAAGCATCTGGCGTTCTGGATTATTTTAATACCGGCAGAGGGGGATGTGGAACTTTTAAAGTTTAAACAGAATCCAACCGGCTACATGAAACTTTTTTTTCACGAGAAACGACCCAAGGCGACTGTCGGAGTGCGACGATTAGCCTCGGTACCCCTGGGCTGGGCAGGACAACAAAAAAAATAAAATAAAAGTAAGCCAGGGTGGCTCCTGGTCGCTACGCAATCAGACCTGTTTGAAAGTGTGTACATCAGGTGAGGATAGGATCAGGTTCATCCGTGATGCCGACCGTGGTTGAGTAGCCCAATGTTCACTCACTCGCTCTCAAGCCTCACATGTGAGGAAGTAATACTTGCATCTTTACTAAGTTACTCTACTGTTGCTTTCTATCATTGAGCTTCCTCCTTCTGCAAAGGGTGAGCAGCAGGGGCGTGCGTCATGGCCTTGTCCAGGGTGATCAGCAGACAGTAGGAGTACCCCTGAAGGGTAATCTGCTTGTGACTGTACCTTTTCCCACATTGCAACGGTGACTACACTTCAAAAATGATCCGATGCTACACTAGAAAAGAGGAGGCTGAGGGGGGACCTAATAGAGGTCTTTAAAATTATGAAGGGGTTTAATAGGGTAGATGTAGAGAAGATGCTTCCACTTGAGGGGGAGGCCAGAACTAGGGGTTATAAATATAAGATAGTCACTAATAAATCCAATAAGGAACTCAGGAGTAACTTCTTTACCCAGAGAGTGGTTAGAATGTGGAACTTGCTGCTACATGGAGTAGCTGAGGCTGTTTCCAGTGGGGTGCTGCAGGGCTCGGTACTAGGTCCTTTGCTTTTTGTGGTATACAATAACGATTTGGACTTAAACGTAGGGGGCATGATTAAGAAATTTGCGGATGACACAAAGATAGGCCGTGTGGTTGATAGTGAGGAGGAAAGCTGTAGACTGCAGGAAGATATCAACGGACTGGTCAGATGGGCAGAAAAGTGGCAAATGGAGTTCAATCCGGAGAAGTGTGAGGTAATGCATTTTGGAGATAGCAAACAAAGCACAATAAATGGGAGTATACTGAGAGATGTAGAGGAAGTGAGGGACCTCGGAGTGCATGTCCACAGATCCCTGAAGGTAGCAGGACAGGTAGGTAAGATGGTTAAGAAGGCAGATAGAATGCTTTCCTTTATTAGCCGAGGCATAGAATATAAAAGCAGGGATGTTATGCTGGAACTGTATGAAACACTATTTAGACCACAGCTTGAGTACTGTGCATAGTTCTGGTCACCACATTACAGGAAGGATGTAATTGCACTAGAGAAGGTGCAGAGGAGATTTACGAGGATGTTGCCAGGACTGGAGAATTTTAGCTATGATGATAGACTGGGGTTGTTTTCCTTGGAACAGAAGAGGCTGAGGGGTGATTTTGATTGAGGTGTACAAAATTATGATGGGCCTAGATAGAGTGGATAGGAAGGACCTATTTCCCTTAGCGGAGGGGTCAATAACCAGGGGGCATAGATTTAAAGTGATTGGTAGAAGGATTAGAGCGGAAATGAGGAAAAATCTTTTCACCCAGAGGGGGTCTGGAACTCACTGCCTGAGAGGGTGGTAGAGGCAGAAACCCTCAACTCATATTTAAAAAATGCCTGGATGTGCACCTGAAGAGCCGTGAACTTCAGGGCTACGGACCAAATGCGGCAAAGTGGGATTAGGCTGGGTGGCTCGTTTCTCAGCTGGCGCGGACACGATGGGCCGAATGGCCTCCTTCTGTGCCGTAAATTTTCTGTGATTCTATGAATAGCATAGATGCGTTTAAGGGGCAGCTAGGGAGAAAGGAATAGAAGGATATGATGATAGCATTAAATGAGGTAGGGCGGGAGGAGGGTCGTGTGGAGCATAAAACACTGACATAGACCAGTTGGGCCGAATGGCCTGTTTCTGAGCTGTAAATTCAATGTAATTCTATGTAAAAAGTACTTCGTTGGCTATAAAGCACTTTTTGGGATGTCCTGCGATCACGAAATGCGTTTGTACAAATGCAAGTCTTTCCTTTTTTGTTTGTACCTCTCCGTGAACCCCTCCCAGCAGGGCATGAAGAATCTAGATAGCTGGGCAATCAATCGGCCAGCCTAATAGAATATACCTTCTACAGGCAGCTGGCTTTTGGAGGTGGTTTGTGGAGAGGCTGCACAAGAGGCTTCCTGTGTGTGGGAGCACAGCGGAGTGAGTGCTTTGATACTAGAACATGTTACTAGCTTATCATAGAGCACCCACATTTGCTATAGTTACCAGACAATTGCTATAAATACTGATCTCTTTATCGAGTGCAACAGTATTAGTTTCTCAGATGCAACAGTCTACGATACAGTTTCATTTGTGGGCTGGCCCAGAACTATCTACCTATCTATCTATATAATTAGCATATCAAAAGCTGTCCACAGCGAGAGAAAACAAAAGTGTTGTACCTTTCTCATCGGCTTAAATAGACTTAAGCATGCTGGTTTGATGAAATATAGAGCGAAAGAAGGAACTTGCCTATATATATATCCCATCCCAAAGTGTTACACAACCAATTAATTAATTACTGTAGAAGCACAGTCACTGTTGTCACATGGGCAAATGCAGCAGCCAATTTGCCCAAAGTGAGATCATAGAATGCTTACGGCACAGAAGGAGGCCATTTGGCCCATCGAGCCTGTGCCGGCTCTCTGCAAGAGCAATCCAGCTAGTCCCACCCTCCCCCCCCCGCTCTTTCCCCGTAGCCCTGCAAATTTTTCTCCGTCAGCTACCGAACTAATTCTTTTTTGAAAGCTACAATTCACCCTGCTCCCACCGCACTTTCAGGCAGCGCATTCCAGATCCTAACCGCTCTCTGGGTAAAAGAGTTTTTCCTCATGCCGCCTTTGGTTCTTTTGCCAGTCACTGTGTCCTCTGGTTCACGACCCTTCCGCCATTGGGAACAGTTTTTCTTTATTTACTTTGTCGAGACCCTTCATGAGATCCCACCAACAGAAAATGAGAGGAGTGACCAGTTTTTTTTGGTGGTGTTAGTTGAGGGACAAATGTTAACTCGGAGAATTCCCTTTCTTTCACTCGTGTCATGGGATCTTTCACATCCACCTCGGCTTAATAGCTCATCGGGAAAGTTCTCCTCTCCAAGACTACAGCACTCCTTCAGCATTACATTGGATTAACGTGTCTTAGTCCTGGAGTGGGGGCTGGGACCACCAACTTTCTGACTCCTAAGAGGACCCCACAGCAAACTAATAACTTGACAGGCTGAAATTGCAACCAATCTTGTTGCTGTATTTATTGTTTCGAAGCACTCCCAGTCTCAATTTTTGACCTGGCTGAATGTATAGCCATATAACTAACATTTATAAGATCAACCCATAAAAATGCTTACATTTCCCCCTAAAATCATAAAAGTTACCCGTACATTTGTCTCTATTGCTTCTTTCCAGAGACCTAAAACATAAGAAATAGGAGCAGGAGTAGGCCAATCGGCCCTTCGAGCCTGCTCCGCCATTTAATAAGATCATGGCTGATCTGATCCTAACCTCAAATCTAAATTCATGTCCAATTTCCTGCCCGCTCCCTGTAACCCCTAATTCCCTACCTAATTCCGATTTACTTTCCATCCTTTGTTGAAGTTTCGTTTCTTTTCATGACTTTTGTCTTCCATTTCTTTGTGTTCCCCAACCATGAGTATATTCCACACATACATACCGCATTTAGTTTTACAAAAAAATCCTTGTTTTATTTTTCCGCTCACTTTATCCCTCATCCTTACGCTGTATACTTGCCCTTCTCCGTGGCTCAGCGGTAGCACGCTCACCTTTGAGTCAAAAGGTTGTGTGTTCACGTCCCACTCCAGAGCCTTGAGCAAAAAATCTGGGCTGACACTCCAGTGCCATACTGAGAGAGTGCTGCACTGTTGGAGGTGCCGTCTTTCGGACGAGACGTTAAACGGAGGCCCTGTCTGCCCTCTTAGGTGGACGTAAAAGATCCCCTGGCACTATTTCGAAGAAGAATTCTCCCTGGTGTCCTGGCCAATATTTAACCCTCAACCAACATCACTAAAACAGATTGGTCATTATCTCGTTGCTGTTTGTGGGATCTTGCTGTGTATAAATTGGCTGCTGCGTTTCCTACATTATAACCATGACTACATTTCAAAAGTACTTTGTTGGCTATAAAGTGCTTTGGGACGCCCTGAAGTCATGAAAGACTATCTCAATACAAGTTTCTAATGCTTTGCACGGCTGGGACCAACCTTCACCAACTGCCATGTGCTCATTTACCCCCTTTCTTGCAACCCATGAATAATGTCACGGGCAATGGACTAGCACCCTGCAGCAACGTAAAGGCCACTCCTCACTCATCGTATCTTTTGAAGAGTATACCAGTCAACATCTATTTAAAGAGGAAGTATTGCCATCAACTATGCAAATAACTACGCTTATCTGTAATTTGCTTTTAGTTCTGTTTCTGTTTCTGTTGATTGCTGCGCCTAAACTTTCAGGATAACTAGCTCGGAGGAGATGTTTGTTTAAACAATTTTTTTAAAAATCAATTCCGTGGGTTGATCAGCAAGTTGATCTGATGAGCTAAACACACCAGGAAGGTTCCCAGGTTCCATCCCTGGTCTCTGCTGCCTTAGCTGACCTCAGCCGCAGTGCTACTTATTGGCCTTGGCACTCCTGGGTTAGCAAGGGAAAATCAGCTGGATTCCCTTTTCTTAATTGCCGTCAGAAGCAGGAAGCCTAGCCGACTTTCCCTTCTTAGTGACCCCCTCCTGGAAGTGCAGATGTGTGAATATCGGGTGAGGACAGGGCTGAGCTCACATGTCCACTCCGGTGAATGGTGTACAGGCTTTGTATCCTCACCGTGTTGAGATCACATTGTCTCCTACTTGTTAATTGTATCCATTTGATTTATATTAATTAGTGTTAATTGTATTCAGGTGGTGCGCATCAGTTGGGGACTCTCTTGTATCCATTTATATGAGATCTTGCCTAAGGGGTGCACTGTGTGGTAATGTGAATCTCTGTGAATAAAGGCTTGGAAGCAACTGAAGACCAGGCTCTAGTATTCCATCCTTCACCACCTGGCTATCCAGTTTTGACACTACTGTGTCTGAAATTTTCCCAGGGCCTCAAGTGTGCAACTGTTTACCTCTCTGTTTTCCCATCCTCCTATAAATTACAGGCACGTAAAATCCGAACTTGGTGTTATATAATCATGATTCCTGACTTACCTCATCTTCTCTCTTGCACTATAAGCCATGGGCTTTTGTACAAAGGCCTCAACAAAAAGAAAAAAAAATCTGCAGAACAAGGGTGTCTACATCTCCAGTGTAGTGCTGATGGAGTGCTACACTGTTGGAGGTGCCGTCTTTCAAATGAGACGTTAAATTAAGGTCCCATCTGCCCTTTCAGGTTGACGTAAAAAATCCCTTAGTACTATTTGAAGAAGACATGGGGTGTTCTCCCAGTCTCCTGGCATCCTTCGACAAACATCACTAAAAACAGGTCACCTGGTCACTTATTTCATTGTTTGACGGACCTTGCTGTGCGCACATTGGCTGCTGCGTTTCCCTACGGTGGCTGCACTTTAAAAAAAATATTTCCTTGACTGTGAAGCACTTTGGGACTTCCTGAGGTTGTGAAATGCAAGTTCTTTCTTAATAAGAATAAAACCCTCCTAAAACAGAAAATTAAAACCAGAAACTAAACAAAAACATTAAACCCCACTAGCATCAAGTCCCAAGTCCACATAATCTACAGAAGGCCAAAGATACAGAAGTTTCAGGCATGCATGTTCTCACAGCTGTAGGAATTTCTAAAAGTGATGTAATGAATTACGTGTTTACAGATACAGCAAGGGAAACACAGAAAGGTTCTAACCTACAGTGAAGAAAGCAGATGTACCAGTGAAAGTAATATCTCTCGATGTGCCTATAACTGCCCAGACGGAGGCTTCTGTTTGCTGGCATTTAATACAGCGATAATACAATCTCCAATGATAGTACCCTGCTAAACTTCTGCTAAAGCAACCTAGTGCCTTATTTGCCTTTTAGCAGCTAAGCCTTGTATTGACAGTTTCACAGATTGATCCACTGAAAACGAAAGAACTTGCATTTATGTAGCACCTTTCCTATCCTCCGGATGTCCCAAAGAGCTTCACAGCCAATAGCTTACATTTTCTGAAGGGTGGTCACTATTGTTTTGCGGGCAAAAACCAACCAATTTGCACACAGCAAGGTCCCACAAACAGCAATGAGATAAATGACCACATAATCTGTATTTAGTAGTCGTGTTGATTGGACACCAGGAGAACTCTTGTCCTCTTCTACCAATAATGCCATAAGGTTTTTTACATCCACCTGAACAGGCTGATGGGGCCTTGGTTTAACATCTCATCTGAAAGACGCACCTTTGACAATGTAGCACTCCTTCACTGAAGTGTCAGACAGATTGTGTGCTTAAATTCGAGAGTGGGGCTTGAACCCGTAATCGCTGACTCAGAGGCAAGAGAACTACCACTGAGCCAACCTAACACTACAGCTGTAGAATGCTTTCCTGACCAGCAAAGTGTACCATTGCACCATTTAACTCATGTCCTCTTTTCATTCATTCTTCCAATAATAGAAAATGCCTTTGTAACCCCCCTCCAGCTCTACAAACCTCCGAGATCGCTGCGCTCCTCCAATTCTGGCCTCTTGCGCAGCTCTGATTTTCATCGCTCCACTGTTGGCCTGCAGCTGCCTAGGCCCTAAAGCTCTGGAATTCCCACCCTAAATCTCTCCGCCTCTCTCTACCTCTTGCTCCTCCTTTAAGACGTTCCTTAAAACCTAGCTCTTTGACCAAGCTTTTGGTCACCTGTCCGAATATCTCCTTATGTGGCTCGGTGTCAAATTTTGTTAGTATTGCTTCTGTGAAGTGCCTTGGGATGTTTTACTACATTAAAGGTGTTCTATAAATGCATGTTGTTGTTCTTGTTGAAAATCCTTCCGGGTGATCTATGGCATCTCTTAGTCGCTGGTCACTGAGGACATTGGCAATGGACTGGGAGCTGGCTGTGTGTCTACTATCTCAGCTACAAGCATCAGATCAAGTGAATGAAAAATAGGGGAGTTTTTTTAAAAAAAAAGCAAAAATATTCTCACTATCAGACAAAGCAATGAGTTTTTGGCACAGGGACACATTGCAGTTCCACTGTTCTGTGCCAGAGAGCAGTGGGATACGGGTTTGTGCTCACAATGCTAAACATGTAGAACAGAATCTCTACTGTATCGCAGCAGGGAGGCACCAGGTGGGGGCATGGTGATTCGGAGGGGAGGAATGAAGGGAAAAACTGAGGCAGAATCGTCTGCTGGCCAACTCTCACATCTCCCAGTGAAGATAAAGAAAGAACTTTCATTTACGTAGCACCTTTCGTGACCTCAGAACATCCCAAGGTACTTTACAGCCAATGAAGTACTTCAGATGTGTAGTCACTGTTGTAATGTAGGGAAACGTGGCGGCCATTTTGCACACTGCAAGGTCCCACAGCCAGCAGCTATGAGATAATAATCAGCTAATCTGTTTTAGTGATATTGGTTGAGGGATAAATATTGGCCCAGACACGGGCAAGAACGCCCTTGCTGTTCTTCAAATGTGCCATCGGATCTTTTACGTCCACTTGAGAGAACAGACCGGTCCTCGGTTTAGCATCTCATCCAAAAGACAGCACCTCTGACAACGCAGTGCTCCCTCAGTGGTGCACTGAAGTGTTAACCAGATTATATGCTCAAGTGTCTGGAACCTACAACCTTGTGACTCAAAGGCAAGAGCGCTAGCCACTGAGCCAAGACTGACAACCCCTGATCAGGATGGATGGAGGTTTGGGAGGTCACCTGCTGTCTTGGGCATCTATAGTTTTGGCGCAGTGATGGAAAAAGGTGAGGAAATCTTTGTGGGGGGGCGGTGGGTAGTGGGGACAGGTAGCAGCTCACCTTGAACAAAAAAATAAATAATGCTGAAATCATTGTGATTTCATATTGTAATTGTCTCTGGCAGGACCAATGCTATTTCAGTATTATCTGTATTGTATCTATCAGCAATCATGTACAATTATTTTTGGATAAACTTGTATTGGTGTCAAAATTGGTTAATCCTTCATTGGAAATGTTTTGCATTCATGATACATACAGTGGCTATCAGTACAGTCAACATGTTTAGTAACAATCACTATTGATACCATCAACATGCACAGTAACAATTGCTATCAGTATAGTCAACATGCACAGTAATCACTATTGTTACAGTCAACATGCACAGTAACAATCCCTATTATTACAGGGAATGTGCACAGTAACGATCACTTGATACAGTCAACACGTATGGTAACAATCGGCACCCGTAGTCAACATGTACAGTAACAATCGGCATCAGTACAGTCAACATGTACAGTAATAATACCGTCAACAAGTACAGTAATCACTAGCAGTAGTCAACATGTACAGTAATAATCGCTATCAGTACAGTCAACATGTACAGTAATCGCTAGCAGTAGTCAACATGTACAGTAATTGTTAGCAGTACAGTCAACGTACAGTAATCGTTAGCAGTACAGTCAATGTACAGTAATAATTGCTAGGACAGTCAACATGCACAGTAATAATCACTAGCAGTACAATCAACGTGTACAGTAATAATCACTAGCAGTACAATCAATGTGTACAGTAATAATCGCTAGCAGTACAATCAACATGTACAGTAATTTCTAGCAGTAGTCAACATGTACAGTAATTTCTAGCAGTAGTCAATGTGTACAGTAATTGCTAGCAGTACAGTCAACATGTACAGTAATAATCACGTCCAGTAGTCAACATGCACAGTAATAATTGTCTTTATGCAACAACTCAAACTGAATGGTAGCTATTTATCTATATAATAACTTTACTTCTATCTATTCTGTCCTGTCCATCTTTCTGGTGTCAGGCAGGAGTTTTCTAAATGTTTGAGTGTAGGCTTAGGTTAAATCCGTCTGATCCCTCTGATTGGTTCAGGGTTGTACTATTTGTGATTGGTGTCTGTAGTGTCATTTCTGATTGGTTCAGTCACAAAAAAATGTCACTAACTGCCTAAAGGAAAATGACTAATCATCACTTAAAAATTTTTTTTCCATCCATTACACTCTCCGCGAGAACTGCCCAAAGCCATGCTGCTACTAAACAGGTAGATTCTAACATTAGTTAGCACCTATATTTTGATACTTTCAAACTAATGTGTCTATCCCAAATGGTATACTGTTGCGCTCACCTACCCATCCTCTCTCCCACCAGACTCCCTCTCTCCCATCAGGTTCCCACTCTCCCATCGTCCTCTCTCCCATCAGGTTCCCACCCTCCCATCTCAGTGGTGTCTCTGCCATGGCTTCTTGCCAGTGCTGTTTCTCCCTTCTCACTCTTCAGCCAACTCTGCACTCAGGTCCACTGTCACTCTGCACACAGCCTTACCTACTACCTGCTCGCTGCCCCAAGACCCTGAGGATTGTGAACAAGACTCTGGGAGATCCACCTATATGTTTTACAAATTAACAGGTACCCGGGATTATGAGACACAAAGCTGATCTTGGAATTCACAAGTTGGTCATAACCCATGGACACAATTTCTTAATTGTGTTACAATAATTAACTTCAGTAAACTACGCCAACTAATCTGCTGATCAAATGTACATTGAATCATTTTTTTTTTGCTAACAAGCAGCAGGGGAAAAAAATCTTCATCATAATTGTGCGTCAGCTGCAACTCAGTGGGTAGCACTCTTGCCTCTGAGTCAGAAGGTGATGGGTTCAAATCTCACTCTAGAGACTCAAGCACAAAAATCTAGGCTGACACTCCAGTATAATGCTGATGGAGGGCTGCCATGTCGGAGTGCGCCGTCCTTCAGATGAGACATTAAACCGAGGCCCTGTCTGCCCTCTCAGGTGAACGCGAGAGATCCCAAGGCACTAATTTGAAGTGGAGATGCCGGTGATGGACTGGGATTTTAAAATAAAATTGTTGGACTATAACTTGGTGTTGTAAAATTGTTTACTAATTTGAAGAAGAGCAGGGGAGTTCTCCCTGGTGTCCTGGCCAATATTTATCTCTCAATCAGCATCACTAAAAAAACAGATTACCTGGTCATTTATCACATTGCTGTTTGTGGGATCTTGCTGTGCGCAAATTGGCTGCCGCGTTTCCTACATTACAACAGTGACTACGCTTCAAAAGTATTTAATTGGGTGTAAAGCGCTTTGGGATGTCGTGAAAGGTGCTATATAAATGCAAGTTTTTTCTTTTACATATTATCAGCTCTTAATGGCTGCACACTTCCTGGTGTCGTACTGAGCCATACATGCCATGAAAGACCCAGGTTTAATCCCTGCTCCAATCCCAGGCCGATCTCGACCAGGCCAACAGTTGGGGTGCTTCCGTTTGCATTAGGGCCCACCCCGAGTAAAGGAGAGGAAAGATCAGCCAAGCTTCCTGCTCCTGATTGCTATCCAGTGACTCCTGGTGCTGGTTAGGGGAGGGCTGCGTTGGGCTCAGCTTTGATGCACTCCACAGTCGAATAGCCACTGTCTAGCCTCACACTTGAAGAATGGCAAGGTACTGGAAGGTGGAACCGTATCCCAGCATTGAGTCAGTGTCTTTGGGAGAAATTTGAGGAAACAAAAACAACACAGTGGCATTGATCATGTAATGACCTGCACCTCCAGGCACAGTACCTGATGTGCTGCCACTGGTCGTAGCTGATTGCAAAAAGCGATTGGTTTGACACTTTAATTCTATCTCGACCTTCTGCTGACATTCAGAAGGCACTCGAATTTCAGCCTGGTAGTTCAGGATTGATCAGAGCAGGCAGCCGTGTGTCTGTGTATATGTGTGTGTGTGTGTGTCTGTGTACATGTATATGTGTTTGTGTCTGTGTGTTTGTGTCTGTGTATATGTGTATATGTGTGTGTGTTTGTGTCTGTGTATATGTGTGTGTGTTTGTGTCTGTGTGTCTGTGTATATATGTGTATCTGTGTATATATATGTGTGTGTGTGATGACCTGCATGACTAAACAGGTGGACAGAGTCAGCTCAGCAGCAGCACAAACTCTGGGTTCAGATGACGTTCATTGATCACTTGAGTTTCATTTCTGACGTCACCCGAAGCCTTCAATCAAACAGCCTTGTAATTCACTCTGAGCAATCAATGCTAAGCAATCAAGTCTCCAGGATAACACTGTGTTCCACGTATCTCCACAGGTGTCAGCTCTGTGGGTAGCACTCTTGCCTCTGAGTCAGAAGGTCGTGGGTTCAAGTCCCCACTCCAGAGACTTGAGCACAAAATCCAGGCTGACACTCCCAGTGCACTGCACTGTCGGAGGTACCGTCTTTCAGATGAGACGTTAAACCGAGGCCCTGTCTGCCCTCTCAGGTGAATGTAAAAGATCCAATGGTGCTATTTTGAAGAAGAGCAGGGGAGTTCTTCCCAGTGTCCTGGGCCAATATTTATCCATCAACCAACTAAAAAACAGATTATCTGGTCATTATCTCATTGCTGTTTGTGGGTCTGTGCACTGTGCAAATTGGCTGCCACGATTCCTACATTACAACTACACTTCAAAAGTACATCATTGGCTGTAAAGTGCTTTGACGTCCTGAGGTTGTGAAAAGTGCGATATAAATGCAAGTCTTTTTTAACTTACTGAATGGAGGAGTGCTTTAAACTCCACATAAAATATACTGCATCTTACTGATTGAGAGATACACTATACTCCATATAACTGACTGAGGAATATATCGTACTCAGTGAATGTAGCTTTCAGAAATATATTATATTCAGGATTGAATTAATTTTTTAAAAATTCGTTCATGGGATGTGGGCATCGCTGGCAAGGCCTGCATTTATTGCCCATCCCTAATTGCCCTGAGAAGGTGGTGAGCCACCTTCTTGAACAACTGAGTGGCTTGCTAGGCCATTTCAGAGGGTGATTAAGAATCAACCACATTGCTGTGGGTCTGGAGTCACATATAGGCCAGACCGGGTAAGGACGGCAGGTTTCCTTCCCCAAAGGACATTAGTGAACCAGATGGGTTTTTACGACAATCCGGTAGTTTCATGGCCACCATTACTGATACTAGTTTTTTTTAATTCCGGACTTTATTTAATTAATTGAATTTAAATTCGCCAGCTGCCGTGGCGGATTACTAGTCCAGGCCTCTGGACTAGTAATCCAGAGGCCTGGACTAATATTTCAGAGTCTGAAATATTAGTCCAGGCCTCTGGATTACTAGTCCAGTAACATAAGCACTATGCTACTGTACCCATGTAATGAAGGGGTTCACCTAAAACGTCCATTCCCTCCACCATGGGCGCACTGTGGCTGCAGTATGTACTGTCTACAGGATGCACTGCAGCAACTCGCCAAGGCTTCTTCGACAGCACCTCCCAAACCCTCGACCTCCACCACCTAGAAGGACAAGGGCAGCAGGCACATGGGAACACCATCACCTCCAAGTTCCCCTCCAAGTCACACACCATCCAGTCTTGGAAATATATCGCCGTTCCTTCATCGTCGCTGGGTCAAAATCCTGGAACTCCCGGCCTAACAGCACTGTGGGAGAACCTTCACCACACGGACTGCAGCGGTTCAAGAAGGCGGCTCACCACCACCTTCTCGAGGGCAATTAATGCCCACCTTGCTAGCGATGACCATGTCCCAAGAATGAATTTTAAAAATGGTTTATAAATAGAATATAAAGGGGCCAATGCAGTACAGAAATCAAAGTTCAGACTAAAACCCAAAGATGACGAATTGACTGCTTCATAACTGTACTCAAAGATTGGGTTGCAGTTGTGAATTCACTCCATGGTATCGGTTACTTTTATGGTAAGCTCTATTTATTTCTTTCTCAGCTTTCTTTCCCCTCCTTCCTCCGTATCTCACTCAGGATCTAACACTTGTGATATTATCTCCTTGGTGTGGTCTTTGTGTTTATATACTGATGCCTTGCAATAGACGTAGAAGAATATTATTAAAAAGAAAGTCTTGCATTTATATAGCGCCTTTCACAACCTCAGGACATCCCAAAGCACTTTACAGCCAATGAAGTACTCTTTGAACAGTAGTCACTGTTGTAATGTAGGAAATGCAGCAGCCAATTTGCACACAGCAAGGTCCCACAAACAGCAATGTTTATCGTTTCATCCAAAAGACGGCACCTCAGTACTGTACTGAAGTGCTAGCCTAGATTTTGTGCTTAAGCCTCTGGTGTGGGATTTGGGGTGAGAGTGCTCCCCATTCAGCCACAGTTGACACATAAAGATGCACAGTCTGTTTTTTTCCCCATGGTTTTCTCCCCTCCTGTCCTGAAGGCTGAGGTCAGGTTCCACAGGCCACCTTCACGTACCCCATCCCAGTGCCCGTTCTTCTTCTTGTATGAGCCAAGTCGGTGGCTACGAGTTGGCTATTCAACCACTTGGGCATCATTTCTCAGCCCAAGCCTTTTCCACGTGCAACGTTCGCAGTTTCCAGCGCAGGTCACAAAGTAGTAATCAGGAACAAGACCCCTGGTGGGTTTTTCCCCCCCTTCCCTAACCCAGGAGGGTTGTAGCCAATTGTAGTGTTATCTTTGACTCAGCACAAACCGGGGGTTGAACCCAGGTCTGTGTGGCTTTAATGCCTCACCATGCAGCACATTTACTAACTGGACTGTTGGGAGACCTTCAATGCCCACAGTGTTTCTCCGGTCCTCAAACACGATGATGTAACCTGTGTCAGAATGGGTGATTACACTGCAAAAACACTGCGTACAATGTCATTCCAGCTAAGTATTACGGACAGCTACTCTTTCGCCCCCCCCATGCATAATGACTGTGCCTCCCTAGGAGTGTACTTAAAAGCTCCCCCGATGGCCTCGGAGGTAAAGATGCTACAACAACAACAATTTGCATTTATATAGCAACTTTAGCATTGTAAAACATCCCAATGGAAAGACTGTATCCTAACTAGCACCAAGTCCCGTTCAACCATCACTGTGCTCACTGACCTACATTGGCTCCTGGTCCAGCAACGCCTCGATTTTAAAATTCTCATCCTTGTGTTCAAATCCCTCTCCATGGCCTTGCCCCTGTCTATCTCTGTAACCTCCTCCAGCCCTACGACCCTCCGAGATCTCTGCGCTCCTCCAAAACTGGCCTCTGGCACATCTCTGATTTTAATCGCTCCACCATTGGCGGCCGTACCTTCAGCTGCCTAGGCCCTAAGCTCTGGAGTTCCCTCCCTAAACCTCTCCGCTTCTCTCCCTCTCTCTCCTCCTTTAAGACGCTCCTTAAAACCAACCTCTTTGACCAAGCTTTTGGTCACCTGTCCTAATATCTCCTTATGTGGCTCGGGGTCAAATTTTGTTTGATAATCGCTCCTGTGAAGCGCCTTGGGACATTTTACTACGTTAAAGGCGCCATATAAATGCAAGTTGTTGTTGAGCAGGCTGGGGCTCTATACTCTAGAAAAGAGAAGGCCGAGGGGTGAGCTGATAGAGCTCTTTAAGATTATGAAAGGATTTGATGGGGTAGACGTAGAGAAAATGTTTCTGCTTGTGGGGGAGACCAAAACTAGGGGGTCATAAATATAAGATAATCACTAATAAATCCAATAAGGAATTCAGGAGAAACTTCCTTACCCAGAGAGTGGTGGGAATGTGGAACTCACTACCACAAGGAGTAGTTGAGGCGAATAGCAAAGATGCATTGAAGAGGAAGCTAGATAAACACGAGAGAAAAAGGAATAGAAGGATATGCTGATAGGGTTAGATGAAAAGGGGTGGGAGGGGGCTCGTGTGGATCATAAACACTGGCATAGACCAGTTGGGCCGAATGGCCTGTTTCTGTGCTGTAAATTCTGTGTAAGGAGCTTCACAGTGTGACGTTGAGCCATACAGAACAGGAAGGTCGTGTGTTTGAGTCCCAATCCTTGTTTAGTTGGCAGATCACAGCTGGACAGCAGTAAAGAGGACTACATTTGGTCCCAACGTCCCTAAGCTTGAGCAGGGAGGTGGGTGATGGGGGAGTGTAAATCAAAGAAATAAAGAATGATCTTGAACTTATATAGTACTTTTCACATCCTGAGGACACCCCAAAGTGCTTCAAAGCCAATTGAATTGTAGTCAGTGTTGTAATGTAGGCAAACAGAGCACCCAATTTGTTCACAGCAAGGTCGCACAAGCAGTAATTAAAATAAATGACCAGTTAATCTGATCTTAGTGATGTTAGGGATAAATGTTAGCTAGGACACCTGGGAGAACTCTTCTTAAAAGATCCCATGGCACTATTTGATGTCCACCTGAACAGACAGTCAGGGTCTCAGTTTAATGCCTCATCCAAAAGACAACATTTCTGATTCCTTCAGTACTGCACTGAAGTGTCAGCCTAGATTATAGGCCCTAGAATGGGGCTTGAACCCATGACCTTCTGACCCAGAGGCGAGAGGCTTTCCATACCTGATTGCTATCTAATGACCCCCTGCTTGAAAGTGCACGTAGGGTAAGAACAAGATTGGCTTTGGCTGGGCTTGAATGGAGTGTCCGCACTCACTGTGTGGGCTCGCACATTAAGGAATGAGTAGAGACGGATGGTTAGTGGCTGTGGAACTGTACCCCAGCATGTGAGGGAGGGAGGGTGAGCGGGGAATGAACCAAATGAGGATATAGTGCATGAAGCCGAAAACCCCATTTAAGTATAAAACCTGCTGAATCATTCAGTCGTTAGTGTGTGGTTTGGGAATGACCTTGTATTAATTTCAGATAAACATTTTTGTTCTGCTTTTCTTCTGTTGACAGTTAGGAATGTGCAGTTTATTTTTGGAACATTGCATTTCTGCCTTTGCGCTTTGGTGACAAATCTTCAGGAATCTCACTCATTCTTCAGGTCAAAGACCAGCCCCAGGGTTAACAACGACTGGACAGACAGCTAGGTCTCTCACATTTCACCAAACCATGAATGAATATTATTGTCTGGTCAGTGGTCCAGCAGATTAGATCCTGGACTAAACACTGAGTGAAACATGACACAATTTAATGGAGATAAAAACTGGGGGGGATTGGTAGTGCTGGAAATAGGAATTTATAATGGAAATATATGTATTTTTTTAAAGGGACAGAGACTTTAAAATGGGGTTTGAATTATATCTGCACCCCCTGGTCTGATTACCCCGCGACCTGTAACTCTGCTTCACTTGAAGACTATGGGGATATTAAGGGGAACTGATAGGGTAGATAGAGAGAAACTATTTCCGCTGGTTGGGGAGTCCAGGACTAGGGGACGTAGCCTAAAAATTAGAGCCAGGATTTTCAGGAGTGAAGTTAGGAAACACTTCTACACTCAAAGGGTGGTAGAAGTTTGGAACTCTCTTCCGCAAACGGCAGTTGATGTTAGCTCAATTGTTAATTTTAAACCTGAGATTGATAGATTTTTGTTAGCCCCATGTCCATTAATGCCTTTGGTTAAGGCGGGTATATGGAGTTAGGTCACAGACCAGCCATGATCTCATTGAATGGCGGAATAGGCTCGAGGGGCTAAATGGCCTACTCCTGTTCCTATGTTCCTATATGAGATAGATTTTTAACTTGCCGCCTGGGTGTATAACTGGCATTGCAGATCACCCGCCTGTTATAAAATCTACCCCTGCATTTGGTCTTAGCCTTTGTGTGTGCAATGCCACGGAAGATTGACCAGTACATATATTTTGCCTACATAACAAGTCACAGCACTTCAAAGGCAATTCATTGTGTGAAACACTTTGATGCATTTCAACAAGAGGAGATGCTGTATAACTGCAATTACTATTACTATGTTATCATAAATACTCTACTGCAAGCATTATTACTATTATTATAAATACTGTCCAAGTATTATTACTATGTTATAAATACTCTGCAAGTATTACTATTATTATAAATACTCTATGCAAGGATTATTACTGTTATTATAAATACTCTCCAAGTATTATTACTATGTTATCATAAATACTCTGCAAGTATTATTACTGTTATTATAAATATTCTACTGCAAGTATTACTGTTATTCTACTGCAAGTATTATTACTGTGATAAATACTCTCAAAGTATTATTACTATGTTATTATACTCTACTGCAAGTATTATTACTATATTATAAATACGCTACTGCATAGTTATGAACTGTTTGAAGGTAGTCAGAGTTATACAGTAAAAAAAGGCCTGTAGATTAGAGTACCTTTTACTTCTGCCTCTGATTTTCCTGTGTCCCTCCTCCTGAAGAAGGTGGCACATGCTTGGGTGCAGTTCCACCAGTGCAGGCAGCCCTCCAGAACCTTGCCCAAAGAGGCCCTAGCAAGCTAAATTATTTGACTATTGGGAAGCTACGGTAGCCACATCTAATCTTGTCCTCACCCGATATTCATAAGTGCGAAGTTCAGACAGGGAATTAGTAATCAGAAGCCCTGGCTGACTTTCCCCCCCCTCCCCAACCTCTCTAAACCTGAGGAACAGAAGGTCATCACCCTGGCTGAGGTCAGCGATCTCCGCATCGACCTGGGATCACACCTCTGGTCTCCGTAGGGTTTCGGTACCCCACCATGAGGTGGACTTACCCACTGAATCAGCGAGGCAGCTCGCCAAAGGATATTCTCACTAATCAACTGCAGGTTACCTCTCAGTAAAGCTGCAGTAATGAGATCAGAGTTGTCGGCCCTGCTGTGCGAATACGACTGCATCAACGGCCTGGAATGCGCTGACAGTCATTGTCCACACTGACAGCAGCTGCCACCGCCCAAACTGGCCTTTAAAAACAGAATTAAAATGCAGATTCATCCCAATGTCACAGTAGGATGTTGTACTGAACCATGCAGATCAAAGAGGTTCCCGGTTTGACGGTTGGGTTGACGGTTGGGTTGATGGTTGATGGTTGAGTTGCTTGTCTCAGCAGTGGATTTATTGCGATTGGTCTTGGTATTCCCAAGGGTGAGGGAGAATTCCTCCTGCTGATGCTATGTAGTCACTCCATCCGTGGCTGTTTGGTGAGGAGAGGCTTCCGAGACGAACTAGTCTCGCGACTTACACATTCTAGAATCGTCCGTGAAGAATGGCCACTTCAGCCTTTTGCCACCTGTGGAAATATACCCCTTTTTCAGGAGAGGAGAGATACCGCGGGCCGATTAATAGTGAAATCCTCCACATAAAATATACATTATAAATAACAGCAGATTCCTGACGGTGAGCTGAAAGATGTAACTCAGTTTTGAGAGGTTCGTTTGGCAACATGAACAGCTCCAGCTGCATTCTCACAGTGCTGGCTAACTGATCGCCTCAATTACATTAGCAGTGGGCAATCTGTTCCCATTATTCACTGCTGTATATTGAGTGCTGCCTAATGCTACGTGAATAGTGTGTTTTGAATTGTTTATATCCTAGATCTACTTCCCCTGAATGTTTCCTTTGGTGCTGAATTCACCCTGTTTATACTATAGAGCCGTTTTGGCAACATACAACTGCATGTGCTCATGATTCACGTGTCTGCATTTGCTCAAAAGGAATCACCATTCTGTGAAAGGTCCATATGAGCCAGCAGTGATCAAAGCTCCGAGCCGGGCCTGGCCCGGCAGGCTCCGAGCCGGGCCTGGCCACACAGCCCGAGCCAACAAGGCGGACCTGCCAGCAGGTGTTGTGGCAACAGCCATTTATCATTTGGCAGCAGTAGTGCTTCGTTTCCAGAGGCACAGAGTGAATCTGCCTCCCAAGGAAGGGTTTGGTGCCTCTGACACTAGCCTTGTTGCAGACAACCCTGTAGAGTAAACGGGTTGTAAGAACTAACAACCATCCCGCAACAATCTTTCTTGGGAAGCAGCTGTAAGCACCAGCAAGAAGCAGTTTTGCACCAATGCTACAGTAAAGAAAGGAAGAACTTGCATTTTTACAGCACCCTTCATGTCCTCAGGACGTCCCAAAGCGCTTCTCAGCCAGAGAGCAACTCAACTTATAATGTGCAAGCAAGTCTAAGGATGCATTTACACTACAAGTTTAGCTGTGCACTGACATCGAAAACAATTGTAAATATCTGAACCGTCTCCAAAGTGAAACAGAGACTCCCTCCTCCAGGAAGTCTCGCTATACTTGGCTCCACTGTGACAGGTTGGATCCAATGAAGTGCAGACGCTGTTTTTTTTTTGTTGACAAATGTGGCAGCCAATTTGTACACAGCAAGATCCCACAAGCAGCAATGAGATAAGTGACCAGTCAATGTGTTTTGATGGTGCTGGTTGATGGATGAATGTTGGCTGGGATGTTGGGAGAACTCCCAGGCCTTCTTTGAAAAAAGTGCTTTAGGTCCACTTGATCAGGCAGACAGGGCCTCGGTTTAACACCTCATCCAAAAAGATGACGCAGCTCCCCCAATACTGAAGTATTAAGTATAAATTATGGTGCTCAGGTCCTGGAGTGGGGCTTGAACCCACAGCTTTCCGACAAGATATTTAGTGTAAACAGAGCCCAAATTCAAAGTCAGGGCCTGATCTGACACCAGAGCCAAGTAGAGTGAGACTTTCATGAGGAAGAAGTCTCACTTTGAGTCAGAAGGTCATCGGTTCGAATCCCACGCCAAAGACTTGGGCACAAAATCTAGGCTGACACTCCCAGTGCAGTACCGAGGGAGCGCTGCACTGTCGGAGGTGCCCTCTTTCAGATGAGACATTAAACTGAGGCCCCGCCTGCCCTCCAGGTGGACATAAAAGATCCCCCGGCACTATTTTGAAGACGAGCAGGGGAGTTCTCCCCGGTGTTCTGGCCAATATTTATCCCCAACCAACATCACTAAAAAAACAGATGATCTGATTATCACATTGCTGTTTGTGGGACCTTGCTGTGCGCAAATTGGCTACTGCGTTTCCCACATTACAACAGTGACTACACTTCAAAAGTACTTAATTGGCTGTAAAGCGCTTTGGGACATCCTGAGGTTGTGAAAGGTGCTAAATAAATGCAAGTTCTTTTTCTTTTCACTCAACTTTGCTTCGGAGTCAGGTTGGAGCTTTGCTTTTACACTGCGCGAGTTTAGCATCAGTGCAGAGCAGACTCTCTACAAACCCAGCTCGTGGTGTATCTGCGCCATTTAACACATTGAAACGCTGGCTAACTGAGCAGCACGTCTAGCTGACGTTCTCAAGAATGTTTAAACAGTGGTGGAGTTGGGGGATGGGGGGGTTGGTTCTTCTGCTTTTCTGAGAGGCAATGCAAGTCTGAAGTCACCGAGCCGTTACCATGCAGAAGCATCTCCACAGCAACGCACTTGCATATAAATGCTATTTTCTGTTCATTCGCTTGTCTGGGAGGGCTTGAGACCGTTTTCAATCTAATTATAGCTAAGTTCCATGCGACGCATCACCACCGCACAAGATTTTTAATCATGGTCTGGGTGGTCTTGGATGGAGGAGTCTGACCTCCGTTTTTGATGAGACTCTAGAAGATTCTATTGCGTTAAATTTTTATGCGTCGGGAGAGTCAAGAAATTATTTCTCAGAAGCCGAGCCAAAAGCACATCATTATCTTGATGTCCCATAACAATTGGGGCCTACCTGCAGGCTTTTGTTCAGAAGATAACCAAGGGCTTGTAACAAATACGTAACACTGGGTATTGCCTGACATTTGAACAAAAAGATTCCCTGTTTCCTGCGTATCTATCGAACAGCATTGGCTGCTCTGTAAAGCTTTGTAACAATTCTTGATATTAAGTGGCCACTTTAGATAGGAGTTAGTGCTGTTTGCATTTTGTTTTCATTCACTGCTGCTTTGCCTCTTAATACCACTCCTCCTCCTTCACCTCTGAGGGTATAGCCGGTCATAGATTTTTTTTCTCGACCGTCCTTGTTTTAAAATGTTAAAATTCTCATCCTTGTTTTCAAATCCCTCCAGGGCCTCTCCCCCCTCCCCATCTTTGTAACCTCCTCCAGCCCTACAACCCCTCCGAGATCTCTGCGCTCCTCCAACTCTTGCGCTCTTGCGCATCCCCGATTTTCATCGCTCCACCAATGGCGGCCGTGCCATCTAAGCCCCAAGCTCTGGAATTCCCTCCCTAAACCTCTCCGCCTCTCGCTCCTCGTTTTAAGACGCTCCTTAAAACCTACCTCTTCGGCCAAGCTTTTGGTCACCTGTCCTAATATCTCCTTACGTGGCTCGGTGTCAAATTTTGTTTGATAATCGCTCCTGTGAAGCGCCTTGGGACGTTTTACTACGTTAAAGGCGCTATAT